>NC_132865.1:12287697-12954838 GCF_048164855.1 Canis lupus baileyi | reverse complement strand
CTTAGCGAGGGAGAAAACCAGAAGTGCCCATTAGTAAAACCGTACCAAAGAAAGGCTTTGCACCTCTATTTGAACTTCGGCAAATGAAAATACATGCAGTAAGTCAAAATAAAATGTTTAAGGTACGTAGTGTGATTTGCGTGTCCCTCTTTGACCGATCACATCAGGGAAGTGGGAATCTACTTTGGAGCGAGAATTGATATATTGGATGAGGGAAGAACTAGGGATGCTATGATCCTTGCCACTTGCACAGGCCGAAGCGGACTCTTCTGCTTGGCATGCCCTTTCACTTGGAGGCAGCAGCTAAAGCTCTACATTTCTACTGCTGGGAAATACCTGCTCTCTTTTCCAGCTTTCTCACCCCATGATTCAACATGAATACCACAATTACCAGCACACTTACCACACTGCAGCACAACGTACCCATGAGCCTGTATAAAAAGCTGTATTGGTCTGAAATCCTTGAGGGGATTCATGTGCTTAACACTTTTTATAATCCAGAGCTGGTTCTATCTATGTACATGGTTAGATGGTCAATATTTGTTCAATGGACAAATGAATGGTCTTTAACCTCTTGAACTGAGAAATATCTTTGTAAGCACTTAAATGATGTTACATCCATCCTGTACTGTTACATACTGAATGTTTGTGCCCCTCTCAAATTCATATGTTGAAGCTCTAACCCTCCTCTAGTGACCATATTTGGAAATGGGGCCCTTTCTAAGGAAGTTAAGGTTAAATGGGATCCTAAGGGTGGGGTCCCGATCCAACATGACCAATGTCTTTATGTGAGACAAGAGAGCTTATTCTCTGTAACTCAGAGTGTCCTCCCCAGACACCAACTCTGCTGGCACCCTGATCTTGGCATTCAGCCCCAGAACCGTGAGAAAATAAATTTCTTTTTGGTAAAGTCATCCATTCTGTGGGTATTTTGTTACAGCTGCCCGAGCGGACGACTACATATATGTAGAACAATAGATTTTCTCTTTCATATTTGATTTGCTAAAAGGAGCCTCAGAAGTAAGCTATCTTTGATGTCTAATAGATGTTTTTCTTTTAGCTTTCAAGAAAAAAAGGTTCTTTTAATTATTTTTCTTTACTAACAAAATATACAATAGCATCACAAGAAGAAAAATCTTTTTGTTTAAAGAGCCTTTTACCCTCTAAGGTTAAACCTGTAATTCAAACTAAACACAGATTTTATTTTGGTACAATTAACGAAAAAAACATTTTTAGTGGTTTCACAGGTGGCTAAAGTCTCTGTAATTCCCCTACTCTTCCCTCATATCCTCACACCTCATATTTGCAGTACCTCTGCACATTACTGAGGTCAAAAGGTGGGGGGTGGCGTGAGGCTGCATTAGCAGCATACTTACCTTCTTACAGTCATTTCCCAGAAGCTACTGGCATACTTTCATCCATCTCACTGGCCATAATCATGTCACAGGCTCAAACCTAGTTGCAAGGGGAGCTGAAAAAACTATTTAGTTTATCCCATTCCTATTTTGGAGGGGGCAAAGAATCTTTAGGTTAGTCAATGAATGGTATTTTGCTATACTGGACTGGTAGATGAGCTAATTCTAAGAAATAATTGTTCAAATATGGGCTTAATCACCCCCAAGGTAGGCTTTACATTTCATATCAAAGAACGTTAGCCAGCATCTAATATTTCTTTGATTATAGTTAGCTAGGTTGCAAATATTCCATTAGGGCAAAGTCTATACCAAGTCTTATCTGTAATCTATTACAATAAAACACAACTTTATATTGAGTATACATTAGCTGTATTTTTATTACTGTTTTGTGTGGAGCTAATAACACTATTCTACTTTTCTGTCAATGATACACAAGGAAGTGGCAAAGGTGGTCTTCTAATTTGAGGCTATGGTTAAAACCATAGTCTGAGTTTATAAATATTGTGTCTTGACCAAGAACCTACCTATAGCTTACTACTAGCTAGCATTTCTAAATTTGCATTCCATTCACTAATCCTTACTTAAGAACATCTTTTAAAGGGAAGAATAATTTAGTTTTGTGTAATTACTGCCATCCTTAATGGTGCAGTAATTGTGTTAGTACAGGCTATGACAAGTTCTTACCTAATGTAGTCTAAAATATCATTCAAATCTGACACTTTATCAGAACAAAGTACATCTGTTTCTAATTGGAGACCTCAAATAGGGAGGAAAACTGGGGTTGAGAAAATAAGAAAAATAAAGCTATGTTTACTACACAAAAGCACAACTCCTAAGGTTCTATATGGTAGCTACAGGTGAGCTACAATTTCGCTTAAGGCTGCCCAAAAAACAAATAAAAAAAGAGAAAGACAGTAATACAGTCTTTAAGATAAAAACAAAATCAATTCTCAAGAAAAGCACAGGTTTTACTGCTGAGATTTAAGAGAATCTTCTCTTGTGAGTCCTCATAAAGGGTACACTGTGTGGAATGGCAGATATTAGCCTTAAGAACACATGTTGAAAATACAAATTCTGATGATTGTTTTGCTAGTAGAAGCTAATAGCACAGAAGTGCAATGCAGTAAAAATAATTCTATTATCTTTTGGAAGAATTAAAATGTGGATCAAATATGTAGCTTTCTGAAAATTTCCCAGAGGATACAATTTAGATTCCTCTCTTTACTAGTTGGGAATCCACACTTATTTGTAACATAATCCCCAAACTCCTCTATTCCTGTAAGTAACAAAACATATTTCAAACTAGACAAATTATTTTTAGACCTAAAGCCACTGTTCCCTTCTAATATCACACATAGTTGAAGTAGACTACATAGATTAAATATTTACTCTCAGAATCGTAGACAAATTAAAGCACATTTTAAAATGCTGGTTTATGTTTTTGCTACCCATACATGAACTTAATTTTTAAAAGGTTAAAAGATTATTTACAGAAGTGTTTCCTGTTTGAATTATGTTCATTTTTTAATTAATATTGGCTGTTACATTTGAAGTGTGCACCTAGTCACAAAGACTTAAAATGATCAGTAATATAAAGTGTAAACTTAAAAATATATCATAAACTCATTCCACATCTGTGAAATGCAGCAGTTAAGTATAATTAAATTTACAATAATTTGTAATAGGACATTGAAATTGAAGGGGAAAATTGTATTCAAGATCTAAACAACACAGCTACTGCTGTACTGAAAAAATAATTTATTAAGTGAATATAATACTGGGAATAAAATGCATCATAAAAGTAAAAAAAGTAAATTCTAAATATAAATAGTGGTTTTATTAATTAACAAGAGTTTTTCTTCACCCATCCAAAACTTTACATACAATCTCCCGAAAGGCCAGATTTTGAAAGTGTATGGTTCACTTTAAAACAGACATGTATGTAGCACGTGAATATCTGGAATTTAGCAAAGATCATCTTGTCATTACACTAAAAAATGATACTAATTTAAAGGATTGTTCTTTTTAAACCTTTTCAAGCCTAGGATATTTTGAAATGAATAAATAGTTTATTATATTCTTTCTCTCTCCCAGGATAGTAAACACATTTCTAGTATACTTTGTGGAAAATACTCTGGGACAGAACATATTTGTGCATTTTGACAAAGGCTTTTAAATTTTTTTGAACTTTGGTAAGAAGCAGCCTCTGTTTCAGATCAAAAGTTAACAACAGCCACTTGACCACTTAAGTCTACATAAGTAGAATTTTTAAAAACCGTATTTTAATGTGTACATCAAGATACTGATAAACTTTTAGATAGTAAAGAAAACAAAACTGGAGATTGTAATTCTGCTTCCCCAGTAAGTTTCCCACACCTTTTAGAAAGCACATGCAGTTCAATACACCAACTGGGATTTCAAAATGCTAGCACAATTACAACACTTATTAACAGCAATTTGCAAAGCAGTGGAAATAGAAAGTAAACGAGTAACTTCATAGTGTAAAAATGAAACAAGGCACTTTCAAGAACTATAAGCAAATCTTTTTTTCATAAAGCTGACTCATAGACCCTAGCAGACTGCTGTAAAAAGTGAAATAGTGAAGGCACTACATAATTCTTTTTCCTAACTCCATTTACTAAAGAAATTTACCAATTAAACTTGGCACAAAAGAGTTTAATTATCATAAAGTGCATCACTTGGCTAAATATATTAAAAGGAAAATCAGCCTTAATACATTAGAGCAACATATTCACATATAGAGACATATAAATGCAATCCCAGGAGTCAATGTAGCTAGGAACATTATAGTATATATGGCTTTTTATTCTCTATTTTTTTTATATAACTCCTTATTTGCTTAGAATCTATATTTCCAAAAGAGTATACCTTGATTAGCAAAAAGAGGTAGTATTCTGAAAGAGGAAAACTCACTGATTCTACAGGTAGAGGTTTAAGATAAAGATAATAAATAAACAAGTAGAACATATTATAATAAACTAGGACACCTATTATGGTATTCTGATACTGAATTAGCTTTTAAAATCAAGGCTATTTTATCACTTTAGCTATGTTATTATATGTTACTATAGGTCTTTCAAATAGTTTTCCTTTGGTATTAGAAAGTTTTCTTCTTTTTAAATACAATAACATTGCAAACAGGCAATTTTTATTTAGAGATGGTAAACGCGTCAATATTTAAAACTTAATTTGTCTTTACTGCTGATTTAAACTAATGAAAATATATCATGTCAGAGATATAAAGCAGTATATATATCAACCAGGTAGCAACATGCAATTAATGTCCATGTAACTGATATAATTGGCATTTTAAATACAAACACACACACACACACACACACACACACACACACGAGTACACAAGCAGACATTGGTCTGGAGCAACATATTGGCAAAATACCAAAATAATTTACGCACATTATTTAAGAATGTCAATCTTGATAACAACTCTAACTAGATTTTTTTTTTTTTAGTGTATTAAATACAAAGGTTGGATAAAAGACAATTTAAAGCAGCAGTGAATACATTTCCTATCCCGATAACTTAAAAAACTTTTCTTTATGTAAACTTTATACATGTGCAATCTTTGTTTTCTGGAAATGCTTCAGTCTTTTTTTCATTTTAAATATTCTAAATTTGCTGAAACATATAAATGGAAGGAACTGCTTGTCATGTATTAGTCTTCTTCTCCATTATATGCCACTTCTGCTACTTCTATGTCTGATACAGAATTTTCAGGTTCACTAAAACTTAAGCATGGCTTATCATCAGCTCTGCAAAAAAGAGAAACATGACAATGAAGACATTAGATATTTCATTTCATTATTACCTTAATTTTTTTTTCATCTAATGTAGAGAATATTTAAATATTAATGGAAAAATATTTAATGGGGGCAGCCCAGGTGGCTCAGCAGTGTAGTGCCACCTTCAGCCCAGGGCCTGATCCTGGAGACCTAGGATCGATCGAGTCCCACGTCAGGCTCCCTGCATGGAGCCTGCTCTTCCCTCTGCCTCTCTCTCTCTCTGTGTCTCTCATTAATAAATTAAAAAAAAAAAAAGAAAAATATTTAATGGAAAGAAATATTTAAATATTTGATCAGAAATTTAATATTTTTAAGTTGTCAGTACCAGACACCACCTTTGGAGATATAGTTTTAACTCTTTCAGCTCTCTCAACTACCATTTATCAATAAAAGTCCAGTTTATAATGACCTGTGCCCACATAAAATTTGTTTTCATAATTACAGTTTAACTATCACTAAAGTATTAATGATGACTTTGAACTTATAAGTAATAAATATTCTATGTCCTTTCAAATATACTATCTTTTCATCATTTCTGTTAGGTAGGCCGGCTGGTTGCTATTATGGTATCCCACTTTTTGAATGGAAAAAGACTGAAGGATATTAATTTGTCAAACTTTACAAACTTTATTAATTAACTGAATAGTTAATTTAGACATATCTTCAAAGTAATAATATTTACAGCCTAGATGCCAGAGACTCATTTTTAGAGACAGTCTAGGAGGTCTATAGTCCTTCTCTTTTACAATATCACTGAGTTCATTAAAAAAAAAAAAAAAAACTCTATGGAGTATCATTGACTATTTCTAATTATTTAGATGATCAAGCTATAATAAACTAAATATTATTTACCCAGATTCTTCATGCAAAACATCTTGATCAACCTCAAATGTGGAAGACTCCACCTTTGGGATGTGTTCACCTTTTGTTTCTGACACGTGTAGTGATTCTTCAGGTTCTAAAGACAAGGTCCTAAAAGCAAATTATAGCAACAAGTTATTTTCTAGAAATAAGGTATATATTGGTTTATTTTTGTAAGTACATGTAGCTTTAGTAGTCTTCAGCTTTTCTTAATGTGGCTAATAAATTGCTGACTCTGGGAGTCAACAGAGAAATTAGTACTTAGGATTAATGTAAAATGATTTTAACATCAATTCAATATATGCTGACAAGAATGCAAACTACAACTTTCATATGTGAAAATATGACTAGAAACAAAGGTAGTATTTAAATAGGTTAAAATGAATAATGTTTATTTTGAACAGCTATAGGCTTCTATTTCTGATGTTTCCCATCCTTTAAATGGTCAGCCTTCTAAGTAAATTATCAAAAGGCAATTTTCCTAATCTATAAGAAAGTACATCAAAAGTCTAAGACTTCTGGAATCAGAATTTTCTAAATCATATTAAAATACAAAAGACATTTAGCCCAGAGTATGAAGAGTTGAATGAATAGGCTAAAAATGCAAGTATCACAATACACCTGATTCTGTTTTCTAGAGTTTCTATATGAAGTTGCTTTTCATTCAGCAGTTTCTTCAGTGATTCCACCTCTTTTTGTTTTTCAAGTAGTTCTTTTTGAAAACGGTAGTTTGTCTCTTCTAAAGTTTCACAGAAAGCCTTAAAAACAAAAAATGCAGAAAAAATAAAATTAATTACTTTTACAGTATCTTCCTCAAGAGCATTTATTTGAAGAGTCAAAGGACATAATCAAAATAATATGTGTGCAGCCCAAACAATCTGTTCTCTTCCCTCATCTTTTTTGGTCTCTTCTATCTTGACACTAGGTCCCAACCTACCTGCAGGACTTTTAACTACAAATCCCCTTTCTTGAGAATTTTAAGCAGAAAGCCACGGTGCTTGAAATGAATATGTGATAACCCACTAGCATAGAATTGGGGGAAAAAATAACCAATAACTACTGTTTAAGTTTATATTCTCCTTCATCTAGTTTTGCCCAGTCCTACATGAACATACGTTTTGAAAAATTGTGGCTATTGATTTGTATTAGCTCAGAGCGATACTATTTTAACAATCTCCTCTATAGTACCTAAATAATGCCAAGTTTTTTTCAACATTGCTATCTTTTTGCTTTTTTTTCCATCTTCATTCAAAACCTTCATTGTCTCCTTCATACCCAGGATACTAAACACTGCTGAAATAAAGATTAGGACAAACAAAATCATACAACCATAAAAAATGTCATGAAAAAATGTGGGTGACTTATCCTGAGGCTTCCAGTGTTGCTGATCAATTCTTTTAACTATTCCCATTTATCTATCACTCTTTGTCATGTCTTCTCTGTGACTGTTTTAAACCTTCACCCCTGGCAAGTCTAAAATGTGTTACTATCGCTGATTCCAAACCCAGCAGATGATCTTGATTCCTATACAAGAAAACAAAAAACAAGAATCCCACTGACTCCCTGAATCCCAACTACATTTGCTTCCTTTTCTTTTCCTCAAGAACATGATTCTTCAAGTTACCTTTCTACCCTACCTCCTCTGGAAGATACACTTCCTCCTAATTTTTCAACCTTTCCCCTTCCCCTGGACCCAAAATTTAGTTAATAAACTTGACTGAAGTTGATTAAGTAAATCCTAAAAATTTCGCCATAAAAAAAAAAATCATCTTCATCTCCCTCTTAATCATGAGTCTCTAGCTACTAACTCATCTCCTTCCTTTCAAAACAAAAGTTTTTCCACAAGTTTTTTATCACCCAAATTTAAGCCCTCATTTACTTCTAAAATCATTAAAGCAGGAGCTTCCCTCTCTTTTTCTCTACTAACTACGCCCAGGCAAAGGCTAACAATGACTTTCTAATCATCAAACCCAAAGTATTGTTTTTTTCTTGACTTCACTGTCACTATTGACCTAATTTTTAAAAGAAAATTAATGGAATCCTATTTTACTGGCCTCCATAAAACTTTCTGGTTCAACCTGTTAACTTTGACAGTTGCTTTTAGCTTTCTTTCTTTTTTAATTTTTTAAAAAATATTTTATTTATTTATTCATGAGAGATAGAGAGAGAGAGAGAGAGAGAGAGAGAGAGAGAGAGAGGCAGAGACATAGGCAGAGGGAGCAGCAGGCTCCATGCAGGGAGCCCGATGTGGGACTCGATCCCAGGTCTCCAGGATCAGGCCCTGGGCTGAAGGTGGTGCTAAACCGCTGAGCCACCCGGGCTGCCCAGCTTTCTATTTGTTCTTTGCATGTGGGCATTCATCAAAGTTTTGCCATTGGTTATATACTCTCTTGTTCTATATGCCATCCCTGGGCAACTGCACTTACTGTGAACACTTCAGCTCTCATCTCTACATATCCTATCAACTTCCGATGTGGTTTGTTGTTGTTAATCTCCAACAACTTTCCTTAGTGTATAGACATCATTCATATATCTACTGGTCCTCTTCAATTAGATGTGCCAATGGCAAGTCAAACAGCATTTGCAATCTATTATACAGCCTCATTATCAAAGCCACCAGGCAGGGATCTCCGATCACTCCATTTCTCTAATTTCTATGGCCCAAAGATAACTATCTTTCCACCTTGCCCTTCTCCTCACCCCCACTGCCTCATCAACGCCTCTAGTGTTTCTGTCATTTGTTCTCATTTCTATAGTCTTCAGTTCTTAACCAAACTATAACACCAGTAAGCTAATAGGCATGTTCACTTTGCAATCTGAGCTGGCTTTCTTTTTTCTTTCTTTCTTTCTTTCTTTTTTTTTTTTTTAAGATTTTATTTATTTATTCATGAGAGACACAGAGGGAGAGAGAGAGAGGCAGAGACACAGGCAGAAGGAGAAGCAGGCTCCATGGAGGGAGCCCGATGTGGGACTTGATGCTGGCACTCCAGGATCAGGCCCTGAGCCAATGGCAGGTGCTAAACCGCTGAGAACCCAGGGATCCCCTGAGATGGCTTTCTTAAAAACAGATCTTATCATGTTACCTACGATTTAATACTGCCTAAATAATAAGGCCAAATATCTTACCTTGGCAAGTGAAGTACCTTATGATGTAACATATGCCTTTTACCCCAACCTCAGAGCTTGCTGTATTTACTTTTCCTTTCCTCTGGTCCTCTGCATAACCCATGTTCCACCCAACTGAATTACTTTCAGTTTCTCAAATATTTGTCTTTATATAGATGGACGTATATAATACATTTCATTCTGTGGCTTTTTTACCTAATGACATAAGATGAACCTTATAAACACTCCCAAATGTAAAGATCTGGGTATATGCACATTATGGAAAAACTAAACAGTTTTTAACTATCATGCCAATAGAATGTAGGAATACAGAGAAAAACAAAAGAAATGAACCATACATAACTTCCACTGATAACAGCATGGGTGACCAGACAAACTAAGGCCTCTGGCTATAAAATATCTAGCTAAAAACTCAACATTTTAAATGTGGGCAAGAAACAGAGGTGAATCACAGAGAACAAAAACAAAGAGGAATGAAAACAAGTGCCACCAGCAGGTGCACTGACATAGCTTTTTGTTAACTTTGAACTTTAAACACCAAGATGGGACAAGAGATGAGTCAGGCACATTTTAAGGCTAGTGATTTAAAAAAAAAAAAAAAAAAAAAAAGAGAGAGAGAGAGAGAGAGAGAGAGATACTCAGGAATAAAGAACTCTAAAGAGCCAAGCCATTAACAAAACTCATTCATCAACATAAAAATGCATCAAAGAAGACTGTTTCATCTTGGCTTTTAGGTGGGAAACAGAGTCTTCTCTGAAGAATCTATAACCATGGGCCAGTGCTTTCTGTGGATTTTGGTTTGAATTTATACTATCACAATTAGTTAGAAATTAGCAAAAAAAAAAAAAAAAAAAAAAGGTCCAGGATCAATGATACTCAAGTTATCTCTGCAGAAGCAAGCAAAGGATATACCCTCAACTCTGGCTGTTCAGGTTTCCTGGAGACAAAGTTCTAATCAAAGTAAATTTATAATCCCAGGGCAGCCCGGGTGGCTCAGCGGTTTAGCACCGCCTTCAGCCCGGGGTCCTGGAGACCCGGGATCGAGTCTCACATCAGGCTCCCTGCATGGAGCCTGCTTCTCCCTCTGCCTGTGTCTCTGCCTCTCTCTCTCTCTCTCTGTGTCTCTCATGAATAAATAAATAAAATCTTAAATAAAAAAAAGAAAAAAATTATAATCCCAAATTACAAAACCCACTGGGAAATCCACTGAAAAGAAGGATTAGAATTCCATAAACTTCAGATAGCATATTACTATATAAAAACCATAAAATATGAACATGTATAATGACTTTAAAGTATTTTTTAAAAGCCACTATTAAAAAATATCAGGTATACTTGACACAAAAGAATAGAATGTCAAGACATGAAAAGTATAGTCAATATTATTAAAATCTTAATGGATGTATCAGACAGAATAATCCTGTCTGAATGCAACATAGTAAACTAGAAGCTAGAACTAAGAAAATTACAGAATTTATTCATTGAAGAATGACACATAGGGAAATGGAGACAGACAATGTGAAGGAAAAGGAAACTAACACACATATTTATAAATTGAGTTCCTAAAAAAAAAAAAAGAAAACCCAGAGAGAATGTGGAGAAGCAATACTCAGTGAGAAAACAGGAGAAAGATTTTTAGAACTGATTAAATACTAGTATTTTCAGATTTGGGAAGAATAAAAGGAAGACGAAGTAAACACCAATCACAAATAAGACAGTAAAGCTGCAAATGCTAAAATCAAAGAGAAGGTTTCTAAAATACTAGTAAGAAAAAAACCAGTGTACTAGAAAGGGACAACAATGAACTGTGAATAGATGTTTCACAGCAAAGGCAATGGAAAAGACCTCAAAGCACTGAGAAGAATGACTATCAAGGCAGAATTCTAGACCCAATTAAATCATACTTCAAAAATGAGAGCAAGATTTAAAAAAAATTCAGACATTAAAGACCTAAACCAACACACAAACACTGAAAGAACTATTAAACAATGTACTTTAAGAGCAGTTACTTGAGCCCCAGTGGAAAGACTGATATGAAAGAACTTGGAATGGTGAGGAAACAAAGTGGTAAACGTGCAGGTAAATCAAAGGAAGCTTGGCTCACTTTGGGGAGGCTGTAAACAATAATGGTTCTAAATTATTTGATGAGAACAATATATGACCATTAAATAAAAGACAGTGAATACAGAGCTTAGAAGCCAAAAGTAGAGGGAAAAAGGAAAGAGAGAAAACTCACTAAATATATTAAAGGAAGAAAAGAAGAAAAAGGAAGGTAAATAAAAAGCACAAAATAAAATGGCAGAAATAAATACATATATATTGGTAATTACTGGACATATCACAATAAACTCATCAGTTTAAAAACAGATTTTTCTGTTTGCATCAAACCCAAAAATCTACCTCTATGATGCCGACAAGAAACACACTTTAAATATAAAGATAGAAAAATACTTATCAGGCAACAGGCAAATCTGCTCTTTCTCTCCCACAAAAGGTACAGTTTATTAATCTCAGAGCAATGTGTTTCAAGTGGAAAACATTACTAGGCACAAAAAGGTCACTATCTAATAATAAAAGGAATGATTCACTAGTATATTTCAACTACAGAATTAAAAAAAAACTTCAATAACCAACCATAACGAGTAAATTTAGTATACTACTTTTGGTAATTATAGATACATTAAGAGTTTTTTGGACACTTGGGTGGCTCAGTGGTTGAGCATCTGCCTTCGGCTCAGGGCGTGATCCCAGGGTCCTGGGATGGAATCCTGTTATCCGGCTCCCTGCAGGAAGCCAGCTTTTCCTCTGCCTCTCTCTGTGTGTCTCTCATGAATAAATACATACAATCTTAAAAAAAAAAAAAAAAAAAAAAGAAACCATCAGTTGCTAAAAAATCTACCCATAAAACTACAAAACAAACTAAAGAAAATATCAGACTCAGGTTGTTTTTCAGGTGAGTTCTAATGAATACTCAAGGAACAAACAATACTGATCTTATTCAAATGGTTCTGGAGAAAAGAAAAAGAGAGTATTTCTCCATTTATAAGATTGGTATAATCCTGATGCCGGATCCAGTGACAATAGCAGAGAGGAAAATTATATCATAAAAATTCTAAATGCATTATAATTCAAATCCAGCAATTTAAAAAAATGCTGAATTAATGAGTTAACCTCAGAAATGAATGTTTTATCATTTGAGAATCTATGAATGTGATTTACCATGCTATCTATTAAAAAACCCCATATGATCATCTTTATAGATGGAAGCAAGAGCATTGATAACATACACATACCACAACCTTTTAGCAAACTAAGAATAGAACTTCTGTAACTCAAAAGCAAAGGCATAAAAAAATACAACCCACAACTTCCAACAGCTTGTAGGAAACATCATATTCAATGGTGAAATACAGAATTATTAAAAGTTAGTAAGAAAGGAAAAGATGTTTGCCATAACTGCTTCTATTTAACTGCAAAGATCCCAGTTTGCATACACACAAAAAATATGAAAGTGGAATAAAAGGTATTAAGAATTAAAAAGGAAAAACCATAACTGGTAGTATTTCAGAAGGTATGATTTTATATATATAGAAAATCTAAAAGGATCCACAAACTAATGAGAGATCTCACCAAATATGTAACATATAAAATATATAGAAAATATAATAGTAATAAATTAGAAGATAATAAAATACCAATTATGATTAAAAAAACCCATAAAGAATAAATTCTACTGCTTTCTCTAAAAGTTTAAAGAAAAAATTCAACCTTTATTGAAGACTTCTAAAAAAGACCTAAATAAAGCAAAGATCTATTGATAGGAAGATTCCATTCTATAATGACTGCTCTTTAAAATTTTTCAGTAAATGCATTATTATTCCAAACAAAATACAACCAGGATCTTTCATAAACTCAGAAGTTGATTCTACAATTCATATGGAGAAACAAATAGTCAATTTTGAAGAACAAGGAAAGGAAAGCTTGTCTTGCTAGATACAGAGATTATAAAACCATAGTAATTAATTAACATAGTATAGACTCAATTAAGAAACAGAATACTAATAATAAAAGCAAATAGAAATTCTAGAGTTGATCAGCCCATTTGCTGACATGAAAAATTAACAAGAGAGGCTCAATAGCAGATTTAAAATGACAGAAAAATGAGTGAGCTTGAAGATAGTCCAAAAGAAATTATTCAGCTGAAGAACAGGAAAAATGACTGAAAAACATGAACAGCACTTCAGAAACATATAGTATTATGTGAAGTATGTTTGTAATAGGAATCTCAGAAGGAGAAAGGCAAAAGGACTGAGAAATTATTTGAAGAAGTAATGGCCAACAGCTTCCTTAGTCTGATGGAGAGCATTAATCTGCCAAATCCAAGAAGTTCAATGAAGCCAAATTATGATAAACACCTTGACATATCATAATTTGACTGCTGAAAGTCAAAAAATATCTTGAAAGTAGCAAAGGCAGAATGACTCATCACGTCCATGGGAACAATATAATTAAAGGTTGACTTCTGATGAGAAACAATGGAAGCCAGAAGACAGAGGAATGACACATGGTAATGAAAGAAAAAAAAAATCAGTAAAATTCTCCTTCACAAATGAACGTTCCCAGATGAACAAAGACTGAGAATTTGTTGGTATCAGATTTGCCTTACAAAAGGTACTCAAGGAAGGAAGGCCTTGAAGCTGAAAGAATGTGATAACACCAATCCACAGGAAGAAATGAAGAGGCATTTAGAAATAGTAAATATATCGATAAATATGAAAGAGTTGATAACATTTTCCTCATTTCTTTCTTAATTTCTTCATAAGTGAAAAGATTGTATAAAGAAATAATTATTACACTGTATTAGTGGGTTTATGACATAGAGATTTAAAATATGTAATAATATTAATATCTGGCTGGCTCAGTTGGTAGAGCACGTGACTCTTGATCTCAGGGTCATGAGTTTGAGCCCCATGTTAGGCCTAGAGCTTACTTAAAAAAATATGTAATTATAGCAACACAAAGGAGGGGAGGAAAAAGATATACTGGAGCTAAGTTTATAATTCCCTGGAATTAAGTATTACTCTTAAGTAGTGTTAGGATGCATACTGTAATACCTAGAGCAACCACTAAAAAATAAAAAACTAAAGATTTCTACAGAGGAATCAAACTGGCATACTAAAACTATGTAAAGGAGGCAGTAAAGGAGGAAGAGGACCAAAACAGAGGAGATAGATAGAAAATGAACTGGAAAATGGCAGATATAAAAGGTAAAGATGTCAGACTGAACAAAAGACCAAGACCCAACTATATGCTTTATACAAGTGACAAACCTTAGAAATTCACAAACTGAAAGCAAAAAAAAAAAAAAAAAAAAAAAAAAGGAAAAAAGATAAATAGTAACCATAAGAAAGCTGTAATAAACAATAAACAAGACTGCATGGTATTGGCATAAAGATAGGTAATTAGGTCAATTGAAGAGAATTAAGAGTCCAGAAACAAACCCAATCTTTTATGTTTATTTGATTTTTGATAAGGTGCCAACACAATAAATGGTACTGACAAAATTAGATATCTACAAGTAAGGAACTTAAGATCCTTACCTCATACCTTATAAATATCTATCAGGTCAGGATGGATTAAAGACTAAGTTGAAGAGCTAAAAACTATAAAACTTCTAGAAAAAAAAAAGGAGAAAACTTTTCTTTTCTACCCTGTGTTAGGTAGAGTGTCCTTTTTTTTTTTTTTTTTTTTTTAAAGTAGGCTCCATGCCCAGCATGGAACTTGAATTCATGACCCCAAGATCAAGAGCTGGATGCTCTACTGAGTGAGTCAGCCATGTGCCCCTAGGTAAAGATACAATACCAAAAGCATAAGCCATAAAAAAAGTGATAAACTTTTTTAAAATTAAAAACATTAGTACTTTAAAAGACACAATTAAGAAAATGAAAAGATACATACAGATCAAGAGAAAATATTTGCAAATCAAATATCTGGTAAAGGACTTATATCCAAAATAAAGAATTCTTACAAGTCAATAAAACAGTCAAACTAAAAAAAAAAAAAAAAAAAAAACAAACAAACTAAAAAAAAACAAAATGGACAAAAGACTTAGACAATTCATCAAAGAAAACACATAAATGGCTAAAAAAAACATGAAAAAGTTGATCAACATATTAAAAAAAAGTGACCAATATAAAAAACTTGGGAAATGGAAATTAAAATTATAGTAAAATACTACCACACACCCATAAGAATGCCTATACTCCAAAAGACAGATAAATTATGTTTATGAGGACATGGATAAACGGGAACTCTCATATACTAGTGGTGGGAATATAAAATGGTATAGTTGCTTTAGAAAACAGTTTGCAAAAAAAAAAAAAAAAAGAAAGAAAGAAAACAGTTTGGAAGTTTCTTTAAAAAGTTAAACATAATTTGCCATATAAGCAAATGTTCCATTTCTTGTTTAATCCAAGAGAAATGAAAACAAATGTCTACACAAAGCTTCTACGAGATTGTTCACAGCAGCATTAATCAAAATAGCACAAATTTGGAAACTATTCAAATGTCCCACAACTGGCAACTAGATAAACAAAATGTGGTATATACATACAATGAAAAACCATTCATCAATAAAAAGTAATGAAATTTTCATAGAGGCTATATACGGTTGACCCTCAAAAACATGATGCTAAACAAAGAGACTGTAGAGATTATATACTGGATACTATATGTTATGCATAGTGTATCTGTAAAAGAATATGTATATTGAATACTGATTACACACACACACACACACACACACACACACACAGTATGACTTTATTTACATAAAATATCCAGAAAAGGCAAATTTGCAGATCAGTAGTTGTCTGGAGCTGGGAGTGTGGATGGATTGCAAAATGGCTTGCAGGAACTTTTTCCAAGGTGATGGGAATTTCTAAAATGGAATTATGGTGATGGTGGCACAGTCCTACAAATTTACTGAATTTTTTTTTTTTTTTTTAAGATTTTATTTATTTATGATAGACATAGAGAGAGAGAGAGGCAGAGACACAGGCAAAGGGAGAGGGAGAAGCAGGCTCCATGCCGGGAGCCCGACGCGGGACTCGATCCCGGGTCTCCAGGATCGTGCCCTGGGCCAAAGGCAGGTGCTAAACCGCTGAGCCACCCAGGGATCCCCTGAATTTTATTAAATTGTACATTTACAATGGAATAGCAAAGAGCTAATTTAATGGTTGAAAATTTTACTTCAATAAAGCTGCTTCCAAAAAGCTATGGCATTCACTCTAATACAAAGAACAGATTCAGTTTAACTGAAAACAGTACAAATCAACCAATTAAATCTGTTCCATTTAAATGCCATTGAACATTCTGGGGAAAAAAACTTGCATAAAATCCTAGCTAATCTACTATAACCAAATCTGTTTTGTGAATCTAGCCAAATGCTTTAAGAAACAGGCCACTCTAACACGTCAATTACCGTAATTTGAGGAGCATCAGGCTAGAGTTGAACTGATAACAAGACAATAACCTCTACTTCTGAAGGTAAGTTTTAATTGATTTTAATTGTAGGTTCTTTGATATTTAGATGAAAGAAAACTCAGCATACAAATAGCATTTTTATTTTTTATTTTTTTATTTTTATTTTTTTTAAATTTTTTTATTTATTTATGATAGTCACATCAGAGAGAGAGAGAGAGAGGCAGAGACACAGGCAGAGGGAGAAGCAGGCAGGCTCCATGCACTGGGAGCCCGATGTGGGATTCGATCCCAGGTCTCCAGGATCGCCCCCTGGGCCAAAGGCAGGCGCTAAACCGCTGCGCCACCCAGGGATCCCCAAATAGCATTTTTAAATGTAGTAAAATAAATTTCCTGATGATTTTTTTTTAGTAAAAAAAGGAGGAAAAAAAAAAGCAAGATTTAATTTCAGAGCTCCATTAATGGCATGACATGTATGAACTTTTATTTTTTCACTGAAGTAGGTTCATGTATTTCAATGAAAGACACCTTTGACCCAAACATTAGAAGCTTTCTGTGTAAAACTATGATGCTCTAAAATTAATACTTTGCTGTTTGCTATTCCATTCAAGAAACAATATAGTTATTGTACTGTATTATTTGTTCCCCTTTCCATGTGATATATAATACAGCACTTACCCTGCTTTCTTCTAGGCTATCAAATGGACCTGGTGGATCATCCAGACAAAGAAATTCTCTTACTGCAAGGCTTTTCAAAGGAAAAAAAAAATAAGCTGGGGTACAAATAACCTTACAAAAGACAGCAAAAGCCAGTTACTTTGAAGCTATACAGTGTTTTAAGAAAGTTGGTTTTGAGTATATACCAAAAGCAGTAAGCTGGTTTATGTGTTTTTACACAACCAGCCAAATATAAATATAAAATCTATAGAAGATACTAAGATTTTAAAGCAGTTTTCTACAAGATACTAAGATTTTAAAGCAGTTTTCTACAATCTTATGAACATAAATAGAGATTATAAATTCATGCTACATAAAAACTGCAGGACATAAAATATAAGCCACAATAATGGTATAGGAGACCAACTTAAATGATGAATAGAAATAGTATTACTTCTAAAAAATATTAATTTACGCTAGTCTAAAAATGTCATCTTGTTATGAAGAAATACAATTTCTAATTTATACTTTGTTTCATTGTCAGGAGATGCTTCTAAAGTAACTGAAAAGTATTTACTGAAACAAGTTAAAGATTTTTCTTACAATCATGTTTATTACAGTAATTTACTTATTTTTCCTAAAGAGTTTAAGGGAAAAAAAATACTGAACAACTTATTTCTGAATTATCATAAATTTCAAAATAATGAAATACAGTTGACCCTTCATTCACACAGGGGTTAGGGGTGCTAACCCCTTGTGCGGCTGAAAATCTGCATATAACTTTTAACTCTCAATAAACTTTACTAATAGCCTACTGTTGACTGGAAGCCTTATCTGTAATATTAATGGTCAATTAACACATATACTATACCTTATATACTGCATTTTTTCAATAAAGCTAGAGAAATGTTATAAAGAAAATCATAAGGAAAATACATATATAGTACTATGCTGTAAAAAATCTTTGTATAAGAGGATCCATGCAGTTCAAACCTGTATTATTCAAGGGGCAACTGTAATAGGGTGTTGTTGTATTCACAATTACCAGAAACAGGTTAAAAGGTAAAAAAACTTAACTTCCTTGTTTAAAAAAATACCTTTCTAAAAGGAATTTTGGACTGAGAGGGAACTTTGTGTGCATGTTAAAACAAACATATGAAGACTTAAAATTTTTAGGTATAAAAGGATAAAAATATGATTTTTTGATGTACTGCATAAAGGAGATGTCAACCTATGCTGAGAAGGCAACGGCATGTTGGGGTCCATATTGGGTCAGACGGGTTGATGACAGGGGATGGTCATGAAGAGACAAAAGAAATATATGATGAAATCTTTCAAAAAGTAAAAATAATATGAATCAATATAGAGAAGTGGTATTAAGAAATTAATCCAGATGATCATAAAGAAAAAAGAGCGATTTGTGGACTATAAAATCTTGACAATACAGGTAATAGAGAAAACAGATTCAGGGAAACTGAGAAAACACTTGAATATTCATAATCATGAAATAATAGAAAGGACCTTAAATGTGATCTAGCTGCTTTTTAAAAAACGTGATCCACAGTATGCTTTTTATCCTTTTCATGTGTTCAGCCAAGACTATACCTAAACACCCCCAGGAATAGGGAATGTTCCACCTCTTAGAATAAACCATCCTACACTTGAAAAATACTGAAAACTAGGGAATTATTTTTCACTGTGCTGGGATTTTTCTCCCTGCAGCATTTACTCATGAATCTTAGTTCGGCTTTTGAGCCATTCAGGGCAAATCTGTCTTCTTTCACATGATACCCTAAAAGTATATTGAAAATGTATTTCCCCAAAGCAATACTAATACACTAGTATGTTCTTTTCTTCTATACTGTAACAAAATTTATTGAGTACTTAATATGGTCTATGCCCATATGGTCTGTGCACATGCGGAGCCAACATTCCCCCCGCAGTTTTACTGAGGTATAACTGACAATTAAAAATTGTATATATTTAAGGTGTACAAATTGATTTAAGTATACATTGTGAAATGTGAACTACAACTAAGCTAATTAGCATATCACCCCACAGTTATCACTTCTAATATATTTTAACTTAAATTCAATTAGCCAACATATATTGGTCTTAGATGTAGTGTCAACAATTTATCAGTTGCATCCATTGCTCATCACATCACGTGCCCTCCTTAATGCCCATCACCCAATAACCCTATCCCCCACTCATTTTCCCTCCAGCAACCCTGAGCTTGTTTCCTAAAGTTAAGAGTCTCATGGTTTTCCTCCCTCTTGATCTCTTCCCTCCCAGTTTTCCCTCCCTTCTCCTATGATGCTCTGGGCTGTTTCCTATATTCTACATACAAGTGAAACTATGTAATTGTCTCTTTCTCATTTACTTATTTCACTCAGCATAATACCCTCTAGTTCCATCCAATGCAAATGGTAAGCATCCTTTCTGATGGCTGAGTAATATTCCATCGTCTATATATACCACATCTTCTTTATCCATTCATCTGTTGATGGGTATCTTGGCTCTTTCCACGGTTTGACTATTGTGGACATTGCTACTATGAACATGGGGTGCAGGTGCCCCTTTGGACCACTACCTTTGTATCTTTGGGGAAAATATCTAGTAGTGTAGTTGCTGGGTTGCAGGGTAGCTCTATGCTTAACTTCTTGAGGAATCTCCAGTTTTTCAGAGTGGTTGCACCAGCTTGCATTTCCATCAGTAGTGTAAGAGGATTCCCGTTTCTCCACATCCTGTTTGTTGTTTCCTGTCTTGTTAATTTTAGCCATTCTGACTGTTGTGAGGCAGTATCTTATTGTGGTTTTGATTTGTATTTCCCGGATACCAAGAGATGTGGAGCATTTTTTCATGTGTCTCTTGGCCATTTGTACGTCTTCTTTGGAGAAATGTCTGTTCATATCTTCTGTCCATTTCTTGATTGGATTGGTTTTGGGGTGAATTTGGTAAGTTCTTTATAGATCTTGGATACTAGCCTTTTATCTGATATGTCATTTGCAAATATCTTCTATTCTGTAAGTTGCCTTTTAGTTTTGCTGTTTCCTTTGTTGTGCAGAAGCTTTCTATCTTGATGAAGTCCCAATAGTTCATTTTTGCTTGTTTCGCTTGCCTTTGGAGATGTGTCTAGCAAGAAGTTGCTGCAGCCGAGGTTGAAGAGGTTGCTGCCTGTGTTCTCCTCTAGGATTTCGATGTATTCCTGTCTCACGTTTAGGTCTTCCATCCATTTTGGGTTTATCTTTGTGTATGGTGTGAGGAAATGGTTCAGTTTCATTCTTCTATATAGGGCTATCCAATTTTCCCAACACCATTTATTGAAGAAACTGTCCTTTTTCCTTTAGGTATTTATTACTATTTTGTTGAAGATTAGTTGACCACAGAGTTGAGGGTCCATTTCTGGGTTCTCTATTGATTTGTGTGTGTTTTGGTGCTAGTATCACACTGTCTTGATGACTATAGCTTTGTAATATACCTTAAATTGTGACAATTCTGGCATTGTGATGCCACCAGCTTTGGTTTTCTTTTTCAATATTCCTTTGGCTATTCAGGGTCTTTTGTGGTTCCATACAAATTTTAGGATTATTTATTCCAGCTCTGTGAAAGATGTAGATGGCATTTTGATAGGGATTGCATTGAATGTGTAGTTTGCTCTAGGTAGCATAGACATTTTAATTGTATTTTTTCTTTAATCCATGAGCATGGAATGTTTTCCCATTTCTGTGTCTTCCTCACTTTTTTAATAAATGTTTTATTTATTCTCTTAAGTATCTTATGGTTTTTGGTGCAATTCTTTTTTTAAATTTTCTCCCACTCTTTTTTTAAAATTTTTATTTATTTATGATAGTCATACAGAGAGAGAGAGAGAGAGGCAGAGACATAGGCAGAGGGAGAAGCAGGCTCCATGCACCGGGAGCCCGATGTGGGATTCGATCCCGGGTCTCTAGGATCGCGCCCTGGGCCAAAGGCAGGCGCTCAACCGCTGCGCCACCCAGGGATCCCCTGGTGCAATTCTAAGTGGGTTCGATTCCTTAATTTCTCTTTGTCTCATTGCTAGTGTATAGAAATGCAACTGATTTCTGTGCATTGTTTTTATACTCTGCCATGTTGCTGAACTCCTGTATGAGTTCTAGCAATTCTGGGGTGGAATCTTTTGGGCTTTCCACATAAAGTTATCATGTCATCTGTAGAGTAAGAGTTTGACTTCTTTGCCAATTTATCGATATTTCTTTTTGTTGTCTGATTGCTGAGGCTTGAACATTTCTAATATTTTTAAAGTATACTGCACACACAGGGCTGTCATATGTCCTATTTTAATTTTCATAATAATCATGTGAGTTGAAGACAGGCATTACATTTCCATTTTACAAATGATACCAAAGTTTAGAGAGTTAAAATGACACATACAATGTTGTAAGTGGTAGAGCAAGACCTTAATTCTGTCTTCTGAGTGAAAATATGTGTCTTTTTCTACCTTTAAATTCTTTTCTCTTATATTTTTGTTCATTTGGATCCTTTCCCCTAGCCACCATCACTTCCCTTTGACCACATCCAACTTGTCTCTATCCTTTAACTAAGGCCTCTAGAATACTGCAGTTGGTCTAATAGCACAGTGAAGAATAGGGCCACCACACATTCTTTTGGTTTAGATATTATACTTCTATCCATTCATTATTAGAGAACCAACTATTAGGCAAAAATAAGTCAAGGGAAATAAACTGTCCTTGGAATCGAGAGGTCAGAAGTCTGGATGAAACCCTGAGGAAAAGCCTTTAAGATCGATAAGGAAGATGTACAGAAATTTATAGAAGGGTCTTTTTTTCTTTGTAATGCTTTCAGTGTATGATTACCCGATGTGAGACATTGTTTTCTTACATCTTACAGGTTTATACCCTGATTTCCTCATCCTTTAGTAACATTTTTACATTCACAAATTAATTATTGAAATGCTGCTGCAAGCAAAGAAAAAGTAGGTAAGGGAATATATATATCTCTTTTTATACCTGTTTTAGAATTGAAATTTAGCCCAAGATCAACAGTGATATTGACAATGTAACGATCTGTAGGAATCTTTTTTGGAGTGGCTATTCTATTTCATTCTCCTTCCCTAAATATCTTTATGATCTATATTACCTCCCCATGACTTATTTATTTTATAACTGGAAGTTTGTAGCTCTTAATGCCCTCCACCTAAAATATAGCATAGGGAATATAGTCAGTAACACTGCAATAACTTTGTAGTAACAAACGGTAACTAGATTTTTTGTGGGAATCATTTCATATTGTATAAATACTGAATCACTATGATGTACGCTTGAAACTACTGGGATGTTATATATTAATGTATATCTCAGTAAAAAGAGAAAAATCTTTATGATCTATATAGCTGTCTAGCGCTCTGCTCAAACAAAATCCAATCCAATGGATTCCCCAGAGTTTTTTCCAATATAGTTCAAGGTCATATTCCATGCCCTACCTAATTTGTAACATAAGAATGAAATTTAAAACTAGCCATACAACTGATTTATAAGATACTTTTTCAGTGGTTCACTACATTTCTTTGGTTTCAACAGGACTCAGGTGGCAGAGGAAGAGAGTTCATATGCTCAAACTCTATTCCATAGGACAGGGACACACAAGAATCTATGGGAGATGGTAGTGTTTGAGAAAACAATTTCTTTTTCAGACATTCTGGTACCTTTTTTTTTTTTTTTTCCTAGAAAAGAAAACTCTTACTCTTGCTTGAGAATCACTGACTAGAGAACTTTATTTAGATTTGATAAATATATTTGACTGCCTATGTGTGACATGGTTCTGCTCAGTGATTTCCTACATATTATCAATGTATAATTTATAAACAAATCAAGTGAATTCAAATAAAGTATAAATACCAAAGAGTCTATATTATTAAATGGTCTATAAGTTCAATAGAAGTCAATTTTTAAGAAACAGGTCTTATTCTTTTTTCCTCCTTGTTCACTGACAGGTTCAATCAGCCCCCCTAGTCTCTCTGTCATATTCAATCTTTAATACTTTTGTCTCTCATTTGGCTATGATAATAAAGGTAAGAAAAGCATTGGGATAAAAGAGAAACCTAATTCCAACAATCTGGAATTTAAAGGTAAAGAAAGACTTTGTATCTTTGTATTCCCTTTATTACCTAGAGTAGTTTTTTAGTGTGTTTTGGAAAACTCTATTTTAAAATTGAGATTAGTTGTTGACTTAGCTTGCCCAAAGATAAAGGAGATCACAGATAGTATTCCTCAGTATTTTTTTATTATCAGAGCAACTATAACTTTATCTCTTCCTGATTCTCTGAAAAAGTTTTCTTTCAGAGTTTTACTCTATTTTCAAACTTCTTAAAAAACTGTTTCATCTGGTGAACTTTCATCTTCCATTTACTATATTTTACTTTTTTTCTTTCATAGGTACTTATTTGTTTACATTTCTCTTTTTTTTTTTAAATTTTTTTTTAAATTTTTTTTTTTTATTTATTTATGATAGTTACAGAGAGAGAGAGGCAGAGACACAGGCAGAGGGAGAAGCAGGCTCCATGCACCGGGAGCCCGATGTGGGATTCGATCCCGGGTCTCCAGAATCGCGCCCTGGGCCAAAGGCAGGCGCCAAACCGCTGCGCCACCCAGGGATCCCCATTTCTCATTTTTTTTAAAACTCGTAATTTAATAGGGTTTTTATATATGTTTGTCATCTTGAAATGTATGTTTTAATAGGAAAAACCCTTAAAACTAATGCTTACAATTCATTAAAAGGTCAATCAAGAACTAAGTAAAAAAGTGTACTAAAAATACTAGATACCAATTCTGTTAAGATCAAATTAAGCACAAAAAGGTTACTGCATGAAAATATTCCTCAAGGATTTCAGATAGAAATGTTATGTCAGTTAATATTTCCCTTCACTATTTTCTATAAGGTAAAAGAAAATAGCAGAAAATTTACATTAAACACAACTTGGAGCATAAGGACTCAGGGATCATGACTGGGGACAGTGAGGGTCACATTGGAGATGGGTTGGCTGGTTGTGAGACTGAAGGGCTCACACGGAGATTCCTGTGGTGGAATATGGGGGTAGTGGGGGCCCAGTTTAGACCTTGACTATCTCTTGCCTAATAACTAGCCCACTTATGTTCCTATGTTCAATTTCTTTCAAATCCAAAGTACTTAAAAACCAAACGTTTTATGTCAAACCAGGCTTAAAATCCATCTACACCACCTCCAGCAAGAGAGAACAAAGCCAAGATCTTTCTGTTGGCTTAAAACACCTGCCTACATTCCAGTTTTAATGGTCTTTCCTAACTGACACTTCAAAAACAGTACATCTTCATGTCTATTTCATGGCTCTATACCTTTACTTATGCTTGCTGCTATTATCTTGGCTAATTCATATTTTTATGAATTTTTATCTGGCTAATTCTTTTATCTGGCTAATTCATATTTATTCTTCATGACTTAGCTCATCTACTATCTCCTCATGAGGTTTTCTGACTAGAGCTCCTTATTTTTTTAAAGAGAGAGAGAGTGTATGTGCATGTGTGTGCGAGGTAGCAGGTATGTGAGCGAGCAGGTGCATGAATGGGTGTGTGAACCAGTGGGAAGGGGCACAGGGAGAATCTCAAGTGTTCCACACTCAGTGCAGAGCCCCACGTGGGACTTGATCTCACAATCCTGAGATCATGACCTGAGCCAAAATCAAGAGTTGATCTCTTAACTGAGACACCTAGGCATCTCTAGGTTCAATATCCTTTTATTTTTTAAAAGATTTTATTTATTTATTCACGAGAAACACAAAGAGAGAGGCAGAGACATAGGCAGAGGGAGAAGCGATGTGGGACTCGATCCCGGATCCTGGGATGATGCCCTGAGCCAGAGGCAGATGCTCAGCCGCTGAGCCACCGAGGCATCCCTAGGTTCAATATTCTTATACATATTACCATACTACCTTGAGGAGATCCCTGTCACAGGACTTATTACACTGTATTATTAGTATTGTCTGTTTACCAAACCAAGTATTATTTATCAATATCAAGTATTGTCTGCTTCACTAAACGGCAGATGTTGTTTCTGAACTGTACAGACTATTCAAACCAATTAACACATTACAGAAAAAGTATTCCACAAATAATGATCTTATTAGAAAAAAAATTAATGCAACTGTTAAGAGCAAATTTCTATATAATGTTGTAAATAAACACTATCCTACAATTCTCAAATTTGGGATGGATTTTAGGTTTTAACAGATACTTCTACTTTTACAAGAAGGTAAACTTTGGATAGCAATAAGTAAGACCGAAAGTCTTAAGAGTTAAAAGGTCAAAATCTGGTCATTTCTGATGGTGTGACTTTAAGAATCTTGAGGAAGAAAGAAAAGGATCAGATATGAGAAATTTAGAGTTGAAAGGAAGTTTTAGAGACTACTTAGCCCATTTAACTCATTTTCCAACTGAAGACATTGATTTAAATCAGGTAAGTCTATAATTATTTCACTACTAAGCCCAAGAAACCAAATTTTGTATAAGGTCTCTGAGACCCAGTTTCATTAGGTAAGAGTTTTAGATACATCCAAATACAAAATATTACATTTTATTTCATTTTAAAAACCTGTTCATAATTGGATATCTACCAAACTAACAGTGGTGAAAATCACTTCACCTACCTCAGCAATAATGTTGGTTCTCAGGAGCTGGCATTATATAAACATCTGCATATAGAACTGAATTCTTTAATTTTATAAAAATACCAAGACTAACCCATCTTCTCTTGATAGTATCTTTATATATAAAATCAACTTATATACATTAAAAAAATTTCCTAGGAGAACACAGTTAAGGTTGAAAACGCATAAAAAACAGTTTAAATAAGTATTCTTGTTCAAGAATTATGGAATTACTGGAATTTTACAACTAGAAGAGACTTAAGAAGTCATCTAATCCAATATGTCTTATTTAATAATTTCCCCTTCAATACCACTGATGGTTATCTAGCCTTTTCAAAAACTTAAGGTAAAGAGAAACTTACTTTCTCAAAAGGCAGAGTATTTTTATATTAGATAGCCTGAAATGATACGTAACTCTTTCTTACCTGAACTGATAGGGCCTTCTCATTTCTCACTATTACTCCTAGTTTTTACATGTTAGTCTTACTATTAAAAATGAGGTTCTTAGATCAGCAGTATGAGCATCACCTAGAAACCTTTAAAAATTCAGAATCTTCACTCCAGATCTGCTGATTCAGGGCTTGCACTCTAACAATACATACTACAATTGGAGAAGCACTGTTTTTTTTTTTTTTTTTGAGAAGCACTGTTTTAAAGCTAAGTACCATATGATTAATCTTTCAAATATGTGAAGACAGCATTTTATCCTCTAAGTACTTTTGCATTTTAAAGAGTAAATATTATCATTTTTTTCCAATTGCTTCTTCATGTAAACACGTATTTTTAAAATTTTTTTAATTTTAATTTTTTAAAAATATTTATTTATTCATGAGACACACACAGAGAGAAGCAGAGACACAGGCAGAGGGAGAAGCAGGCTCCACGCAGGGAGACCAGTGTGGGACTCGATCCCTAAGACTCCAGCATCATGCCTTGAGCCGGAAGGCAAATACTTAACTGCTGAGCCACCCAGGCGACTCTATTTTTTTTTTTTAATATGAACTGCTGTTAATGCAAATCCATCCTGAACTTTTTTTCAAACACATATAGAATATAAAACTTGAATTTTGGCACTAAAGTTCTTATAGATGGATAGTAATAGGAAAAAAGTTATATAATTTAACCCCTCTACTTTCAAGAATTAAAAAGGAGAAAAAAATTTGGTAAATCATATATTTGTGTAGTGCTTCTGAAAATAGAGAATAGCGAAATATTTGCTGTGCTGATTAAATGATGCAACAATTTCAAAATATCATAAGATAGTATAAATCAATAAACTGTATTTATAATTTATATGTAAATCATAAAATTTATTAACTGTAACTATATAGTAAGTATAACCAAATTGTGCAATGTAAGACTTTTCCCTTCTGTCCATCTTTAGATATCCTTTACCTTGACAAACAGCCACATGCTGCTGGCACAGGACCTATGCCTTCTTATTTGTGCATTTCAATATAATACTCCTTCTCATTTGTAAGGTCCTTCACCTTCTCCTTCTTGGTCCAAATATTGTTAGTTCTTTAAAATCCAGCTCAAATGTCACCCTCTAGGAAGCCTCTTCCAATTCTCCTAGTCAAAAGTTCTCTCCCTCTTCCTCCTCTGAAAAAGACCTAGCTCTACTCATGATAGGTTTTCTTTGGGTGACTCTTCCTCCTATTCCATTTTTTTTAATAAAGGATCAGTACGTAATGCATCTTTCTGTATTATACTATCTTATATATATTAAGACCTAAATATTTATGGAACAGACAAAATAATAAATCCTCTGACTTATTGAAATCTTAAAAATATTGACTTTTCAATTTGTTTATTTATTCTGTATTTTCTAAATGCTTCTGAAAATAATATCTTAAAACTTTCAGACCAATACTCCTCAGTATTCTTTCAGTTCTTACTTTCTTCTACTTCTGCTTTGTTACAGTTAGAGAGATTATAATATTAAAAGCTGCCAATTGTGTAATGGCAAGCTCTTAGCCAACATGAATGTTAAGAAGTAACTATGTTGTGAAGTGTTAAGGATAGTAAAAGAGGAAAGTGAAAGGATTATAATTATAAATCTATAACAAATTAATATCAAATAGTTACTTAGCCATGTAAAGATAGTAATTTTTCTTTGTTGTCATTACCCATAATCTTAACTTAGCCTTCAAAGTTCTAAAATCCTACTTCCTACTTCCAGTATTGCTTGATCACTGAGAAAAGGACCAATCTTTCCCTTCTCTGAGTTCCCGCTACATTTACAATCTTTATCATACCAAGTAGCATTTCATAAACTCCCTTATTTTGTTCATATGAAAGCCTAATTTGATTGGAATTTAAACTATAAAGGAAGGGATAGGATGGTGAGGGTTGTGTCAAGGACATCTCCCAGGTTCTTGGTAAATGATGCTGCTAAACATTAGGAAAAGTCTACAGAGTAGCTTTTACCTGGGTTTGATGTCAGTTTGAGATATCTGAAGGAGATATCAAGGAGGCAATTGCATATATGACTATGGAATTGAGAGAAGGGGTCTAGCTTATAGTTCCTTTCATAGAGGAAAATGAGGGGGGATGGGCAGAGAACTCAAGTAGCAGCCATCAAGCTTGGGCAACACACATTAAGAAAAAAGGTGTATATGTATAGCATGTGTGTTATATATAACATGAGGTAATATACACATTAAAAAAAGACTGAGAAAAAAGGGGAGAAAAAATAAGACAAGTTGGTTGCTTTGTTTTCCATCCTTATGTGAAAAACTACTAAACACAGTTATAGATACAAGTAGTTATGCAACATGCTATTGCTGCCTTGTAAATGTTCTCTACTTATATCAAAATAGTTCTAATTCACCTGATAAAATAAATTCTAAAATAAGATACCTGGCTGATATTAAATCATAACGCAATCTTCTTATATTTTCAGAAGCAGAATAACATACAGATCCTTTCTCCTGCTCTTTAATGCTTTTTATTTTCACACTTTACCCTCTATATAAATTAACCCAACCTCACATTTTTGCATTACTTTGGAGAATTATAAGAATATTACCTTCAAAATTATACAGGGTTATATTAATAAAAAATCTAATATGTGGGCCACTTTGTTTAAAATGATTGTTAAAATACTAAATACTAAAATCAAGTTTACAGTTGGGTGGTTTGAGTATATGGTACACTGAATTTTTAACCTAAAAAATTTTTTTAAAGACTTTTTTTATTGCGGGGGGCGGGGGGAGAAGGAGGAAAAGGGAGAGTTACAAGCAGACTCCCTGCTGAGCAGGGAGACAACACGGGGCTTGATCCTAAGATCTGGAGATCATGACCTGAGCTAAAGGCAGATGCTTAACCAACTGAGCCACCCATGTGCCCCTAAAATTTCTTTTACATAGCAAAATTTTTATCTTTGCTCACTTTTAAAAAAAAGTTAATACAAATCAAATGCTGAGTAAAATTCTTATTGATAAAAAGCAAAGAAATTCTAAGTAGTGCATTAGGACAAGAAATTATATTCCTACCCTATGTTTTTGTGCTTGAATAACTTTGGCCCTGTATTTGTTTTTTAAACAAGTTGTTTCAGTTTATTACATACCAGTTAGCAATGTCCTTGTGAGCCACTAAATTTTGAAGAAATGCTTGTAATCCTAGTTGTCTATCTTCTAAAAAGTCAGCATTGTAATTATCTTTGAACCAGCGTTTTGGTGGAAGTGCCAATCGAAAGCCTGGAAACATCTCTTTTAACTGAAAAAGAAGAAAAAAGAAAATATAATGTTCAACTATAGTATATCAATCCTATAAAAAATATCCTGTTAACTACATGAACTTGTTGATGAAATAAGCTTAAAATAAAATAATTAAATTCAGCTAAGCTTTTTATACCTTGATTGTTTTACTTGTTGGTTTTTACCAGTTGTATATACATAGGAGTTACAGCTGCTACACATCCCTGTCAACACTTGGCATTGTCCATTCTTTTAATGTTAGCCATTCTGGTGGGTATGTAGTAGTATTTCACTGTGGCTTTAATATGCATTTCTCCATCAACAAATAATGTTAACTATTCTTTCGTGGGCTTTTTTGGATCTGCATATCTTTGGTGAATTATCTATTCAAATCTTCTAACCCCTCCACTTAAAAAAAATTGGGTTATTTATCTTTTTATTATTAAGTTGCAAGAGTTCTTTAATATATTCTGGATATAAGTCCTTTGCCAGTTATTCATATGACAAATATTTTCTCTCAGACTGTGGCCTGATGTTTACACACATTTTTTTTTTATTCTTGCAAAGTAAAAGCAGGTCATGGGTAGAGTTCTTTCTGGTACCTAGAACACTGACATAGATACTTATTAATTTTAAATGCCCAATTTGGAATATCAAGGAGATATTTACTAATTTAGATTAAATTCCTACTAATATCTTTCTTTAAAAGCTTAAGAGTTATCTAAATATCAGCTTGCCTAATATAAATATTATAGCAATATAAAGATGAATCTGGAGAGATGAATATAAAGATGAATCTAAACATTAAAATAATAGTTGAGCCCTGAAAAGAAATATAGCAAGTCATAAAGGATTAAAAGAGTCATAAACTGTTAGAAATTAGTCTTTATGAACAATTATTTTAACAATTTCATAAACAAATTAAGAATTCCACTTAAGTATCTGGTAACTTCAGGAATTATTTTGATCTTATTTAATTATTAAAAGAAATCAATAGAAGTACAGAATTATAGGTTTTTAATTCATCAATGTCATAATAAGAACTTAGGAACAGTAAATAAAGTTCAACATAATGGTGAAAATATGTTACCAACAATACTTTTAAATATTTGGCACACTACTAAAAGTCATCTTGATAATACCTATATAGAAGATAAAATAGCTTAGCATTTTATATTTTACCTTTCACTAAAATTGAGGTTTTCAGAATGGCAAAAACTTGTTGGCAGCCAGGCAACTGCAAAATCATATAAATGGGGTTTCCTACCACTAAAAATTATAAGAATATACTAACTTTAGAGTTTTGAGGGTAAAGGTGGAAGATGGGAGAGAACAGGACCAGTAAAGTTTCCTCTACTAAACACCTGTAAAAATTAGGGAGTGATTTTTCATCTAAGGTCATCTTAGCTTCTCAGAAATATCATAAACCACTTGTTTTTTTCGAGAAATGCTCCTGGTTTCTAAAATACCACTACCCTTACCTGCCTCAATTGATTTCCCTCTAGCTCTGTGGACACATCTCAGCTCTTTCTCTATTACATTCTTAGTGCAATTTACTCAATCAATTCTCTAGTGGAAATTTAGGTTGGTTCTAATTTTTAACTATTAAAAACAGATTAAAACACAGACAATGAAAATTAATGAATTAAACACAGTGAACAGTATCCTTGGAGCTAAATATTGTCTCTGTCCATCATTTCTTATGTTGGATAAATCCCAGAAATGTGATTATTTTGTCAAAATTATATACAACTTTAGGAAGGTATGTCCCCTAGGAAGATTCATATTTCCAACAATGGGTAATACCACTTAAATAAATACCACTTAAATGTCTGTTAACTTGATGAGAGAAAAATTGTTTATTTTCTTTTGAGTACTCATGATATCAAATGTTTTCCAAATTTATTGGCCATTTATATATCTTCTGTGGTTTGCCTTGTTCACATCATTTATAATATTTTCTACTTTGGGGTTTACTCTGTAATTTAGTTTTAAGAGTTTTAAATATATTGAGGGTTTTTATTATTATTATTCTGTTTCATATGTGCAGAAAGCAGAATTCTAGATAGCCCCATGATCTTTGTCCCTAGTGTTGCTTCTGTGATTTTGTTACATTACATAATAAAACAGATTATGAAGATGTAATTACGGTTACTTTTCAATTGGCCTTAAGATAGGGAGATTATCTGGGTGAACCTAATCTTATCATGAGCTTTCTTTTTGGCTGGTGGAAGAAGAGAAAAGTCAGAGAAATTCAAAGCACAAAAAGGACTTGACCTGCTATAACTGACTTTGAAGGTGGAGGGGCCATGTGCAAAGACTGGACAGTACTCTATAAACTAAGAACAATCTCTGGCTGACAACCAGCAAGGAAATGAAGACTTTCGTCTTACAACTACAAGAAATTAAACTCTGCCAACAACCTGAATGAGCCTGAAAGCCAATACTTTCTCAGAGCCTCTGGAGAAGAGCCCAGTTTAGTCAACAGCTTGATTTTGACCTTGTCTGACCCTACATGGCACACCTAGCTGAGTTCACCTAAATCATGATAATAAACAGGTACATTTTAGGTCATAGAGTTTGTAGTAATTTGTTAAACAACAATAGAAAACTAACACAAGATGTTAGAATTTTTTTTTGTTCATTCTCTTATATGATTTAGGGGATCTTTATAGATCTTTTTCTTTATTATTATTATTTTTAAAAGATATTTTTTTGAGAGATAGCAAAAGCTAGAGAGATCAGAGGGAGATTGAGAAGCAGACTTGCTGCTGAGAGGAGAGCCTGATGGGGGGCTCAATCCCAGGACCCTGAGATCATGACCTGAGCAGAAGGCAGACACCTAACGGACTGAACCACCCAGGTGTCCCCCCCTTTTTTTTCCCTGACGATTTTATTTGAGAGAGTGTGAAGGTGAGAGAGATCACAGCGGGAGAGGGAGAAATATAGATCTTTTTCAAATTCATGATTATATAATCATTTGTATTTCTGTTAGTAATTTTAAGGTTTTCACATTTTTATACTAAAAATAATTTTTTTATTTCCAAAAAAGGAAGTTATGTATAGAGATGGTCCTTTAGGCTATTAAAATGAAATAATTAATTTTCTTAGGAACTAGCAAAATTTGACTTCACTCAAATAACTAACAAGGAGGAAAACCCACAGATATTTAACAGTAGAACTGTCAGGAATAGATAATAATTCAAAACCAGAAAGTCTATTTTAGATTTACTGAAGTACTTACTTTATCATTAAGTCTAGAGAAATCAGTGTATCTTCTGAAAACTACCCAACTTTCTTCTGGAGTTTTCTTTACTAGTATTTTATATACCTATGTAGAGAGAGAGAGAGAGAGCAAGAGAGAGAGAGAGATAGAGGGAGGTGAAAAAAAAAGTATATAAAGATATTTAAAACTCAAAGCAAACCAAATATTTTTAAAATTTTTACTTGACAACCCAGGTCATAACAATTAGTATGTAAAAAATATCAGAAATCATTTGGATCAGCAAATATACAAATAATCAATGTAGGCACCAAAAGCAAGATTTATTTAAGAAACATGCCTGACAAATTAAAGACAAAATGCTTTTTTGGCATACACTATTAATAAATGAACTCATCAGTTCCAAAATATATTTTATGCTAAAATATTAAAAAATTGATGACTCAACCATGCTTGAAAAAGCTGTGAAAAAATTGCCACTCTTGTCCTACACAATCAATTTAATTTCTAAATTCAGTAAGTATTATACAGAGTTTTCAAATAAATTTGATGTTGTTTTAATCTTTAAGGATGAAATGCAGCTGAAAATATTCATATTAGATAAAAGTTTACACTTCTATAATTATGCACAATTACCTAGGCTTTAAATAAAAAAACTTGGTTGAAGCATGTCAGTATTTTAAAAAGCATATAATAAGAAAACTAGATTTCATTTTTCAAAAGTATAATTTTAGAGTTTATTATGAGGAAGTACTATTTATAACAGAGAGCCAGAGAAACATCTCCTGGTAGTTTTGGTACAGTATTTTAGGCTAAACTAAAAACACAGCACATATGAAATACTCAGTAACTATTTGTTGAACAAGTGAAGCTCTCTTAAAAATGAGTAACTTTTTTTCTTGAAGATAGCTGCAATCTAGCCACACGTGGCTACTGAACACTGGAAATGTGACAAGTCCCAACTGACAAGTGCTGTGAGTGTAAAATACACACCACATTTCAAAGACTTAGAATAAAAAAAAAAAAAGATGTATAACACTTCATTAAAATGGTTTTGAATTAAATAAAATATATTATTAAATATAATTTCATCTGTTTCCTTCACTTTTTAAAACATAGCTACTAGGAAATTTTAAATTAAAAAATATGACTCACTTCTGTGGCTCACCTAGTCTTAAGGACTAGATTATTCTTACCATATGATGTTTCTCCCTTACTTCTCTTTCAGCTTTTAAGGGGGAGAATCAGTAGAGGTTAAGGATGAATCCTTTAGCTTTGAAGTAAAAATAATTTATCTTTGTAACATATGAAGATGAGGAAGATTATTTGGATATCTTTTAAAGTCTGCAGAAAGTCCCTAAGATACTTGCAAAGAGAATACTAATGAAACATTCTTTTTAGGAGTTCCTAATTGGAACAAACTTCAAAACTTTTGAGTATGAATAACTGATACAATGATAAAAACCAACTTCATATAATAATAAGGTTTATCTACATATAACCCGTATTTGATTTTATTTTCCTATTTTAAAAAATGAATCCTCCCAAGTTTTTCTCCACAGTGGCCCCTGAGCAATCCTACTTCTCTAGGAAAGATAAAGTACAGATTTTTGTGTTTTATCTTCTCTAGAGAGCTTTCCTATGCTTCTACTTGTATAAGTAGTGCCTTCAATGAAAACTTTAAAGACACTACTGATTATTCCCTCTATGTTCTAACAGCAGCTATGGTTTCTGCACTTTACTGGAACCTCAGTATACACTACTTTGTGCTATCTTTTTTATATAGTCCTTATTTTAGAACTTTTCAGTAAACTTTGAGAACATCTTTGATTTCTTTTTATCCCACATCTCAAGGTTCTACCTTCAAAATATATCCAGAATCTGATCACTTCTTAAGACTTCTTCCACCATCCTGTCCACGCCACTATGTCTTCTGAAGATTACTGCAAGAACCTAAGACCTCCTGTTTCCATTCTTCCTCCACAAAATCTAGTCTTTTTTATTTATTTATTTATTTATTTATTTATTTATTTATTTATTTATTTATTTATTTATTTATGATAGTCCCAGAGAGAGAGAGAGAGAGAGAGAGAGAGAGGCAGAGACACAGGCAGAGGGAGAAGCAGGCTCCATGCACCGGGAGCCCGACGTGGGATTCGATCCCGGGTCTCCAGGATCACGCCCTGGGCCAAAGGCAGGCGCCAAACTGCTGCGCCACCAGGGATCCCTAGTCTTAACTCAGTAGCCAGATGAGCCCTTAAACATTAAGTCAGATCACATGACAGATCATCTTTTAAAACCTTTTCAAAGATTCCCATCTTGCGCAGAGTAAAATCTAATGGCCTTACAATGGCCTCCATGCTTTACTTGACCAGTGGATCACACTCCTCATCTTTACCTGTTATTTCAGTTCCTACATCTCTCCCCACGGCTTCTTCTGTTAGCCACAAGGGCCTCTGTAGTTGTCTCACTTGTCAGGAAGGTGAGATATTCTCATAGCTACCTCTTAGCCCTAACGTCTTTTCTGTGAGACCTTGACTGACAGTGTTATTTACGTTGCAACTCCAATTGTGGAGAAAATATTCCCCTTCACTCTTTTATTTCTCTTTATAGCAGTTAGCACCATATGACATATCAACATTTTAAGGAGTTTATTTATCATTCATTCATTCGAGTAGCTGTATTATTACTACTTGGAAGAGTGCATGACAAAACAGGTACCCTCAAAATGAATTAATGAATAAATGAATAGAAATCATTTCATACCTGTTATTTACTTCTTCCTCTACAGTGTTTTTAAAGACTTTATGTATCGCTGCCTTAAATTTGCCTATGAATTTGTATTTTCACACACATCACTTCAGTGAATACTCATCTTGCATAAGTTAGGCCAATGTAAGAAAATGTCCACCAGTTTATTATAATTTTCAAAAAGTCAGGTCCAGGGCAGCCCTGGTGGCTCAGCGGTTTAGCACCGCCTCAGCCCAGGGTGTGATCCTGGAGACCCGGGATCGAGTCCCACGTCAGGCTCCCTGCATGGAGCCTGCTTCTCCATTTGCCTGTGTCTCTGTGTCTCTTGCGTCTCTCTCTCTCTCTGTGTCTCTCATGAATAAATAAGTAAAATCTTAAAAAAAAAAGTTCAAAAAAAATTAAGGTTCATGCAAATTTCCCATCACATCATCAGTCTTATGATAATTTGACTCTAAAGACTGTCTCTCTTCATAAATTATTTCAATATTGACATAGTGCAAAACTCCTCAAATTGCATTCAACAACATATTATAAGGATCATCCACCATAATCAAGTGAGATTTATGGTTCAGCAATGGTTCAAGAATGGTTCAACATCTGCAAATCAGCAAATCAATCAACATGATATACTACATCAACAACACAAAGGATAAAAGTCATATGATCACTTCAATAGATGCAGAAAAAGCTATATGATAAAATTCAAGATCTATTCATGATAAAAATTCTCAACAAAATAGATTTAAAAAAATACCTCAATATAATAAAGGCCATATCTGAAAAACCCACCTAACATTATACTCAATGGTGAAAAGCTGAGAGATTTTCTTCTAAGATCAGGAACAAGACGAGAAAATCTACTCCTGTCACTTGAATTCAACATAGTACTGGAAGTCCTAGCCACAGCAATTGGACAAGAAAAAGAAACAAAAGGCATCCATAATGGTAAGAAAGAAGCTAAACTGTCACTATACGGAGATGACACGATATGGTATGCAGAAAACCTTAAAGATTCCACCAAAATTACTACTAGAAGTAATAGATGAATCCTGTAAAGTGGCAGGATACAAAATTAATACACAGAAACTGGTTGTGGTTTTTTTTTTTTTTTTTTTTTGGTTGTGTTTTTATGCACTAGTAATAAAGTAGTAGAAAGAGAAATTAAGAAAACAATTCTATTTATAATTGTGCCAACAGAATAAAATAACTGGGAATAAACTTAACAAGGAAGTAAAAGGCTTATACTTTGAAAACTATAAAACACTGATGAAAGAAATTGAAGACAACACAAATAAATGGAAAGATATGATCACAGATTAGAAGAACGGTGTTAAAATGTCCTTACTACCCAAAGAAATCTAGAGATTCAATGCAATCCCTTTCAAAAATACCAGTAACATTTTCCAAAGAACTAAACCAAATATAAAATTTGTTTGGAACCACAAAAGACCCTGTATGGCTAAAGCACTTTTGAGAAAGAACAAAGCTGGAGATATCACAATTCCAGATTTCAACATATACTACAAAGCTGTACTAATCAAAACAAATGGTACTGGCACAAAAATAGACACATAAATCAATGCAACGGAGTAGAGAGCTGAGAAATAAACCCGTGCTTATATAGTCAATTAATCTATGACAAAGGAGGCAAGAATATACCATGGGAAAAAGATCTCTTCAATAAATGGTGCTGGGAAAACTGGACAGCAATATTTAAAAGAATGAAACTGGATCACTTTTTAACACCTTACACAAAAATTAACTCAAAATGGATTAAAGACCTAAATGTGAGACCTGAAACCATAAAACACACACACACGCAATAATTTTTCTGATATTTGCCTTAGCAATTTTTCTAGATATCTCTCCTGAGGCTAGGGAAATAAAAGCTAAAATAAACTACTGGGACTACATAAAAATAAAAAGCTTTTGCAAAGCAAAGGAAATCATCAAACTAAAAGGCAACCTACTGAATGTGAGAAGATATTTGCAAATGATAAGAGATTAATAACCAAAATATATAAAGAACTTACATAGCTCCACACCAAGAAAACCCACAAATTAAAAATGGGCAGAAGACCTGAGTAGACATTTTTCCAAAGACATACAGATGGCAAATGGACACATGAGAAGATGCTTAACATCACTAACCAGAATGAAATGAAAACCAGAATGAGATATCACCTTATATCTGTCACAGTGGCTAAAATAAAAAAGGTAAGAAATAAGTGTTACTAAAGATGTAGAAAAAAAGGAACCCCTATACACTGTGAGTGGGAATGTAAATTGGTACAGCCACTGTGGAAAACAGTACGGAGTTTCTTAAAAAAATAAAAATAGAATTATCATATGATTCGTCATTCTACTACTGGGTATTTACCCAAAGAAAATAAAAACAGTAATTTAAAAAGATATTTGCACCTGTAGGTCTACTGAAGCATTATTTATAATAGCCAAGATAAGGAATCAGCCTAAGTGTCCACTGATAGACGAATGGATAAAATCCACTTAGGAATATTGCAGTCACAAAAAATGGATTAGATCTTGCCATTTGCAACAACATGGATGAACTCAGAGGGTGTTATGCTAAGTGAAATAAGGCAGACTGAGAAAGACAAATAGCATATGATTTTACTTATATGAGGAATCTAAAAAACAAATAAGATAAACAAAAAGCAGAATCTGATCTGTAAGTACTGAGAACAAGCTGGCAGCTATTAGAGAAAAGGGGGTAGAGGAAAGTACAAAATGGGTGAAGGAGAGTGGGAGATACAGGTCTCCAGTTATGGATGAATAAGTCATGGGAAAAAAAGGTACAGCATAGGGAAAATAGTTAATGATACTGCAGTAGTATTATGTGGTGACAAAGGGTAGCTACACTTATGGTGAGCATGGCATAAAGTATAGAGAATTAAGAATCACTATGTTGTAATCTGAAACAAATATTGTGTCAACTACACTCAGATAAAAAGCTTTTTTAAAATTAAACATTTCCCTAACAACAACAGCAACAAAAAATGATCTCAAAAACTTTTTTTCCAGAGGTCCTTCTATACTATTACAGGCTTACAGCATGAAATGTTGAAGTAAATATAAAAAGTTTACATCAAGAAAACCCAAGAGGAAGAACAAGCTATTTCAATTATAAGTGTATTTAGCAAGGTCTCTGGATACACAAATACACATTAATATCTAAGACCAAAATATATAAATTAACAATGGACAAACAGAAAACAGAACAAGATGTCAAGAACATCAAACAACATATCATATGGAGGGAAGAAAAAAGTATTTTGACCCTTGTCTCACAGGTCGGACAAAAAATCAATTCCAGATAGTTTACAGATCTAAATGTGAAAGGTCCAACAATGAAGGTTGTAGAAGAAAATACAGGTGGGCGTAGGCAAATTTTAAAAAGTGCTAACCACAAGAGAAAAAAACTGGACTATATTAAAACTATGAACTTAGATAAATAAATAAGATAAATAAATCTAATGCATTAAGAAAGTGAAAAGGCCACAGAGACCAAACAGTTACAATGTATGCTCTAACAAAGAACTTTGGTCCAAAATGCATAGAAAACTATAAATCAAAGTGGTAAAAAACTTTATCCAAAGAAAAATGAATAAAGGTCCTGAACAGACCTTTCACAAAAGAGAATGTCCAATGGCCGAATAAGTCTTCAATTTAATTACTCCTTAAAAATGCAAAATAAGACCACATATGTGATATTACTCTACCCATCAGAATAGCTAAAGTAAAAATGATGAAAAAATACCACATGTTGGGAAGGTGTGGAGTAACTGCAACTCTCATATTCTGCTTATAGGAGTATAAACTAGTACAACCACTCAGGCATATTGTTTATCAGTAGCTTTTAAAGCTAGGCATGGGATCCCTGGGTGGCGCAGCGGTTTAGCGCCTGCCTTTGGCCCAGGGCACGATCCTGGAGACCCGGGATCGAATCCCACGTCGGGCTCCCGGTGCATGGAGCCTGCTTCTCCCTCTGCCTGTGTCTCTGCCTCTCTCTCTCTCTCTCTCTCTCTCTCTCTGTGACTATCATAAATAAATAAAAAAAAATTAAAAAAATAAAAAATAAAAAAATAAAGCTAGGCATATGATCCAGCGATTTCACTCCTAGGCAGATCCCAAACAGGAATGGGTTAACGTGTTTAATGAGTGATAAGTACTAAAAGGCTCATAGCAGTAGCATTTGTAAGATCCCCCAACTGAAAATTATCTGAATGCTCTTCAACAGTACAATGGATAAACTGTAGTATACTCACATAAAGGAATACTATCAGTAATAAAAGTGAGCTACCTACAATTACAAGATGAAGGATGGATCTTACAAACACAATACTGAAGAGACCACGCCCCAAAGAGTACATACTCTGTAATTCCATTCACATAAAGCAGAAAAATAGGCAAAATTAATGTAGGCTATCAGGAAAGTGGGTGTTCATTGACAGAGAGCATGGAGAGGGGTTGCTTTTCGGATGCTAGTAATACTCTTGTTTCTTGATCTGTGAGTGCTAGGCTCACAGATGTGCCTGGTTTGTGAAAATTCATTCAAGTAAAAGTTTACTACAGCATGACGGTACTTAAGAGGTGTAAAAACGACTTGAATTTTATGTTCAAGAAATTATAAGCACAGGTAACGATTTAACCCAGGTAGAGCACACAGAGTTAGTCCATTTTTCACTTTCTACTGATGTCCAGTAACAGTCAATACTCACAGTAAACTTAGCTCTTTCTTCCATCACTTCATAACCCAGGATAGTAGGTGTAGAAGGTCTATCTTCCACATACACTGTGTCAGGATTTTGCTCTTCGCTTTCTCTTGGTCTGGTGGTATACTCAATGGAAGAGTCTGCACCTGTGAATTTAGTCCTAATGAGGGGGCTGCTACAGACAGACGAAGCACTATCCGTTTGGTCAGGTGCACTTGTCTGTTTAAAATTACCCATATTTGAGTCCTCTAACTGGCCTTTGGAAGAGTTTGAGCTTGTTGAGATGCTCCCAAAAGAAGAACTTCTTTGGTTTCTGCTGGTCGTAAAACTGGAAGCAGAGTTCCCTATGGGCATAGGAACTGGGACATAGGGAGTTGCCATCTTCTTTTAGCCTTTGCAACAGACCCGCACACTGCTGAGTCCAAACACTTAGAGAACAACTAATATGAAATCCATTATTTTCTTCTTAGGAATTCACTATCTAAAAAGGAGAAGAACATATTGAGAGGTTAGTCTTTAATTTGGTGCATTATCCAAAACCAAACCAAACCAAAACATAACAAAACACCTCAGAATGTTCACATCCATTTCTTTTGATTCTGTGACACTCCATGACTTCATGTGGAATGAAAACACACCCCAAACTTCTTCATTTAATCCCAAGATATCATTTGCAAGGTAAAGAGAGAACTACTCCACACTCTTTTTCTTGACCTTCACATTACACGTTCATCTTTTCAAATCTCCACTTTATTGCCTTGTGATAGATTTCTGCAACGTTCATTTTAGCCTGATCTCACCTACACAAAAGAGTCAGAAACAGGAAGAGTGGTAAAGACCTTTCTGAAGCTGCATTGTCTGCTTACGGTCCTGACAGTTCCCACATACAGTAAGAAGAGGAAAGGAGGGAAGAATAGAAAGGGAGGGGAATTATTCCCATTTCCTTTTAATTTAGTTAGTGAGATTCTAAAGAATTAGAGTACTAACAGTTCACATTTCCTTTTAAATTAATTAGTGAGACTCTAAAGAATTACCTAGAGTTCTAACAGTGAACCACAGGGAAGTAACAACTGCTCTTAAGGTAACAGTCTACTAAACCTAGAATCAAACGTATTTGAAAAAAAACAAAAACAAAAAAACAACTTGGTCAAATTAAATTAATCAAATCAGACCCAGTGAACCTTAAACTTACATCCAACAGGACGAAACGGTTGAAAAGTTAAAATGTTCTTCATAGTTTCCAGGTCATCAGTAATCCTGCTATGCCAGAAACTGAGGGTAACTTAACAAACCTTGATGACTCATGCCCAGTAATCTGTTGTCTAAAAGGACTAATCTGTCTCGGAATAATCTCATAATTGTGCAACATAGGAAAAGGTTTACCACTAAGTTGTTAAATAACAGATGAAGACACTGTAATGACTACAGACGTGTGAAACGACACATGAAACAAGGGGTCCGGCTCGCTTAGCGACCTCTATCTAGGCGATTCTAGGGCTGAGAGAGGTCAGCAGGGAGCTGCTACTACAGGGACTTGCAAAGATGCTGAAGCAGGATGGTTTTTTTTTAACCCAGCACGTGGCTCTGGGCAACCTTCCTCATCATCACAGATTCAAGAAACTTGAAGCGCTGATTCACTGCTCCTCGGTTCTGCTGGATGCCCTCCCCCCTCCCCCCCCCCAAAAAAAGAAGTAAATAAAAGGTCTGAGACTTTAGCCTCTTCGGGGCCTGCGGGATGGCCGTGCCCCTTGCCACCCAACTACCTGAGGCCGCAGGGCCGGGAGGAGAGGACGCGGATCAATACCGTGAGTGGCGTGCAAAGAAGTGAGCGCTCCCCAAACTTTACGGAAACGCGTTGGCTTCACTGACAGCGAGCGTCCTCACTTTTGCCTCAGCGTGGAGATGCCCCGAGGACCTGCATCCCAGTCCTACGCTGGAGAGCCTCGGGCAGGGGAGGCGGCCCCAAGCCTCAGCGACGCGGTAGAAACCGAGGCGCAGCCCGACCCCGGGACGGCCCGGTGGGTGTCAGGGCGGGCCACGGGTCCTCGGCCCCCGGGGGTGAGGGGGACCCCCTGCCCCCGGCCCCGCCCCACCCCCCGGACGGTCGCATCTCCGCCGCCCGTGCGAGGCCAGCGCCTCCCACACGCTCGGCGGGGTCTGCGGCGGCCTCGGACGCTCCCGCGGGGCCCCTCGACCCTCCCTCCGTGGGAGGCCGCCCGCCGCCCGCCGCCCGCCAGCCCCGCGGGCGCAGGTGTCACTCGCAGGGGCGCCCGGGGCAGCGGCCGCCGCCTCGTCCCTACCTCAGCCCACTCCGCGATCCCGTTCGAGCGCACTTCCCGGGGACGGTTGAAGTGGACCCTCCGCAACGCAGCTCTCCGTCTCCACCCACCGGGGCCAAGAAGCCTCACGTGACCTTCCGCCCCAAAGCGGCCGCTCCCAGCCTCCCGCCGCCCGGCCCCGGATCCCAGAGAGGTGGGGGGTGGGGCCACGCCGTGCCGCCCCTCCCGGAAGTGACGTCACGCCAAGGCGCTTCTCCCCCCGCCCCCCCGCCATGACATCTCCCGCCACACACCCACCCCCCCTGCCCCGCGACGCTGTCCGGAGTTGTGCGGCCCCGGCTGTTTGGCAGCTGGGTTGGGCCTAGTTATGTGGTAAGAATTCTGCCTTCTCCGCCCTAGCTTTATTTTTATAAACTAACTTTGAGAAATGGAGGCCAAGACGCCCAGTTTGCCGCACAGGTGATCAGAGGATTGCAGCTCGGAGGAGGGACTATAGCCGGCATTGGTCCGGGCGCCTGCTTTGCATCATGGGACTTGTAGTCTTCACTGGCTCGGGCTGGTTCTAATAGGTTATAGATTGTTTTCTAGAATAACTGGCGCCTTATTGGGGATGACAGTCGATTCAAAGAGTGGGAAGATAGAACACTGCCCTTAAGCTTATTCGCCTTATCGTTGGCAGATAATTGAAGTTGTTGAGTGTTGTTGTTGTTGTTTTTTTTAATACAATCCAGGGTGCAGTTTTATCCCATATGATACAATAGTAGTCGTGTTAGACTTGCACACCTGAAGACCTGTAAAGTTATCGGGAAACTTGTTTTTTGATAGCCAAATGCCAAAGTTTAGACCAGTTTACAGGGTCGTTCATCATTAGAATTGTGCAATTTGATTTAAAGACCATCTCATGATTTCTCCGGTTTTGGAACATTTCCAAGACTGGGAAAAATTGATAGTTGTAATTTCAAAATGAGCATAGGAAGATAATCTGGTTTGTGGCATATTAATGATTTTGGTTGATGATGCTGTCCAAGAAGAACTTCTGTCCACAAATTGAAAAGAGCGTTCAGTATATAGATATATATTCTTTATTTTGTGACTATTTGGTATTGATAAATGTCTAGATTTTACTTACAGTAAAGGAACATTTTCTTTAAAAAAGTTTTTAGGTTGAGGTATAATTTATATATTACATTATATTAGCCACAAGTGTGCAATGTAATTATTTGACATGTATATTGAGAAAATAATCACCACACTAAATCTAGTTAAAATCTGTCCCCATATATAGTTCCAGAATTTTTGTTCATGTGATGAGGACTTTTAAGGTTTACTTTCTTAGCAACTTTCAAATATGCAATACAGAATTATTAACGATAGTTGCCATGCTGTACATTATATTCTCATGAGCAATTTGTTTTATAACTAGAAGGTTGTTCTGACTCCCTTTACTCATTTTGCTCACCCCCACTTCTGGCTACCACCAATCTGTTCTTTGTATCTATGAGCTTTCTTTTTTAAAATTCCATATATAAGGGAGATTATATGATATTTGTCTTTTTCTGACTTATTTCACTTATCATAATGCCTTCTAGGCCCATCCATGTTATCACAAATGGCAAGATTTAATTTTTAATGGCTGCATAATATTCTGTTTTATATATGTGTGTATGTGTGTGTACATACACACACACTTTTATTCATTCATCTATTGATAGACATCCAGGTTGTTTCCAAATCTTGGTTATTGTAAATAATGGCAGAGTGTACATGGGAGTACATATATGTTTTTGAATTACTGTTTTTTTTGTGTGTGTGTGGGGGGGGATAAGTACCCAGAAGTGGAATTTTTGGATTACTTGGTAATTTAATTTTTAATTTTTTTAGGGACCTCCATACTGTTTTCTACAGTGGCTGCACCAATTTTCGTTCCCAACAGCACTGCATGAGAATTCCCTTTTCTCCACATCCTCACCAACACTTGTTTCCTATCTTTTTAAAAAAATAGTGTGCAGTCCTTAATTCCTATCACTTACTTAACCCATCCTCTCAAGCCCCTGCACTCATTGTGATTTTCATTTGCATTTCTCTGCAGATTAGTGACAGTTGAGTATTTTTGCATATGCCTGTTGGCCATCTGTATGTCTTCTTTGGAAAAATATCTATTCACATTAAAAAAAAAAGATTTTATTTATTTATTCATGAGAGACACAGAGAGAGGCAGAGACATAGGCAGAGGGAGAAGTAGGTTCCACACGGGAGTGGGGGAGGGGAACCTGATGTGGGACTGACTCCTAAGACCCCAGGATCATGCCCTGAGGGAAAGGCAGATGCTCAATGGCTGAGCCACCCAGGCATCTCCTTCTTCCCAATTTTTAATTGGATTTGTTGTTGTTGTTATTGAATGGTATGAGTTCTTTATATATTTTGGATATAAACCTCTTATTAGATCCCACATAATTTCCAAATATTTTCTCCCATTCAGTAGGTTGGATTTTCATTTTATTGATAATTTCTTTTGCTGTGCAGAAGGTTTTTAGTTGGACACAGTCCCACTTGTTTGTGCTTTTGTTGCCTTTGCTTTTGAGGCTGGATCCAAAATATCATTGCCAAGACCCATGTCAAGGAACGTACTACCAATGTTTCCTTTTAGGAGTTTTTATGGTTTCAGATTTTACATTCAAGTCCTTAATCCATTTTGAGTTCATTTTTGGGTATGGTGTAAGATAGAAGTCTTTTTTTTTTAAATTTTTTTTGTATATGTGGCTGTCTAGTTTTTCCAACACCATTTATTGAAGAGACTATCCTTTCCCCATTGTATATTCTTGGTTTCTTCATCATAAATTAATTGACTGTATGCATGGATTTATTTCTGGGCTTCTGATGTCTTTAGTAATCAAGAGAGAATGTCCTCTGGTTGTCAGAGTAAAAGTTACACTTTGACAGAGCATACCTAATGGCTAGTTTCTATGGAATATTTTAGTTAATTTTGGATGACTGTATATAGTACACATAGTCAAATTGTATACATTTTAATCTGCAGAGTAACAGCAGACCATTTTTTTGCCCTTTCTTTAACTTTATATAAAATATATACTTCTAGCATAATATTTTGAACCCACTTTGGGAATAATTTTATACAATGGTATATAGATATTGGTAATGGTAGGGAGAGAGGGAAGAATGGTTAAAAAAGCAATGTGCAATAGGCAGACGTCTCGTGAGGTAGCTTCCTAGAGTCCCACATTTGCCCCTTCTCTAGAACTGATTTGTCCTGAGTCTGGTTCTCTGGTGGCCATGTTTGTAATATGTTAGTCTTATAATAGCAAATGCTATTTATCATAGTTGATTGTGCCTGAGGAGGACATTTGACCTAAATTGTGTCCAAAGGACACTTTCTCCTAGGAATTAAAATGAGTGGGAGGAAAATACTAACTGGAAGTCACAGGAGGTAAAGTCAGATAAAGGAAATTCTGTAGTAAGAGGGTCAGTCAAGTCCCACTGCTGAGGTCACTGGAGTTGATCTTGTCCTTCCCCATTTTTGACTTTTACTTGGAGTTCATGAGCTACCCTGGTTACTTTCAGTAGCTTTGTTTTTTGCTTAAACCCAACCAGAGTTGGTTCTTCTGCTTATAACCAAAAGTACAACTAATCTAGCAGGTTGGAAGGACGCAAACTAGTATGAATTTTAAAAGCAGGTAAAATGCAAACAATTCCTTCTCAGTGATTTATATAACTAAAATAATATAAAAACAACTCATTTTCAGTTATTATTTTGGTATACTCTCATCGCTTCCCTAATTGATGTATGTTGTTTTCCATAGGCAGTGTTTCTATGATTTAAAATTCAGGATCTGTAATGTGATCCTGAACCTGCCTTCTATTTTCTCACTGCCATGAAATTGTAAGGGTCCAGAGAAAGAACCACGAGTGACTTAGCTTAAAGTAACAGGTGATAACCAAAGTAGTAATGGGGGAACACAACAGCCAACTTTATTGGATTTAACCTGTGACCTATGCAATTTCCTAAATCCAGGGTAGGAATTATATGGCGTTTATAATGGTACATGGAAGACACTCTTCAGTATTGCTACCATTGATTAGTGATTTCCACTCATCACATTACATAAAGAAAGTTTTGAAAGCATATGTGGAAATCCTACCAGAAGCCTAACAAAAAAATCAAATTTCTTCACAAAATCATTGTTACAATTTTAGAACTGAAAGAGACCAAGATGATCATGAGCATAGGCTTCTATGCTCTTAGTCTTCTAGAGCTAAGACTACTGAGGAAAACAAAGGCTCAAAGATCTGCCTATAATCACTGAGGCAGTGAATCCTTGAGTCCCAGACTAGTAAACTTCTCACCACACATGGTAATAAGACACTCCTTCCTGAGCATTTCTACACTCTGTTGTGTCCTAGTGTCTTTCAGCCTCCCAATAGTGTCTTGCTTCTGGTACATTCTCAATTAACATTTGATACCAGGGAAGTCTCCATGGATTTTATGCATATGAGAAGGTGAACATTGGGCTTTTAAGAGTTGGTTGGGAATTGGTTAGGTAAAGAAGGGATACAGGGCATACCAGGTAGAGTCAAAGACTTGAGAGAGGACAGAATAGGGTGTAGGGTAGTAATGGACAGTGAGGAGACCAGCCTGATTGGATTGAAGGGTGTGTAGCTAGAAGTAGAATGAGCTCCTACTCATTCCTCAGGTTGTCTCACATACAACCTCATCAGTAATGCCTATCTGATAGAATTAACCAAGGCTCTCCGCAATGATCCTGTTGTATTTGGTATGTGAGTGGGGGCAATCATCACATTATATAGTGAGTACTTATTTATGTTTGCAGCCTAAGGGCAGGGATGATACATTAGACGTCTGTGTGCTGACAGTACCTTATCTGGTACCTGAATGAGGCAAGTACCTTGTGTATAGTCCCTGTAATTACTATTTCTTTCTTTTTTTTTTTTTTTTTACAACTGATCCACTTTACTTACATTTCCTACAAAATCCCCTTAGACATTTGTTTTTTCAACTCCTACTTTAGAAAATAAAATTGAATTCTTTGAGTCAGCCTGTGAGCCCCTTCATGAACTGACTTTTATCGTCTATTTCCTCCAGTTTAGTTAATTAGTTAATCAACTAGCCAGCTATTTATTGAGTACCTATCACATGCAATGAATCTCATCGTCTAGCCATATCAATTATTCCCCATTCTGAGCTCTTCATTTTCTCTCTTGCTAGCATTTGTTGTTGCTTTTGCCTAGGAATTATCATACTTTTCTCATTGCATTTCTGAGTCCCTGCTCAGGTGACCTCCATTCCAAAAGCTTGTCTTAATTCCTCTCCACCATGTCCTTGTAGTTCTCCTGCAAACTTCTGCTGTAGCCATACTCCTATTGGATGTGGTTGTCCTTGTGTGTCTGCCTACCTGACTAGAACATGTGCTTCATGAGCCAGAGGCCACGTCCTTTTCTTCTTCTTCACTGATTGGCAGAAACTCTGGCATATGTGGGGCCAGACTGAATGAATAAATAAAAGATGTCAATAAGGTTTTCTTGTTGGATCAGCTTGGTGATTTAATGCAAACAAACAAATGCATTTTGCCATTTCTCAGTGGCATTTGGTTTTAAAGAAATAATACTTGCTCTCTGAAACAAAGGGAAACAGCTCTGATTCAAGAGAAAGGGTTCCTTCATTTGTTCAGAGTAATTTGTAAACTGCTGGACTAGATAGATGATTTCTAAGGTCCACTTAAGATCTAATGTTTTATAAATTCATGTGTTTCATTTGAGACCTGCATAGATAACTGAATGAATATCACAGCCTGCTTAGCAATGCTAAGATCTATAAAAGGCATTAAGCCGAGCAAAAATCAAATGGAGAAAAAAAGCTAAACTCCTGAAGTTAAACAGACCAATGAATTGATGTTATTGTACATTTAAGTCTTTATCTCAATTAAATTTGAGATATGCTCCAACTCCTGGTATGAACATGGGAAAGAATTCTGTTTTCTGAGGTCTCAGGGCCAGATCTTAACATCGCAGCTTATAAGAGATCATTCTAAAAAAGATTAAAAAATTTTCAGGGTAAAAGCAAAAAGCCTTGGAAGAAGTAGCAAGTCTCTAATACATTAGCACCAAGATTCCTGCTCATGTTGTAGGTGAACTTCATACCCCTTTATGGAACACTTAAGTCATCTAGGTTACCTCTGGTCTTTTGTTTGGATTATTTCCAATTGTTTTTCATCTGTAATGTGCACCAATAATAGTTTTTCCTCAGAGGGTTGTTGTGAAAAATAAAAGTTATAATGCTTCTTAAGTGCTTAGTACAGTGCCTGGTAAAATGAACAATAGCTATCATTATTTCTTGAGTCAACTAGATAGCTTAAAAAATAGACAATATTAATAATAATGTATATAGGGCAGCCCGGGTGGCTCAGTGGTTTAAGCAATGCCTTCAGCCCAGGGCCTGATCCTGGAGACCCGGGATCGAGTCCCACATTGGGCTCCCTGCATGGAGCCTGCTTCTCCCTCTGCTCTGCCTGTGTCTCTGCCTCTCTCTCTCTCTCTCTCTCTCTCTCTCTTTGTCTTTCATGAAAAAAAAATAAATTTTTAAAAAAATAATAATGTATTATAGATATTTGCTGAATGAATAGCCATTAACTATGGCCAGAGAACTGCACTATTGATTTTATGTACATTAATTTATTTAATCTTCACAATAATCTCATGAAACAGTTGCTGTTATTATAATTGATACTTTACAGATTGCATCTCTGAGAGACTGACTAGCTTGTCTTTTTTATATGGAAAGTTATTCTCTGAGAGGTTATCTTGGTTAGCAAAGTTGGAACTCAAGCTCAGTTCTGTTTCCAAAGCCTGTGTTGAGATATTTACTATACCATACATTGTTTGTCATTGTGGCAGGCAGAGCCTAGACCCTCAAAGAGCCATATTTGGCAAGGCAAGACATTGGTTGAAAACAAGGTCTTTGAGTTTAGTTTCAGAAAAGTTCTTCATCCCATTTAACACTATAGTAGTTAGCTTAAATTCTTAAATTCTTTTTTCTTTCTCTTTGTCCATAACCTAGTTCTGGTATAATTTATGTGTCCTAGATTCAGCCCCTAAAATAATTGATCTTGATAAATTGATGTTGTTCTGTGCATGTTCCGGCCTTGGCTTCTCTGTTGTCATTCTGATTTGCTCTCTGGTATTGATTCTGGTGTTTCACTTCTTTCATCTTTCTTGTTGAAAGATTAGGTAAACCAGAGGGATTGGGAAGGAGTTAACCAGATGAAGTATTTGTCTGGGAGGAAGTGGAAAGTGTCGTTGGGAAAAGGAGAGCCCCAGGCAGAAAAGATGTAGAGGATTTTATGTAGATACTGCTTAATAGTGAGAGACGGAGTTGTTTGACTTGAAATAAAGACTTACAGACATACAGTTTTAATTTTTATGTGGTGTCAAATAGCCTCAACTCTGTGAGGAGTCACATACTCATACTCATTCAACAAATATTTGTTGAGTGTCTACCATATGTGCCAATTATTGTCCTAAGGCTACAGGAATTTATCAGTAGCAATATATGCAAAGCCACTCTTCTCCTGGAGTTCACATTCTGGTGAATGTTGATGTGGGGACAGGCAATAAACATAACAAGAAATGTTTTAAGAATTTAGCTAGATTTACATCCTTTGAAGAAAATAAAGTAGAATAATATCATCAGAGTCATTGGGCCAGGGGGAAGTGCAGCAATTATACATTGAGGCATCAAATCAGACTTCTCTGAGAATGTGTCTTGAGTGCCAAGATTGGAATGTCTAGAAGAAAACAACCTTGAAAAAATCGAGTGGTAGAGGACTCCAGAAAACCTGCCTCATATGTTCAGTAGGAGGAAAAAGGAAACTTTTTAGCAATAGTGCTCCCTTTTCCTTCTTCTAAGAGCTCCAATTCCAGGAAATAAGATGTCAGATGTTTCTGTAATCACATGTGTGATCCACATGTCTCTCAGACATTAGATTTTAACATTAATGCCCAAATCTTGCTCATTTCAAACTCCCTCTTAATTTTAGGTAATTCTAGTCTCTTGTAAAATTTCCCTTTCCTGCATATCCTTAGAGTCCTCAAGGTATATCTTCTGTGCTCCAGGGAATCTGTTCTGATGATTGTTCCCTGTCACCATTGCTAGATGAGTTGCTGTCACTGCTTTTGCCACTGGCTGAGTCATGCTTGCCTTGACAGCTCTACACCATCCTTTCCACTAACAGAGATTAATTCCGTGTCTCTTGAGTCAAATTCTTTATACCACAAATGCAGACTGGAGCCTTCCAGTAATGGTGTCTGCCTCTGCTTCACTGGCGACCCACAGTGCAGCAGTGTGCTGGCAATTAAAATGGGGAACTTTTCTTTCACTTTTGCTTGGATCTTGAAGTGTTACAGAGTTTGGTGGGCAGGTCTTTTTGGTTTTGTTCATGAAGTTTCTTTTACCCAAAGAGAGCCAATGTGGTGGCTCAGTTGGCAGAAGCTCTTATAATAGTTGTCTTCAGTGGACCTCAGAGGTTGCCAACTATCTGAATCTTTCTGTGTCTAGGGAATTCCTGCTTTATGTATCTAGGTGACAGTTCAGAGCATACTTCCCACTCTAAAATTCTAAATTGCTAGCAAGTCTGCTTTTTCAGCCTCCCTTGCAGCTAGAGTATAGATGTATGCTCTAGGCATTACTAATTCTATGCATCCTTTCCCCCACCTTCCATGTTGGTGGTTCAAGGTACAGGGTCTAATGCTCAATTGTTGCAGCTTCCTCACAAGATTAGTTTTATGCTTTGGTTTTAGACTTTTTTCTTAGCATTGTCCCCAAGCTTCCCAGATGTTCTGTGAGCTGTCAGTTTCTCTCTAAAATTTCTTTATTCTTATATTGGAGGCGGCCACTTTTGGCTGCTTGCTCACAGAGGCAAGTGAAGAGAAGGGACAAAAGAAAGGCCAACAAAAAGGAAAGACTTAATTCCTGTGCTTAAAAGAAATATTTTCTTTTCAGTTGAATATGAATAAGGAAGCACAGAGCCCTGAGTGCCACCTTCAGTCATTTTGCAGTTGCAAGGGGGAGGGGGGATCAGTTTGGGATGAAGCCAATATGAGAATGGCAGAGTGAAGAAGGGGAAAGCATCTTGACGATATCCCTGAACCTTTAATTTTACTTTACCTAGAGTCTGTTTTACTTCTGATCTTGAAATTATCTGAGATAATACATTTCCTTATTGATAAGCAAGCTTAAGTTGAAATTTGTCATTGTTACTACCTTCACTAACAATAAATACAAATAATGATGCCTAAACTTTATTGAGAACTTAAATGTTCTCTTTTGTTGCAGGTACCTTTCATTCACTCAGCTAATATTCATTGAGCACTTACATGTTAACTCATTTAACTGCTGTATCACACTATATTCAAAATGTTTACATATTTGTCTCCATATATCATTCATTCAGCCTACTTTTCACAAGCCTACCTTGTGTGTGTGTGAAGCATAATTCCAAATGCTGGCCATTTAGAAATAAATACTTTATACTTGAATTTGGTCAGCAGTTTAGTGGAGTAAGCATTTAAATCAATAAATATTACCATGCGCTTTTTCCTTTTTTTTTTTTTTTTTACCATGCGCTTTTTATTTATTTATTTTATTAACATGTTCTTGATGCTAGGGTGGACTTCTTAACAGGGTACCTGATTAACATAAAGAAGAGAGAAACAATTTGAACTGGGGATTAAGTGTCTAGTTCTATGGTAGCCACTGTACCATAATTTCAGATATTTATTGAGCGCTTATGGTTGCTATCCTCTGAACCAAGAGATACAGTGGTCAGATCAAAACAGAATTGTTATTGGAGTGCCTGGGTGCCTTGGTCTGTTCATTCAGCGTCCAACTCTTGGTTTTTGGCTCAGGTAATGATTTCAGGATCATGAGATCGAGCCCCGAGTCAGGATCCACTCTCTCTCTCCCTAAAATAAATAAATAAAATCCTAAAAAAAAATGTCAAAACAGAATTCTTATTGCCCTCATGGTGTTTACAGTATCATTGGGAGGAGAGGCCAAACAGGCAATTACAGTACAGTGCAGTAAGCACCATAATTGGGTAAGCTGGGGGGTGTTCACAATAAGGAAGGATGCTGAATTCATACAAAGAAGGTGTGCAAAAACAAACAAACAAACAAACACAAAGAAGGTGTGCCAACCTAGGCTGTGGGGTAGGCAGTCAGTGTGGAGTTCTTGTGGGAAGTAACTTCTAAGTTCAGATCTGAAGGATGATTAAAAGTTAGACAGGTGAAGGGAATGAGGGCAAGAAGTGTGGTGTGAGGGGTGTTCCAGGCAGGACAGTATTTCCAAGGTCTGGAGGTGAAAAACACCATGACTGAGTCAAGTGTGTTAGGGGCAAAGTATTATGAGTATATGAGTATGTACAATTTCTCATACACCCTTGACTTTAAGGTAGGGGGATCAATCTTGCTTATTAGGGTTTTTGCATAATCTAGTAACGTGCTGATTTTTTAGATTTGAAGTATAATTAACATACCTTGTTATATTAGTTTCAGCAATATAATGATTCAGGAATTCTGTATATTACTCAGTTCTCATCAAGATACATGTACTCTTTTTTTAAAGATTTTTTTTTATTTATTCATGAGAGACACAGAGAGATTAGCAGAGACATAGGCAGAGGGAGGAGCAGGAGCATAGCTCCCTGCAGGGGAGCCTGGTGCAGGACTCGATCCCAGGAACCCAGGATCACACCCTGAGTCGAAGGCATATAGATGCTCAACCACTGAGCCACCCAGGGGTCCCAAGATACATGTACTCTTAATTCCCTTTATTTTACCCCTCCCTCACTCACCTGCCCTCTGGCAACCACTAGTTTGTTCTCTGTATTTAAAAGTCTGGGAGGTTTTTTTTTTTAATAATTTATTTTTTATTGGTGTTCAATTTGCCAACATACAGAATAACACCCAGTGCTCATCCCATCAAGTGCCCCCCTCAGTGCCCGTCACCCAGTCACCCCCACCCCCCGCCCTCCTCCCCTTCCACCACTCCTAGTTTGTTTCCCAGAGTTAGGAGTCTTTATGTTCTGTCTAGTCTGGGAGTTTTTTGTTTCTTTCTGTCTTTGTTCCTTTGATTCTTAAATTCCATGTGTGAGTGAAATCATATGGCATTTGTCTTTCTCTGACTTATTTCACTTAGCATTATACCCTGTAGGTTCATTCATGTTGTTTCAAATGGCAAGATCTCATTCTTTTTAATAGCTGAGTAATATTCTATTGCATATATAACACATCTTCTTTATCCATTCATCTATGGATGGACACCTGAGTTATTTCTATATTTTGGCTATTGTAAATAATGTTGCAGTGAACATAATACATATATCTTTTTGAATTAGTGTTTTTGTATTCTTTGGGTAAATATCCACTAGTGGAATGGCTGGATCATATGGTAATACTATTTTTAATTTTTTGAGAAACTTCCTTTCTACAGCCACTTTCTACAGTGGCTGCACCAGTTTGCATTCACACCAGCAGTACACAAGGGTTCCTTTTTATTTACATCCTCACCAATACTTGTTATTTCTTGTGTTTTTGTTTTTTTTTTTTTTTTTTTTTTTTTTTTTTTTAAATTATTTTTATTTATTTATAATAGTCACACTGAGAGAGAGAGAGAGGCAGAGACACAGGCAGAGGGAGAAGCAGGCTCCATGCACTGGGAGCCCGATGTGGGATTCGATCCCGGGTCTCCAGGATCGCGCCCCGGGCCAAAGGCAGGCGCTAAACTGCTGCGCCACCCAGGGATCCCTTTCTTGTGTTTTTTATTTTAGTTTTTGACAAGTGTAAGGGGATATCTCATTATAGTTGTGTGGGCTTTTTATTTTTGTTTTTTAATAAGGAAAGCAACCAAAGGGAGCTGAGACTGCTTTCCCCAGGAAGTTCCATGTATGTTTCCCTTCTGAGGAAATGAGAGAAGTCTAGGAGCCTGAACCTTGACTCAGGGCTTGGCTGTTGGGATTGAGTAGTAGACTGGGGATCAGGGAGATGGGATAGAAATGGCAGATGGAGCTATCTAGCTGTAAGACAGCTGTATGGAGAAAAAGAAAAAGATTTTGCTAGCTGTTCAGAATGGAAAACCTTCAGGGAAAGGATTATTGTATACAGGGAATTCTTCTGGTAGCTTTCTATGAAATTTTGTGTGAAACCCCTGTGTCACCTCTTTAAGAACTTTATAGTTAAGATCTATCATATCTTTTAAGCTTTTAGACACAAGGCTCATGTTTCTATGGCTGTAACATGATGTAGAGACTGGACTCTATGGGGCCATGGGAATGTTCTGGATTTTAGAAGGAAATGTAAGAAGAGAAACAGAAGAAGTTCACAGAGCAAATACCACAAGTATAGGGTTGAGAAAGGCTCAGGTTGGAGGAGAGGTGGTGAAGGAATACCAGGTCACAAAGGGCCTTGAAAGTGAGGTTGAGGAACTTAGAAACTTAGTGTCAAAAATGGAATATGGGAAGACAGGGAAAAGAAGCCAAGATCAAATATGCATTTCAGACAGATTACTGGGTCTTTGGTGTCCAGACGAAATAAGAGAGAGGCAATACTCAAGGCAGAGAGATGATTTGCTGAGGTATGTGGCAGTTCTTAGAGGGCAAGTATTATTGCTATGATTTTTCCAGATGCAGAAGCAGAGATCAGGGAGGTGGTTGGCAATAAGCAGAGAGGTTTGGGACTGTGGACAACCTGACTCCAGAATCCATGTTTTTTTTTGTTTTTTTGTTTTTTTTTTTAAATAGATCATGCTATCCCTGTCTACTGGTTTGTACTACTTGAAGGAAGAAACTGGGTCTTTTGGTTACCTGTTCTGGTTTTTTCTGGTTTTCTATTGATGATAACTAACCATGACATTTAGTGACTTAAAACAGTAACAAAATTTGTTTTGCTTTGCAACTGTAATGGAGCAGGGCTGAGTAGAGACAACTCAGTCCTGTTCTACTCACTAACACCTAGGGTGGTTTGAAAGCTGGGAACTGGAATCACCTGTGGGCTCGTTCATACACATGTCTGCCAGATGATGCTCACTGTTGACTAGAACTGTAGTTGGGATTGTTGGCCAGAACGTATGACTTGTCTTTTACCTGAGTCCTGTTTCTTGTTTCTTTACAATGTGGTGACTGGGTTCCAAGGGTGAGCATCCTAAGAGAGAACCACAATGAAGTTGCATCACTTTTTTTTTTAAACTAGCCTTGGAAGTCGTTGCATTCTGTTTGTTCAAAATGCCTTAGTAAGGAAAGAACTCTTCTAACTTTTACTTATATTGAGTTATTTGATCCTCCTAACAACCTTATATTATTATACCCATTTCACATATGAAAAAACCTAGTCACAATGAGTTAAGTATTTTACCCAATATAATACAGATAGTAAGGAATGGAATCACCATTGGAACCAAGACAATTTGGCTCCACAGTCTGTGTTCTTAACCACTTTGCTGCATTGTCCATTGCAGTGACTAGACTATAGTCTGGACTAATGATGAATGTTTTGTATTTCGTCAAATGATGAATGTTTTGTATTTTGGGCTTCCTTCAAATGCTAGTAAGATACTTATTTTTTATTTCATTTTTAAATTTTATTAATTTTTTAAAAAGTAATCTCTAAACCCAATATGGGGCTTGAACTCACAATTCCAAGATCAAGAGTCACATGCTCTTCCAACTGAGCCAAATAAAGATATTTCTTAGGTGAATGAGTTCATATCCACCCTGCATCTCACATTGAATGGGAGATGTACTCCTATACAAGTGGAAAAAGAGCTCTCCTGGATTTTCAAATAAGTGATGAAAGAACCTATTCAGGGTGCCTTCTGTTTAGGAGATGCCTTAGGTACCACATTTTTTTCATATATATATATTTTTTTTATTGGAGTTCGATTTGCCAACATATAGTATAACACCCAGTGCTCATCCTGTCGGGTGTACCCCTCAGTGCCCATCACCCAGTCACCCCAACCCCCGGCCCACCTCCCTTTCCACTACCCCTTGTTCGTTTCCCAGAATCAGGTGTCTCTCATGTTCTGTCTCCCTCTCTGATTATTCCCACTCATTTTCTCTCCTTTCCCCTTTAATCCCTTTCACTATTTATTATATTCCCCATATGGGTGAAACCATATAATGATTGTCTTTCTCCAATTGATTTACTTCACTCAGCATAATACCCTCCAGTTCCATCAATGTCGAAGCAAATGGTGGGTATTCGTCCTTTCTAATGGCTGAGGAATATTCCATTATATATATAGACCACATCTTCTTTATCCATTCATCTTTTGGTGGACACCGAGGCTCCTTCCACAGTTTGGCTATTGTGGACATTGCTGCTAGAAACATCGGGGTGCAGGTGTTCCAGCATTTCACTGCATCTGTATCTTTGGAGTAAATCCCCAGCAGTGCAATTGCTGGGTCGTAGGGCAGGTCTATTTTTACCTCTTTGAGGAACCTCCACACAGTTTTCCAGAGTGGCTGCACCAGTTCACATTCGCACCAACAGTGTAAGAGGGTTCCCTTTTCTCCGCATCCTCTCCAACATTTGTGGTTTCCTGTCTTGGTAATTTTCCTCATTCTCACTGGTGTGAGGTGGTATCTCATTGTGGTTTTGATTTGTATTTCCCTGATGGCAAGTGATGCAGAGCATTTTCTCATGTGCATGTTGGCCGTGTCTATGTCTTCCTCTGTGAGATTTCTCTTCATGTCTTTTGCCCATTTCATGATTGGATTGTTTGTTTCTTTGGTGTTGAGTTTAATAAGTTCTTTATAGATCTTGGAAACTAGCCCTTTATCTGATATGTCATTTGCAAATATCTTCTCCCATTCTGTAGGTTGTTGTCTTTGAGTTTTGTTGACTGTATCCTTTGCTGTGCAAAAGCTTCTTATCTTGATGAAGTCCCAATAGTTCATTTTTGCTTTTGTTTCTTTTGCCTTCATGGATGTATCTTGCAAGAAGTTACTATGACCGAGTTCAAAAAGGGTGTTGCCTGTGTTCTCCTCTAGGATTTTGATGGATTCTTGTCTCACATTTAGATCTTTCATCCATTTTGAGTTTATCTTTGTGTATGGTGTAAGAGAATGGTCTGGTTTCATTCTTTTGCACGTGGCTGTCCAATTTTCCCAGCACCATAAATTGAAGGTACTGTCCTTTTTACAGTGGATAGTCTTTCCTGCTTTGTCGAATATTAGTTGCCCATAAAGTTCAGGGTCCACTTCTGGATTCTCTATTCTGTTCCATTGATCTATGTGTCTGTTTTCATGCCAGTACCACACTGTCTTGATGATCATAGCTTTGTAGTACAACCTGAAATCCAGCATTGTGATGCTCCCGGCTCTGTTTTTCTTTTTCAATACTCCCCTGGCTATTTGGGGTCTTTTTGATTCCACACAAATCTCAAGATGATTTGTTCCAACTCTCTGAAGAAAGTCCATGGTATTTTGATAGGGACTGCACTGAACGTGTAAATTGCCCTGGGTAGCATAGACATTTTCATAATATTAATTCTTCTAATCCATGAGCATAGAATATTTTTCCATCTCTTTGTGTCTTCCTCAATTTCTTTCAGAAGTGTTCTGTAGTTTTTAGAGTATAGATCCTTTACCTCTTTGGTTAGGTATATTCCTAGGTATCTTATGCTTTTGGGTGCAATTGTAAATGGGGTCGACTCCTTAATTTCTCTTTCTTCAGTCTCATTGTTAGTACCACATTTTACTACAGCTACTCGGGAGCTGGAGTGTCCTCTATATACATTATGGTAACAGTCTCTTTCTCTTTCACACACAGACACAGACATACACTCACATACATCATCATGGAATGAATGTTTAGTTGTATATGCATTGTATCATGCTTAGATTTTTTTCCTTCTTTTCCCCATACTGGCTCTATGTCAAATATTCACTTTAAAAGAAATGTAAGAGATATTATGTTCTCTATGTTGATTTTTGTAGAGTTGAGTACATGATGCAGTTCATTTAAAACCTGGGAAGAGCCACCTTGTGGCAAAATTTAGCACTTCACCATTATTTTTTTAAAGAAAACTTGTAAGTGGCATTAAATTGTGTAGCAAAATAAAAGGTACTGATATTGTACGCAAATTCTAGAATATGGTTTCTGAGATATATAGTTTGACTTTAACATTAGCCAATATTATCAAAAGGTATTGAGAATTTGTAAAGCTTAGATTAAAATATGCAAAAGATATTGCATACATTAAGACTGTATATTTTAAATGTTCATTTCAAGGTTTTAGTTGTCTCCTAGTACACGCAGTTTCGGTTACACTAATTTGTACCTTAAAAATGAAAACTTAGGGGTTCCAGGCTGGCTTAGTTGATAGAACATCCGACTTGTGATCTTGGAGCCGTAAGTTCAGGTCCTATGTTGGATATGGAGATTACTTAAACAACAAATTAATTAATTAAAAAAATTTTTTTAAAATTAAAAAAATGAAAACTTAGAAAATATATCTAATTAGTTTTTTCTTTTTTTTTCTTTTTTTTTTAAGAAGTTAAAAAGGACCACAAGCTTTATTAAAAGTAAGTAAAGGTAACATATAATATATACAGATGGCACATGGTGCCAATTTTATTTGCAGATATTACAATACTCCAATGCATGTTTCAAGTTACACCTTTGCCACAGCCTTGGCTAAATCTTGAACTAGTGCAGAATTTAGCTGTGCCAGAGTGCTGATCTTAGCATGCTTAGAGGCAGCATACTTGTTCTTGATAGTCATGTGCTTTGTAAGCCCACGATTCACCATGACTATATTCTTAGCCAGGTGTTGCATAACATTTAGAAGGGATTCTTCAGTGTAGGACAGATAATGCTGTAGAGTTGGTGTCCATTCACCATTATCGAGAATTTTCAGCGCTAAGCAAAAAGCTCCTGCTGCAATCTGAGAAGGAGGAAAGTGTACCATATCGTAGTCCAACATAGATAGCTCCATCAGGTATTTGGCCAAAGTATGTTGCTCAACATCAACCTCTCCAATCTTAGACGCTCTCCGAAGGAAATGCAGGGGTAGAGGGCGGCCCAGACCAAAATTTAAAGATCTTAGAATCTTCATTTCCATCTGTCTGATTTGGTGTTTAGTGTAAGTATTGTCAGTCACAAAGGCAAAGTCACCAATTTCTGGAGGGTACATTTCCTCATATTTGCTTGCAATAAACATGGCAGTGACACCAACCAGCTGCAGCATCTTCTTGGGCACACAGTTATTCTGCATGAACCGATCAATAATGGAAACAGTCATGTACATGGTCTCCTGCAGTAACCTGAATTTCTTTTGAACCTGTAAGAGCCAGTCAATTAGGATGGCTCTCATGTTTCCAGTGACTTCACGACCCAGTAGGTATTTTGGTTTGACTGCTTGTTCTTCCTCAAGTTGTCTCAGATAAGCATAAGTATCTTTCACGTATTCACTACAAAGGTTTGGATCAGCTCCATCTTCTGCATCTACATCATTCACTGCAAGAATTACATCAGAGAAAGCCTGACACAGATATTCTTCTGCAGGAGCACATCCAGATGTTTCCATCCGGCTTGGGAGGGAGTATCAACCAAAATAGGCTCGGGCGAAAGTTTTTCTTCTTTAACTGGCTCAGGTTCCAGCTCTGGTTCTGGCACAGGGACAGGGACAGGCTCAGGTGCCTTCTCCAGAGGCTTTGGTATTTTTTTAGCAATGACTTTTCCAGGAACTGCAGTTTTTGCTTCCTTTTTCAGAGGCAGTTTGGCCTGTGGTTGTTCACTGACTTTGTTACCAATGTCTCCCAGAGCAGTTCTTGGCCTCAGGCCGGGCTTGGAGGCTGCAGCAGAGGCCAGAGGCACCCGCTTTGCCCCTGCCATACCGATCTTCGCCTTGTTTTCAACATTCACTTTTGTGTTCCTGGTGACCCGGAGCGCCATGGCCGCGTCTTCACGGCGGGGAGAGGAGAGCGCGGGAGCCGCTGACGAGCCGGGAGCCGGGAGCCGGGAGCCCGGAGCCGAGGCCCGCAGGTCAACAGCCGTTCCTCCGCAGCACCTCTAATTAGTTTTTTCTTGATGTGTAATTATAATATAGCTTATATTTCATTGTATATTTAAATATATTTGTATAATATTGGTTGTAATCATGTATTAATAATTGAGAATACTCAGTTTTCTTTTTGGTTTAATTGATATATTGACATCTTTGCAGTGTTTCCTAAATTTCCTTTAACTTGGCAATTCACCAAATTCTTCTTTCAGTTAATTCCCACATTTTCATGTCTGTCTGTCTGTCTTTCTTTCTTTCTTTCTTTCTTTCTTTCTTTCTTTCTTTCTTCTTTCACGTCTTTCATAAAACCTTCTCCATTTAATTGAATGTGGTAGTAAATTTGCAACTCCTAATAAATACTCAGTGTATACTTGGGTATGAAGAGCCACACCATTGTAGGTCTCTCCTCTCTTTTTTCCCTTCTTTTTTTTTTTTTAAATTAAAGATTTTATTTATTTTCTCATGAGAGACACAGAGAGAGAAGCAGAGACATAGGCAGAGGGAGAAGCAGGCTCAATGTGGGGAATCTGATGTGGGACTCCATCCCAGGACCCTGGGATCATGCCCTGAGCCCAAGGCAGATGCTCAACCACTGAGCCACCTAGGTACCCCTCTCTTTTCCCTTCTTCATTGGTACTTTGAAAACTTCTTGAAAGCTAAGAGGTTAATTCAGTATCTTACTGTCTGCCCTTGCATTTTCCTGCCACTTCTCCTTTTCTTCATTCCTGGCCTCTGTATTTCCTCTGACATTGGGGCCTATCTGGTAGTGGTGGAGTCAAGCGAGGTGGTGATGGTGTAAGTATTGGCATGCAGATGCAGCAGGGAGATCTGGAATCTAAATGTATACTATAGGAGGAGGAATGCAGTGAGCTGGAATGAAGAGGAGAGAAAGGAAATACACACACTCAATACCGAAATCCTTCTCTTTGGCTTCTGCTGCCCTTCTCATTTCCAAGTATATTTTCTCCTCTCAAATTTCCATGGGTGTATGACTTTTGTTTGAGCTTTGTTTGTGTGTATTGGTCCTTTTGGGTTACCAGTTATTCAGTTTCAAATCTGGAATATTTGAGGCAAAAAGAAAGCCTAGGAAACTCACCACCCTTTCATTCCTTGAGTCTCTGTGTTTCTACTGATATGCCCTCTCTCCACATTTTAGAGTCTTCAGATGTTTGTTGTATACATAGTGTCCAGGGTTTTAAATTGTACATAAGGGGAAAAATAAGGAAAAATAGATCAACTTTTTTTTTCTCGGAAGCAAAATTCTTAAGTAACTTTGTCTTCTTTAAGTTTACTTTTTGTAAATCACTTTTCTTACTATGTAGAGAGCAGATTCACAAGGGAAGAAAGTAGTGAAGCAAGAGAAGCTGGGAGACCATTTAAAAATTGTTTCAACCAATTAAATGGTGTTCATTTGTGTAATGGTAGTGGCACTAGAAATGGAGCAAAGTGTATGTTTCTGTTTATATAATGATATTCTTGGTTAACTATTTAGTAGCTTTTTTTCATCCAACATATATTTATTATGCACATATCAGGTGCTGGATGTAGGCATTGGGTGGAGAGTGGTAAGCAACATGAGTATCATCTCTGACTTTTATGGACTTTATTGTCTAATTTGGAAAGATATGTAATAAACCAGTAAACAAAAAATTACTAAGCAAGTAAACCAGAAAAACTAAATTATAATTACAAATTGTGACATTGCTGTGAATGAAATACATAGTGCTATAATTGAGCATGACATAAGACCTACCTAGCATGGTCAGATAAGACCTTTGAGAGGATGGTATTTGATGTGAGACCTAAACATTGACAGAGAACTAGTTATGTGAAAATCTGGTATTTAGGCGGAAGGACAAAGGAGGGGAATTAGCTTATATTAGAGGGTGTAAACAGCATTTTGGTTATGAGATAAAGGGTGACATGGACACTTGGGTTTTTGGTGAAGATTTGAGTAAGCAGGAATATATGACAAAGTGGCGTTAGTCCTGCTAGGCTGTCAGGGAGGAGGTACAGTCTACTCTTGCACTGTGAATACTGAATACTTTAGTAAACAATAAGGATTTTCAGTCCAGCTGCCTTTTTGAGGCAGCATGAGTTATGGTAGTTGATAGGGGTGTTGCTCATTGAGGACCACTCAGGGAGATTTGGTTCTGAGGAGCAACATGACTCCCTCAGGGAACAGTGAAAAGCTTGCCTGGTTTTTAAAAATTTCCCTGGACCTGGTGTTCATCAGCATTATACTTTAATTCTCATTTAGCAAGTATTTATGAAGTTCATGGGCCCAGTGACCTGTCACTGTAACTTCCATACCCATATGGCAATACTGTAATTACTCAGCTTTGTTACTGATGATAAGGCAAACTAGATATACTTGAAATATTGTGTTGGTTGATGTGTGTGCTGGTGATGAAGATAGCAATGAGTAAAAATAATGTGAAAACTAGAGAATATCAATATAAATTGAAAGTGCATTAATACGTAACGTATTTGTTTTAAATTTTTGCTCCTTTCACTAAAACATATTTTTATGCAAGCAAAATGTTAAAGACTTCTTTGGAGAAGAAAGAACTCAAAAAAAAAAAAAAAAGAACTTTTATGTGTTTTTCTATCTTTAAGGGTAGAGACCATGTAGAATATGTCATTGAATTATTAGTACCAGCACAGCATCTGGCATGTACAAGGTGCTAAGTGAAGGTCCAATGAATGAATGAATGAATGAATGGATCGAAAAATGAAATGTTTAAATTGGTGCTCTGAATACCAACCATCACAATTTCTAATCACAGAAGTGCTCATTTCAAATGGTGAATTTGCATGTGTATTATACAAGTACATATTGCCCAGAATGACAACAGAAAAAATTAGAAACCGAGTTCATCAGCCAGGAGTTTTTTTTTACCTTGCCTCACTCTTGGCTATTCTAACCATTCCTTTCATCCTGTTAGTTCCTCCCTTCAGAGATAAAATTTACTGGAAGGGATTGGGGATATACGAATTGCTAGCTAAAAGCCACCTAGCTCCTCATAAACTAATGGCTGGTGTAGTTCTTAAATATTTTTGAGGGTGCAGTTTCAGAATGGGAACTTTTTCTACCAGAGTTGAAAAGAGGAGGCAAGATAATGTGTAATGTAGTGGAGGGGGACAGTCTTTGAGAGAGACTAACATTTTAATAGTAATTTTTATTTGTTTAGTATCTCCATGTGTCTGGCTCTACACTAAATTCTTTATATTGTCTCCTTTAATACTCAAAATAACTCTCCAGATACTGTCTTATTCTGTTTTTCCAGATGAAGAAATTGAGTGTTCCAGTTACTATATCTTTGCTACACATTATGTGAAAAATAAACATTTATTATGCTTATGGATTTGTGGATCAGGAATTCAGATGGAGATGACTTGTCTCTACTTTGCAATATCTGAGGTCTCAGATAGAGCACTTGAAGGCTGGATCTGTGATCACCTGAAGTCTCATCCACTCACAGGTCCAGTGGTTGATGCTGGTGGATGCAAAGGTCGGCTATGTTATTTTCACATGGACTAATTTATAGTTCCTGAGAGCATGGTGGATGAATTTTAAGGTAAGTGCTGAGCGGGGGGAGAGAGAGATCCTTCTTATGACTAGCTTGGAAGTGAAGCCACATTCTGTTCGTTAAGTGACTGTGTGACTATGAGGAATGCCCAATTTCAAGAGGAGAAGAAATTGACTTCTCTTGGTAGAAGAGAGACAAGGCTCTGAGGAAAAGTATCAACATGGCCACTTTTACAGAATACAGTTGACTACACAGAGCCTCAAAAAGGTTAAATAACTCTCCCAAACAGCTAGTAAATGGAGCAGCCCTGATAGGAGATTAGATTTACTTGTTTTTAACTTTGTGTGCCAGCCACTTAATCACGTTGTATAGTAGAGTCTTAGGGGATCATTAAGATCTTAGAGAACTATTGTGAACAAATAAGCAAAGAGAGTTATATGAACAACTTACATTCAGAATTTAGACCCTTACAGAAGATCCTTAGGCATCAAGATTTGCAGATTACTGAGATAATAGTTTGTACCTTTTTTTCTTCCTCCCTCCCTCCCTCCCTCCCTTCCTTCCTTCCTTCCTTCCTTCCTTCCTTCCTTCCTTCCTTCTTTCCTTCTTTCCTTCTCTCCTTCCTTCCACTCCCTTTAAAGATTTTGTTTATTTGAGAGTGAGAGGCAGAGGGAGAGGGAGAAGCAGACTCCCCACTGAGCAGGGAGCATGACACAGGGCTTGATCCTAGGACCCTCGGATTGTGACCTGAGCCAAAGGCAGATGCTTAACGGACTGAGCCAGCCAGGTGCCCCTTTTTGGTACCTTTGTAAGGCCACCTATTTCCTTTTTCCTTAAATTATGTTATTTGTGCACGTATCTTATAATTTAGCATCCCTCAACATATATACTATGGTTGCTTATTTTATTCAGGGTAGGATCTTTGTCTACTTTGATTTATCTTTCTACCCTGATAACACCTATTGTGAGAAGCTGGCTCACAGTAAACCCTCTGTAAATGCTTGCCAAATGAAGTAAAACTAGGAGTTTATACTGGCATAAAATAGCAGAATAGTATAACTTTATTATTGCTGAACTGCTGTGGGATACTTGGATTATGGGTATTATGAGGACCGGATTAGTAAATTGAGTGACAGTGTTTAAAATGTCAAATCGCTTTGTGATTAATATGGTCATGGTGACTTAGGTCCTAGACCTCTGATAGACCTGGGAAGAAGACGTGGTGGAGACATTTAATTTTTGGTCTTTGACTTGTGGCATGGGCTGGTTTTCTAGGAATAAAGATAAATCAAAGTCATAAGGTCAGTAAAATAGCATTGCCTGGTAGGAAGGTCTCCTCAGTATGTCCCTCTACCATCTATTTGTAATTCTAACAAAATTTATAACTATGATCATGCTACTTTTAATATTCTATTTTGCTTTTACTCTCAGAAATATATCTTAGAGACCTTTCCATGGAAGTACTTATAGATTTACCACAGTCTTACATTACTATCTATAGCTCTGTGGTGTGGGCATGCTGCATTGATATTGAAACAGTTCCCTATCATGGACATTGGGTTGATCCTATTTTGTCGTTGTTGTTTTGTTGAGATTATAGATAATACTGCAATGATGTATAGCAAGAATTTCTATAGGATGGATTCCTGAAAGAGAAGTACTGAATAAAAGGATATGCTTTTTAATGTTTAACATTTTGATAGATACTGGCAAATTATTCTCTAAAATGGCTATGTGGATATACTCCTACCAGTATTTCTCTACATCTTTTCAGTGATCACTTTGATGTGATTGACCCAGGAAAATTATAGCATAGTAAGTCAAAGAATCCTCATGTCAATAAAGGAAGGATTTTGAATTGACGTCTTGTTTTGAAATTCTTACCCTGCTACTCATTTGTGTATGGTCTTCAGTAATTTATTTGTTCTTTTGCAGCCCCTGTTTCTTTATAAAATATAGGCAATGATAACAACCTTCCTGGATTCTTGAAAGAGAAACTGAGACAACTATACATGTAAAGTCTTGGCAATATTCTTAGAGTTAAGAATTATATTATTTTTTCTTTCCATCATTAATTTTTTTAAATTTAAATATGTTACCTCAAAATATAAGTCTCCTTTGAGCCTGTATACATCTTATTACAAAGTCTACCTTGGCTACTAAATTATCAGAAGAACAGTATTTCTCCTGAACTTATAGCTTAAATTTCAAAAAATATATATATTTGGAAACATGCATTTTGATTTTGCTGACTTTAAAAAGTCATATACCTGACATTGTAGTTTTTTAAAACTATTTTTTAAGCCTTTATTTATTTATTTGAGAGAGTGTGTGTGTGGGGGGGGAGGTGGGGCAGAGGAAGAAGAAGAGAATTGCAAGCGGACTCCCTGCTGAGCATGGAGCCTGATGTGGGGCTTGATCTCAAGACCCTGAGATCATGACCTGAATAGAAACCAAGAATTGGATGCTCAACTGACTGAGCCACCCAGGTGCCCCTAAAACTTTAATTGCTCTTTGGCTGTGTAATAATAGTCATAGCTTCTTGACACATTTATGTCTTTAAAAATATACTTTAATAGTGCTGCATCATACTAGTCCTGAGAAAAGCTATAGTTTTCCTATTTTTAGTTTCACAGCTGATGTTATACCTTAAGGAAATATTTTTTAAAAGTTGGAGTTTCAAAAAAAGTTGGAGTTTCTTCCTATTAATATAAAATGTTCCCAAGAAAAAGATAAAGGACAACATTAAAACTTCACGATTATACTGTAACCCTTGATTGTATTTCCAGAAGTTACTTGGGCTGAATGAAATTATTTGGTTTGTAATGAGTTTTAGAAGAAATGAAGAAAATGGAGGTATTGGAAAATGAAGTATGTCTCTTAATTGAAAAGAGACTATGATTGTTACTTTCCAATCTAAATCAAATTATTATGACACTGGTTTCAAGCAATTGGAAAGGGAATTATTCTCTGGAAATAATGACTTCATTATATAACCTAAAAATATAACTAAAAAAAAACAAACCCCTTTGGTTGTCTTTCTGCTAAAATAAATGATTTAAAAATGGACACATTTTTATTGTTGCTCATCAACAGAACTCATTGTTTTTCAAAATAATATATAAGCATTAGAAGACAGGTGTCTGATTCTTTGCTGGAATTTTAATTTGGGCCACTATGAGATATGGACCACATAAAAAGGAAGTGAAACTATACATATGCTAAATATGTAAATACATATTTAAAATTTTTTTTTCATTTTTAATATCTACCCCCACATGGAGCTCAAACTCACTACCCCAAGACTCACATACTACAGACTGAGCCAGCCAAGTACCCCATGCATATACATATTTTTAGGGTAAATATAATGCTTATGATTTTATTTTTTCAAAGATTTATTTATTTTAGAGAGAGAGAGAGTGAGGAGAAGGGTAGAGGGAGAGGGAGAGAGAGAATCTCAAGCAGATTCCCCACTAAGCGTGGAGCCCCATGTGGGGCTCCATGCAAGGCTTGATCTCACAACCCTGTGTTCATGACCTGAGCTGAATCCAAGAATCGGATGACTGACAGCCACCCTAATGCTTAACATTAGGCACCCCTAATGTTTATGATTTTAATTGATTTGCTTTCATAGATGTTTCAAGCAGTTACTTTTAAAAATTTATTATTTGAGGTGAATATGATTAAAATTTTCAGAAACGCAGTTTACTTTTTATATCGTACACACAAAAACACAATCCTAGCACATGAGAAAACACTACATTGTATGTAGGCTGCCCCAAATATTGATGTTCACAAAGAAAGCATAGTTAATTCACTTTCCTCATAGGCTGAGAGAAGGAATACTTTCAAGTATTTATTTTTTATTTTTTAGGGAAAATGATCCCCCCAAACTCCAATACTCACTAGATTTTTAATAATGTGAAATACTACCCAATTTTAACCTCAAGCACAAATACTAATTGTCCAGATCCAGATGTTAGAAATAATTACTAAAACCTTCAGTCATTTTCCTTTTCCCATTTACTGATACATGGAGCATGCAAATCATTTTTCAGGCATAGCCCTTAAACTCTTGGAGTCTTTTTTGGGTTTCCACATTTTGGAAACTGGGACATTTGGTAAAACAATTTGATAATACTTATCTGCCTGTCTATCCATTCATCTGTTCAGTATCTATTTTACCTATCCATCCATCTCTCACCAATTTACTCACAGTATACATACTCTGCATGTTACTCTTTCTTCTACTAAGCATGTACTGTCTTTTATGTAGATACCGTGTCAATTATACTTCTTTCCAATTTTTGTATAACATTCAATGGATTGAACTTTTTAGAATAGAGGCATTTGAGATCTAATGCTCATAGAATCACATCAAGGCTGTTCACTCTTGGATAGTTGTAACTGAAAATTCTTTTTTTTTTTTTTAAAGATTTTATTTATTCATGAGAGGCAGGCAGAGGGAGAAGCAGGCTCCATGCAGGGAGCCTGATGTGGGACTTGATCCCAGAACCTCGGTATCATGACTTGAGCCAAAGGCAGATGCTCAGCCACTGAGCTACCCATGTGCCCCTCTTTTCTTGTTTTGAACTGAAAATTTTTTTTAATAAAGATTTTATTTATTCATTCATGAGAGACAGAGAGAGAGAGAGAGAGAGGCAGAGGGAGAGGCAGGTTCCACACAGGGAGCCCGATGTGGGACTCGATCCCGGGACTCCAGGATCACACCCTGAGCCGAAGGCAGGTGCTAAACCGCTGAGCCACCCAGGGATCCCCTGAACTGAAATTTCTGATCTTGTTTCATAACCCTACTGTTCCTTTCTCCTTTCCTCTTCAACTCCATCCTCTTCTCCAGGATTTCACTCTCAGCATTGGGGCTTTTAGAGATAAACATATCTCTAAACAGGAAATGTTTGTATCCCTCCCCAGTTACTTTCTTTTTCCGTGTTCTGATTATTAATCTGATTCTCCTCAAATTTTAGTTGAAAACAAGTCTGAAAGATGTCACCCATGTTCATACCTATCTATATGCAGAGTGAGGGTAACACATAGAGTACATTTGAGATTATAAACCAGTGTGATTTCTCCTAAATCTAATTCTATTTCTTCTGCATGCTATTCTCAAAGATAAACCTTCTGAAAATGAGAGTCACTCAAATCAATATCTCAAAACCCTTCACTAACTCTATACCGTGTGAAGAATGAAGTGCAAATGCTGTATCAAGGCATTGCAGACCCTTTAATCCGTCTTGCCTACTTTATCTACAACTATTTTTTTCATCAGAAAGTTTAGCAAAATAAATCTGCTTATTACTCTGATGTGTATTGTAGAAAGGCCAGGCTGTCTCTTTAATTCACGTTCTGCCGCCATCTCACTGTATAGTATGGGTAAATTAGTTAAATTCTCTGTGCCTCACTAGAAAAGGACTGGTTATAGTATCTACTTCATGAGGTTGTTAGGAGGAGTAAAAGTGTTCCTACATATAAAATCACAGAAAATTGTGTTTGGCACATGGAAAGAATTCAACATATCTCTAAAATGGACAGATATGCCTCATTGCGTTTATTTTCACATACTATTCTTTTACCTTATAAAATCATGACTTTTGGGGTTGGTTTAGCATCTGCCTCCCTGCTTAGTGAGGAGCCTGCTTCTCCCTCTTCTCTCTGCTTGTGGTCTCCCTCACTCTCTCTAGCTCAAATAAATAAGTAAAATCTAAAAAAAATAAAAAACGAAAATCCTGATTTTTTTTTGTGTGTGTGTTTGTGTGTGTCCTTAAGCCCTCTCTTCCTTCAGAACACATTTCAGATCTAATCTCCTTCATCCTTCAATGATGTCTCCCCTCCGGAAATTGTGTTTCTTTTCTGTGTCATTGATGTAGTGCTTAGTTACGGTGACCACATTATTTATTATTCAAGCTGGGACTCTTTTGATAGGAAAAGGAGTGCTGTTGATAATTACACTGGGACAATTGGCATAAATTGGAACTGACCTGGGCAAAGGGACAGATGGCTACCCTGGGAAGAGTGGAGGCTTAAGTTATCAAATCTGTTATTATCAAATCAAAGCAAACATTATCTTTATATGCAAATTGTTATGGCAGCTCTCCCATTAACTTAATTGTCAGGAAACGAGGTTCATCAAAATGAACCTCAGCTGTTTCTGGCCATTCCCAGAGAACTGCTTCTCATCTGTTCAGGCGCAGACACCTCAATTTCTTCTCTTCAGTCTTCTTCCTTTGATCCTCATGCTGCTTCTGCCTTCCTGATCACTGATCCTTAGGAGACAGCATTCCATCTGGTACTCCTTGCATTGCTCTGCTGCACTAGCTCCCCCTTCTTCCCCTCCTTACTTCCTCTCCTTACTTCCACACTCACATCCTTCTCTAAGCTCTAAGAGACGAGGAACTGCTCTCACTTACATCATTCCTTCCCAAATGCATGCATCAGGCCTTTTTCATGATCCACAACACAACTGCAACACAGCCAATGACGATTCTTGCTTAGGCTTCACTTAGGCATCATGGATGAAAGAAGAGGCATTTAAATCAGAGAGTTCCTTGATGACCACTGCCTAATCTGTGTGTAGACCTGTGATCACTTAGAGGCTCGTTGTTTGCTTTGCTTGCTGCCTATTTCCCTGACCAGGGATAGCTCCAGCTCTACCATTTGAAACTCCAGAATTCATAGTCCTCTTCATGTATTGAATGCTTCTGCCCGTAAAGAGGCAAGTTACCTCTATACCTGAGTTTCTCACCACTCTCTGGAACCCAGCCTTCTTGTTTAATATTGTTTGGGATGACTGACAATAGGAAAACCTCTCCTGTCTGGGGAAACTCCACCCCAGTCCTCCAGGATGTGGTCTGGTTCTATGCTCTTATTAAGGTAATCATAATAGCTTGACATTGGTATATTTCCCTAAAACTGGGATATTTATTCATCATCACCTATTACATAGCATTTGATACTTTGCTATTTGTATTTTTATAAATACATTCTATATCCTTAACTAGATTGTGTGTTCCTTGGGAGGGTACTTCCTTTGCCTAGAAGAGTTCCTGATACAGTGTTCAATGAACTGTGTTTGATGAGTACAAGATGAAGAGGTAATACAGGGACAGCTGGGTGGCTCAGTGGTTTCGTACCTGCCTTCGGCCCAGGGTGTGATCCTCGAGTCCTAGGATGGAGTCCCGCATCAGGCTCCCTACATGGAGCCTGTTCCTGCCTGTGTCTGACTCTCTCTCTCTCTCATTCTGGGTCTCTCATGAATGAATAAATAAAATCTTAAAAAAAAAAAGAAGAGGAGGTAATACAAAACACTGCTAACTTATGAAATATCTCCTCCCTCCTCATGTGCTGTTTCCTCCTTTTGGATAGTAGTTCATGCATAGAACAACTTTCTGTGAATCTCTGCATTCTCTTGGCAGAAGTGGTCTGCTCAACCCATTCTCCTCCTGGCCCATGCTGCTTACATAGCTTTCCTTCTGGAATAAATCAGTCTTATGTTCTTAGCATACAGCACAGGCAAATCAAAAATTGGTAAAAGGAGGGTTTGTTTATGAAGTGAGATCTGCCAGAGACATGGGTCACAAAATCACCGGTACCAACACTGGGCTTGTGGTGATTTGTGTTAGGAAATTTCCTCTCCAGCATTATCATTTTCTGAACAGATCTGTCCATAGACATTTCAGCAGCCTGCTCCAGCAACTATTCAATTGTTTAATACAGAAATATTTCTCTCAAGTATAAATTTTCTTCTTTTCAACTCTAATAGTTTTCACATAATAATATATCTTTGTCAACCAACATTTTCCGTGTGTGCTCCATTGGATATCAAACATGACACAAAACAGGAAAGGTCTTACTCTTTTATCAGTGCAATGTTTTTTTCTATCATTCATGCTGACCTGGTGTCAGCAGCTATTTTACCAGACACCATCATCAGTACTTATAGTTAACCACAGAGATGTATTCTCAGAGTTTGACCTTTGTTCTATATACTGAGGACAAAGAAGAAGAAAAAAAACTGAACAGAAAATGATAGAAAAGTCAGTAAAAGTAGTACCAAGGGAAAAATTCCACCATTTATTATAATTTAGTTTCAAAATGCTTCTTACAAATTACATACTCATTTTAGGTAAATATATTGAAATTTTCCAAGCAGTGGCAGATCTGTTATTTTCATTATTTCATTCACTACTGTATAATTTTAACGCTTTGCATTTTTGCTGGGCATTGTATTTTCTACTTGGTTTGTGAAACAAGTAATGAAATCACAACTGATCATAACTTAGTGTTTGGTAGTAGGTAAATGAGTATTATATATTATGCACTGTGCAGTAAAATCTAGGAAATTATATTGGCAAAATATGAAGTTTATTCTGAGAAGCTTTTAACTTAGTATGTGCTGGGGACCTTTGAAAGGGACAAATAAATACTACCTCTCTTCCCCAAGGAACAAGGCAGATGGAAGTCCAGATACTATCTTTATTCCATGTAAGGCTCCTATTTCAAAATGTGGCCCATATTTGCACTTATATGTGTTTCTTGGTACAGGGTTCTGGATTTAGGCCAATTTTCCCACCAAGTCATAACTGTCTGAATTCAGGGAGTTCTCTGTACACATACCACAAACCAAAGGGTGGGAATCTGTGGCTGGAGCTGAGTACGGTGTTGACTCACTGTAGGCAGGGCCTTGCTCAGAGGACGGCAAGGGTAGAGGAGAGGGCTTTTATATCCACTTTTTCCTGCCAGACTCACCAGTCATGTACGTCATTTAGGGGATCATGGATGAGGCGGTGGAGAGAGGCCAGGGTTATTTCACTAATGGGGACCTCTGCCTCAAAGGAAACAATAGGAGTGGGGAATCAGTATCTGTCACTACTATAATTTCTGAGGTTTTTGCACCCTTAATCCTTTGGGCTTAACTATTAAATATTTAGTCAACTAAAGTTATTCCAGTAGAAATGGGGGCAGCAGTCTCTCAGGATGGCCCATTTCTTAGAGGCTACCCTGCAAAAACTAGTCAGTGCTCTTTTGAGGACCTACTGAGGACTGCTGGTAGGCAGTACAGATTTCATACCCAAAAGACTAAAATAAGTCATAACAATAACCAGTTAAATTAACTCCTCCAAGCCCCCTCTGCACTCAAGACTGAAGTTCACTAATATGTTGCTTTATACCCCCAAAGGTATCCAACCACATATCCCAAAGGGCCTAGAGGTTCTTCAAAGAGAGCAAATGACAAGTCATAAAATACAATCCCCTTCTTACTATCAGATTCCCAGAAAGAAATTAAAGTTGGGAACTTAATTCTCCTTTCAAGTTGCATCTGTCAAGTTCTAGCAGGGAGTCAATGGCACACTCAAACTGGGTGGTTGGGAAGAGTTTTATTTTATTTTTAAAAGTTCCTTCATTAACAGGGACTGTTCATACCAGAGCAGACAGGGTATAGGGAAACTAACATGGACAGACAGTATTCTGGGGTTACCAAGATGGAGTATCTGTCACCACCCTAGGCCTGAGGAGGCACCAGAAGAGGAGGGCCCTCAGAATCTGCAGAAAGTAGCTCTATGGAGAGGGTTACTTTCAATCTGCAGAAAGTAGCTCTATGGAGAGGGTTTCAATTGGGCATGGAAGGAGCCGACCAAATAAACAGCCTGCCCTAATTTTCCTTTCATCTTGCTGGTGCTCTCCACTGAATCCAGCAGGGGAGTCAGAGGATAAGGAGCCTGTGCAGCCTTTGCAACACACAGCGTAGAGAATGATCTGGAGAACCAGGGAATAGAGAACCCAGCTCATACATTCAAGTTTAAGAAGCAACGTGAAGGAAATCAAATTCTGTTGCCCTTTTGTTGTATAATGCCTAAGAAATTTAAGTCCCAAATCCATTCTTTTTAATTTAATACTCTGCTTAGTCTCAGGTAGAGTAATTTCTCAGTGCTTGCTATAAACATGGGTTTCTTTGAAGAGCTGCAGGCTGGGGGCACCTGGTTGGCTCACTTGAAGCGTGCGACTTGATCTTGGAGTCATGAGTTTGAGTCCTCTGTGGGGTATGGTGATCACTTAAATTTTAAAATTTTTTTTTAAATTTAAAAAGTTGAAAAAATAATAAAAGCTACAGGCTGAGAGGTCTTGTCCTGAAATGGGTATAGATCCTTCAACGCTTCAGGATTTATATTAGCTTGATGTCAAGTGTTTTGTGAGCTACACTTTTAAAGAGACAAAATGATAAATGGGACACATCAGACTATCACAGCTCTAGGAGCACAGGCAGCGAGTTTCAAAATGAGCCAGTTCTCAGTCCCTAGAATAGTTATACAAGGCAGATAATGTTCCCAGAATCAGAACCCAGAACTTAGTCTCCCCAAATATTGTTTGCCAAGGATCCCAGTATAGGCTCTGTGATATCCGAGTGAAGGAATTCAGAGAAAATATTCCTGATTTAGCCTTGCTATCATGCCAGTCTATGCTAGTCGGTTCAGAATCCATAAATACAAGTGGGAGAAATCAGGTTAATTGTTCCGTCATGCACATATGGGGAAGAATCCACATCTGTGTGCTGCCTCCTCTTCCACATCGTGGCATTTGAAACACTGCTGTTGTTTTTCAAAGGTTAGAGAATTTTGATGGTAAAAGCTCTAGACAAAGTCTTATTAGAGGAAATCCTCTTTCCCATCCCATATTTAAAGCCTCTCATTTTTGTGCTTCTTCGTACCGTTTATCTGTGCCTGACATTGAAAACCTAAACCTAGAACCTTACCAGTATAGTGTAGCATAGGTAAAGCTCAGATGTAGCACGTGTTACTTTCAGAATAATAGAAGCAAATGTCATCACGTCTCCTGTCTGTTAGGTCTGTGTATAAAAAGACTGCTTCCTATAGTTGAATTTTGCCTCAGCCACACCTCTTAGGTGTGAACCACACTCTTGTGTGGTTCAAGGTCAAGCAGCAGTGTCTCACATCCTGAACCTGCCCGAGTCAGCTATAATAGATCACCTCACGTTCCTTTGGTGTACCTTCAAAGAAAGACCCTGTGGTTACAACCTAGTGAAAAAAAACAAACAAACATGGGACATAAGACTTAAAGGCTGTCAAGCCAGGGCAGAAAAAAACTAATGGCATAACTGTAAACTTCAAGATAACCTGTTATAAACTACATAGTCAAAGTAAATTTGAAGCTATATATGTATCATAGCTACCTCAGAAGCCTCAGACACTCTTGGTCTATGCCAGTCCCCAAATTTTAATTCTCCTTTCTGTTACAAACACTCAGCTCCCAAGTACTAGATACTTCCTCCCTTAAGACTAAATGCAGTCCTCCTTACCTACCACACAGTAAATCTCATGTCCTAACCTGTGGCAGTAAAGAGTATAATCTTTTTTTTTTAATTTTTATTTATTTATTTATGATAGTCACACACACACACACACACACACACACACACACACACACACACACAGAGGCGGAGACACAGGCAGAAGGAGAAGCAGGCTCCATGCACCGGGAGCCCGATGCGGGATTCCATCCCGGGTCTCCAGGATCGCGCCCTGGGCCAAAGGCAGGCACCAAACCGCTGCGCCACCCAGGGATCCCCGAGTATAATCTTTTGAGGGGAGTTTGGCTCCCAAGAGAAAGGAGAGAGATAGGAGCCATGTGACACATGCTCAGTTTCTCATTCTGTGGCAACCATGAAAATGCACTGTTGACATCCTCTGCAGCTAGGAACATAGCTAATTGCCCTAATTTCTGCCCTTCTGGAGCCAACCCTATAATTGCTTTGAAGCCCCCTAGAGGCTGCTCCCAGCCAGTAACTGAACACAGCTTAGGGACTGGTGCCAGCCCATTCCTGCAGACTCCTTTAATGGGCAGGCTTAGCTTAAGGTCCCCAGTTGGCTTTGCCAAATTTCTCTTGGAATGGCACTGCAGAGATTCTTCTTACCAGTTCTCTAGCAGATGTCAGATCTGCATCTCTGTGAAGACCCTGTTCCTCCTTCCCTGGCTCCCTTCTCCTTATCCTCCCAGGCATTTTCCCCAATATGTCTCTTGCATGTCTAACCCCATTTTGCATCTGCTTCTCAGAAGACTTGAATTAACACACTTTCTGAACTCATCATATTGCTAAGTATTACTACACATGTGCCCTAAGACTGACTGTGGGGGAGGAAAGAGACAAGAGTGTGAAGCTAATAAATATCCCTCCACATGGAATATATGTCAGGATTGGGATATAAGCTGCACTCTCACTGGTTTTATTATAGAAGTTAGGGAAGTTAGAGCATATTGAGTATTTTGTCTGATTCAAAAATATGTCCGCAATAAAATATGTCTTAATGGAGTTGCCAGGAGCAAAATATTGAACAGGCCCTTGGTATGGCCTTATATAGTTTTTCCTTGTGGTGAGAAAATATAGCTGATTGACTTAACTGGTTGAATAAAAAAATAAGTCAATTATTCAGCTTTTTAATTTCAGATTTCAAGTAATTGGTGTTGCATTTACAAATGCTATGACCTCCTGATTCTTTCTTTTTAGTGCATTTCTCTTTGGCTAAAATTGTCACCATCCATTCAGTTGCCCAGCCTAGAAAAAAAAATTTTTTTTTAAAGATTTTATTTATTTATTCATGAGAGACACAGAGAGAGAGAGAGAGAGAAAGAGGCAGAGACACATGCAGAGGGAGAAGCAGGCTCCATGCAGGGAGCCTGATGTGGGACTTGATCCCAGGTCTCCAGGATCAGGCCCTGGGCTGAAGGGGCAGGCACTAAACCACTGAACCACCCAGGGATCCCCCAGCCTAGAAATTTTAATCCATCTCTTTCCTTTATGGTCCATACTTAATCAGTCACCAAGTGCTTTAGAATGTACTATTCATGGAATTTAGGAAACAAAACAGGAGCATAGGGGAAGGGAGGGAAAAATGAAACAAGGTGAAATTAGAGAAGGAGACAAACCATAAGAGACTCTTAATCATAGGCAACAAACAGGGTTACTGGAGGGGATGGGGAGTGGGAGGATGGGGTAACTGGGCGATGGGCATGAAGGAGGGCACAGGATATAATGAGCACTAGTTGTTATATAAGACTGATGAATCACTGAATTCTACCTCTGAAATGAATACACTATATGCTAATTAATTGAATTTAAATAAAAAAAATTAAAAAGGGAAACAATACTATTTGAAGATACCCAGAATTTATTCCCTCCTTTCCATTCTTTCTATTATAGCACCTGTCATCAAATTTGACCCATTTAAATTGCCTTGTTACAATATTTTGGCTTTAGTTTTTTCATTATCCTAATTGATTATTTTCTAATCTATAAACCAAATTATGTTATTCTCCTGCTTAGAAATTACTTTCCATTACTTATAAAATGAAGTTAAAACTCATTATCATGGAAGTAAAAGTCCTTTATAATCTGACTTCAACCTGTTTTTTGAGAATCATACCAGTAAAACTCCTCTTCTTTATGTCATCTGTTTTAGTCACACAGAATCACTGCATTCCTTTACTTGCTGGTTGTTTCACTTGTCTGTGAAATTCTGAGTGTTTTTCTTTAGTATTTGTGTTTTATTTCTTCTTTCCATTTTCCTTCACCTGATAACTTCCTCCATATTCTTTAAATCCTGGCTCAAAATCACCTCCTCTAAAAGTACCTATAAGGTTTTCCAGGCAGTTAATGGTTTCTAATAACTGCTTCTAAAACATAGGAAGCACTTTCAATTACATTTAATTTTTTTCTGTGTGTCTTTTGATTATAAACTCCAATAAGGGTAGGCAATTCTGGTTGTCATATAATAAGTATTACTGCATTTAAGTAAAAATTTCAAGATACCTTAGAAAAAGGCTCTAGGAATAACCCATTAAGATGTATTTCTCCTTTAACATATACATTTCTATTCAACAAATAGGAAAGAGATTCTAAACAATATCTAGTAGATAACATGAATTAAAGTAATAGGGCTGGGGGGATGCCTGGGTGGCTCAGTGATTGAGCATCTGCCTTTGGCTCAGGTTATGATCCCGGAGCCCTGGGATCAAGTCCCACATCAGGCTCCCTTGGAGAGCCTGCTTCTCCCTCTGCCTATGGTTCTGCCTCTCTGTCTCTGTGTCTCTCATGAATAAATGAATAAAATCTTTTTTAAAAAAAGTAATAGAGCTTTAGTACAACCTGATTTTTCAGTATCATGACATTTCTAAGATTTTGGTCTTCACCCCTGCAAAAGGGCTCTGAATATATAGAATTACTTAAATTGTATTATTGAACTGGAGTGTCTCATATCATTGGCTCCAAAGAAAAGTTTTAGCTTAGGGTATAATGAAGTCATAAGTCCAAAAGTGATTGAATATTTTATATGCATTTTTTTCATCTTGTTTTCTCTTTGTTTTATTGTCAATTCTCTTAATCTGAAGCAAAAATAACCAATATAAGCAAACAGAAACTAAGTGTAGTTGAGTGTACTTGTCAGTTTTGAACTACATTGCTAGAACACATACTAAAACCATATATATAGCTGATAAACCATAGACATACATAAGCAACATTTAAAAAAAGATTTTATTTATTTGAGAGAGAACGTCCGAGCATGAGTGGGGGCAGGGGATGGGGGTAGTTAGAGAGAGGGGAAGAAGCAGACTCCCCACTGAGTAGGGAGCCTGACATGGAGCTGGTTCCCAGGACCCTGAGGTCATGACCCAAGCCAAAGGTAGATGCCTAACTGACTGAGCCACCCGGGTGCCCCCATATATAAAGCAACATTAATGAAACATTCATAGTGAGTATAGATTCATTTTAGCAGCTTTTTAGTTGCTCTTCCTGAAAAAGGGGAGAAGATATATAACTTCCCTGGGTCTCAGTTTCCTTCATTGTAAAATAAAGAGTTGGACGAGGTGCATTCATTCATTCAGAATGGTTGTGTACCATATGCCAGTGTTGGCATATATAATACAAAGATGAACAAAATGGATAGGGCTCTTGTCTTTTAGCAACTTATACATAGGTGAACTTAAATGTTTTTTCCCTCTAGGGTTTCTTTTTTTTTTAATTTATTTTTTATTGGTGTTCAATTTACTAACATACAGAATAACCCCCAGTGCCCGTCACCCATTCACTCCCACCCTCCACCCTCCTCCCCTTCTACCACCCCTAGTTCGTTTCACAGAGTTAGCAGTCTTTACGTTCTGTCTCCCTTTCTGATATTTCCCACACATTTCTTCTCCCTTCCCTTATATTCCCTTTCACTATTATTTATATTCCCCAAATGAATGAGAACATATAATGTTTGTCCTTCTCCGACTGACTTACTTCACTCAGCATAATACCCTCCAGTTCCATCCACGTTGAAGCAAATGGTGGGTATTTGTCATTTCTAATAGCTGAGGAATATTCCATTGTATACATAAAGCACATCTTCTTTATCCATTCATCTTTTGTTGGACACCGAGGCTCCTTCCACAGTTTGGCTATCGTGGCCATTGCTGCAATAAACATCGGGGTGCAGGTGTCCCGACGTTTCATTGCATTTGTATCTTTGGGGTAAATCCCCAACAGTGCAATTGCTGGGTCGTAGGGCAGGTATATTTTTAACTGTTTGAGGAACCTCCACACAGTTTTCCAGAGTGGCTGCACCAGTTCACATTCCCACCAACAGTGTAAGAGGGTTCCCTTTTCTCCGCATCCTCTCCAACATTTGTGGTTTCCTGCCTTGTTAATTTTCCCCATTCTCACTGGTGTGAGGTGGTATCTCATTGTGGTTTTGATTTGTATTTCCCTGATGGCAAGTGATGCAGAGCATTTTCTCATGTGCATGTTGGCCATGTCTGTGTCTTCCTCTGTGAGATTTCTCTTCATGTCTTTTGCCCATTTCATGATTGGATTGTTTGTTTCTTTGGTGTTGAGTTTAATAAGTTCTTTATAGATCTTGGAAACTAGCCCTTTATCTGATATGTTATTTGCAAATATCTTCTCCCATTCTGTAGGTTGTCTTTGAGTTTTGTTGACTGTATCCTTTGCTGTGCAAAAGCTTCTTATCTTGATGAAGTCCCAATAGTTCATTTTTGCTTTTGTTTCTTTTGCCTTCATGGATGTATCTTGCAAGAAGTTACTATGGCTGAGTTCGAAAAGGGTGTTGCCTGTGTTCTTCTCTAGGATTTTGATGGAATCTTGTCTCACATTTAGATCTTTCATCCATTTTGAGTTTATCTTTGTGTATGGTGAAAGAGAGTGGTCTAGTTTCATTCTTCTGCATGTGGATGTCCAATTTTCCCAGCACTATTTATTGAAGAGACTGTCTTTCTTCCAATGGATAGTCTTTCCTCCTTTATCGAATATTAGTTGCCCATAAAGTTCAGGGTCCATTTCTCGATTCTCTATTCTGTTCCACTGATCTATGTGTCTGTTTTTGTGCCAGACCACACTGTCTTGATGACCACAGCTTTGTAGTACAACCTGAAATCTGGCATTGTGATGCCCCCAGATATGGTTTTCTTTTTTAAAATTCCCCTGGCTATTCGGGGTCTTTTCTGATTCCACACAAATCTTAAAATAATTTGTTCTAACTCTCTGAAGAAAGTCCATGGTATTTTGATAGGGATTGCATTAAACGTGTGTATTGCCCTGGGTAACATTGACATTTTTCACAATATTAATTCTGCCAATCCATGAGCATGGAATATTTTTCCATCTCTTTGTGTCTTCCTCAATTTCTTTCAGAAGTGTTCTATAGTTTTGAGGGTATAGATCCTTTACCTCTTTGGTTAGGTTTATTCCTAGGTATCTTATGCTTTTGGGTGCAATTGTAAATGGGATGGACTCCTTAATTTCTCTTTCTTCAGTCTCATTGTTAGTGTATAGAAATGCCACTGACTTCTGGGCATTGATTTTGTATCCTGCCACGCTACCGAATTGCTGTATGAGTTCTAGCAATCTTGGGGTGGAGACTTTTGGGTTTTCTATGTAGAGTATCATGTCATCGGCGAAGAGGGAGAGTTTGACTTCTTCTTTGCCAATTTGAATGCCTTTAATGTCTTTTTGTTGTCTGAGTGCTGAGGCTAGGACTTCCAGTACTATGTTGAACAGCAGTGGTGAGAGTGGACATCCCTGTCTTGTTCCTGATCTTAGGGGAAAGGCTCCCAGTGCTTCCCCATTGAGAATGATATTTGCTGTGGGCTTTTCATAGATGGCTTTTAAGATGTCGAGGAATGTTCCCTCTATCCCTACACTCTGAAGAGTTTTGATCAGGAATGGATGCTGTATTTTGTCAAATGCTTTCTCTGCATCCAATGAGAGGATCATATGGTTCTTGGTTTTTCTCTTGCTGATATGATGAATCACATTGATTGTTTTACGGGTGTTGAACCAGCCTTGTGTCCCGGGGATAAATCCTACTTGGTCATGGTGAATAATTTTCTTAATGTACCGTTGGATCCTATTGGCCAGTATCTTGTTGAGAATTTTTGCATCCATGTTCATCAGGGATATTGGTCTGTAATTCTCCTTTTTGGTGGGGTCTTTGTCTGGTTTTGGAATTAAGGTGATGCTGGCCTCATAGAACGAATTTGGAAGTACTCCATCTCTTTCTATCTTTCCAAACAGCTTTAGGAGAATAGGTATGGTTTCTTCTTTAAAGGTTTGATAAAATTCCCCTGGGAAGCCATCTGGCCCTGGACTCTTGTGTCTTGGGAGGTTTTTGATGACTGCTTCAATTTCCTCCCTGGTTATTGGCCTGTTCAGGTTTTCTATTTCTTCCTGTTCCAGTTTTGGTAGTTTGTGGCTTTTCAGGAATGCGTCCATTTCTTCTAGATTGCCTAATTTATTGGTGTATAGCTGTTCATAATATGTTTTTAAAATCGTTTGTATTTCCTTGGTGTTGGTAGTGATCTCTCCTTTCTCATTCATGATTTTATTAATTTGAGTCTTCTCTCTCTTCTTTTTAATAAGGCTGGCTAATGGTTTATCTATCTTATTAATTCTTTCAAAGAACCAACTCCTGGTTCTGTTGATCTGTTCCACAGTTCTTCTGGTCTCGATTTCATTGAGTTCTGCTCGAATCTTTATTAACTCCCTTCTTCTCTTGGGTGTAGGATCTATTTGCTGTTTTTTCTCTAGCTCCTTTATGTGTAAGGTGAGCTTTTGTATTTGAGTTCTTTCCAGTTTTTGAATGGATGCTTGTATTGCGATGTATTTCTCCCTTAGGACTGCTTTTGCTGCATCCCAAAGATTTTGAACGGTTGTATCTTCATTCTCATTAGTTTCCATGAATCTTTTTAATTCTTCCTTAATTTCCTGGTTGACCCTTTCATCTTTTAGCAGGATGGTCCTTAACCTCCACGTGTTTGAGGTCCTTCCAAACTTCTTGTTGTGATTTAGTTCTAATTTCAAGGCATTATGGTCTGAGAATATGCAGGGGACAATCCCAATCTTTTGGTATCGGTTCAGACCCGATTTGTGACCCAATATGTGGTCTATTCTGGAGAAAGTTCCATGTGCACTTGAGAAGAATGTGTATTCAGTTGAGTTTGGATGTAAAGTTCTGTAGATATCTGTGAAATCCATCTGGTCCAGTATATCATTTAAAGCTCTCATTTCTTTGGAGATGTTGTGCTTAGAAGACCTATCGAGTATAGAAAGAGCTAGATTGAAGTCACCAAGTATAAGTGTATTATTATCTAAGTATTTCTTCACTTTGGTTAATAATTGATTGATATATTTGGCAGCTCCCACATTCGGGGCATATATATTGAGGATTGTTAAGTCCTCTTGTTGAATAGATCCTTTAAGTATGATATAGTGTCCCTCTTCATCTCTCACTACAGTCTTTGGGGTAAATTTTAGTTTATCTGATATAAGGATGGCTACCCCAGCTTTCTTTTGAGGACCATTCGAATGGTAAATGGTTCTCCAACCTTTTATTTTCAGGCTGTAGGTGTCCTTCTGTCTAAAATGAGTCTCTTGTAGACAGCAAATAGATGGGTCCTGCTTTTTTATCCAGTCTGAAACCCTGCGCCTTTTGATGGGGTCATTAAGCCCGTTCACATTCAGAGTTACTATTGAGAGATATGAGTTTAGTGTCATCATGATATCTATTCAGTCCTTGTTTTTGTGGACTGTTCCACTGAACTTCTTCTTAAAGGGGAATTTTAAGAGTCCCCCTTAAAATTTCTTGCAGAGCTGGTTTGGAGGTCACATATTCTTTTAGTTGCTGCCTGTCTTGGAAGCTCTTTATCTCTCCTTCCATTTTGAATGAGAGCCTTGCTGGATAAAGTATTCTTGGTTGCATGTTCTTCTCATTTAGGACCCTGAATATATCCTGCCAGCCCTTTCTGGCCTGCCAGGTCTCTGTGGAGAGGTCTGCTGTTACCCTAATACTCCTCCCCATAAAAGTCAGGGATTTCTTGTCTCTTGCTGCTTTAAGGATCTTCTCCTCATCTTTGGAATTTGCAAGCTTCACTATTAAATGTCGAGGTGTTGAACGGTTTTTATTGATTTTAGGGGGGATCTCTCTATTTCCTGGATCTGAATGCCTGTTTCCCTTCCCAGATTAGGAAAGTTTTCAGCTAGAATTTGTTCAAATACATATTCTGGCCCTCTGTCCCTTTCGGCGCCCTCGGGAACCCCAATTAAACGTAGGTTTTTCTTTCTCAGGCTGTCGTTTATTTCCCTTAATCTATCTTCATGGTCTTTTAATTGTTTGTCTCTTTTTTCCTCAGTTTCCCTCTTTGCTATCAACTTGTCTTCTATGTCACTCCCTCGTTCTTCCACCTCGTTAACCCTCGTCGTTAGGACTTCTAGTTTGGATTGCATCTCATTCAATTGATTTTTAATTTCTGCCTGATTATCTCTAAATTCTGCAGTCATGAAGTCTCTTGAGTCCTTTATGCTTTTTTCTAGAGCCACCAGTAGCTGTATAATAGTGCTTCTGAATTGGCTTTCTGACATTGAATTGTAATCCAGATTTTGTAACTCTGTGGGAGAGAGGACTGTTTCTGATTCTTTCTTTTGAGGTGAGGTTTTCCTTCTAGTCATTTTGCTCAGTGCAGAGTGGCCAAAAGCAAGTTGTATTGGGAAAAAGAAAAAGAGAGGAGAGAAAGAAGGAAAGAAAAGAGAAAGAGAAAAAAAAGGGAAGAAAAAAAACCAAAAAAAAAAAAAGAGGAAGAAAAAGAAAGGAGAAAAAAAGGGGGTGGGGGAAGGAAACAAATCAAAAAGCAAAAAAAAAAAAAAAAAAAAAAAAGAATCACGGGGGAGTATCTTCTGATTCTGTGTACTTTAAGTCCCTTGGCTTCTCCTGGAAGTTGTCAGTCTAGCTGGTCTTCTGGGGGAGGGGCCTGTTGTGCTGATTTTCAGGTGTTAGCAGTTGGGGGAGCTGCTGTGCCCCTGCCTGGTGCAGGGCTCAGTGGGGGTTGTTTACCCCGTGAGGCCGCAGGAGGAACAGCCCCAGTGGCGGGGCAGCTCTGGAAACCTGGATTCAGCTCCGGCAGGAACTCTGTCTGCAGAGCCTGGAGGCTCCGGGCGGGGCCGCTGATCTGCTCAGCTCGGGGCAGGAGCGTCCTTGCTGTCCTGGGCCCTCCCGGCCTCTGCCTGTCCCGGGGGAGGCCGGATCCTGGGCTGTGTCCCGGCGCCCTGAGCTCCGGAGCCTGCGCTGTTGGATTCGCGCTCCCGGGCCGCGCAGCCCCCTCCGCGGAGCTGCCGCCCGAGCCCCTCCGAGCTGCTCCTGGAATCGCGCAGCCCCCTCCGCACGGAGCCGCCCCCGAGCCCCCCCCCCCCCCCCCCGAGCTGCTCCGGGTCCCACCGTGCACGCTGCAGCCCTTAGGGAGCTCGGGGCACTCTCCCGGGGCGCAGTTGCTCTGTTACTGTCCCCGGGAACCCGAGGGCATCCCCGCCCTTCTGGGTCCTGCTCCACCTCCCTGCGAGCCCCTTTCCCCCGGGAAGGTCGGTGCAGCTCCTGCGTCTCCGGGACGGGGCTCTCCTGTCCTGGGGACACTCGCCCCGGCCTCAGCCCGGCTCCTCGCGGGGTCCCTCCCCCTTGGAGGCCTTTGTTCCTTTATTTCTTTTTCCCCGTCTTCCTACCTTGATAGATGCGCGAACTCTTCTCACTGTAGCATTCCAGCTGGTCTCTCTTTAAATCTCAGGCCGAATTGATAGATTTTCAGGATGATTTGAAGGTTTTCTAGGTAATTTGGTGGAGACAGGTGATTTGGGGACCCTACTCTTCCGCCATCTTGCTCCTCCCCCCTCCCCTCTAGGGTTTCATAAACATGGCATGATGGTATAAATTAAATGAGATAGATAATGGGGCATTATCCATATTTGCTCTTTTCTATATTTGCTCTTTTTTTTTAGAAGCACATTTTCCCAATGTTTATATGATAAAAAAATTCTCATTAGAAGACAAGTTTTAGTGGTTATATTGCAATAAACATATTGCCACTATTTAGTGTAGTTATTGGCTCTTGACTTTAAAATAACAGAAGATTGGTCAATGTATTGACCACACATAGACTAGGGTTTAGTCAGTTGTATGCACTTAATTCCCAAACAGAGTTCCTTACAGAGATTTCACTTTGCACACTGACTCTTACTCAATTCTAGATTGGCATTATTGTCTATGGCCTTGCATATGATTTGGTAATGGGGACAGGGCTTATTTCTGTTCCTTTCAGTGCTGTGTAGAAAGGGCACCTGATTCAAAAATATGCATTATTTAGCCTACTTTTAAAATAGACAATGAATGATGAATAACAAGTTCAAAGAAATAAGCAAATATTCACTGCCTTAATAAATCTGTCCATGGAAGTTTTGGGGTTTGACCTGAATGACATAAAGACACTCAGAGGAAGATAATTATTTGAATCTATATTATTAAATGGTTTTATTTTTAATTCTTTAAGTATATATTTGTTATACCATGAGAGATGTTTTCACTATCAGACTGTGATCATATCCAAAGATCTGGTCTTTAGAATTAAAAAAACCTGCCACTGTACTTTAAAAAACATGACCTCAATACACTACAGCCATACTATATTTCTACTAAGTGCAGAAGTATATGATAAACAAGTCAGTGATAAAGCAGGTGCCTTTTAGTTTGCTTTTCCATTTTGAAGATCGGAAAAAATTGTGATAATCATAGTGTAACAGGAATATTTCCATGGTATTAAATCAATATGAATTTTTTTCCCCGGTAACTTTATGACTTTTAGATGAAAAGCCATGCCTGGTAGCTCAGATTATACTATTTGTTCTTTAGAGTAGGAAAGATATCTCTTTTACTATTAAGGCTGAGAATTGAGGCTTAATGTCTGCTGGAAGGAGGAAGCTATAATGAAGAAGACTTTGCTAAGGAGAAAGCAGAAGGGATGTCCTTCTTTTCTGAGCATGTGCATTTGGGAAATGAGAGAAAGAGATGTAGCAGAGAGGTCAGATTTCCATGCCATCATTTTCCTCCTCTAGGAAACAGAACCTAATATATATTGTAGAAGCATCCACATCCTAGAGTCTAGTGGAACCAGGCTAAGAGACTGCAAAACTCAGAGAGAATCTTAGTTTTGACCTTATGCAATATGGCAAAGATGAAAACACAAGTATGATGAAGGGAGTTAGCTAAGAGATGACATGAGGCAGCATTCTTGGCTCCAGGGGTATGTACAGAGTATGAAGGGATTAAAACATTTCCTTATCTCCTAGTGAGAGGATGGGAGGAAATGATAGTGTCAGTGGATCATCAGAGGCCCAAAGCTAAAACAAAGACAGAGTGTAAAGGACAGAGTCACAGATCTAATATCACAGACTCTTATGGTAGATGCTGCCATGATGCTTCAGTAGGCTCATCATACAATCGTCGGTACCAGTTCAGGAATTAGATCACACCAGTCACTTAACAACAGAAACTAGAAAGGATCTAGAAGACACCACAGATGTCTAGTATCACTTTCTGCTGTAAAACCATGAGCTCATGATATTCCCAGACACTATATAAGGGTGGAGCCAGGAGAGAGAGAATATACCAGTCACCACTGCTATACAGTAAACTACTCAAACACTTATTGGTGTTAAACAACCGTGTCATTATGCTCATGGATTTTATAATCAGAAATTAGAACAAGGCTTAGTGAGGATACTTTTTCTTTTCAACATATGTGTAAAACCTTGTCTAAGAATACTCACTGATTGAAAGTAACTTGAGTGCTAGGGCTGCAGTCATTAGGAGGTGTCTTTGTTCACATATCTGGTGGCCAATGTTGGCTGTTGGTTACGGCTTTGTCTGGGGCTGCCAGCCAGTACACCTCCACCTGGGCTTGACATGTAGTCTGGTTTTCAAAATGCAGAAGTCTTGGAGTAGTTGAACTTCTTACACAGCAGCTTTGGGTTCTCACAGCAAGTGTCCCAGTCGTCAAGATGGAAGCTTTATCACTTTTTATGACCTAGCTTTGGAAATTACGTGTCACTTTCACCATACTCTGTTTGGAGCAATCAGAAGTTCATCCAGATTTGAGAGGGAGGGACTTAGATGCCATTTCTTGATGGGAAATGGTAAGATCACATTGTAGAAGAGCAAGTAGGGTGGGAAGAATTGTTCTGGCAATTTGGAGAGAGTACAGGGAGAGCCCCTGGAATATACTTTCCTGAAATGGAATGTTGTGCACTAGAAAGAGACTAGTTAAACCCTAAGTGACTGAGAGTATATGAATTGGAAAGTTTAAATTTTCCAGTAACTCAGTAGCGTGTTATTCATAGACAAGATTAGATTTGTTTCCTTTTCCACATATTGTAGTATAATTTATTTTGTAATCCCGCTATGCTAGCCTAATTGATTTGGGTTTAATTTTGAGATCAGTATATTCTCTGCCAATGACATTTTAATAGCTAGCCTGTATCTCCAGTGCTTAATCTCAATTTCGACTGTCCATGAACAAATATTTCTCTCTTGATCTATAGTCAGACAGTCTTTAGAGTCCCTCCAAATGATGATTGCCTATTTCTTAAAGTGCTCAAAAGCTCTTCATCTTAAACACTAGTCTATGATGTCTCTTCCAGTTCTGAACAAATTCCTCAGATTATTTTATTTTATTTTTTTAATTATTTAGATTAAATAGCAGTTTTGTTAGTTTTTATTTTAAGGATTTTATTTATTTATTCATGAGAGATCCAGAGAGAGAGAGGCAGAGACACAGACAGAGGGAGAAGCTCCCAGTGGGTAGCCCGATGCGAGACTTGATCCCAGGACTCTGGGATCATGGTTTTAGCCAGAGGCAGATGCTTAACCACTAAGCCACCCGTCCCTTTGTTAGCTTTTAAAAATTATATTTTTCCTTATTCTCATATCCCTTATGTTCCCCTGGCCCCCAGTCCTAGGTCAATTTAGTATATACTATCTTGCGTATTTACTAAATTAGACTTTGTAATTGTACCCCAGTTTGTTTAAAAAATATATCCAGTCATGGCAACAGAAACACACAGAATCATAAACATATTTATCCATGTTGGAAAGATATATGGCTATTAGAGAGTGACCAAAATAGGGTATGATGCAAAGAAGTTTTTCCTTGTAAGGTTTTGGGTTGGAGGAAGGAGTCAGTACTCAAAAGAGAATGCATCCACAATGCAGATAGGTGCACATTCTCTGAAAATTAGAGATGATTCTTACAACTGAAACCCTAGGAAAGATGAGAGAGCCAAGAGTGCCCTAGGACAAAGATATTGCCTCCTTGGGCCAGTGTGGAAGGGAAGCAAAGAAGCTGTTTGCTTTCCAGTCATTTTGGTTGAACTGAGAGACATTCCAAAGATGGAGGATTTTGTTTTATTTTTTTCCCTGTTTAAAGAAAAATTTGAAGTATGGATTGACACACAGTGTTACATTAGTTTCAGGTGTGCAGCATAGTGATTGGACAACTCTACACACTAGGCTCTGCTCACCCCAAGTGAGCAGAGCCACAAGTGTACACCACAAATGTACACCACAAGTGTAGCTACCATCTGTCACCACACAACGCTATTATAGTATGGTTGATTATATTCCCTATGCTGTACTTTTCATCCCCATGACTTATTCATTCCATAACTGGAAGTTTGTATCTCCTATTCCACTTTACCCATTTTTCTCATCCCTCCATAACTCTCCCCTATGGCAACCATCAATTTGTTCTTTGTATTTATGGGTCTCTTTCTCCTTTTATTCGTTCATTTGTTTTGTTTTGTTTTTAGATTCCATTTACAAGTGGAATCACGTGGTATTTGTCTTCCTTTGTCTGACTTATTTCACTTGGCATAATACCCTCTGGATCTATTCATGTTGTTGCAAATGGCAAGATTTCATTCATTTTATGGCTGGGTAATATTCCACTGTGTGTATATATACCACATCTTTATGCATTAATCTGTGGATGGACATTTGGATCGTTTCCATTTCTTGGCTATTGTAAATGTTGCAGTAAACATGGAGTGCATTTATCTTTTAAGGTTAGTGTTTTTGTTTTCTTTGAGTAAATATCCAGTAGTAGAATTACTGGACTATATGGTATTTCTATTTTAATTTCTTGAAGAGCCTCCATACTGTTTTCACGGTGGCTGCACCAATTTATTTTCCCACCCACACTGCACGAGGGGTCCTTTTTTCCCACATCCTTGCCAACACTTGTTATTTCTTGTCCTTTTTTTCTTCTAGTTGTTCTTACAGGTGTAAAGTGATACCTCATTGTGGTTTTGACTTATACTTCCCTGATGATTAGTGATATTGAGCACAAAGATTGGGAATTTTATTATTTTTTAAAAATATATTTATTTATTTATTCATGAGAGACACAGAGAGAGACAGAGGCAGAGACATAGGCAGAGGGAGAAGCAGGCTCCATGCAGGGAGCCCGATGCAGGACTCGATCCAGGACTCGATCCAGGACTCCAGGACTCCAGGACTCCAGGACTCCAGGATCCCGCCCTGGGCTGGAGGCAGGTGCTAAGCTGCTGAGCCACCCAGGGATCCCCAAAGATTGAGAATTTTAAAAAGCATAAGCAACCTTAGTGCCTATATGTCATTTACTTGATGCTTGCCATTTTTAATTTTAATGTTAATGAATATTTATTCCTATAATCTTGTGGTAAATATAAATATATCCTAAAAGGTTGTGTCGTGTGTGTTTTAGTTGTTGTTACAATTTCTAGAGGAGGGCAGGAGTTCACAGGAGGTTATCTTGACATGCAGCTACAATTTCTTAATATACTTATTATATATATATGGTATCACTTACCATATTATGTTCCATGATGATGTAGTTGAAAGAGCTTTAGACTCTTTTTTTTTCTCAGTTCAAGTTTAATAGAAACAACAAAAGATCAAAAGTGATGCCTTGCTACTACTGTACATATCAGTTGGCCTGCCCCATAGCACACCTCAGACCATTCTCTCCAGAGGAAGAAAGGCTGGCCTCCCCAACCCCTGCAGGAAAGGGCTGTCTTGTCCCATACCACATACCACATCTGCAGAATCTAAAGTCTTGTTATAAGCATGACAATAGTACAAAAGAAGATTCTGTTTTCATGGATGCCCCACTATAGCCCGGCCCTAAAATGGCGAGGCGCTCACTTCTGCTTAGAGAAGTATTCTTTGCTCTTCTGGACATCAGGCTTGATGGTATCACTGCCAGGCTTCCAGCCAGCTGGGCACACTTCCCCATGCTTGTCAGTAAACTGGAAGGCCTGAACTAGTCGCAGAGTCTCATCCACAGAGCGACCAACAGGAAGGTCATTTACAGTGATCTGCCGAAGGATACCTTTATCATCAATAATAAAGAGGCCCCTGAACGAGATGCCTTCATCAACCTTTAAGACTCCATAGTCCTGAGCAATGGTACGCTTGGGGTCTGATACCAAGGGAATGTTCATGGGTCCCAGTCCTCCTTGTTTCTTGGGTGTGTTGATCCAAGCCAGGTGACAGAAATGAGAATCCACAGAAGCACCAATCACTTGACAGTTGAGTTGGACCAAGACTAGAATTTGGTCACAATTTTGCTATTATATAGGAATTCTTTTTCTTTTTTCTGGGTCTTAGTGTCTTCGTGTTAAATGATGAAAAGGTGTGTCAGATAAAATAATTTCAGAATTTCCTTATAGTGTTTTGAATGTATTGATCTCTCTAATTTTAAGAAAGTGATGAAGAATAATAAAGAATTTATAGTTTAATTTTGCAAAAAATGGTTTTTATGTATAGCTGCTTTCTACTTGGTCACACACTGACATTTATGAAGGAATTGTATTAGGAGATTGTGAGTATTCCTTTCCTACATAACTTTATATAGATTTTGTAGAATCCTGATGAAATAACTGAAGCATGTTTTAATTATAAAGGTGAAAAAAAATCCTGTACAATAACAAAGCACGTCAAATAAATTTAGAAATACCATAAACGAATAAATGTGAAATTAAATTATCTTTGAACTCAGGCAGATGAGCTAAATTTAATTTTATTGTATCATACAAATGCTTCATTTCTATTCATGTGGAAGAATAGAAAGATAAACTAGGGGAATAGTAGAATACTTTGGAGAAAAACAGTCAATTTAAGTAAAAATAACTAAGAAAGTATTGATGGGTATGAAAAAGAAAATAAAACATTACCTCATTTTGGTAATTATTGTGAAAGGTAATATATTTGTTTTGGGAAAAGACATCTAGATACTTCACCTTTTTTTTTTCAGATTGAGTGTTTTCTCTTAAATTGTGACAAATATTTTGTGAACTTTGATTACATTTGAGATTTTATTTAATATTAAATTGCATAAACTATTAGCTCAGCATAGTTGAAGCATATTATTTTGGAAACCACTAACACATAATAATCATTTTTATAGGTTGAAGTTTAGGTATGGATTTGTAATATTTTTCTTTTGCATAATAGAATTCCATTAGAGGTAGTTTATATACATTTTTGACCAGAAATTCCCCCCCAAAATCATATGTAAAACTATAATTTATGATAGATTTAACAGTTGATTTGAATGTGCTCATGAGCCCTGAGCCCAATTCCCATGTCCATTCAGTTCTTTTCCTTTTTTTCACCCAACAAGGCTCCTTATACACCCTGGAACCCTGAGCATCAGAAGAGCAGTTTGAAAATCAATACCTTATTGTAAAGTAATTCTATATTAGTATATAAATGGCAATGCTAACTTTTTACAGCATGACCAATTTTAACATAGATAACATTATAATTGTATAATAGATTAGATAACAGATTTGATAGCATTCTAATATAATACATATATGCCAAATTGTTATTTCCTAACTAATAGATATTACATTCTATGTCTGGAGGAAAGTAGCATATGAAAGAAAGGTAGTTTAATTTAAAATGTTTTTACAGATTGCCTACAATTAGTTAAATGAAGTAGGGAGCTTATATATGAGAAATCAATGGTTATCCTCAAACAAATGAAATAATGTGTTGCTCCCACTTGTCCAAATTGGTTTATTAAAATTCTGGCTAGAATCATGTTTGAGAAAAATACAGCATTACTGATTTATCAAAATAGTAAGAAACATACTTTATTTTGGGTTACTTCTATTGCATTTTCTCACTTTTGAAATATTTAAAATGATTGGAGTGTCAGATCTGAATGTTTCTCTGGATGTTAATGAACTGTTCAGATTTACTCAGTTGAGGTTAGCAGTGGCTAGAAATTTCTCCAACACATATTATGGCATTTATGTAATGTGTTTGTCTTTGTAGAATGTTTGCCACTGAGCATCTTCCTGAGAAGCAGTCAATAAATTCTTGACTGACAGGAGACAGAACTACTAGGCTAACAGATGTCTTTGTTGGCAATCTCAGTATAGCAAAAGCAGATGGACTTGTTATTGTTTACATGCTTTCCTATCTTCCTCAGTTTTCCGTCACCCTTAGCCATAAACACGGTAGCATCTCCTTGGAGCATGTAATCTTAGATTCATCTTATCTTTTTCTCATCTCATATTCCAGTCAGCAAATCAAGAAGAGTTACCATGTCCCTAAGCCCGTGGAACCATAACCATATTTTTCTTTTTTCTTTTTTTTTTTTTTTTTTGACTTGGCTGGGTACAGCATACTTTATTGATGGTACATGACAAGGTAGGGCTCCCCAAGCCCCTCCCCTTCCTCGGGGTCTAGGATGTAAATTGGAGGTCAGGAGATTCTCAGTGTGTTGGGGGATTAAGTTGGGGCAGGGACTCCCCAGCAGCTGAGGGCCTCTCTCTTCCTCTTGTTCTTGCTGGGGCTGGTGGTCCAGGAGGCTCTTACTCCTTGGAGGCCATGTGGACCATGAGGTCCACCACCCGGTTGCTGTAGCCGAATTCATTGTCATACCAGGAAATGAGCTTGACAAAGTGGTCATTGAGGGCAATGCCAGCCCCGGCGTCGAAGGTGGAAGAGTGGGTGTCACTGTTGAAGTCACAGGAGACAACCTGGTCCTCAGTGTAGCCCAGGATGCCCTTGAGGGGGCCCTCCGATGCCTGCTTCACTACCTTCTTGATGTTGTCATATTTGGCAGCTTTCTCCAGGCGGCAGGTCAGATCCACAACTGACACATTGGGGGTGGGGACATGGAAGGCCGTGCCAGTGAGCTTCCCATTCAGCTCAAGGATGACCTTGCCCACAGCCTTGGCGGCGCCAGTGGAAGCAGGGATGATGTTCTGGGCAGCCTCTCGGCCGTCACGCCACAGCTTCCCAGAGGGGCCGTCCACGGTCTTCTGGGTGGCAGTGATGGCATGGACGGTGGTCATGAGGCCCTCCACGATGCCGAAGTGGTCATGGATGACTTTGGCTAGAGGTGCCAAGCAGTTGGTGGTGCAGGAGGCATTGCTGACAATCTTTTTATTTATTTATTTATTTATTTATTTATTTATTTATTTACTTACTTATTTAATTGCTGACAATCTTGGAGTTGTCATACTTTTCGTGGTTCACGCCCATCACAAACATGGGGGCATCAGCAGAAGGAGCAGAGATGATGACCCTCTTGGCCCCGCCCTTCAAGTGAGCCCCAGCCTTCTCCATGGTGGTGAAGACCCCAGTGGACTCCACAACATACTCAGCACCAGCATCACCCCATTTGATGTTGGCAGGATCTCACTCCTGGAAGATGGAGATGGACTTCCTGTTGATGACAAGTTTCCCGTTCTCAGCCTTGACTGTGCCGTGGAATTTGCCGTGGGTAGAATCATACTGGAACATGTACACCATGTAGTTGAGATCAATGAAGGGGTCATTGATGGCGACAATATCCACTTTGCCAGAGTTAAAAACAGCCCTGGTGACCAGGCGCCCAATACGGCCAAATCCGTTCACTCCGACCTTCACCGTCGTGTCTCGGGGATGCGGCTGGCGCTGCACCAGAAGATGCGGCTGTCTGTCGAACGGGGAGGAGCAGAGAGCCCATAACCATATTTTTCAACCCAAATTTCCATGCCCTTGAATCAGAACTGGATTATCCTGGTGGAGAGCTGGGCAAAGACCTGTTGGTTCTCAGATTAGCTTGTGCTTTTCTGGAAAGGGAGAAGCAGCACCACCAACTAACTAACAATAATCTTGTCCTTGGTAATGATACCACACTCGACATCACTAATCCTTGAAAATTTGCAAGGTGGGGTGTTATAGAAATTATGAGAAGTTCTCATTTAGACACTTCTATTTGTAAAACAGTGGTGTAATCACATTGTGCTAGGAAATGCTAGAGAGGAAGCAAGCATGGTCTTTCACTTTAATGACTTTATAAATAACTTGAGAGGCAGTATTATAGTGTGGTGAAGAACAGACTCTACAGTCAGACTCCCTGAATTCACATCCCTCTTCTGTCATTTACAAAAATGTGCTGCCTTGGGCAAGTCACTTTACTATTCTATCCTTCAATTTCTGTATGTCTTAAGTAAGGATTATGAAAACCACTACCTCATGTAGTTGTGAGAATTAAATGGGTTCATATGGATAAAATACTTTATGCGAAGCACAAAGTAAACACTTGTAGTGTTTACTATTATTAACTAGTTGGGAGGGCACTTCTTTGTCTCTTCTTGTGTCATTTTTCCATGCTGCATATATTTTTGGCTCATTGAGCTGAAATCCAAAAATAATGCAAAAAATGCCTCCCAGTATTTATTTGCACTGACTGATATGGTCTTGTGTGTGTGTATTCGTGTGTTGCATTTGAAAGAGAAGGAGCTGAGAATGAAACCAATGGTATCGGTTTTCACTCAGGCCCACAGACTGGGTTTGAATGGCCGTGTTTAAAGATGGACAGAACTAGTGCTCTGAAAGAGATCTGGGAGATGCAGCCAAGAGGTGATGGTCAGAAGCTGAGAGAACTCTCAAGTGAGACTTTGTGAAGAGCAAACAGTTACTTTGAAGTGTTGCAGAATAGCTTCTGAAGGCTGACTTTATTGATTTACCATCACTTACTCCACTTCACTCTAGACTAGTTGCCTAGTTCAAGTAAATCAATACCCTTTTAACACTGGACACTTAAACAAACAAAAGAAACCTATTTAGTAGGTGCATGCCCCAAATAGGAAAATCTAAGATTGAGTGTATTTCTAGGACCTGCTGCTGGCTCCAGAGCTGATCCCCAGTAACAGGCTATTTTACCCTTGGGTATCGATTAGTTACGGTAGCTCCAGTGTGGATGGCTTCCCCTGGATTTCCGTCTTCCCAGGCCTGGGAGAGTTGGAGAAGGGTGCATTCTGATGGATGGATAATACCAACCACAGCAACCAAGTTTGTTAGTGGAACTCAGACCTTTCGAGCTGCTTATTTCCTCCTACTTATTCCCAAGAACTTCTCTCAGGGCAGAATCAGATATCACTGGTTCTTGCCTCCCAAGCCTGTCACAATAAGCCTCATTGGCTTATTTCTTTCTAGTACCCAGACAGAGAAGAGGGGCCTCACCTATTTTAACAAATCAGAATACAGTAGATGCTCATTATTCATAGTAGTTAGGTAGGTATTCTTGGGAACATTGAATTACTGAATACTGAATCATTGCCCCACATTAGGTGCCTGTGAGCCTCCAGTCACAATATTTTCATCAATCAGTCAGTATATAACCTTGTTTTATTTGTGTTTGTTTTTTTAAAACTCTTATTTAATATATATTGTTGATTCATTAACTTTGAATTAACACCCAACAGCACTAAAACTCTTGCCAGAAGGAAGCTTATCCTTCCTATTTTCTCCATAAGACATTGCATAGCCTTCTTGTTCTCAGAAACACTAGACAACAGCACTTCAGCTCTAGGCTTGGAGCATTTTCAACATTCAGATTACCACTAAAAAAGCACAGAAATGTGGAGAGGGCACTAAATGTACTAAGGACTCCTGTTTATACTATGAGAAATAAAGTAAGAAGGCAGAGTGTTGTCTTGTTTGACTGCAGCTGGGAATGTACATGGGTGATAAATTTTTCACCACTCTGTGCATATCCGTGTTTGTGAGTTTCCATGAAAGCACCATGGGTATTGATTTTGGGGTTATAACTAAGTTTTAGTGAGTAGGCAAATTCACAAATATGGAAGTCACAAACGCTAAGGATCAACTGTATCCTCCAGGCTGGGTCATATTGACTGATACCAAGGTATTTTTGATTCACAAAATTTTTTATTCAAAACATGCCTCCCACCTGAATCTTGAGCATTAGGATGACTTTTTTTCCTCTTTTTACCAAGGACAGAAAAAATATCTGCAGTAATTTCCATACACAGAACAAAACCTGCCTCATTTGGAAAAAAAAAAATTAAATCCCAATTCCTAAACTTAAATTGTCTCCTCAAAAACTTAACAAATCTTATCATGTAGTATAACATAACTTTAGGAAAGAGGCTTTTCCCTTTTATCCGGCAGTGCTCTGGCCTAGTTGCCTCTTCAGGCAGTAGCCTTCGCTCCCATCTCAGTCGTCATGCGCGGTGGTAGTAGAGTTGGTCTGGGAGATTTCTCAAGGTGGTTCACAGGCAGGAACCATGGAGACATAAGGAAATTGAGTGGATGTGTGGGATGACTTGTTTCTGGGCAATTGTGAGGACTCCTTGGGATGTCCCAAAATAACTGGGGACATTCTGGGGGTAACAGTTTTTGGTAATTAGGCTTGTGGAGAGTAATGCCATGATAATTTAAACTTTAAAAGGAAATGTTACCTTGCTTGGTATGCTTGTGAATTTATGATCACTTGGAGGGGTTTGTGGGTGGCTCGGTTGGTCAAGTGATCCTTGATCTCATCTCAGGTCTTGATCTCAGGGTTGTGAGTTTAAGCCTCACATTGGACTCCATGCTGGATGTGGAGCCTACTTAAAAAAAAATACCATGGAAATCCATGTAATAGAACACTGATCATTTATTGAATACCTATTGTATGCCAAACACACTTAAAGATATTTTACGTTTCTTTTATGTAAAAATGGAATTACTACTTCCATTTTATCAATGAGAAACCATAGGTTAGATAAATTAATAAATAGCTTAAGCTAGAAAGTTGGAAATCTGGAATTTAAAGTTAGATCCGGCTTCAAATTCCATACTCTTTCCAGTTTATTACATTTCCTCAATATTCACATCAAAGGGTGACCAAGCAAAGGTTTAGAGTGCAAAGAATTTTTAGAAATTTGGTAAGACATGGAAGAAAAGATAAATGTATAGTGATAATCTTCTGCAGTTCTCTCTATCCCAAGGAAAATATTCTTTCTAGGCTGCCACATGACAGTCATTAATATACATCAACCTTTAACAATAGTACACATAGGAGACTGATGTCACAAAAATGATAATATTGATCTTTTGAGAAAACTGGAGCACCTTTTTAATAAAGACTGACATTTAAAGAAAGAGATCTATCTTATAAATTTACTGAATTTATTTTGTGCCTCATTGAGCTTTAGAAAAATAATTCAAATTTTAATTAATCCAATATATGTATAAGGCTTAAAAATCAAGCAATTTAAAAGGTTATGACAAAATATACCACTCTTCTACCCCACTTCTCTCTGCCCTAGATTCGGTCCCTTAGAGGGAAACTGTATGTCCTTCTTTATATCAATCTTTAACTTCCTTCACATATCTAAAGAAGCTACTTCTGCTAGCTTTTAATTTACTGATTTTAGATATATACTGGCTTTTGTCACTGTAGTTATGAATTTACCCTACTTACATGAATCTTCCTATTCCTCCTGCCTCTCAATGTAGTTTTATCACTCTTTGGTTTTCACAATCAATATTTATAGTATTTTGATGCTGAGCTACCTATGCCTTATACCATGATTATGTTTCATGTCCTTTACAATGATTTGTTGACATCTTTATTTGCTGTCTCTATTCTTATGTCTCTTTGTTCCCCTGGAATTGTATCTTTTCATTCATTACTGTGAAATGCCCATGTTATTACCCTTTATATCAACTCTTGGATTGGAAGTGTGACTTACAGACCTTTACTGGAAGCTGTGAGTAAAAACTGGAGCTTTTCTCTGTCCTTAAGAAATGATTGACAGGACATGTTGCTTCTCTCTTTGCAGTAGTCCATTAGGCACCAGTGTACTTTTCTAGACTCTGGAATTTGGCATTTCTGTGGTATCTCATGGCCCATTTAAAAATTGAAAACATTTTTCCTAATCACTTTGAGTTAATTTGTTTCTTATAAAAAACCCAACACATTGCTAACCATGCTGTTTACAATAGGAGAATCCAGCCCATTTCCATTTAGTGTAAAATCTGCTGTCCTCCTTTTTTTTTCCATCTTATTTAAGATGACTATTTCTTTAATTATACTGTTTCCTTTTTCTCTTTATTTTTGCAGACTTGTTGAAGTTACATTTAATTCCTTCCTTTCTTCCTGTTCATTTAGGAATTCTGTGTGTTTTTATATCATAATTTTCATTTTATGTTTCTAATATGTATGTCTTTATTATTATATGAAAGCAGGATACTAATGATCATCTTCTCCATGCTTTATTTTACCACTGCTTTCTCTCCAATACAGTGATATATCTAACGTGATTTTACTTTTTCTCTCCCTACAATATCTCTGTTGTGCTGAAAAAGTTTATGACTTTTAAGGCAGCTATTAAGTTTTCTTTTCAAAATATCTTTTAATTATATTACACATTCTCTTTATCCATTTAGATTTAATAATAATGTATTGAAAAGCTCGTGTCTTCCACCCTTTCCCTCCTTTTCATCTTTCTCTGTTTTAACCCATTTGCCTAGTTTCTTCAAACATTTTCTTCAGATGTGGCATGTTGGTTATATATTGTCTGAATCCTTGGATATCTTTCACCCTGACAGGTAATTGATATACTAACTTTAGGATTCTCACTGTTCTAATTTATCAATTGTTTGTAGATAATCTATTGTTTTCTAGCTTCCAGAGTTGTAGAGGAGGCGTCTGGTATTTGTCTGGTTTTTTGCCTTCTGAAATAACTTGTTCTTACCATGTGGCAACTTATAAAATTTTCTCTTTAGCCTTGTTTATTAGTTTCCTGTGGTTGCTGTAACAAATTATCCCAAACTATGTGGCTTAAACAACAGAAATTTATTCTGGACAGTTCTGGAGGCCAGAAGCCTGAGATATGTATCACTGGGCTGAAATCAAGGTGTCAGCAGTCCCACAGTCCTTCTGGAGGCTCTAGAAGAGATTCCATTCCTTGCCTCTTTTAGATTCTAAATATGCTACAAACATTTGCTCTAAATGTTTAGAGGATCTTCAGAATAGATGAGCAATGGAGAGCATTCAGAATGCATCTTGTTTTCCAGCTTCTGGTGACTGTTAGCATTTCTTGTCTGTGTCTATATCACTCTAATCTCAGTCCCTGTTCACTTCTGTACATAGTATATTATCTGTTTCTCTCTTATAAGGACCCTTACGTTGACATTTAGGGACTACCCAAGTAATCCAGGATGATCTCACCATGTCAAGATCCTTAACTTAATCACATCTGTAGGAATCCCCGATGTGGGACTCATTCCTGAGACTCTGGGATCATGCCCCAAGCCAAGGCAGTTGCTCAACCACTGAGCCACCCAGGCATCACATATTTATTTTATTTTAAAGAGAGAGAGAGAGGGAGAAGGAGAGAGTAAGCTGGGGGGTGGGGGTGGGTAGTAGGCAGTGGCATAGAGGGAGAGGGAGAGAATCCCAGGCAGACTCTGTGCTGCATGTGGAACCTGGTGGTTTGATCCCACGACCCTGAGATCATGACCTAAGCCAAAACCAAGAGTTGGATGTTAAAACCAACTGAGCAACCCAGGTGCCTCTCAAATCTTTCTTTAAATGAGGTGAATTTCCCTTTGTAATTTATATAATTTTTCCTTTGTTACTTTTTTCTTCTGAAGTATCATGATTATTAGATATCCTAAATCATCATTCGTTTTTCTTTTCCCTCATGATTGTACTGTCTTCATATTTTTTTCTCTCTTTTTTAGATATGTCATCCTCTGGATCTTCAAAGACACTAATTTGGTTTTCCTTTACTTCAATTAAACTATTTAATTTCTATTTAAAATATTTTCCAGAAATATTTTTCTTAATATAGTGAAACCACAGATGATATAATTATTGAGTTGCGCTTGTCTGATCTAGTAGTTTTAATTTTCTACTTATTTTCTCTTTCCCCCTTTATATATTGCCATTTATATGATTATATATGTATGTTTGTATTTGTTTTTGCCTTGCTTTAATTGTATTGTTGTTTTGTTATTTTTTATTTCATTGGCACTTAGGTTAAGCTGCTGAGGTATCTTAGAGATGCCAGACTCTATCAAGAGAATTGGGAAGTACACTCTGCTGCCCTGGGCTTGTTAATTCACTTTACTGTTTTTTTTTTTTTTTTTTTTTTTTAGAGATAGAATTAGAGGGGCAGAGGGAGAGGAGAGCAAATTTTAAGCAGGCTTCATGTTTGGTGTAGAGCCGACTTGGAGCTCACTCTCATGACCCTGAGATCATGACCTGAGCCTAAATCAAGAGTCAGACACCCACCCGACTGAGCCACTCAAGCGCCCTCACATTTATTAATTTTTTATTTTGTACTAAACATTCTTTTTTTTTTAAGATTTTATTTATTTATTCATGAGACACACACACACACAGAGAGAGAGAGAGAGAGAGAGAGAGAGGCAGAGACACAGGCAGAGGGAGAAGCAGGCTCCATGCAGGGAGCCCAATGTGGGACTTGATTCCGGGTCTCCAGGATCACGCCCTGGGCTGAAGGTGGTGGTAAACCACTGAGCCACCCAGGCTGCCCTGTAATAAACACTCTAAGATGTTTTTGAAAGTATGAATTTAAAAATTTTTCCTTTAAGAAATATTGGGTTTTTAGCTGGCAGACAGATAATTTGCTAGTGGATCATCTATTTTTCAGAGCCTATTTTTATAGTTTTATCAACTATTTTAAAGTCTAGAGTACACCTTAGCTTGAGTGCCTACTGCAATGATATCACCTTTCTGTGAGGTGTCAGCAGAGTGTCTGAGTTCAGTAAGGTCTCTCCACTTTGGCTGGTCAGAATTTCTATTTTCTAAGCAGTTTGCAACCACCAGAATATTCATTTTATTTTACAAATTCCTAGACGTGGGACACCTGGGTGGCTTAGTGGTTGGGTGCCTGCCTTTGGCCTAAGGCATGATCCTGGAGTCCCTGAGTCCTGAGATCGAGTCCCACATTGGGCTCCCTGCATGGAGCCTGCTTTTCTCTCTGCCTATGTCTCTCTCTCTCTCTCTCTCTCGTGTCTCTCATGAATAAATAAATAAAATCTTAAAAAAAAATTCTTAGACATAGTTCTCTACTGGACTTTTTTGAGTCTTCCTGTATGCATGAACAGTTTAAAAATTTAGCAAAAGTGTTTAGATGCTTCCTATGTAAATTTGTGAGATCTTTTTCAGTGTAGCTTCCTTGTCTACAGTATCCAGTCCCATAAACTTCAGCCACTTCAGCATTTCCAAATTTTGATATCTATCTCCTCAGCTCAGTGATATTGCTGTGCTCTGCTTAACTTTATCCCCTAGGTTATAGTCTAAAAATTTTCCTGGGCAGAAATTTATGGATATTATGGGGCTTAGCATATGTGTTTCCTCTTTCTCAGGGATCAGTTAAATGCTGCCTTTTTACTAAGGTTCAAAAACATTGTTTCATATATTTTGTCCAGTTTTACAGTCATTTACTACTGTAAGAAGAGTAGTGTGGGGGATCCCTGGGTGGCTCAGTGGTTTAGTGCCTGCCTTTGGCCCAGGGTGGGATCCTGGAGTCCTGGGATCGAGTCCTGTGTCGGGCTCCCAGCATGGAGCCTGCTTCTCCCTCCTCCTGTGTCTCTGCCTCTCTCTCTGTCTGTCATAAATAAATAAATAAGTCTTAAAAAAAAAAATGAAGAGTCGTGTGGTACCAGCTATTTTATTTTATTTGAAATAAGGAATTCCCCCACTGTGAACCTGATATCCTCACTTGAAAATTTCAAAGACATTTTAAATGCAACATGTCCAAAAATTTTCTGTTTTTCACTCCCTAAATCTCATCCAGTTATACAACTAGAAATGCAGAAGGTATCTTTTATACCTCCTTCTTTCTCAACTCCCACATCCAGTGAATCATCAGGAACCCTAATTATCTCTTGAATTTATGCTTCCTTCCATCTCTGCTGCTTACCTGGTAGACTAAGATACCATACTGAAATAGCCTCTCAACTAATCTATTTAACTCTTGCCTCCCTCTTCCCCAATCTGTCTTCTCATTGTAGATTTATCGATCTTGGGTAAAAGCAAGCCCGATTATGTTTGTTTCCTCCCCCTTCCTGGTTAGGAATCCTTCGGTGGATTCTGTAGGATGTGAGTAAAACTCCTTAACGTGGCTTTATAGTCTCTGTATGATCTTTTCCTTACCTACCATTCCAGCTTTGTTGAGGATCTCATTTACCTTATTTTCTTCACTTTATTCTGTGAGGTTTTTTTCATGCTGTTTTCTTTCTAGGAATGATCTTCCTTTCTGCATTTAACCTTTTTTCACCCTTTAGACGTGAGTCCAATTCTTTCTTTTTTAGGGACAACTCCTTGATTTCATTGACTAGGTCAAATTCTTCAATTAGTATGCTCAAGTAAATTCATGTACACCAGCTGAATTTTCACATGTGTATGATTTCTTTGCATTTAATGTCTTTATCTTTTACTAGAATAAATGTCATGAAAACTTTTGTTGATAATTTTATTGCCCATACTTAGAAATAGAGGTGAATAAAAGAGCAAAAAGAGATGAAATAAAGGTGATTAATACTGGTTGCTCAAATAAGCAAATCTGCTAAGAATGAATTATATAAATATATAATATATATATTGGATGTATAATATATATCCATAGATACAGCAATGCCCATAACTGTTATCATTATGAGAATTGTAAGCATAATTTCCATTAGGAATATAAGATTCGTATCTCTATCACTGACACATCTATCACAATACCAATTTCCAAATTGAATGAAAAACTCCTTTTCTGTGAATTCTGCTTGTATCAAGTTGTAAATGAATGCTTAACATTTTATTGCTGTTTCTAAAATCTAAATACTAAAGTCCCAGAGGTATGTGTAAAAAGTGCTTCTAAAATCATGCAAATGTTAAATATACACATAAAATGAATAACCACCAAAATTCTATTCAACATTCTTATTTTTTTTTTCTATTCAACATTCTTATGTTGTAATTCTAATGATACTTATTTTAACTTATGCTAGTGTACCAGGTACTGTTCTTAGTGTTTTAGTATTGACTTATTTAATTTTCAGAACATTATGAGATATTATTATCATCTGCATGTTATAGATGAAGAAACCGAGGTGTATATATAATATATAATAGTTGTCTAATATTCAATAATGGAATCAGAATTCAACTCAGGCTCTTTGGCTTTGGAGAGTTTAGTATTTGCTCAGATTCTCTTTATGTGGCTTCCAAAGTCTAGCTAGTTACTTGAAGGCCATAATACCTTGAGGGTAAAGGTTTGACCCCTCTATATGCCAGAAATTTTTATGCCTAGTCCACACTAGGGATTAAAAATCTGCATCTTCTTTTTCTTTTTCATTTCAGCAAAGAAGCAGGCGAGAAAAGTGAGTATTTATGTGAAATTAGGGATAGGTACCTTGTGAATACTCTCTATGAGGTATTTCTTTCACCTCATACTTCCTCCAAAGAAAAATAGAGTTAATTCTGAAATAGTTGTGGGAAGTTGTGAAATGGCCAGAATTTAAGGATTTCAATGTGACTTATTAGACTGAATGAGAGAAGCCAGAAAATTAGTTATATATACTCAATTTGGTAAATGATCTGTCATAGAATTCGATATAACAAATCCTTTTAAGAAGAGTGTAGATTTTTATAGATTTGGCATGGCATCAGAACTTATGAAATATTTGGAGGTCTCAATTCATCAGTGGCCTCAAAATAGATTCTCTTTAATGAAAGTTAAAAGTTAAAAGGCAAAATTGAAATACAGCTTGCTTTAATGTTTCACAAAATTGCCAGATTGCCAAATGATACTTAATTGGAAGCTCAGAAAATAATGATGAGCAACCTAATCAGGAAAAATCTATTTGGTCTAAATCTCTAGAGGAGGAGGTTGCACAGATAGTAAACAATAAACTGGAGACATTTAAAAATGAGGCTGATAATGAAAACCAAAACCAAACCAGCTCCTCCTCACAAAACAGGCAGAAAAACAACAACAGCAGCAACAACAAAAAACCCAGCTGTTTTACTTAATATATCAGTACATTATTTTTGAGAAAGTTAGAATTCTTCCAGCTGAGAAGTTGTGAAAAATGAAAAGCAGTTCTGGGTGCTTCCATATAATAGGGCCTGTCTGGATTTTGCAGTGGCTGCTAAAAGTTTTTCGTCAATGTCTGTGGCACATTGCTGTATTTAAGAATTAGAGTTTGGTATGATTCGGTAATTGCACTAGTGGGTACTTATCCCTAAAATACAAAAACACTAATTTGAAGGGATATGTGCACTCCTGTGTTTATAGCAGCATTATGTACAGTAGCCAAATTATAGAAACAGCCCAAGTGTCCATTGGTAGATGAATGGATAAAGAAGTGGTATGTATTTATACAATGGGATATTATTCCACCATAAAAAATGAAATCTTGCCATTTACAATGACATGGATGGAGCTAGAGAGTATAATGCTAAGTAAAATAGGTCAGTCAGAGAAAGGCAGATACTAAATGATTTCACTCATATGTGGAATTTAAGAAACAAAACGAATGAGCAAAGGGAAAAAAGAGGGAGAAAAATCAAGAAACACTCTTAACTATAGAGAACAAACTGATGGTTACCAGAGGGGAGGTCAGTGGGGAAAATGAGTAAAGTAGGTGATGATGATTAGATGATTAGGGAGTACACTTATGATGAGCCCTGGGTGATGTGTGGAATTGTTGAATCACTGTACTGTACACCTGAAACTAATATTACACTCTATGTTAATTAACTGGAATTAAAAAAAAGGAATTAGAGCTTGACATACAATGGGTCCATTTTTAAAAAAGATTTTAAAGTTTATTTGAGAGAAAGAATCTGAAGCAAATTTTGCCCTAAGCACAGAGATTGAACATGAAGGGTTCAATCCTACGACTATGAGATCGTAACCTGAGCCAAAACCAAGAGTCTGATGCTCAACTGACTGAGCCACCAGGTGCTCCAGGTCCAGTTTTGTCGGAACTTGAGGGAGAAGAAGTATGTGGCAGGGGAATTAGAAGTCTTATTCTGGTAATTCAAAATTGCAGTGCTTTTCTTGTATTAGCCATCTTAACCCCTGGGCACTTTTATTAGAAATGCAGGAGAAAGTCCAGCGATCCTTTAGAGCTGTACTGTCCAATAGTAGTGGCTATTTAAATTCAAATTTATTTATTTATTTTAAAGATTTTATTTATCTATTCATGAGAGACACACAGAGAGAGGCAGAGACATAGGCAGAGGGAGAAGGAGGCTCCTTGCAGGAGCCCCGTGTGGGACTTGATCCCAAGACCCCAGGATCATGCCGTGAGCCAAAGGCAAACTCTCAACCACTGAGCCACCCAGACATCCCTAAATTCAAATTTAATTAAAATCAGACATTTAATTCCTCAGTTGCATGAACCACATTTTAATTGCTCAGTAGCATATGTGGCTAGTGGCTACTGTGTTGGAAAGGACAGACATAGATATTGAACATTTCCATCATTTCAGAAAGTTATACTGTGGAGCAGTGCTTTTGAGTATTACATTTGACCCCTTCCCTTCAGTACTGTTGTTGATCTCCATGGTGCTATTCAATGTGTCTGAAGTCCATAAATTCTATTAGTTTTCTATGTGGACATGTTGTGGTAGAAATAACTTTCACTATTCACTTCTTAAGACTGAATTTCCTAGTCTGTAGAGAGCAATACTTAATTTACAGGTTTTTTTGTGAGAATTAATGTAAAATCATATGAGAAAACCTTCTGACACATGGATTTTTCAATAAACACTAATTTGCATTCTCTATAATGTCATAATTGTTTTCCATGACAATAGATCATAATCCTCAGAAAATTAGGAGAGGATTATACAAAAAAAATATATACACTCTAAACTTAGAGAAAGCTTGTTCAGATCTCTATATTACTTTTCTCTTGTACTCTTTGTCTTTTAATTCATTTCTTGTCCTGCCATAGTACTTTTTCAGGAAGTGTACTCAAGTCCCTGGTCACTATACCCTTCTCAGGCCCTGGCTTCTGTACTTGTCTATTTACATCAAAATTGGGCAAGGGAGTAACAAGCAATGTCTAAGTGACTTACCTGTGTGCCAAACATATTTTTCTCTGCCTCCATTATATAATAGTGGGTTTACCTCTTCCTAATGGTCAGGTTCCATTACCTCTGTCCAGCCTGGTGACTTCTCTTCTTGCCTGCTGATTCTTTGTCATATAAAACCCAAAGTGCCAGACTGACAATTACAGCTTAAAGTTCAATGGCACTTTTGCTGTTTCCCCTAGGAGAAGTATTTCTTCTTTGGGTGTCAGGACTTCTCAACCCAAGGAGCCCCAAATTGTGAGGCAGGAATCAAAAATTACCCAGGTGAGACTGCCTCTTTCATCCCTAAGTTCTCAGATCTATGAATTTACCTCTTGGGAACACAGTGCCATTGTACTTACATAGATGTGGATGTGTGTGTATAGTACATGTACATGCATATTGCTTTCCAGAGAATAGTGTCCCATTCTTGTAAGATATTGTCTTTGAGCTGGTGCCTTAGCTGTGCCATCAGTAGACTTTTATTTGCTGTATCAGGCTGGCAGGTTTTGAGTGGTGCAGTGTGTGAGAAGACCACTGAATCCCAAGTTTATATGCTTATGGCTATACCTTTGTTGTTCTGATGTGATTTTATGCGAGATTCATGCCAATGGATGCAGTATGTTTTAACCTTTTGGTATGAGCTCAATGGGAAGGAAATGGAAACCTTAAATATGCCTTAATTTATATGTCTATAGTATAAGCCCTTAGCAGACCAAAAAATACATTGCCCTCCAGGGTAGAAGAGGTTACTTGATGCCAAGTATCTCGTTGTTTTCACTGAAATCCTCTTTCATCCTTAGCTTTTAATTGCTATTTAATCACTCTTATGTATGATCTTTTTTCAAAAGTGTCAGTTGTCTCCAGCCATAACCATCCAATTCCGTTGTCATTATAATTGTACTGTTTCTCTGATATTTCTCAAACTACTGAAGAATTCCGTATACTAGTAAATCCTTCCACTGTAGGCCATCCCGGGCCATTATCAGTCAAAGTTTTAATATTTATACTGCTATATTGCTGGGAACTATTTGTATTCCATGTATTCCTAGACATGTGTTCCTCACTGCCAGCCATCAAGTAGGTTATTGAATTCCAGAATTTACTATTTTAAGTGGGATTCCCTAGGAGGCCAGCTCTGAGATAGAGACTAGTGTGAAATAAGTTTTTTAGGGAGTCTTCTCAAATTAATACCTGTGGATAGGGTTGCCAAATTTAGAAAGTAAAAATATAGGAAGCCTAGTTAAATATAAATTTCTGGTAAACAATGACTGATTCTTTATATAAAATTTACTATTTGGAACATAATTGTCTGAAATTTCAAATTTACCTGGGTGTCCTGTTTTTTATGTGAAAATCCTATCTTGGAGAAAAGGAAGGATGTAGGATTTTGAAGTCCAGAGACAAGTTGGACTGTTTGCTGTTTGGTAAGCAACCAAGGCCTCAGCTGACCCTGTAGGGAAGTGAAACTGGAATGGCTCTTCACCTTATCCCAAGGCTAGATTTCTGCACCCTGGCATTGACTAGTCATGGGGCGCAGGCTGTGGTTGGAAAAGAATCATGACCTTGGGGAAGGCAGCCCTCTTCAGCTGAGATTAACTTGCTGAGAGGGCTGTCAGCCAGCAGCACTCCTAGCAGCCAGGGGAATACAGTTCTGAAGGGAGTACCTGGGGGATATATCAGAACATCTATTTTAATCATCATCATTATAATCAGCATCCTCATTTTTATCTCCTTTCATATAACTGTGCTCTGAATGTTATGTGACAGCTCACACTGAGAATAAGGCTTTCAATGATAGTTCCCTAGTTAGGGTCTTTTCACTGCATAAGGCTCTGAATAGAGGCCCTTACTCTCAGTTTCTGAGACCCTTGCTCTTTCTTCCTAAACTGTGGCAGTTCAATCTCAGATCAAGGTCCTGCCATTTCTCTGGAAACCAGGTAGAAACCCTTGGTCAGAACAAGCATTCTTTGTTGATTTGGTTGCTGATTCTATGTTCTTTCCTCCAATACCAGTGTTGGTCAAAACTCTTGGCCAATGCTAAATAATCCTTCTGTTTTCTTGACTTCTTGGCCTCTCTATCTGGGACCTTAATCCATTGTGTTTTTCCCTGTTTCTTGTATTTTTAAGATCTTCAGCTTTCAAGAACTCAAGTCTCATATACTAACAGTATATATATTGTCTTGATCTGTATCTTTCTTACCTTCAATTTAATTAACACTCTTCTTTCATTCTTTAGAAGAGTAATCTGTACTTGGTATTTATTCTCACTCACTTTCTCTACTTTCTGACACTTTCAGTTACACTCACCTACTGAGTGAGTAAAAGGCTATCTGTTTCTTTTTATAGATTTTATTTATTTATTTGAGAGAGAGAAAGAGAATGAGCATGAGCCAAAGGAGAGGCAGAGGGGGAAGCAGACCCCCCATAAGCATGGAATTCGATGTGAGCCTTGATCCCAGGACCCTGGGATCATGGCCTGAGCCCAAGGCAGATGCTCAACTGGCTGAGCCACCAAGGCACCCTGCTGCTCATTTCTTCTTAATTGCCTAAGTCAGTGGCCATTCTTTTGTTTTGCTGGAATACCTATTTGAAATAGTATTTTAATCTCTCCTTCTGGAATTCTTTGCTTCTTGACTTTTCAATTCTGCAGTCTCCTGGTTCTCTTCGTTTTTCAAGACTTCTCCATCTCTACTTTATTTCTTTGTCTCTTAAATGTTAGTGTTATTTTATTTTCTTCTAGTTGTCTTACGATTCTATATGTTCTCTTTGACCAATGTTATTTCCTCTATAGTTTCAACTAATATTTATATGCTGGTTACTCTTGGTTTTATCTCTTCTAGCCAAGGACTTTCCCCTGAGTCTTAAATTTATATATTCAGCTCTCTAGTGGTTATCTTCATTTGGATGTTCCAAGTATGCATCAAAGGCAATATGAATAAAACTAAAATCACCATAAACTAGGTCCCTTTCCCCATGTAAGTTTGTGGTACTCACACACTTCAATTTTGAGTTCTTGAGTTATCTTTGACTTCTTCCTCTTCCTATGTTCAATAAACCATCTCATCTTGATAGTTTTACCTCTCAGATGTTTTTGGAGCTTCTCCCTTTCATCAGTCTAATTGTTCTCATGTTTTTCTTCCACATAATTGCTGGAATGATCTGTAAATCTAATCATGTCAGTGTTCTGATTAAAATCTTTTATCAAAAAAAAAATAAAAAAAATAAAAAAGAATCTTTTATCAGCTTTCCAAGAACTATAATCTAAAGTGTAAGATAAAACTTTCACTCTGGACTGGTTTTACCTTCATTCCCTAAAATATTAGAAAACTGGACAAAATATGCATTTCAACAATTTTTGGACATTGGTCAATCAGTTGGCACAATACTGAAGTATGGGAAACAAAATAAGTCTACTCCCTTCCCACCGTTCTGCCATCCAGCACTTCTGGACTACAATATAGGAAGAGGTGTCTAAAACAGAGCACTATGGTTTCATTGAGTTGGGTAGACAGTATTTGGTGTCTGGGGATCTTTAGGCCTCTAGAATTTGTGGAGCAGAATAACAGAGAGATAGAAGCTACATGGAAAAAGAATGTCAGAAATCTGTATAGAAATCCCCTTGAGTTTGTTCCTAAATGCTAAGCTGTACAGTGTATGAAGAAACACCCTGAGGCCAGGCAAAGAACCAGGGAAGCTATAAGTTGAAAGTTTCCAAAATTCACATAAGGCTGAGAGACATTTTTGATCAGCTATAAATGAAGAGCTATCCTTGAACAGTGGAACCTCCAGGGAGACTTCAAAGGGGGTCATGCCGAGTGCAGTTAAATTGTCAGTCTTTCTCAACAAGGAGTCCAATCGAAAGAATTTGAATAACTATTTTCTTATTTCTCTCAAGAGTAGTATAATACCATTTAAATGCATTAGAGAGAAGTTAATTCATTATGGATAATGTTGTGTTAGACACCAGAGTTTAATTCTCTTGTGGAATTCTTATTGGGAAAGCTTACACTCAGTCTTTAAAGCTTAAATACGAACTTCAAAGGATCAAGTAAGTTGCCAGACCAAAATCTAGTCTCCAGCAATATAGAATATATACAGTATCCATCACCAATCAAAATTTACTAAACTTATGAAAAAATTGCACCCATAGCCAGAAGAAAAGTCAGTCAATAGAAACAAACATAAAAATGATAGAAATGATAAATTAGCAAATGACATTAAATAAATGATAAATTATATTAATATATTCCTTATGAATATTATAAATATACTCAAGGATTTATTTTTTAATTTCTTAAAAGATTTTATTTATTTATTCATAGAGACACAGAGAGAGAGAGAGAGAGAGAGAGAGAGGGGCAGAGACACAGGCAGAGGGAGAAGCAGGCTCCATGCAGGGAGCCCGACGTGGGACTTGATCCCAGGTCTCCAGGATCATGCCCTGGGCTGCAGGCGGTGCTAAACCGCTGCACCACTGGGGCTGCCCTACTCAAGGATTTAAAAGAAAACATATAAAAAAAAATAAAAGAAAACATAATTATATGGGAAGGAGAATAGAAGTTATAAAATTCAGAAAGTGGAACTTTTAGAGGTGAAAAATACAGTATCTGAAAAAAAATTCACTGAATGGGCTTAATAGCATGTGAGACATTGCAGAAGAGATTGGTGAACTTGAATACCTAGATAGAGAAATTATAGAATGAATCCCACAAAGGGAAAAAAAAGACTAAAAAATACAATCTCAATGACCTTTGGGTTAATATCAAGCAGTCTATGAAATGTATAATTCCGGAAGAGAGGAGCAGAACACAAATTACTTAAAGTCCAATGCATTCACATGTTTCACTGTGCATGTGATGATCTATTTTTTGCCTGTCTTTCAAGTTTCAAATCTGAACCATTTCCTGACACTTGGTTTTCTCTTCAGTTCACTGAATGACTCACAGTTTATCAGACATAACATGCTATTTCTTATCCCTGTGTCTTTGTTCATTATTGTCTCTTTGCCTTGAGTGCTCTTAATGCTTACCCTTGATCCATCTATGGAATTCTTCTATTTAAAGTCTCATGTCATGAGTCATCTTCAGGAAGCCTTTCTTGACACTGTCCCTTCACTTTCCAGCCAACTGAGGATAGTTGTACTCATAAGTTCTCCCAAAATACTTCTGCATATCTCTACTGTTTTATTTTTATTTTTTCTACTGTTTTAAACCATTGTATTACAGAGATGTTTTTAGTTTGTTCTATTGGAGGGAATAAATCTAATTTATATATATATCGTTCTATATCTCTCATGAGTAAATAAAATAAAATCCTTTAAAAAAGATTTGTTTTTAGTTCTATTGGAGGGAATAAATCTAATTTATATATATATTATATAGATATATATAGATATATATATATCGTTCTGTATCTCTCATGAGTAAATAAAATAAAATCTTTTAAAAAATAAATATATAAAAGATTTTATTTATTTATTCATGAGAGGCACACAGAGAGAGAGGCAGAGACCCAGGCAGAGGGAGAAGCAGGCTCCCCGCAAGGAGCCCGATGCAGGACTTGATCCTGGATCCCAGGATCGTGCCCTGAGCCAAAGGCAGACGCTCAACTACTGAGCCACCCAGGCATCCCCTAATTTATATTTCTGTCCCCAGCACTTAGGAGAAGGATGGCACAAGATTTCTTGAGGCATGAGTAAGTGATGACTTCATTGATCTGACTCTGGGTCTGCATTTGATACTTTCATACAGATATCATTAATAATAATTCAGTTTCCCATAAATCTCATTTAGTATGGCTTCTTTATTTGAAAATCAAAATTAAAAAAAGGAAAATCAAAATATATTATTTTATAGTTAATGAGTCTAAGTTTAAAGTCTGAATATAATATTTTGGTAACGTATTTGATATCTATATTTACACATATTTTGTATTCATTCTTCACTTCTTCATAAAGCTTCAGTGAATAAGTCTAGGATTCCAGATGAGGAATCATGGAATTGATAATTCAATGCCATCAAGTTTTAATGTGTCCAAAGAGCTATTTAGGGGGTTTATTAAAATATACCTTGCTTCACTTCCAGAGATTCTGATTCAGAATAATCTGGATAACAGTTCAGAGATCATCATTTAAAAAATAATCCCATGGGGCACCTGGGTGACTGTCAGTTAGGCATCTGACTTCAGTTTAGGTCACAATTTCAAAGTCCTGGGATTGAGCTCCACCTCAGGGGGTAGGGGTGGGTCCCTGCTCAGCAGGCAGTCTGCTCATCCCTCTCCCTCTGCCCTTTCCCCTGCTCCTGCTCTTCCCCCCTCCTCTCAAATAAATAAAGTCTTAAAAAACATAATCCTGGGAGATTCTGTTGTACACGATGATGTCTAGAATTGCAAGAAGACATTGACACCTTAAGGTGGATGGAGAAATGCAGCTTAACGGATCTTACAGTTGCACTTTAGGTAAAGAAAAAGTGAGGCTTGAAAGAGTAACATATAGAAAAATCTCTTTTGAAATAAAGACTCCATATCAACTATGTTAATTTTAAAATTCTGAATAAACTTTATAGTTGAGCCGTTAATGGGGACTGAGTATGATGAACATTTTCATAGAGATAGGAAGAAAACAATAAAGCCGGCAGAATAATCCTTTTTCTTATATTTTTAAAATCTGTTCTCTAAAAAAGAAAACATTGTGGGTTTTTTTTTCCCCTTGCAAATCTCTGTATCAGTCTTTTCTTTAGATTGGATACATTGGATATTTAAAATATTTCTTTTTTCCTTCCATAATACACATTCATGCGTAGAAATAGATTTAAATTAAACTTTTATTAAAACACACTCATTAAAAATAAAATATACTCATTAAATGTAAATCACTTTCAAATAAGATCTTAAGGTATGTTCACTTTAGCTCTGACTTTCCCATGTTTTGTTAATTGTCATTTATGACTAATTCCTGTATCAGTCTTGAGTTTTGGGAGACATTTCCAGAAGAGATTAAGGTACCTTTAAATTCCATTTAGTACTGACCCAACAGATTGTTAATCTCCCTTTTCCTTATTTTCCTTTTTAGGACCTGCAATTACCCTTTTTCATTGATACCTATCTTTTAGGTATCAGCTCTAATAAAATCTATCTGCCACTCTAACTATTTATGTGTGAATCTTTGTTGTGAGCTGTGTAACAGACTGCTTAAGCATATTGGCTTTGGAATCAAACTGTCGAAGTTTAAATCACTATCCTACCACTTGCTGGATATGGGCAAGTTAGGCATCCTTTCTAAGTCTCAGTTTCCTCATCTACAAAATAAGGATCATAATAGCATATAGTGTACAGGATTCTTTGAGGCTTAAATGAGATGATGTAGGTGAAGTATCTGACACAGTAAGTACTCAGTACATGTCATTCATTGTTGACATTATTATTGCCTGTGCTTTTCAGGGTTTCTGGGATTTCTGCTTTCTGTTTCTTGTTGGAGTTGAAATTGTGCTATACTAATGGTGGTTTAGGAGAAGTAAAACTATCTATTTTGATCACTATGCGTTACTCCTCCTCTTTTAACATAACACTCCAGCTGAGTGTAATGATCCCTTCTTTCTGCTTCCTTCTAGTAATTTTAAGAATGCCTGGCTCCTTAAGTCTTTGAGAAAACCTACCCATAGAGATTGATTGTTTTATTTCCCAGTTACAGCATAAGCAGTACAAATTACTTGGTGCTGTAATCATGCAGTCACTAATTTAACAGATTCTACTTGAATCATAATTGTTAGTAAATACATTTTGGAGCAAAAATATTCATTGGACTACACTACCATAAGATATTGAGCAGCCCCTAGGTGGCTGTGAGAAGAGTAGATTCTTCCTGAAATGAAGTTATAGATATACAGACTACAGACAGAAAACATGCTTATTTTTCAAGGTTGTGGTCAGAAAGAAAGTACTGTTAGGATGCAAATGGAAGTCAGCATGTGATGAACATATCAAGGGATGTGTTCATAATCTACCTAGAGGATTGAAGCTGAGAAGACTGCAAGACAGTTGGTGTTTTCAAGACTGAAGCTTATTGAATAATTGTGAGTTTTTACATTACATCTTCCCTACAAAGTAAAGTCCAAGATTTCTAAAACTATATGAAAATAGCCCGGGATTTTGGGTAGCATAGGGTGATATTGCAAGTGGAGACAAAGGCCTGTGAATCCTAAGACTTTATCTTTGAAGGAGAAATATTCTTTATTATCTTAATTGGTGATAACCAAACTTTAATGGAAGCATTATGAATAGTTCCAGAATTCTGTTGGAGACTATTCTGGCCAATAATTTTCATTGCTTATATTTCTCATTATTGGAATATAGTTAAACATTCTCATGCTTTTAGGAATTTTATTGAAGTACTTGATTTATTGGTGGCCTGGATCTTTTCAGTAGTGACTTACTACCATAAATGCTCAGCAGTATTTGATTCTTTACATTTCTTTTAGCTTACACAGGAGCATTGCCCGCAGAATTTTTGGAAGTTAAATTATTCTTGTATCAATTCTTACTTTATTGCTAATGATATTACATATAGAATAATTTACATGAATTACAGCCATTGTCTACCTCTTTAAGAAATTTATTCTTGGCTTTTGTACTTTTTTGCTCATGTCAATGGCAATATATTCAGAGTATTCATTTGTTATTCAAGGTTATGTGCTATTATCTATGAACTATTCTTTCTGTTTTATTTTTTATTTAAAATTATTTTGTTTTTATCCAAATTCAAAAGGCATGCTAAGAATTCAAATATAGAAGGACTTATAATGGAAAACTTCATCTTTTACACTGTCAGAGGTGATCATTTTCAACTGCTGTTGTAAGATCTTTTGTTGGCTAATTCCATACATCTAAATGATAATCTGTTTCTTGAACTATCAATTTTGGAAATATCAACTTTATTGCTTCTATTATGAAAGATAAGCATATTATTCAATACCTTTCTGCCCTCATTAATTGATAATAGTATTATTAATATACAATATATGTAAACATAATTGTATCAAATTCAGGAAGTAACTCTTGATTTTGCATTAATGTAAGACATGATTATTAGCATGCTTGCCATTTCTTTTCACATTATGCCATCTATAAATTTTACATTATTAATATTGATAATATTTATGTTTGTTTTTTTACAAACATAATTGGGTCTCATTCTTAATGCATACATTTATTTGATATAAATATTTTATGCTTTATATCCATATTTACATAAGTATTTCATGCATTGTATATATTTAAATAAATATTTCAGGATTTTGTAGATTTAATCTAAATACACTTTATTACTTCAGCGTTGTTTGCTTCAGAGCCATGTGTTGTGCTAGCATTCTCTTCCTGAAGATCTACTGTTAAGGCTTCATTGTTAGAAGAAAACAATAGAATTAAGGAGAAATGGATTATCTTTTCTAACTCCTCATTAATTACTGAAAATCATGCCACATTGTAATTTGCTACATATGTGAACTCTGAGTTTTTAATAAAATACATTTAAACAACACATTTTTGTGTTGTTTCTCATGAAGTTCTTTATGAGGAATTCTTGGAGCTCATGGACCTCTTTTCTGAACTGGACCAGCTATTTTCTCTACTTGTTGCACAGCTGTCATCGTGGAACTTTATTCTATTTGAACTCTGCAAGAGCTTACTGTTTTTTTCGTATCCCAAGGCTTCTTTATATTCTCCATTCTTGTTTAAGTATGCATATTCAAACTCACTAGAAAGAATGGTGAATTAGTGATTTAATTCCTTGAGTATCTGGAAGTATCTTTAATTTGGACTCACATTTTTTTTTAAAGATTTTATTTATTCATGAGAGACAGAGAGACAGGGGAAGAGACATAGGCAGAGGGAGAAGCAGGCTCTATGCAGGAAGCTCGATGTAGGACTTGATCCTGGGACTCTGGGATCACACCCTGAGCCAAAGGCAGATGCTCCACCACTGAGGCACCCAGGTGTCCCTGACTCACATTTGATTTATAACTTGCCATGCATTGAAATGACAGTATGTTATAATTTCCTGTTGAAATTTGAAAACATTGCTCCATTGTCACTTAGCATCTTGTTGAAGAAAAGAAACCTGAGGTCAGATGATTTTTTTGGTTTGATGCTTTAGAAATTTTAATTTAATTAATTACATTTTCATATGATTTGTGTGGTAATAATTTTATTTTATAGTTTTTCTGTTATGTCTATTTAGTTTACATAGATTTTGAAGTTATAGATGTGTCTTTTAACAAAAATTTAAAAATAATTTGGTTGGCACTGAATTAGTTCCTATGGAAAATATTAAGTTGTGTAAAATATACTTAACCTAGAGATCTTGGGGACTTTTGTGATTATGGTTGTTTTATTTTGTATTCATATTACTAAAATTTACTTGTAATTTCTTTCAGAATTTTTAGGATTTTCAGAATTTTTTGTGATTATCCTATTTGTAGCTTTTTTTTTTTTACTTTAAAGGAAAATATCAATTTTGGTATTTGGAATGTGGGAGACGATAAGAAAACGGATGATAATATTTACAAATAGTGTTTTACAAGGTAAAATATATCTGTGTCACTAAAGCAACATGTCATATATCATTTAAAAAGGGTATACATTGGACCCAAGTAGACAGTGGGTTCAAGTAACAACCTTTTATTTATTGCCTCTGCAGATTTTGAAAAGTTAGTTATTATTTCTAAACTCCAGTTTCCTCATCCACTAAGCAGAACAAATTATTCCTACCCATGGAAGTATGAGGCTGTATGAGATACAGTATTTATAAGGCCTTGTTTATTTTTGGCACCAATGTAATGCAAACACTTTATATACTTTCTTTTTATATATACTATTTTTTAACAGCTCCTTACAGTAAATATTATTATTAAGCAATCAGAATTGTTGGCATTTGTTTATACAAATTATTTCCCTATTGTCTTTTTAATGTCTGTAAGATATGTCATGACAACCCTTTGTTCAATGCTGATATTGGTAATTTGCACTCTTTCTGGATCACTATAGTCAGGGATTTATCAATTTTGTTGATCTTTTCAAAGAAACAGTTTTTAGCTTTTTACATTTTCTAAATCATCAATTTTGGTTATTGATTTATTTTTTATTTTAAAAATATTTTTTTTTTTTTGAGAGAGAAATCATGGATGTGCAAAGTGGGGTAGGGATAGAGGGAGAAAGAATCCTTAAGCAGACTCCTTCCTTAATGTGGAGCTCAATGCAGGGCTTGATCTCAGGACCCTGAGATCAGGATCTGAGCCACACTGGAGTCGGCCACTTACTCTATTGAGCCACCCAGGCACTCCCCCGCCACCCTTTTTTAATTTTTGCTCTTATTTTTACTATTTTATTACTTCTATTTACTCTAGTTTTCTTTTATTTTGGTAGTTTTTTCAGGTGGAAGTTTTAGCCATTGGATTAAAACTGGTTTTATTTTCCGATATTTGCAGTTAAAGCTGTAGATTTCCCTGTATGCATGGTTTCATTCGTATCCTATATATTTTATGTTTTATTTTCATTATTGAGTCATAGATTATACTTTGAGTTCTATCTTATCTAATATTAATGTAACTTAACAGGGCCTTTTAGACTCACTGTTAAGCTGACATTGTATTTTCCATCTATTTACTTTCAACCTATCTGTTTTTTTATTTCTAAAGTACATCTCTGCAAGAGCCAGCATGTAGTTGGGATTTGCTTTTATTTATTTTTTAAGTTTTTATTTTAATTCCATTAAGTTAACATAAAGTGTAACATTAGTTTCAAGTGTACAAATTAGTGATTCATCACTTCCATATGACACCCAGTGCTCATTATAAATGCCCTCCTTAATCCCCATCACCTCCCCTCTGATAACCATCAGTTTGTTCTCTGTACTTAAGAGTCTGTTTCATGGTTTGCTTCTCTCTCTCTTCTTTTCACTATGCTTATTTGTTTTGTTTCTTAAATCCAATTTGACCATTTAATTCTGTTGTTGGCATTTGTAGTCTATTAACATTTCATGTAATTTTTGATACTGTTGGATTTATTCTATCAATTTATTATGTGTTTTTCTTTGCCACCTCTGCTTCTGGTTCCTCTAGTCCTCCTTTCCTGCCATCTTTTGATTAATGGATTATCTTTATTTTTTAAATTTTTATTTATTTATTTTAAAAATTTTCATTTATTTATTTATTTATTCATTCATTCATTCATTCATTCATTCATGACAGACACACAGAGAGAGACAGAGAGAGAGACAGAGGGGAAGCAGGCTCCTCTCAGAGAGCCTCATGTGGGACTTGATCACCAGACTGGGATCATACCCTGAGCTGAAGGCAGACTCTCAACCAGTGAGCCACCCACACGTCCCTGGAATAGTTTTTTAAATTTCAATTTTAATTTAGTTATTGGCATTTTAACCATACTTTTCTGCATTACTGTTCAAATGCTTGTTCTAAGAATTACAATATACATTCTTAACTTCACACTGTACTTAAAATTAATGTTTTACTATTTCACATAAAATGTAAGATTAAGGTTGAATTTCAAACAGAAAAATATATCTTTAAGAATCTTAAGAGCATGCCATGCAAATTATTGCCTCTAAAGAATAGGACTTTTAAGGGCATGATCATACAATAGCCTCATGGGCAGATCAAGGTGGGGCAGGAATTATTTGGCTAGTTTTGTGGATACAGTTTTCATGTAACAGAGTCAACCCCCAATATTTTGAAGGTGATTGTGCTGCTGGAAACGTGAACAACCTGGACCAAAAGGGATGAAGTCAGCTAAAAATAAACAAAATAAAAAGAGGCTTTTTAACCTCTAAATGTATTGGGTAGGAAGCACACTGAGATACATATTATCTGCTTCATAATTTTGTTTAGGTTAATTCTAAATAGAGCAATAGTAGGTGTGCTTAGAATTAATTTTGGGAATGTCTCATATTTCTCTTGACGAACTGTACAATATTAAGGCACATTGTAAATCCTAATACTTTTACAGTTTAAAGTGGGCCACACAGAATAAGACATTGATTAATTCATTTGTGAAGACAACTATTTCAATTTCCTTAATAAGTGTTTCTGCTAGATCTTTACTAACAACATCTATAAATAAATAATGATGGACATGCTGGCTGTGATTATGAACATTATAGCTTGCATTTTAAAAGTTGCAGAAATGTCTATTAACATTTACTAATTTTGGTTGTTTAGAATTCTACTTTTCTAGAGCCTGCTAATGAGACACTTAATGAACAACAAAGCTGTCATATATCTTCTTGTGAAGATTAGAAATACCCATTAATTTACTAAAATTAAAAAAGGGAATAGTTACATATGGAATGCTAATTATAAAACAGATACTTTATTTCAATGAAAATGTTCACAGCCTCTTTGGGATACATCTGAAACATTTACTAAAACCACTTCTTGTCTCTTGGTGGTGACAACCAAACTGTTTAAGCTCAGATAATTTTCCAGAAACTCTTCTTAGAGTGCTCAATAATATCATTTGGACATAGATCAGGGCATGCATAGATGCTGAAGCCCTACTCAAAGCTGCATAACAAGAAACTTCATGAAAGTGACTTTTTGCCATTCACATTGTTGCAAAATGGCAATTATCTATATATAATGAATGATAAAGTGAAAACTAGTGTAATTTTAAAGTTATATCTGCGCACTGCCTCCTTGCATACATGATATACTAAAGACCTGAGGCAAAATGTATGAGTAATTAAGTATTTTTTTTTATTAAGTATTTTTGACTTGGAAAGATATATCCCCAAGAAGTTTGAATTATAGAATGTTGCCTCAAGGGTTGTGATTATTGAATAATAGAGTGTGTAGGATGTGTTTGAATATGTGTCTGTGTTTGCATCATGTGTGCCAAATCCTGACGGTATTTTGTAAAGGGCATTTACTTATCTGGGATTTGGCCTCCCCATCAGAATCTTAACTCTAATTGTCAATATATTCAATCCAAGAGTCTGTATCAGAGTCTCTCAGCCTCAGCACTTGAGTTCTAGGCTGCCCTGTGCACTATGGGATGTTTGCAGCATCCCTGATTTCTACTTACTAGATGCCTTTGGAGTGACAACCAAAAATTTCCTAGATATTGCCAAATGTCTAGCAGGCCAAGGAAGGTGTCAAAATCAGAGGTTGAGAACCAGTGGTCTATATATAACCTGCTGTTATGATCTGCACTTTCTGGAAGGGACAGTTAAGCACCAAAAGAGACCACTGTGCTTTCACTGGTATCTAAGAAGTTATTTAGAATCTAGGGGATGGAATAGAATAACTCTATTTCCACCAAATTCTCTTTCAGTTTATGTATAGTCAGCCTCAGTGGGCGGCTACAAAATACTATTTTATCATTCTATTGTAGTCAAAGTTAAGATCCCTTTCCTGGTTTCATGCTAAAAGGACTATGTTGGATTCTTTCTTCAGGTTGGTGAACCTATAGAACAAACACAACTTGATCTTTTTAATATCAATTGCCCTTCCTTTCACTACTTGTATGTAATTTTGTGTGGAATTAACAATTTCTCATTAGAGATGAAGATAGATAAAACTGAAGCAACTGAATGAGTTAATAAATCCTATCATTCCACACATAAATAATAATTAATATAGGCCTTCCTTATTTTTACTAGCTGGATCAGGAGTCAGTGGAATTTTTCTGTAAAGACCCACAATTATTTTTGGATTTATAGGCCATATGGTCTCTTTCACTTGTCAATGCTGCTGTTGTAGCACAAAAGCATCCACTTACAATATGCAAACTAATGGATATGGCTGTGTACCAATAAATTTTATTTACCCAACAGGTTGTAGCTGGATTTGGCGAATGGGCCATAGTTTGCCAACCCCTGCCCTAGAAACCAGGTTTAGCTTTCATTTTTCTTTGAGTTCTTCCTTTACCCCATATCCCTCTTCTCCCCCAGTGATAATCACTATTCAGATTTCTATTTGTAACTTTTATTTAGTTATAAATAAATGTGGATCATTTATTTGCTTTTTTAAAATAAAGTTTTATGACCAATGTATGTAAAATAAATAATATGTTATTTAATTTTCCTTGGACTCGAGCTTTATAAAATTGTACTCTTATAAGGGTTATTGTGAAGACATAGTAAATTATTAAAGCATTTTTAAGAGTTGCTAGATGATACAAATTATTCTGTAGTAATTGGCTCTTTACCTCTTTGCATTTGGTTTCCTTTTGCTATCCACTTCAGCTCAGTTTTAATCCATTAAGAAATATTGAGTAATTTTTAAATAAGCATATTAGAAGGAACAATAATCACAATGGGATGGGATTTTTTTTTCTAGCATAAACTAAGTTCATCTCAAAACTATCAATTGTACAAAAAGTTCATCCATAATTAGGTAGATATGCAAGGTTACATTTTCTTGTCATGCTCTGATTTTATCCCAGTCATAATTTATTAGGTTTTCTTTAACCATTTCAGTTCAGTGTAATGATCAATGGTCTGAAGCATCAATTTAAAGAATGATATATTACTACAGTAACTGGCAAGAATCAAGAATAAATCCATGGCTATTAGCTTACTGAAATTCAATTCACCCATTAGATACCCTCATATAAAAACAGCAAAAGAAAGGAAAAATCTGAAGGATTGGATTCCAACTCCTTTTTTTTTCCTTTTTTTTTTTAAGCTCTAGAAGTTATTCAGCTTTTCCTCCTTTATCTCTTCCTTGTCCCAAGCAGAAAGTGCCTCTATTTAGCACTTAATCAAACTCATGAGTAGCCACTGAGCCCATTGAAATTGATGTTGGGGATACTGAATATTCAGGAATAATGTAAAGTCAAACACAAGAACATAAATCTACCCAATACATTTATTATCAAAATATAAAGTATAATTTCTATTTAGTTATAACTAGCTGCAAAAGGCCATACTGCTGATGGCCAAATGTTAGGCATTACAAAAGTGAAAACTTATAAATCAAATGTAATTGATGTGGAAAATATGGGACCACAGTGGAGTGCTAACATTCTCTGAATGACAACTTTAAATAACTTCTGTAAATTGGCCTCTTGCCATAGGGTTAATAACAGCTCCATAACTATGGATGGGTAATTTTACAGCCTTTCTACATTCTGTCTGCAGCATTTAATGTGATTTCTGTTTTAGGGCTCTGATCTCCTGGCTGTGAATAAGTAATGTGAATGCATAAATAGATTTTAACAAAAGTATAAAATAGCATGTGGCAAATTGGAAGATTCATTGGGGAAGGGTTGGGGGGGGGTCATACAGATTCTTAATGATTCTAAAAACAGTTTTCATTCAGCTAATTCACCCCTTAACTTACTTGTTTTCCAAAGAACTCAGTGTGGAATCATTTCTCAAGAATTGTTTTTCTAAAATATTAGTCTTAAAAGAAGAAAGATAGATAATTTACCTCCTAGTTGTAACTGAATATTTTCAGACTACCTCAAAGACAAAAGAGATTTAGCTAGTATTCTTTAGGAACAGTTTGCTTTTTTGCTTTATTCCTTTTTCATCATTCTTTTCAGCAAGTACAGAATCAAATATATAAATGTCTGTAATGTTACTTTAGGACTTGTTGAAAAGCATTCTTTGACCATAAAAATTCCTTCTTTACAGTTTAACTATAATCTTTGACATTTTGTAGTTAAAAGTTCTTTCTTTTAGTTTAGACATCTAAAACCTAGTGTTCTGGGGGTGAAAACAAATACTCATTTATTATGTATTCATTGTATTCCAATTTTTGTAGGGGGAGAAACTGAGGCTCCAAGAGGTAAGTAGTTGTTCAGTTAGAGAACAAATAAGCTCCAATAAACTAAGGCTCCAATTCAGGTCTCTGACTCCAGTGTTTATTTATTTATTTATTTTTTTTAGAGGGAAAATATGCATGGGGGCAGGGGGATGAGGGGTTGAAAAGTGATGGGGAGAGGGTGAGAGAGAATCCCAAGCAGGCTCCACGCTCAGTGCAGAACCCAGTGATTCCATGACCCTGAGATCATGACCTAAGCCAAAGTCAAGAGTCAGACACTTAATCTACTGAGCCACCCAAACACCCCACCAGTGTTTGTCTTCTTAAATGCTACTTATGATGTTAGAGAGAAGGGAATTTAAAAAATAAAGACACTAGGCACTGATGGAAGCATTACAGGGGGTGAAGGTCAAGAAGGGAGAAAACGAGGATGCTGGAAGATGATCCTGGCCTTTTCATTGTTTTTGGTTTTTGGTTTTCCTTATTTTGGGTGAAGTTGAACCAAGAGCCCACATGGTATGATGTCTCAGCTCTTGTAGATAATATAGGATTTTTTAAACTGTAAATTTTAACTTATTAGTAGATCAGGAAGTCAATTTCATGGATTATGAGCAGCATTTGGTGGGGCCAGGGGGAGCTGGCACACTCTTAGGAGCTTTTATTAAACATATCATAACCCCTTATTACGGGAGTTGAACAATGTTGAAGTCCAAACCAGAAAAAGAGAATTTCCCAAAGTGTTTACTCATAAGTATGTGGTAATATATGTATGACAATGGATAGTGGGGAAATCGCTTCAACATCCACCCCACTCCTCCCCCATTATGTAGTAGCATGTGGTTTGGGGGATTATCATAGCTCCAGGGGCAGAAACTCATTAATTTGAGCTATTCATTTTAACTTTCCCTTGCATTCCCATCATAATTGTTTCAGCCTTCCAGGCCTAAGTCAAGCAGCCCATAAGATTCCGTAGAGGAAGAGTTATGTGGCTAGCATGTTAATAAAATCAAATAGAAAAGAGTAGAAAATATTAAAGTGTGTCATGGGTATTCTCAGCACAATAGGGCACATTACATCTAATGCTGTGGCTACCTGCAATTTGTGTATGAGACAGAAAACAAGTGGAAAGATGTTATGAATGCAATACGTTGGCTAGAAAGAGCTTTCATCTTTTGCTCACTGGTGCCTTATTTGAATTTGTGGCTAATGATAATAATAATAATAATAGCTAATTAATGCCTATAAGACCCTTACTCTATTACACAGACTTTTCTAATAACTTTGCATACATTTATTTATTAAAGATTTATTTATTAGAGAGAGCACAGGGAGGGACAGGGCAAGAGGGACAGGGAAAGGGAGAGAATCCCAAGCAAACTCCCAAATGAGTGTGTAGCCCAACATGGGGCTCGATCTCAGGTCCCTGAGATCATGATCTGAGCTGAAACCAAGAGTCAGCAGCTCAACTGACTGAGCCACCCATGCACTCCTGCCTTTAATCACCACAGCAACTTTATGATTTGAGGACTCTTCTCAGTGTCATTTTATAGATGAAGGGATGAGGAGTAGAGAGTTAAGTAGCATGTCCAAGATCCACAGAAAGTATGAAGAGGAGCCTAGGTTCAGTGCCAAGCTGTTTGGCTCTACTATCAATACTCATGATGGTGATGTTATCCTGGTCGTCAAACAATTGAGACATCAATATTGAATTAGTTTTACATTGGTACAATTTACATTTAAGTGTGAAACAAAATGCAGGAGATACTGACTCACAGTTGGCAAAGTGTTGAGATTTTCAGCTGAGTTTCAGTGTGTGTGTGTTTTAAAAGAACATTATGGAATAAAACATTATTAGAGTTTGGGACGGCATGACATTTTAATTGAAGTAACATGACTACCTTTAAGTAAATGGTTTTTATTATTAGAAGGAGAAGGTTGATGTGAAAAAAATAGAGTTGTTCATGTTTAGCTATTGGGTATGGAACTGTAAATAGTCAACATTGAGAAAATGTTAACTAGTGAAAGGGTTTGGTTAGAAAAGCAGAATCGGTATGAGTGATACAGAATAAAGGATTTGTTGCAGGGATTAGGTCTTCTAAAATGATGTGACCTAATGGAAATATCTATGCAAGAACTTTGTGTGTTTGTGTGTGTAAGGACTCTTGAGTCTGGTGTTGGTCCTGGTGTTGTCAGAGGTCAGCCAGGCTAGCTTTTGGGAAGGAGAATAGGATATGAAGTAAGTCAGAGCAAGGACATACTGGAAACTAGCCTTTCTCTTATCACCTGCATCCCTGGTGAAATGATATGGGTGTCCTTCAAGAGCAGCTGGCATAGAGCTATACACATACTCGGTCCAACTTAGAGAAAAGCAGAAGGAAGAAATCCAGTGGCAGCTGGAGATGCTGCAGTCCTGGCTTCTGTCTTCTACCTATAAGGCAGGTCAACAATGAGGTGAATGAGCTGCTGTGTTGCCTGGTAAGAGAGTTGGTATCTTTAAATAAATATTTTTGGTATTCTTAGTAAACTAAATTTGAAACTAAAAGGTATAGTTCACAAGTCAGATATATCTACGATAACAAGAGAAGTCATGGTTATAGTGAGATTTACAAGTAATCACCAAGGCTACTTTGTTCTCAGCATCGTAACTTTTTTTCTTAAATTTTATTTATTTATTTCAGAGAGAGAGATAGAACAAGTGAGCAAGTGGGGGAAGGGACAAAGGGAGTCTGATGCAGGGCTTGATCCGATGAGCCAGGAGATCACAACCTGACTCAAAACCAAGAGTCTGCTGCTTGAAACTAAGTTGAGTGCTCAACTGACTGAGCCATCCAGGTGCCTCAGTATTGTTGTAACTTTTAATGACAATTTGAAAAAAAGAAAAATGAGAGTTACTACATTTCACTTCTCTATCTCAGGCATTTAATTATTACCAAAGAAATATTTGAAAGATTAAGAGAAACATTGTGGTAAAACATATATTTGATTTTTATAGTTCTGAACAAATAATTGAGTTAAACTTGATTCCTGAACTAAAAATGAAATATTGGAGCATTGTTCTCCAGATACACTGAAGAATGGTCATCAGACTTTAATTTTACCATAAATTTTGATGAACTTTGAAGAATTTTTTGATACGTAGAGTGCATTGCTGTTATTCACAATAACTTGTTTGTGTAAATTAGGATTTTCAATCATGACTTCATGAAAAACAGCAAAAAAATAGACTGTACTGAATCAGATCAGCATGTATTCCTGTTTATGTATGTTCCACCTTTGATTGAACTAAAAAACAGGAAAGCAAAGCCATGATATTCAGTAAAATCATTCCAAATGTTTTTTTTTTTAATTTTTTTATTTATTTTTTTATTTTTTTTTATGATAGAGAGAGAGAGAGAGAGAGGCAGAGACACAGGCAGAGGGAGAAGCAGGCTCCATGCACCGGGAGCCCGACGTGGGACTCGATCCTGGGTCTCCAGGATCGCGCCCTGGGCCAAAGGCAGGCGCCAAACCGCTGCGCCACCCAGGGATCCCTCATTCCAAATGTTTTTATATTGAATATTATTTCCTATGTTCTGTTTAAATATTAAGACAATTATATTAGATGTTAACTTTGCCATATTTTTATTTTATCACCTATAGTTGGGTGTATGGGAGGGGTTTTTTTGTGAGCTTTTATTTAATATGTTTGTGTGTATGTGGGTATTCATGTATATGTCTTTAAAAGCAAATTGTGTTTCTTTTACCAGAGGGCAAGAAATAAATCAGCAAAAGGCACATAAAGTATTATTAAAAAAATCTATGGGTGGAGAAAGAATGAGGGAAGAGAAAAGAGTCATAAAAATGTATGATGAGCTTGTTGTGGCTAAATTAAGATTTGTACAGGGATGAATACAGTAGTGGAACTGTGAAGAAGGAGCAATGTCCGTGACTGAGGTCAGAAGTTGTATCATGAGGATGTCCCATAAGTCTTCCAGTGCTTCAAGTCAGCTTTACTCCATGTCTGGAACATAGCCAGGTCTCCTGTGGCGTTGGCCACGTTCTGTCTGTTAAACAGAAGGCTTTTTCTGTGGGAAGTGGGAAGAGACTTACCATTCTGGCTATGCTATTTTTTTTTTTAAGACTGATAAAATGAACAGAAAGGAGGAACATAGTATTTTCAGTGTGCTCTGCCCTACAGGGTGTAAGGAGGTCAAGAAGACCCAGAAGATCACTATAACACATTTCTTTGCAGCAATAGTTGCTTCTTACCCCCAAGAGCTTATTTACCTAATGTAAGTGGAAAGGGTATTGGCTCTGGAGTCAGGATTAGGAATGGAGTTCTTGTTCCATCTCTATCCATGTGATCTCTAACTCTTTCAGTCATGGATTAGTAAAGGTTAAGGCTAAGGCAATTTTAAGAGATCTAGAGATGGAGATTAAAGTGAGAGATAAGAGAAGGAGAGAGACACCGAGAGAGAGAGAGAGAGAGACACCTAAAGTTCAGGACTCAAATAACATAGCATATGTTTCTGTCATGTAACAATCCAGGCATGTGATATAGATAGGGAGGCAGCTCTGCTCCAGAAGATCCTCCAGGGCCAACCTCTTTCTATTTCATTGCTCCATCATCCTCTAGGGTACTGTCTTCCTCCAGAGATTGAATCCTGCACCACAACATTTACTTTGCAGCCTACAGAAGTAGAAAGGGAATAAGTGGAAGGAAATGGACTTTAATGAGGTTGTTCAGTTCAATATCATTCCCACCTGGTAGATAGAACTTACTTAACAGTTTGACAGTTTCAAAAAAAGTGACAGCATTTTGAAAGGATGGAATGTGGTGAAGTCTGATCTTCAAATAGTATAGGGATGTGTGTTTGTGTGTTTGTGTGTGTGTATGCGTGTATTTTGTAACTATGACTAATCATTGGAAGTGACAAAGGGAAATAAGAGGGATGCCTAACTCACTTCTAGCTCCTGAGATGTGGGATTCTGAGAGAAAAAAAAAAAACTGTTCTTCTAGGACTTAAAAAGAAACTATTGTTAGAGAATAGCCAAGTTTCTCTTATGTCAAAGAAGTAAAATAAAATCAAGAAAAAGACTGAAGATATAGGATGTATATATTGAAAGTTCGTATTGTCAGATGGCCTTTTTAAAAAATTAGACTAATTTACTCACTTATCAGAAGAGTTAAGGGTCTGTTTCCTCACACTTTCATTCACCATGGGTATTTTTATCATTTTGTTCCAATTTGATAGATGAAACATCCTAAACATAAAATTAATGAAATTAATTTCTCTTTTAAATGGCTGTAGACATTCTACTTTTTAAATATGCAAGTCAAATGATCATTTTTGTAATATTAGTTTAAACAAAGTAAAATTATTGAGAAAATGTTCTGCATCACTTGCCATCAGGGAAATACAAATCAAAACTACAATGAGATACCACCTCACACCAGTGAGAATGGGGAAAATTAACAAGGCAGGAAACAACAAATGTTGGAGAGGATGCGGAGAAAAGGGAACCCTCTTACACTGTTGGTGGGAATGTGAACTGGTGCAGCCACTCTGGAAAACTGTGTGGAGGTTCCTCAAACAGTTAAAAATATACCTGCCCTACGACCCAGCAATTGCACTGTTGGGGATTTACCCCAAAGATACAAATGCAATGAATTTGCTTATCATTCTCCCCATTGTGGTTTTAAAGTTAAGGTGTCTATCACTTTATTTTTATACTTTTATTAAATTATAAACTCCTTAATGAGAGCATGTGTCTTATTAAGCCATATGAGTTACTTTATTGAAATCTTTAATAAAGAATATTATTCAGCCCGAAGATCCAACATTTATGTTAAATGAAAAAATAAGCGAATATCTGAGGTTTAACTTGGACAAAAGTTGTTGGAGACAAACAGATACTTAGTGATATGCACTGGATAGTTTGCTCTGTTGAACTGGAATTTTTTTTAAGATTTATCACATTAATCTCTGCTCTACTGTTTCCAGAGACATCACACTAAAAAACACTAAAGAAATCCTAATTATGTCTTTATAGTTACAATATACAATTGATACACATTATTTGATTTTATAGCCTTTTTTTACTGAAATAAGATCAATTTTTGTTTTATTGAGGCCACTGTTACTTTATATGGCAATACTATTCATTTTTGACAAAGCTCTTTATTTAAACCTGAAACTTGATACACAAAAGATCCAGATCCTCCTCCCCCTGCCACCACACCCACCCACTGTATTTTTCAGGTTAGTGATTTGAGAATCAGCCTAGAGAGTAAATCAAGACTGGAATTCTTTATTATGGTGTTGTCTCTTGGTTTCGCCTTGATATGTCATTTAAGTTTCAATATGTATTCTTGAGGTTGAGTAAAATAGGAAATGTAGTATGAGAAAGATAAAAAATACACCTCTTCAAAAGGCCACAATAAATTGTCTTTATTGATACTTCAACTAGATGCTGTGGTATAACTTAAGCAGCCTGTGGTTTCAGAAACATGTTTCTGCTTCTTGACATAGCATTGCTCTTTCTTTGGTACTCATAGGAATGTTTTCAAGTACTAAAAGGATTTGAAAATCATTCAGTTTCTCCCAATTATTTCTCTTCACATCATGTGCTATGAAAAAAGTTGTATATATTTACAAATAAAATGTATCCACATGTGCCAATACCCTTCACCATCAACTTTGTCACTAATTCATTTGTTTAACAAATAATGACTGACATGTACTATGTGCGAGATAATATGGAAATGCTAATATGTAAATATTGGCTTGTGCAGCATACTGGCATCCAGTTGAGGAGATAGTACAACATAGTGCTGTAAGTGTTATGAAGGAGATGAGTTTGGAATGCTATGGAACACTTGGGTAAATCATCCGGTATCTATAGGATGAGTGGCTTTAAAAGAGCATTGTGGAAGGGAACACAAATTTGAGTCTTGAAATTACAAGGAGAAGTTGATCAGGAGAATGGGATGGAGCTGGGGATGATGGGTTTTGGAAGGAAAAGAAAGCATTCGAGCAAAGAACTAGATGTGGGAAGAAAGCAGGTTGCTTTTACAAAAGGAATTTGGCAAGGTTAGATCATGGGTTGAAGGCTGGAAGTGAGGAAAGATGATTTGTAAGAGATAGAACTAAATCATGAAAGGTCTTACTTGTTATACTGAGGAGTGTGGCACTGTAAGTAAAAAAAATAGGGGAGTGACATGAACAATTTACATTTTATTAAGATGGCTTTGTAATAGAAGAATTTATAAAGACGAAGATCAATACTTTTAATTATTTGAACATAAAAGGGCTGCAGGTCCAAAATAAAAAAGACTAAAATTAAGAAGCAAGCTAAACTGGGGCAGCCATTTTTAATAAATGTGACAAAGGTTAATCGGTTTAGTATTTAAAGAGTTCATTCAAATTGGGGACAACAGCACTAGGAAGTTCCTCATAGATAACAGAGAGTGACATTAATAGATAATTAGGAAATAAAATAGGCTAACAAACTTATTAGCATGCAAATGAAAACAACAGGGAAGGTCTCATTTTTTGCTTGTCAAATTAGGAAAATTTTCAAGAAAGAATTATAGTAAGACTATGCAATTCTGACAAAGCTATGGAATAAAGAATTTTCATGCATTGCTGAGGGGGAATATAATCTTTATGGATATAATTGTATATTGAGCTTGTAAATCACTAACATTCAGTGACCTAGGGATCCTCAGCTTGACATTTTAGCTAAGGAAATAATCTGAACTATAGAAAGAAATTGTCTTCTTTGCTTTTTTTTTTTTTTGATGGAATACTTAATTTGAAATACTGGTACATATAAGCACAAAATGAATGTTATTATTGTTATTGGCACAAATACTGGACATAAAACACATTCAAAAGTCACTTCCTGTAGCAGCAATTTCTTATACTGTGGTAAAGAGAATAACGAAGGTTTAAATTTAATTTGCCACATTATATTAAAACAGGTGTCAGGGAAGAATTTGACAATCATGATAAAAAATAGCCATTGGGAGCAATTTTTGTATCTAGAAATATGCTTTTACATGATAAGTAATCCATTAATGAAGAGTGACAAAACTGAGTAGAAACCTAAAAAAACCCCAAAAAACAAGTCTCACTTTTAAGAAGAGAACGAAGAATGGTATGTAGACTCTCAAATAAGTATGTACTGTTATCTGAAATTATCTCAAAATGGAAGAATTAAGGTAAGACTTGAGGCAATTTTTCTTATGGTCAGGAGGTTGTAACCTAGCTGGAAGCAGGGGAGTAGAAAGCGAAATTATAACTGAGTGGTGGAAAATGGCTTAAATCGTACTTTTGGAAACTGCAGGTAGTCCAAGATTTGGGATAAGTCATTTTTTTTTTTTCTATTTGAAATTACTTTCTCAGGCTTAGAATTGCATAATGAACCAGACTAACTCAAATCACCCAGCAAATAGAGATTGACATTTGGTAAAATATACACAGTTGCAAGTTTCAATGTTCCAGACTAATTTTTCTTTTGAAATGCATTTGTCCTAAAGAACTGTGATGTGCACAGCATGTTATATTCAATAAAGTGGAAGAGAGAAATTGACCTATTAGATTGGCTCCCGCCTATGCACTTACTAGGAAAGAACACACCTGCTTCATTTGTTAGAACATGATTGCTGCCACCATGGAGTTATTTTGAACTCGAGATGCACCCAGGGTAGAGTGCATCTCTAGGGGGGGGATTTGGGGGGTAGAAATTGTTTGTCTTCTGAGTCCCTTCCATCCCTGCCCTTGTTCTCTTCCTCTCCTTCTCTCTCTCTCTCTCTCTCTCTCCTTCCTTCCTTTACTCCTTTCTTTCCTTCAACATTTCAACTTAGATTCCTGGATTCGCTGACCTGACTCAGAGTTAGTTTTTGCTTAGGAAGAGCCTAAGGACATTTATGGACACCCCTTAGGATGTATGAAATATATCTTGATGCCATGATATCATTATTCTTGTGAAGTGAGCCTAAGCTTTACTGTGAAATGCACTTGGTTGATTCCCAATTCTACTGCTTAGTAGCTATAAGTCACTGAATTTTACTGAGCCTCGGATTTCTTGCTTATACATTGGATTCCATAGGACCCAGTTTGCAAGGTTGTGGTAAAGCCTTTGGCATATGGTAATTGTTTGATCTAGGATGCCAAATATTATTATACCCTCTGCCAAGCAAACGTATCTTGAATTTCATGTGAGAGGATTTGATGCATAGATTGTCACCATGCTATATGGCTCAGATAACAGTCACAGAAACTCAGGCCTAAGGTATAAACATAATTTCTGAAATTTATACCTCTAGATATATAACATTCTTTTATCTCCCATTAAAGGAAGCATATCAAAATACAAGAAAATTATAGTTGTGGTGTGGTGTTCTAGAAATAATCTTGAGTATGAACCAATTATTTTTTAAAGGATAAATAACGTTTGCACATTGTTATTAAAATTATTTAAGACAACCACTTAAGATCTAAGACAACTTAAGACTTGTTGAAGGAAACATAATGATTGAGAAGTGCATGGCTTGAGGGTGTCTTCAGATCCCTGCAGGCTGCATTATTCCAGAAAATTTTATATTGAGTGCTTTTGATAGAAAAGGAAAACAGCCAAACTTTTGAAATGTAGATGTTTTGAGGAATAACTTACGGCAGGAATGAAGCTTTTATAGGTTAAAGAAAATGTGTAATAAGATGATGGGATGGTAAGACTAGAGAACTGGAAGTTAGTTTAGGATGCTGTTATTTCAGGTTTTTTACAAGAGATGGAAAAAGAGATAAGAGGGAGCAGAAGACTGACTCATATTGAGTATGTTTAAAATTTTTAGAAGTCTGTGAACGCCTGGGTGGCTCAGTGGTGAGCATCTGCCTTCGGCTCAGGGCATGATCCCTACGTCCTGGGATTGAGTCCCACATCAGGCTCCTCACAGAGAGCCTGCATTAAAAAAAAAAAAAAACTGATTAAAATTAGGGACACCTGGGTGGCTCAGTGGTTGAGCTTCTGCCTTCAGCTCAGGTCGTGATCCCGGGGTCCTAGGATTGAATCCTGTGTTAGGCTTTCCGGAGGGAACTGCTTCTCCCTCTACTTGAGTCTCTGCCTTTCTCTCAATGTCTCATGAATAAATAAATAAAATCTAAAAAAAAAATTTTAGAAGTCTGTAAAATAGAGATTTCCAAAACTTCCTTATAATTTTATCCACCTTGGTCACTAGATTTTTTTCATCTAGTGTAAAAAGAAATAAAAAACCAGAGTTACTTTTATTACAAATTAGTCTCATCTTTATAGATAGGTAACAGATAACTATTGTTCATAGCCTGCTTCTTGCTGCTCTAATGAACTAAAAGATTGTGTCTAGGACAAGTCCCTAGCTCTCCTTTGTCTTATTTCTTATCTGCTGCTTGAAGGGACAAATCAGTTGATGCTCTATGTTTCTATGAATATAAATGTTCAGAAGGGAGTCCTGCAGCTGCACGACCAAATCGCAAACAAGAGATCACAATTTCCTACAGAGGCGGAGGGTCAATGTGCTGGAGTGAAGGAGCCATGCACTAGCTTCATCAGCAGCTCACATGGGGCAAGCCATTTAAACCCTCAGTAATTAGACCTTTGTCTAGTTCACAGGATGTCCATCGGAGTTGAAAGAGATGAAGCATGTGAAAACACTTTTCAAATCCATAAAGCTAGGTAATTCTAATCCAATATCATTAGGTAAAGTAAAGCAGTGCAACAATGACAAATCCCAAGAGTTCAATCAAATAAACAGAGATGGCCACAAAAGTTTTTGGAACTGTCATCTCATTTTAACTTGAAATGAACAATAGACACTTCCTTGTAAATAAGCGGTGTATCAATATTTATTATTATTCCCTTATATAACTAGGAGGTTACCCCAAGCACTTAATATGGAAAGCAGAAAATAATTCTGCTAGTGAGAGTTTTTCCAATTAGAATATTAAGTTATGATACAAGTAAAGAGGGATCCCTGGGTGGCGCAGCGGTTTGGCGCCTGCCTTTGGCCCAGGGCGCGATCCTGGAGACCCGGGATCGAATCCCACATCGGGCTCCCGGTGCATGGAGCCTGCTTCTCCCTCTGCCTATGTCTCTGCCTCTCTCTCTCTCTCTCTGTGACTATCATAAATAAATAAATAAAAATTGAAAAAAAATGATACAAGTAAAAATTTCAAAGTTATTCATTTTTTTGTTACAATTAGGACTATTATAGAACTCTTATATTATAGAACTCTATAGTAAAATATTTTACTGACTCATTTCTGCAAAGTTGGTGATGAGATTTGTTCCCTCCCTCCCTCTCTCCCTTCCTCTTTCCTCCTTTCCTCCTCCCTTCCTGTCTTCTCCTCCTTCTCTTTCTCTCCCCCCTCCCCATTTCTTAAACTTAGATATCACAAAAACACCTTTCATTGTTTGTTTTCTTTCCCCCCTATAGTCTCTCCAAGCAGACAGTCTTTTCTAAGGTCATGACTGTGACTGTCAGTGATGTGCAGGCAGTTTCCAATTCTGTATGCCCAGTCCTGACCTCTTCTCCAAGCTCCAGTTTCATATTTCCAGTTACCTGTTGGTTTTATCTAATGATGTCAAGTAATAAATGCCCAGCAGATCTATTATTTCCTCTCAGACCTGCTGTTCCTTCTCTGGGTCTTGTTTCTGTTCGTGATTGCTTAACCTCCCTACCAGTAGGCTCCAAACCTTGGTGGCATCTTTGAATCCTTACTCTCTTGTCCTTCTCACCTGAGCAGACTCTCTAAGTTTTAGAGTATATTTGCTCCTCTCCACTTCCAGAATCATTCTATAGTTCTACTTTTCCTCTTACCTCTATTATTGAGATATTTCTTAACTGATTTTTCTGTCTCTCTACTCTTCTCGAATTCATCTTGTACATGACTGCCAGATAAACCCTGGAATCTCAGAAGTAGAAACAGACCTTAAAGTGATGTGGTCCAATCAACTGGGTGCATGTTAGTTATTTCTAATTCCCAAGCCAAATCTACACTTAGATAACTCTCCTTAGCATTTTTTTCTCTCTTTCCTCCACTCCTGCACCTCCTTCTCCTGGTCCCCCTTTTCCTCTTCTTCCTCCACTTTCTCCATTTGAGCTGAGATCCTTCTCCCACTTTTGTCTTTAGTCTGTCCCTGTGGCCATACGAAAAGTGTAATCCCTCTACCACAGGTCAGAATTTCAGGATTTGTGGGTAGTTATTCCTGTGTCAAAGTATAAAAGCTCTTCATTGGGTTAGGGTTTAGAAGCTGTCAGGAGTGCTGTTATTTTTAATCATACTTGTTGGAAACTTCTGGAGAGAGAATATAGTGAAATGTGACAGCCATCTCTGAGCCCAAAGCTGTCGTAGCTGTTTACATTTTTTTTTAAAGTATTTTTTTGGGGAAAAAAAGGTAGAACTTTGAGGATAGGAATTTCAGAAACATGTATTAGTAACTCATTTATGTTTGAAGGGATTAAAAAGTATAATTTGAGACATATTATTTATCTCCTACATGAATCCTGTTTCATTATATTTTGTAACTAATGAAAACATGTTTCACAGTTCTTAAAAATTACAAGCTTAGATTTTAGCTACACACTAGGATAATTTAATCACAAGAGAATATATCTTTATACTGAATGGCAAATACAGCAGAAAATTTTGTCAATTTAATCCAGAGAACAGATCATATCCAAATTTAATTTCACTTTAGACTAACTGATTAGTTAGGAAATATGACCTTCCTATGATTCCTTAGGTCATAAATATTTTGGATTTTATCTTTTCATGACCAGAGGGGAAAGAGTTACAATATAGAAACTGAATAAACAAAAAAACTTTTATGTTCCAGTGATTTGCTTTTCAGTTTCCCTCCACTCAATAGTAAGTGTTGTTAAGGGGAGAGTTAAGTTTCTAACTTTATATATATTTTTCTAGGTGGAACATTTTTCATTCCTTCAACCATTATGTTATATAGTTTCAAGATCCTTTATTGACCTGGTTATTTTACTGGGAAAAAGACTCATTTTGTTTGTAACCCTTTTAGCAGATGCTGCTGGTACCCCACCATATCCCGTAGGCATGTGTGGTTCTCACCCGTAACCAGGTATCCTATGGAAAGGACCTGTGGTTCTTGGCTGAGGGCTTTCTCTGTCTGATGCATCTTGAGTCTTTTTTAGTACCGTTCCTTGTACTCAAATCTTAGTCTGATGGTTTGCTTCTGGGGAAACCTAACTTAAATTACCTTTCTTTTATTTATTTATTTTTTTATTTATTTATGATAGTCATGGAGAAAGAGAGAGAGAGAGAGAGAGAGAGAGAGAGGCAGAGACATAGGCAGAGGGAGAAGCAGGCTCCATGCACCGGGAGCCCGACGTGGGATTCGATCCCGGGTCTCCAGGATCACGCCCTGGGCCAAAGGCAGGTGCCAAACCACTGTGCCACCCAGGGATCCCTTAAATTACCTTTCTTAAAATATCCTACTGTGTACTTTGAACTCAAACATGAAAGTTTTCCTTTACTTGAATCTTAAGAGACAGGGAATATTAAGATGTCAAAGGTTTTTTGGTAAGCCATGTTAAGACTTTTTAAAAACTTGATTATAAACACAAAGGGAGGGGCCCCTGGGTGGCTTAGTCAGTTAAATGTCTGACTCCTGGTTTCAGCTCAGGTCCTGATCTCAGGGTTGTGAGATAGAGCCCCCGTGTTGGGCTCCCTCAGTTGGGAGTCTCCTTGAGAATTTCTGTCGCCCTCTCCTTCTGCCCCTTCCTCCACTCCTACACTCTAAATCAAATCAAATAAAATAAAATCAAATAAAAACAAGGGGAAATCATTAAAGGAGTTTTCAGCAATGGAGTGGTAATAAGATCATATATGCTTTGTGGAGGATGGATTTGAGAAAGGCAAGACCTGGGGTATCCACTTAAGAGTGCATCCCTGTCATCCAGGCAAGAAATGTGGCTGGCTGTGATGACAGAAGCATATAATAGTTACAAAAAGAAGGGTGTGGTTCTGAGAGACATTTATTGAGTAGAATTGGCATTAAATAGGTGTAAACAGGAGGGACTAACTAATTAGATGTCAGTGCTGTTTTTCTTCTTAAGGAAGAAGAAAGTTTGGGGAATAGAGAGAAAAGCATTTTGTTTTTGGCATGTTATGTTTGAGATACATGTGTAAGCTTGAAGAAGCATATGCTGTTTTAAAGGGGATGTAAATAAGATGTGTTTGTGAAGCTGATATATAACTTTACTTTTATTTATTTGTTCAAAAACATCTCCCATTTTCTCTCTATAGCATCTGCCATCTGCATCATTTTTACATTAGCCATGTTTGACATTTTCCTGCTACTGAAAATTATGTCATGATGTAACCCTTTGGACTAATTGCCATTTGCATATTAGTTTATACCTCTTAGGTCCCAGGAAACTAGATAGAGAATCAACAAATGTGAATCTTGTATCTGTGAGACATTTGAAATAGATAAAATAATTAGAATGTGCGTGAGTGCAAAAGGTTGTTTGGTGTATATACAGAATATTTTAAAAAATGGCTCTAGGATTGAAGAACGAAAACTTGTTTTATAATATTTGAAAACTCTCCTTGGCCCTCTGCAAAGCACCATTGTGGCAAGTACAAATTGATATTAATTACTTTATGATATAATTTGATTTTCCTCCTCTCGATATGTGTTCATTTATATGGCTAGCAGTGTTTAATGGAAAAAGGAGTTAAAGCACCCTGCCCTCATGAAACTTACATGAGGGAGAGGAGATAGACAAAAGGAAATGAGACAATAAATGGCTAAATTATTTACTATAATAGGTGCTGATAATGCTCTGAAAAAAATGAAGGAATAGATCAGGGTAAGGGGAATGGGGAAGCAGGTGTTAAAGGTGGGATTGAGGGAGAGCAGTTAGTAGTGTTGAGATCGGTCTGCTGAGAAAATGAGATCTGACCAAATATTGGTGGAAGGTTAGGAAGTTAACCAAGAGTATATTTAGAAGAAAAGCATTCCAGGCAGGGGGGTCAGCTAGAATAAAATCCCTAAGATGGGAGCAGACCTGGGAAAATCAAGAAATAGCATGAAGATCAAAGGGCTGGAACAGTGAGCAAGAGAAGGATGTCAGGTGAAGGGTCTTAGAAGTATTGTATTGGGAGAACTTTAGCTTTTACTGTGAGTGAGATGGAAAGAAGTAAAGGCTAAGAGCAGAGCAAAGATATTTTCTGTCTTATATTTTTAAAGGATCACTCAGGCTTCTACCAAGAATAGACAATAAGTGGTTTAGTATGGAAGCAGAGATCACTTAGGAAGCTTTTACGCCTGTCCAGCTGAGAGGTGATGGGGGCCTGAATCAACATAGTAGTAATGGAAGACATGAGAGGTGGCTAGACTCTCCATGTACTTTGCATGTAGAACCAAAAGGATTTGCTGATGGCTTGCATCTGAAATTTGGGAAACAAGAGTCAGAGGTGGCTTGAAGGCTCTTGGCCTGAGCGAGTAGTAGGATGGAATTGTTTTTCATCAGACTGTGAATGCTATAGAATAGTAGGTTTGGGGTGGGCTGAAGAATCAAGAGTTTGATTTGTGATATGTTAAGTTTGAGGTATTTGTTAGATTACCAAGTGGTTAAAAAATAAAATAATGCCGAGTTTCTGAATATAACTTGTTCAGACTCCAGTTTTTTTCCTTTATCATTTATTCATTTTTTTTACACCAAATAAATGGCACCATATTTATAGCAGGAGGCTCTAGGCAATATCATCGTAAGCCTGAATTGTGTGAGTAGGTCAAGGAGACTACATATGCTGAAAGATAATTTACAAAAGAGGAACTGAAGGACCTTATGGAAAATAATTCTTATTAAGGGAAGAGGCAAAGCAAACAAAGTTGGCCTAATACCAGAGCTTTAGCTGTCAAGCCAGAGGGACAGTACTAGCCACAGAATGGTATCCATCTCTCAGATTTCTTCCAAGTCCAATTTCTTTCTTCCTGACTTTCTTCTGTGGTCAACTTAATTTTGGATATTATGGGAGAGAGGGTTGTGAGTAAGAAGTGAAGGAATTACTTTTACTAAAATCTCTAAGATATTAGGGTGGGAGAGATTATTGCATTACTTTATTTCAAGATTGTGAAGGATGAGAAGAGGGATCAATTTCTATGAGAAAAGGGATCAATTTCTCCCATTTGTAAGGAACACTGAGCAGCTTTGGTACCTTGATATTCACTGCATTAGTAGCATAAGCAAAGGTCATGATATGGAAGTGCCAGGAGTGTCAGTGTAGAGGACCTGAGAATTGTGGTATGTTGGTACCCATTGGAAGTGGCAGCAGAGTCTAACAAAGATGGTGGTGCCAAGTCACAAGGTGAATGTTTTGGACTACATGTTGTGCCCCCCTCAAATTCATGTGTTGAAATCCTCCCTCCCCACCCCCCACAGTGTGATGATTTTAGGAAGTTGGGCCTTTGGGCTGTAATTAGGTGTTGAGAGTGGAGCCCTCATGAATAGGATTAGTGTTTTTATAAGAAGAAATGTAAGAAATAGGATCTCTCTTTCCACCAGGCAAGGGCACAATGAGAAAATGGCCATCTATAAAATTGGAAGACAGCCTTCACCAGGAACCTGAGCATGCTGGCACCCTGAACTCAAACTTCAGCCTCCAGAACTGTGAGAAATAAATGTTTTTTTTGTTTGTTTGTTTGTTTAAGCCATTCATTTCATTTTACAGTGTTTTGTGATAGTGGTCCAAACAGCTAAGACAGTATATATGAAGATTTTTATGAAATTCCCACTGGGACCTATAGCAGTACTTAGGGTGTGTGTGTGTGTGTGTGTGTGTGTGTGTGTGTGTGTACTACACTGACTACTGGATTCAAAATATTAGATGGGTTTGAGAACCAGAAATTACAGAGAAGTATAAAGGTGTTTTTGGTTTTATTTTGTTTTGTTTGACTTCAATCTGGAGTGGACTCAGAGAGTGGTTCCAAATGCATCACTTTTTGCAAAAAAAAAAAAAATACTGTGTTTTTGGTCACTGTGGTTATTTGGCATAGGATACTACTGAAACATTTCTTCATATACCTGTTGGGAAAGATTGATTAGGAAAGAAATATTTATTGGGTCTACTCTGTGCAAAACACTATTATAAATGCTTTACACAAGGTATTTCATGGTACATGCTACCATTGATCCAATGAAGCCTAGATAGGGAAGGAAGGGCTTGATATATAAAGATGATGAAGAAGATGATGATGACAATGAGTTGACAGCAACTATTTACAGAGTAGCTAATATCTTAGGCATATATAAAGTTTGTTTTACATACATCATACTGCTTAATATTTGTAGCAATGCTATTTGATTGACATCATTACACTTATTTTACAAATGAGGAAACTGAGAATCAGGTCTTTTGAGAAGTTGGCCCAAGGTTACATAGCTAAGCTGCAGAGTGGCTGTCCAAATCTAGACCTCTGCCTTTGAAGTTTACATTCTAAATACTTGTGAAGACAGCTGTTGCTTCAGTAATGCTACACAAATCACCCCAGAATTCAGAGGATTTCAATTTAAAATATCTATCTATTTTTCTTACTTGTGGATCTGTGGGTCTGCAGGAACAGATCTGCTTCCGGCTGGGTCAGCCTGGTTTGACTCCAGATTTGGGTTGAGAGTGGGTGTGCTTACATATCTCATATTGGGTGTGCTAAGGAGGTACTTTTATCATGGCTATCAGAGGTGCCCAGGCAGACCACATACACTTTTTTAATGCCTCTGCTCATGTCATATCCACAAACATTTCAAAGAAAGTCACATGGCCAACCCCAGTATCAGTGGGAATGAGAAAGCATCCCCTCAGTGGGAAGAACTGAGACTACATGCTCAAGGAATAGATTAATGATTTTATAAAGGAAGGAGCGAAGAATTGAGTACAGTAATCCACTTTACCACAATACTACATCACACTACTTTCCTGTTGAAAGGAAATTTATTTCCCTCCCAACTCGAAAGTCATTCTGACTATATTCGATATCAATGGTGGTTTGGAAAGCTGTCTTTCTAAATGAAGAGCCGCATCACACAAAATATTAGATCTTAATACATGCTTGAGAAACTACTGATGACACTGAATTTTCTAGTTAACTGAGAAGTGCAAAGGCACGTTTTCTTTTTCTTTTTTTTTTTAAAGGCACATTTTCTACTTCTATTATTTATATGCATTTCTCTTTGAATAAGATAAAATTAAGTTTAAATGCTACCATCTGTGTCGAAGTTGGGTCTCTTTATAGTTCCTAGACTTACTCCTCACCCACTTTCCATAATTGCTAATTTCTTGCCCATGTGGATGTTTCTATAATAATGAACATTACCTCTTAAGCTTCTCCATATGATAAGAAAGCACCTTGTTGGTTCATTAAAATCAGAGAAACAAATTATTTTGCCTCATACATACCAAAATACCTTTTTCGTGGAGTGTTTTGTTTTGTTTCAGATAGTTATAATGGCCTTATGCAGATGATGCTTTAGTTTGTGGAGATTCTGCAGTTAGTTCTACTTTTATGTTATTTAAATTCCAAATTCTGTGATTTTGAAATCTTATAGGAAGTAAATGCTAATAACTCTGAATTGTTGCTTGTTTGTACCCTGCAGGTGGAAGTGTATTTATCAACATTCATGTTAACTCTGGGCATACCTTCCTGAATAAATCTTCCAGATGAGTCCCTAAATGTTTGTAAAAATCCTCAAAGTTAATCTAAAAGCACTTTAAGGGAGAGTTGTAGCAGAGATTTTGGTTCTTTATTTGTATCTTTGGCTTTGTAAGGGGTCCTTTTCAAGGTGCACCACAGTGGAGCTGGAAGTAGTTCTAATAGAAGGTAGCTTCTTGCAGAGAGGAAGCTTAGTTTAGACATTTCACTTCTTTAACATTTCTTTCCAACCTTCTATCAAAAGCATCCATCGGGGGGCTATGAAAGCACATGGGGAATATGCTGTGAAAAACTGTTCACCTTTGATAGCCAAGAGCAAAAGTCAGTCAAAGGTGACCTTTTTTCCTTTTATGTAGCTCAGCTGAGGAACTTGCTTTTTGAACTTTGGCAACTTAGCTTCTTCAACCACACAGTCCTCTCAACAGCTAGTATATGACAGCCCAGCATGTGAGTTAATTGCTTCTCATTGTAAAAACTTGCAAAGTTCACTTTGCAAAAACACTCCACGGTTCGTGGTGGGAAACATGCTTCCAAAAATTGACAGCAGTTCTAGGGACCAGGAAATGGGTTTTCTGTTCATTTTGTTTGAACCCGTGAACAGCCTGTTTTCACTGCTCTGAGGGCTGGGGACTGAGCTAAGGGCTCTGTGGAACAGCCTTATGAAGTGGGTAGTATTCTTAGACCCATTTTATAGGCAAGGAATCTGAGGCTTAGAAAAATGACGACTTGCTCAAGGTCACACAGCTGTTAAATGGAGGAATCAGGGTCGGACTCTAAAATATATTCAAAACCACCTCAACTATCTAGCTCCTAGCATTGTACCTTTGCAGTGGGAATGCCTCATATATGGGCAAATGTCCACCAGAAGTGATTAGGTATCTTCATTTCAAAACTTTTATATGGAATTGTGTGTGTTTGTGTATATGTGTGTGTGTTTCTGTACTAGAACTAATTTGAGGAAAAATGTGAGGCTTTCCTTATTCTCCAAATGTTCAAGGATAAAGGTCTAGAAAAAGTGGAGTCACAGGTTGAAAGAAATAGCTTAAAGAAGCAAAGAACTTCTTACCCTGATTCCACCTTCCTGGAAGTGTGACCCTTGGAAAATCATCTTATGTATCTGAAACTTACTTTTCCCATCTGTAAAGTGGAGTACTTATATCTCTTCTTTATGAGTCAGTGAAACAATACATACTATAATATATGCCTAATGATAGTAGGACTCTACTGCTGTTAGGTGATTTCCATTTTCTGTAATAGGACATGATCTGTACATTTGTGTAGGCATATGTATGTGTATATGTATGTAGGGGAAAGGGGCACTATTTATTGCATTGTTTGGAGTAGTGTGTCGATTTGACTTTTATAAGTATTTTTTAACAAATGATCCTGGTGGAGTTGAGCGGCAGTTAGACATATTAAGAATAAGAAAAACAGTGGAGTAAAGCAGTTACACCAGTGTTTGCCAAAGTTTTTCTTGGACCATGATTATATCAGATATACACTGATGCTTATGAGGTTCTAATATTAATATCTTGTAGGAAACCTCTTATTTTCAAATTTAATTTATTGAAAGGCATCATTACAAATTGTTAATTTTTTCTCCTAAAACGACCCTTTTCTATGCAATTTTATATTAGAAAGAGCAATGATACTAAATGAAACTTATATAACTCTTTCCATGTATTTGACACTGTGAAACAATGTGACTTTTTTTTGATATTTCTAAAAGAAAGAAAAACCCAACTCTAACAAATTAGCATACTACACATTAGCCAAATCCATATAGTTATATAGAGCCAGACTAAAATTCTGAAAACTGTGGGATAGCGTTTTTAATTTGTTTGGGCATACATTATATTGGCATTCTCTGTAAAAACAAAAACAAAAAAAAAACAAAACTAAAAAACTTCCTTTCTCATTCAGAATCATAGCTTTGTGAATGAAGGACTCAGACCTTTTCTTTCCAGAGTATTGTTTGATTCCTAGAAAGTAGAATAATTTGTTGAGCCATAGAATATACTATAGATGGTTTCGGACTGAGATGTGTTAACAACACACTTTTGATACCCAGAGTATTCATTGAGCAGTCATGAATGACTAAAAGAATTGAAAGATTCTAAGATGTCTGCTATTATAGGTGCTGAGAATTGAGCAGAGGATGAATTAGATATAATCCGTCTTTTATGGAGTTTATAGTTTAGCCAGGTCAACTTTCACAGAGTTTCTCCTACATTTAACTGACATTACATCCCTCTGAATAAAGGTAGCACAGCAGCCTTTGATACAAATGATCTGTATTATATTTTTAACTTCATCTTAATAGTACTGAGGTCTGACTTCCTGTTAAAGTGATAGGAATTAGCATCTAGCCATGATTTTGGTTAATCTGCAGTTTCCGTGTATGCCAAAAACACCCTTTTCTTAAAATTCCCAGGGTTGATTCATGTGCTGGACAGGTCATTTAATTTGGCATATTTCACTGACCTTGACAAAATAGGCCTTCAAATAGTAGTAAAAATCCTCAGCACTGGGCAACTCTTCAGTGATTCAGGATTTAGTTACTTATTCAGTTTTTGGCAAGAGTTTCTAACATGTCAGCAGAACATATTTTCCATTCTGTGTTTTTGATCTTATAAAATCAGATCGCCCATACCTGTGTTTTTGATCCTGTGATTTCTTCTTTCACATTTATAGCTGTTCCCTGGCCAGGTTTGGCTATCTGTCTGTTGCAGCTGATTCATGGGCACTCTGGCTGGCCTCAGAAAGTACAGAGTGAAATTTCATAGAGCACTTTGGCATATCTTTCTCCACCATTTCTCATAGACTCTGAGCATAAATAATTTGTTAGAACAGAATGTGCAGAAATATAAAGAGGGGTGGCTGATGAGGTAGTGAGTCAGGAGACATTATGAGGTGTAGGCATCTGACAGAGATTTAGGATGCCAGGGAGTTTGGAGTTGATCTGATAACAGACAGGAAGTCCTTGGCATGGGAATAGTGTAATGAAAACTGCATCTTATAAGAAGACCTTGATCTGATGTCTTGGATAAGCTAACATGGGGAAAAAATAGGAAACAATAACAAGTTATAATAGTATGGTCAGGTGATAATGAGGTTTTAATGGTTGTTTTAAGATTTTTTTCTTAAGTAGAATATAACTGAAGAAAAAAGTAATATTTTTCCTCAATATTTTAATAGTTGGAAAGCAGGCAGATTTAGATAATCTTGAGAAAATTTAAGTAAAGAGTTTAAGATTCTTCTAATTTTCATCTTCCATTGTCCATCGTAGATTTCTTTACCAAATGCCTCTGTCTCAATTAAGCAGTCTCTACCCTTAACTGAATGCTATAGAAGTAATTTTAGGTTTCTGTAATTTTTACTTGAAAGAACAGTTGTAGATACCTATATTAATATCTATCATTCTACCTATCATCTTTATATAGCTATAAAATTGTTCAACATAACATATAATCAATCTTTACCAGCAAAAATACAAATTATAAAATTATGAAATATGAACTTTATCCACTTATGTATTCTTCATCACCATCCATTTGCTCATTCATTTAGCAGATATCTATGTTCTTAGGAACTTATAATTAACATTTACCAAGAATTTCAGAATGACTTTGAAAGGCAGATCAATGTGGATTTTGGCCGTGTATTTGTGAGTTCCCCTTAGAGACCACTACTTCAAAATTCATACTGGTAATTCCAAATAAGATAGTTGCAGCCATAAATATCACCTAGGTTATACCTGGGAATTGAAACAGATTAAAAATTGACTGAAAAAGAAAGTTAGGGTTTGTTATCTCACGTGATGGTATATTTCTATATTTTTTGCTACATTCAGACATACTATGTTCATTAAAGAGTAAAATCCAGTAAAATCCAGTCTACGACTATATTTCATGTCAACTTTTTATATCTGAGCTAATGTACTAGTTAATATGCTCAAATGTGGCTGGTTTGAATTGAGGTATGATATGTATAAAATATACACTAGGTTTTGAAAATTAGTACAAAAACAGTATAAAATATTTCTTACTAATTTTTGTACTGATTACATCTTGGAATAATATTTTTGAAATACCTAGTTAAAGAAAATATATGATTAAAATTACTTCATCTGTTTATTTGGCTATTAGAAAATCTTAAATTAAATGTATTTTTACAGGACAGCATGAGTCTAAACATTTTTGCAAACAGTTGCAGGGATGAGTAGGCCTATGAAAATTCTATTTGCCAGATTTCCTTTTCCTTTGTCTACAGTAGAATGCCATGTTTGTTGGAGTCCACATCCATCCTCCCACAATCCTACTCTAGCAGTCCCCCATATCATTAGGTAAAAGAACAGAAGCATCTGCTTGAAGTAAGTACAAATGTGTACTTCTGTGAACATCAAACAAGTAAACATAGGAAGGAGAGGCAGTTATTCTTACTGTTTAGAAAGACTCGCTGATTCATTTTTAATTGACTTATGCTTGCTCTGTCTTGCCAGATCCATTTCATTTCAATACATTTGATGTCTGTGGCTATTCTTGAGGACAACTCAGTCTGCTAAGGGCTATCACATTTCACTAAAGTCAGTAAATCTTGGGTAAGGTATGTTGGTCTACATAACCTTCATAATAAAAATCTTAGGCCATAGAGCTCTAGAGAGGAGAATCTTCTTGTTTTAAAATTTCAGTTGCTTTTATTTTTTTTAAATTTTTATTTATTTATTCATAGAGACAGAGAGAGAGAGAGAGAGAGAGAGGCAGAGACACAGGCAGAGGGAGAAGCAGGCACCATGCAGAGAGCCTGACATGGGACTCAATCCTGGGTCTCCAGGATCAGGCTCTGGGCTGCAGGCGGTGCTAAACCGCTGCACCACTGGGGCTGCCCTTAATCATCTTCAACATCTGCTGGTCATTTGTAAACTTTAAGAATACTGGCTAACAGGTATATATGGTTTCAATATATGCCAGAAGCAATTTTTATCACTTTATATATATATATCCCCTCATTTAATTATCTGCCAGACACTATGATGCAGGTGTTATTATTATCCCTATTTTATAAATGAGGAAATGAAGACAATGGAAGTTAATGATGACCAAGTGGAAGAGCATCAAGCCCAGGCAGCCTCTTCCAGAGTCTATATGCTAATCTGTGCTATCCTGCTTTTTCCTAATTAGTAAATTACCTACTTTTTTTTAAAAAAGATCTTATTCATTTATTTGAGAGAGAGAGAGAAAGAGAGAGAGCAGAAGCAGGGGGGAGGGGAAAAGAGAGAGGGAGAAGCTGACTCCCCACGAGCAGGGAACCCGATGCAGGGCTCGATCCTAGGACCCTGAGACCATGACTTGAGCCCAAGGCAGACACCTAACGGACTGAGGGACTGAGGGGCCCCAGGTTACCTACTCTTTGTAGGTTTTTTCTTCAAAAATATTTCCATTTATTGCCAGTTTCCATTTCCCATGAAAAATAATAGGACCAATCAGAAGAACAGTGTAGGAGATTAAATGAATTTAAGTAGTTAAGTTTTGAAAGAGAAGCAAATATTAAATTATTTTTGTTTTGTTTCATCTGCATCTATACTTTGTGAGTTATATATATTCTTATTGATTTCAGTTTAAATTCAGATTTACCTAGTCTTCACTTAAAGTAATGGTAAAACTATTGAGGAATTCTTGGGCATTGCCAGTGGCTGGTATTTGCATCTTTCTCTGGGTCTCTGATCTTTCAGATCAAAAGACAGAACAGAACTTAGTACTGGAAAGACAGATTCATTAGGCCCAGTCTCTGCCAAGCCCAAACACACCAGTGACAGTGATGTGCCAAGAGTCTCATCTAAACTGCTAAGATGTCTCAGAGTTGAAAAGACCAAAAGGGAAGGAAAATGGCAGGATATTCTGAGTATGCACAGGAGATGGAGGCTTCTCAGGGAGAATCAGGTTGAATTTCCAGGTCTTCTTAAAGATATGTGTACCATATTTGGAGTAATCTCTCACATAATACTCATTCGATTAACTTATTGTCTTGCTTACTTTGAGCCAGTTCTTCTATTCTAATTACTTTGACATAGTTGGCACTCAAAATGTGCATTAGATTAGCTGTATCTTTGAGTAGAGATTTGCCCTTACTTTCATAAAATGTAGCTCAAAGTTTATTGGAGGCTTTGAGTAGCCTAAGAATTTTTTTGCACAGAAAATGGTCCTTAGGGCAGCCCTGGTGGCTCAGTGGTTTAGCACTGCCTTCGGCCCAGGGTGTGATCCTGGAGACCCAGGATGGAGCGTCAGGTTCTCTGCATGGAGCCTGCTTCTCCCTCTGCCTGTGTCTCTGTCTCTCTCTCTCTCTGTCATGAATAAATAAATAAAATCTTTAAAAAAAAATAAAATGGTCCTTAATTTTTCTGATCTAATTCTGGAAATAATTTGCTGTGTATTTTCTCCCATTGTTCTGACAATATATATAAAAGTGGTGCAGAATTTAACAGATGAAGGGATTTAATGTATGGTCTATCTCCTTAATGTTTCTGTGCTTTGAAATGTCTTAACATTACATTTGCTTCTGATTCTGAAGTGTGATGTGTATGAAATATTAATTAAATGAAACAGCCCTCTCATTTGACTTTCTTTCTCTTGTATGTGTTTGAAGAATGTAAAGGCAAGAGAGCTTAAAATATATACTATTCTGAGATTTGGTTGTTATATTGGTAATGAAAATCAGCCTGTGGGCTTCCATATTTATCAGAGAATGGAAGGTCTAATTGCCAAGTTAATTTCCCTGATGATTTGAATGATGTTTCAGGTTTTATAACGTTTTTACTGATTTGCCCCTATTCCTGGAGTTCAAATTGTTCTCTCAGGTTATCTTTTCTATTCAGTGTAGTCCCCACTAAATACATTTGGGAGTCTGTACTTTACCAGGGAGCTTTAATCTCTCCATACTATGCACCTTCAAAACATGATTAGAGAACAAACTTTGTTCACAGAAAACGGAAAGCTTTCAGGCTGTAAAATGGATATGCTATATCATCATTCCACTGAATTCTGAGACTTCAAATCTCTGCTCAAACAGGCAAGCACATACCAAAATATAGAATTGAAATTACTGCATTTTTTTCTTGTTTCCCTCCCTCCTGAATACATTCACATCACTTCTTTGTTTCAAATCTTAAACTATTTGCCCACTGCACCTTGAAATAATCTAATCCTTTACAGTGACCTGCAAGGCACTGTATAATCTGGCCCCCCATCTGCCACTTAGAACTTAACCTCTGTGCTTTCCCCATCATTCACTCTGCTCAACGCACTGGTCTCCCTTTCTATTTACTAAACATGCTGAGCTTTTTCTTGACTCAGGGTCTTGGCATTGGTTATTTCTTCTGCACAAAATATTTTCCCTTAGGTCTTTTAATGACCGAGTCCTTCTTACCATTCAGATTTCAGTTCAAATATCATTTTCTCAGGGAAGTTTTATTTCTCTACTCACTGTAAAGTAACTTCCCTCCCTACTTTAGATCACTTTGCCATTTGAAATGATCTTGTTTATTTATTCTCCTCTCCTCACTCTTTTCTCTCTACTGCACTAGGTTCCATAAGGTCAAGGATCTTATAATTTATGTTAATCTTTATGTTTCTAGCTTCTAGAATACTTCATGGAATGTAATAAGTGCTCAATAAATACTTGAGAATGAATGGATAGAGTGGTTACAAGACAACTTATACTTTACAGAGTGGCTGTGTGGATCAACTTTGAATTTGGGCAAGATTTGTGCAAAGATTATTAAATAGCTTTCATCAAAGGAGACAAAAGGAAAAAAATGATTTTTCGAAAGGACTGCATTCATTACGTGAATGAGGAGCTGACAAGAGTGTTCTTGAAGAAACAGTAATTCACAAAACAGTGAATTTTCAAAAAGCAAACAGAGACTTAACATTAGTTATGTGGTAAGACCTCTGAAAAGGTGTGTTGAAGATGAAATGAAATTAGACTAATTGCATGAAGGAGTTTCTTTGTTTGACTGTAATCATTATTTGGAATCCCTTATACCCCAGATCTATCTTACTAGATTTCAGGAAGAGAAAGACAATTACTTGGGCACAAATGCATTTTATTCCTTTCTTACTGCAGAGCTTCAGTGCTTTTGGTTTGATAAATTGCCTAAACTACCTGGCTGGCTTGAAGGGAAAGTTATGTTTTTACATTTATATTAAACAAAAAACTTGTGCTTTAAAAATAAATCATCACATCTGATGGTATTGCCTCTCTTTCATTTGTTTGCTATCAAGTGTGAGTTAAAGGTTACGTGCAGAACAATCTCAGGGGTGCAATTTACACTTCCAGGTAGCAGTAAAACCCTGTAACCAATAACCATCACAAACAGAGGAGCTGTCAGAGACCAAATTCATTGCTCCTATTCCCAAAGTCCTTTTGTTTTTGGAAGACACTGAAATATATTCTTTTTTCTTGGCCTACAAGAATTTCAAAGATGTCCTTTGACCTATCTTTTGGCACTGAACAATAAATATAGGAAAAACCCCAACACCTCCTTAAGATTACATTTTGGAGGAAGGGGAGTGGGCATATGGAAATTATACTGAATGACAATAACTTTATTGTCTTAGAGCTTTTAAAATTTGGTACAGGGCATAGAATAAGGTCATGGACGACTGAGCATAATTTTTGGTGATCGATATTCTCTCATTACAACCTTCCATGGGAAAATAATATAAACCGTGATATACATTAGGTTGTAGTTGTCTGGCCTAATTCATGCTGCCATTCCTGTCTTGGTGCTAGTGTCTCCCAGGGCCTGTTTTACCGTGTACATTGTAGTTAATGATGAATCTTTCTTAGCCTTTTCTTCAGAGTTTTACTTTTCCAGTCTTTCCAAGTGACTACAATAATAAATATTCAACTTTGTATCTGTGTGACTTTCAAAATTCCCTTTAATTTTTCTGGACCTAAATATTCTCATTTGTAGGACACTGCCACTGAGGGCATTATCAAGATCTTTCCCAGCTCTAAAATATAAGGACAACATAATCATTGTAGTTTTCCTTATAAAGCAGCACTTTCTGGCAAGATATTAGTAATATAAATATATGTGACCTATATTTTGTGACCCATTTTTCATTCAGAAAGAAGTGGATTAACTATTTTTTGATAACTTGTGTGAATAGTCTTTACTAAATTAAAGAAGGCATTCAGGATAAAAACATTCTACTTTGTAGCAAGGATTCTATCTTGAGCACAAGCTAGCTTTTCAGTATGGCAAACAGGAGTAGAGGCAGGGACCAATGTGGGAGACATCTGATTATATTAATTAAGGACGTGAGGTAAACCCTTGGAAAGAACTGGCCCTGAGGACATGCATCAGGGAAATTACTTCTCCCAGAAGCAAACTTTGGCATCAGAGGAAATAACTTATTCTGAAGGCAGTTTGCAAATTTCTCTTTGAACCTATTCCTGATCCATGGACATATATCTGTCTGTGTTAAGAATAAAAAACACTGTAATGAAAAATAGACTTGTTTCATGAAAATACATAAACTATTGAGGCATAGGTCCCTCAATTTTCCCCCACCAAGTATCACAAAGAGAGCGGCTTACTTCCTCCCCTCTATTACTACAGCAATAGACTTTGAGGGCTTCATGTATCGATTGTATTTTCTAGCAAGAGATGGCAGAGAAGGATGAACACCAAGTGAGAATAGATTTTTGCCTGGGAATTCCTCAAATACTTGAAGGTGGCTCTGGAAACTTTTCAATGGGTTCAGCCTTGGCGGATAGTCTTCGAGCTAGTGAAATTTCAGTTATTGCAATTAATCAGGCCTCAATAGAACATGGTGGGGGCTCAAAATACTAACATACACATGAAGCCTACTTGCCAAAAATCTGGAGCTATGAATTTAATGTGATCTGGTGTTTGTTCAAAGCTTAGCAATAGATATATAGATGTTTGAAGAAAATCTTTAGATTCACATCATTTAAATATTAAGTTTTCAGCCAACAGAAATTGTTGTTCATTCCTTTTAGCAATAATTGCATAAACTATTGGCCAGAGTAGTATGGCATCTAAAATGTATGAAAGTACTTATGAAATATACATTAGAGCAGATGGCTATGAGGAAAGCCAATTGGACAGAATTAAAAAATACAAATTAAGAAATTCATAGTTAATTAAAGAAGATTAAGGGTACTTAAAGGGGACATAAAGACCTAGGGACTTTCTCAAACAAAGGATTAGTATGTTGGTGCTAAGCCATGTTCCCCTCTCCAATGTGTTGCTAATGAAAGAACAGTGATGTGTAGAACAGATGAAAAGACTTCATTAGAATGCTATCTTCAATAACCCAAATCCCTTGATTCAACATACAGGGATAGAGTGTCATAAATTCTTGTGTAATTTGGTCTGGGTATTCTTCTCTTTTATTCTGTTATATGCATTCGATCCCATTAACTTTTAAAAGGACTTTCATGCACAGATGATAATAGGCACATTTAGTGGGCACAGTGACTTAGTGTACTTTATAGTCTTCAGCTGGAAAACTCTGCTTTACAGAATGTTAATTCTCAAGGGCTTTGCCCTTAGCAGGTACTCTTCAATCAATATTTATAGTACGAATGAAGGAGGTTGTTCAGGGAGAAAAACAAACTGTTTCCCCCTAGATTCAAAAGTACTTAACATGGATTTCAAGGGTCATCTGCTAAATCTTATCCATTTCTCAAGATTCATCACAAATTAACATTTATTTTTTATTTTCTTTTAAAGATTTTTACTCATTTATTTGACACAGAGAGAGAGAGAGGGCAGGTAGAGGGAGAGGGAGAAACAGGCTTTCCGCCGAGCAGGGAGCCCTATGTGGGGCTTGATCTCAAGACCCTGAGACCATGAAGGCAGCTTAACTGACTGAGCCATTCAGGTTCCCCACAAATTAACATTTATATCATTGTCTATTCATTCATTCATTCATTCATTCATTCATTCATTTATTTATTCATTCAACTAGTCAACATTTATTGAATACCTGTGGGGTACTAGCTATTTTGTTTGATACTGAATAATAAAACATGGTCTTTTTTTTTTTTTTTAAAACATGGTCTTTATGCTTGATGGACTCATGTTTAGAGAGGCAACTGAACACGTAAATAATTTATATAGTATAATGGGGAAATTACTATAATAAAAATATGCACAAATTCTAGGTGAGCATAAAAGAAATTCTCTCTCTACTTGATTGGGGTGAAAGGGAAGAAAGTTTCATGAAAGGTATCAGAGAGGATAACTTCTAATCTGAATCTGAAATAAAACTATACAAACTATGACCTACAGACTAAATCTATTCATGTCTGCTTTTGTAAATAAAGTTTTATTTAAAATGCAGCTATACCCATTCATTTAATGCAATGTCTATGCTTACTTTCATGCTACAGTTATGACAGTTACATTATGGCTAGCAAAGCCAAAAATGCTTTCTCTCTGGTCCTTTATGGAAAAAGTTTGCTGACATCTGGTCTAAAAAGTGTTGGCTTTCCAGGGTCCAAGGTTAGAAAAAGTAGCATGTCTAGAGGCTTGGACATATGACAAGAGAACACGAGTGAATAGAATAAATATTAAATGTTTAGGAGAAAGAAAGTAGGTCACTTTGGTTAGAATAGCAGAGGAATAAAGATAGAAAGGTAGTTTGAACCAAAATTATAGAAGATTTTAAAAGTTGGTGTTGCTTCCTAAACTCTAGGGGGAACACAACACTGACTTCAGGGGAATGTTTATAGTTCTCTATCGCTGCTTTTAAGGAGGAAATATCCTACATGAGAGCAATTACAAAAGAGGAGTGATAGAGTCATATTCTGTTGTCCTGGGCTCATCTTTAGAATTATGCATATTTGGAATGCCATGTAATGGGTATGGACACATAGGTGTAGGATTGTCTGCCAACGTGGGAGGGGTTTCTTGCCAAGTCAAATCCATTTCAGAAGAAAAGTATAGCCCAGGATAAAGGAGGCATCATTTAGGCCACTTAAATTGGTCTAGTCTGGGCAAAGTCATCCTTGCAATTTCTAAGAGAGCCAGCTCAGTTCATCATATGAGGTTTTGGGGCCAAGCCTTGACTAGATGTGAGAATAATAAATGTGAGGATATAGAATTTAGGAGTCCTATATTTCACCTGTTACTACTTTTCACTTAAGAGACGTAAATGTAACAGTGACAAGGGGTTTTGATTTGCTTCTAATACCCTTCAAACAAATGGTGGCTGAATCTAGAAGAGTGGATTCAAAAGCAGTTAGTATACCAGAATCAGCTGGAGGCCTTCTAAAAAGTATACACTCCTGGGCTATGCCCCAGACCTGATTCAGAATTTCTGGGCATAGACCTTGGAAATCTTTCACTTTTTAAAAAACCCCCTAGGGATCCCTGGGTGGTGCAGTGGTTTGGCGCCTGCCTTTGGCCCAGGGCGCGATCCTGGAGACCTGGGATCGAATCCCACATTGGGCTCCCGGTGCATGGAGCCTGCTTCTCCCTCTGCCTGTGTCTGCCTCTCTCTCCCTCTCTCTGTGTGACTATCATAAATAAATAAAAATTAAAAAAAACCTAGATTATTATTATTCAACCATTTTTTAAATTTATTTTTTATTGGTGTTCAATTTACCAACATACAGAATAACCCCCAGTGCCCGTCACCCATTCACTCCCACCCCCCGCCCTCCTCCCCTTCTACCACCCCTAGTTCGTTTCCCAGAGTTAGCAGTCTTTACGTTCTGTCTCCCTTTCTGATATTTCCCACACATTTCTTCTCCCTTCCCTTATATTCCCTTTCACTATTATTTATATTCCCCAAATGAATGAGAACATATAATGTTTGTCCTTCTCCGATTGACTTACTTCACTCAGCATAATACCCTCCAGTTCCATCCACGTCGAAGCAAATGGTGGCTATTTGTCGTTTCTAATGGCTGAGGAATATTCCATTGTATACATAGACCACATCTTCTTTATCCATTCATCTTTTGATGGACACCGAGGCTCCTTCCACAGTTTGGCTGTTGTGGACATTGCTGCTCTAAACACCGGGGTGCAGGTGTCCCTGCGTTTCATTGCATCTGTATCTTTGGGGTAAATCCCCAACAGTGCAATTGCTGGGTCGTAGGGCAGATCTATTTTTACCTCTTTGAGGAACCTCCACACAGTTTTCCAGAGTGGCTGCGCCAGTTCACATTCCCACCAACAGTGTAAGAGGGTTCCCTTTTCTCCGCATCCTCTCCAACATTTGTGGTTTCCTGCCTTGGTAATTTTCCCCATTCTCACTGGTGTGAGGTGGTATCTCATTGTGGTTTTGATTTGTATTTCCCTGATGGCAAGTGATGCAGAGCATTTTCTCATGTGCTTGTTGGCCATGTCTGTGTCTTCCTCTGTGAGATTTCTCTTCATGTCTTTTGCCCATTTCATGATTGGATTGTTTGTTTCTTTGGTGTTGAGTTTAATAAGTTCTTTATAGATCTTGGAAACTAGCCCTTTATCTGATGCGTCATTTGCAAATATCTTCTCCCATTCTGTAGGTTGTCTTTTAGTTTTGTTGCCTGTATCCTTTGCTGTGCAAAAGCTTCTTATCTTGATGAAGTCCCAATAGTTCATTTTTGCTTTTGTTTCTTTTGCCTTCATGGATGTATCTTGCAAGAAGTTACTATGGCCGAGTTCAAAAAGGGTGTTGCCTGTGTTCTCCTCTAGGATTTTTTTTAATTTTTATTTATTTATTTATGATAGTCACACAAAGAGAGAGAGAGAGAGAGGCAGAGACACAGGCAGAGGGAGAAGCAGGCTCCATGCACCGGGAGCCCGACGTGGGATTCGATCCCAGGTCTCCAGGATCGCGCCCTGGGCCAAAGGCAGGCGCCAAACCGCTGTGCCACTCAGGGATCCCGTCCTCTAGGATTTTGATGGAATCTTGTCTCACATTTAGATCTTTCATCCATTTTGAGTTTATCTTTGTGTATGGTGAAAGAGAGTGGTCTAGTTTCATTCTTCTGCATGTGGATGTCCAGTTTTCCCAGCACCATTTATTGAAGAGACTGTCTTTCTTCCAATGGATAGTCTTTCCTCCTTTATCGAATATTAGTTGCCCATAAAGTTCAGGATCCACTTCTGGGTTCTCTATTCTGTTCCATTGGTCTATGTGTATTCAACCATTTTGATACAACATTTGGGAGCCACTGATCGCCAAGACAGCATCTGTGCCACATCACATAGTCAACACTTTTGCCTTTTCCACACGACACTAGAGTTTTGCAATGTGTATGCTTAGTGACATGACTAATTCACAGTCTAAGGAAATAGAAGTTTATTTGATAGCCACTATAAGAGCCCCTGGAAGTTTTCTAAATTATTATTTTTTAAAGATTTATTTATTTATTTGAGAAAGAGAAAGAGAGAGAGAGTAGGATGTGGAGGGGCAGAGGGAGAGTTAGAGATAGTCTTAAACAGACTCCTCAATGAGCATGGAGCCTTACAGGGAGCCCTGGAAGATTTAATTAGGGGGTGATATGAAGTGAGGAGTGATATTTTTAAAGATGACTATTAATATGATGAAATATTCACCATATGGTATGGATTGGTGAGAACAAATGATTATGCATAAATTCAAGCCATAGAGTTGGAATTTATTTGGACATAATTTTAATTTAAGCTTTTATCCATACAGTATTTCATCCACAGATTTCCTAACAGGTGGCTATTAGAGGAAATCTGAATTCTTTTAGGAAACCTCATTGCTACTTATGGAAGACCATGACGCTTCTGGATATAGTGATAGAATTATCTTTCTTATACAACGCCAAAACATGCCCCTGTATTTTCTACTCAGTGATTGTAATTTATACATCCTTAAAACAATACTGAAAGAAATCAGTGTCTTCTATTTTAATTCAGTTATTATACTTCTCAATCTTTTTTCAAACTAAAATGCCTTGTTTTTCCAGATAAATCTCAAAGAGCATGGTTTTCAAATCTTATCCCTTGATACATGACTTTTTGAACATACTTTATATCAGTATTTCCCAAAACATGCTGTTTGTGATACCAGTTCTGAGAAGTACATTTTTAAAAAGGGATCGCGTGGTCATATTCATCTGTGAAAGGCTAACAACCATACTTTCTTAAGGCTTCACTGGGCATGCTAGCATAGGCATTTTTCCAAGGGAAACTGGGTTAAAGAACTCTGTAAAACAGCACATTTAATCTTGTATTTTTCAAATTTATTTGATCACAGTAGCCTTATTTTCTGTAACATATTAATAATCCATTGAACACATTTTGGGGAGCACTGTTGTATGTTGCCAATATCCCTCTTTAAATGTCAGACAGGGAAAAAAACGCAACATTCCAAATGTCACCTTATCTGTGCTGAGTTCAGACTTTCTCTTTCAAAGATGTGAATACCGTGTTCTTCTTCTTCTTTTGAAATGCTCGTCTTCATGCAGTCCATGACCACATCAGCATTTTTCAGTAGTTACAGTATCCTACTGACTCTTGAAATTCGGGTCAACTAATATCATTAAGACTTTTCACATTAAATGCTGTCAAATTAGATCATTCTCAACCTCCCTACTACTTGATAAAAATAAACAAATATATGAGAAAGTATATACATTCTTACTAAAATTTTATTTATTTTACCCCAGAATTTCATTTCTGGTAAGTGATTTGAAATCCTGATTTGGTAAACTGCTTCTTTTAGGTATATTTCATCTGAAAAATTGTTGGTATGTCTCTTCTATGCTTTAATCTCAGTCTAGGCCTAAAGTTGGAAGTCATGTGGTTTATGATTGGATGTTTGTTTCTCTTAGACCTGGGCTTGGTATTCAATACTCTTTGGCTACAGTTGCTCAACTAGTTGCTCAACTACTTAATCCTAGTTTTTCTACTTGGTTCATAGTTTTAGGGCACAAGATGTCCTCAATATCTGGCTGCACTTAGTGCATTACTTCATATCACTCTTAATTCTAGTCTCTAAGGAGAGTGGCTTTTTCTATACTGTATTTCATGTAAGCCTAGCCCTTTGGCCTTCATACCTTTTTGGTATTCCTGACAGAAATTCCAGGGATTATGTCTGGGCCAATAGAAGGAATTAACATTTTGTCTAGCTTTCTTACTGCTTTATGTTTAGTATTTGTAAGGGTATAAGATGACGATGTGGAGATAATTTTTCATTTATACATTTTTAAGTTTGACATATGTTAATTTTAAGAAGAGACAACAGGCACAGTGTGTGTTCAAGCTTTAAGTGTGAGTATCTGCTAGTAAGTGTTTTGAATCCACCTTGTATGAGATATGTGTGTTAAATCACTTTGCAAATGAAAGTCACTATGTAATTGAAGACAGTTACTAAATCTAATTTTAAGTAATTACAGAAGTGATAATTCAAATTTCTCTCTCCCTCTGCCCTCAGTAGAGCCAGGAATAGGAAGGATGGGGGCTAAAGTTTACTTGTGATGAAACCTTTCTCTCTGGAGACATGGTACAAAACAAGAAGCATTATTGGAATTCTTTCTGACCCCAAGTTTCATATGTGACTCAGGAGTAGATAACGAGCTAAGCTGTTCTCTTTGTACTTATGGGAACTCTTCCATCTCTGAGCCTTAAAGTTGTGCTTAGTTCTAGGTGAAGGTGACCCCAAACTATTTTTCTTAGGGAAAAATTGCCTTTTAACGTCACTGCTGACCATTCATTATACTTTGGAAAGATACCAATGACCTCCTCTTAAAAGGTATAATATCCATTGCATTGTCAGATACAGAAGTTATCTTTCCACTGTCATATTATTGATGCATGAATATGATGAGAAGAAAATGCTGATGAAAAATGTTGTTTAAGTTAAAGAAAAATCTATTTAAACTTCTCTATACAGAAGTAAATTATAGGCTTTCAGGCTGACACAGAACCTGTCTATTTATCAGCTTAAACTATAATCCATATGGAAGATAGAAAGACCCTTGAGGACTCAAGTGAAAGTCGTCTTTCCATAAGATGATTTCTTAGAATCTTTTCATTAACGCTGTCCCCTAACATTACTAAGGATTTTTCTTTTAGAAGGAGTAGAATTTTTAAAAAGCCAAATGTTACTCTGAGAATCCATATGTATCTGCTGCTTTTAAATTATTGTCCTTGAATATAGAACTGGATATAAATTCCATTATTAGAATAAATGAATGCCATGTTATTAAATATGGCAGATTTTTAGAGGTGGAATTCTGGTAATGTTTTCAGCAATGTTTTATGAGATAATTCACTGACATGGGTAATTCATAGCTAGATGGAGAAGGAATAGGAGAGTCGAAAGCCTGAGGGGCTTGACTCTTGATGTGTTTGACTCCCCAGTCTATACAGGCAAGCTGTGACTCAGCTGGAAGTGGCACTGGACCCAGTGCTTTCCTTCTTATGCTCCAGACATATTCATGCTGGAGAATGTGTCCATCCCTCTTTGCCTTCATGCCTTTGGAGTCTAGTCTTGCAGAGCAAAGTATACAGATAAAAAATATTTTATCAGAATATGATTCAGCATTACTGCAACTATAAAATGGAAGGTCAAACTCATTGATTGTGATGAAAGCAGATATAGTAATTATAATTATTTCAAGTGATTTTGTCTCAGAGGAGCATGTAGGTTAAACATGCATAGGTTTAACCTATGGTAGGTTAAATGTTGCAACAAGCAGAGGCATTGGCTTGATTTTGAAGATTCAATAAATGACCAATCTGATATGATTCATAAAGGAGCAGTATCATACGGTGAGGATGACTTTTCATTAAGGTGAAATGTTAAATGGATCAAGATTAAATATAATTAAGGAAACTGTCCTGCTAATTATCAGCAAGGAGGATCAGGAAGTAATATTCAGGACAAATCTGAAATTGAATGACTTCCTTTTTAAAGATTGAAAACAGATTGTGTTACTGATTATCCATAAATAAAATAATATAGAGAGCAAAATTTTCAAAAGGTAGTTTGTTGGAAAAAGCAAGTGTGACAGCGTTATAAAAAGGAGCAGTTGAGATCTCTTCTGTAACCATTATACTGGTATCTTCCTTAAAATGAAGATAGTTCTCAAATCAGAGATAGATGGAATGTTAAAGTAGTTGTCCTTTAAATGCTTACTGTTCAACAGAAAAAGAGAATTTAAAAGGTAATAGAGACTAGTTTGTGGAGAGCAGAAATCTTAAAGCACATCTAGGAGAAAGAGCCTATCTTCTTTGTTTATATGTTTTCTGGACTTTTCTGTTCTTGACGTAGGTAGTTCCAAATTTAAGTCAGTTTTATTTATGAGTACTTTTCACAAAGGGGATTTTTATTATATAAAATAGTAATGCAGAAAAATATTTGGAAGTAAGATGTGTGAATTTCAGATAATAAGTTGTTTTCAATTAATTTTGTTATATGTATTTTAATAAATAAATGGATATTCTAATACAAATATGTTAACTTTCATCAATATATGCTTGTTTGATTCAGTGGTAATCTTCAGTAACCTCTGGTCTATCCAGCTCAGCATGTTGAGGACAGTTGTTTGTTTTTTGTTTTTTTTTAATGATTTTTTATGTTCTTCAAGATCTGTAGCACAGACTCTAGAGACTATTTACTATCCCTCTAAGACTAAGCATAAAGATGGTATCCAGTAGATAGCTAGGAGACTGATTCATTAAGAAGAGACTAGTAGAATGCCTCCTTATCATGGTTTTCTCCACATTTGATTAGAATCACTTTAATATTCTCTATCCTTGGGAGAGAAGCAATATGAACATAATTTAGAAAACCATAAAATTTAGAATAGTTCTAATGTGATTTTTGGATTTTGTTTTTGCTTGAGAATAGACTACACAGATGTTGTAGATCCATGCCAACTATTTCTTTCAATTATTCCTTCATTATTTATTCATTCAGTTGATTATCAGCTATTTACTAGGTACCTCTATGTGCCAAGCATGCAACAAACATGTTCTTCAAGTAATGGGTGAATGCAGAACTGCCGCAGAAGAATGTGTGCTCTCTAGAATATTGATGAGGTATCTTAAGAGAACTAAAATTGTAGAGAAGTCTAACACTGGATTGGAGGAGCAAAAGGTAAAGAAATGGTGTCAATGGTGGTAGGTATCTCATGGTCACAAAGCTCACCAAGCTCATGAAGGGAAGCTTGGTCCCTTTCCACATTTTAGTCATCACATTTTCCAGCTTTCAGACCACCATACATAATTTATTTCGCCTGTAATGCTCATTTTCCCTCTTCTCTCAACTACATGTCATACTTAAATTCTCAATTTATGTTTCACATCTTCAGGGAGACTTTCTTTGGCCTCAGCCTAGAGTAAATTAGGTATTCCTGATATATGGGAATGTCATCATTTATTTCCTTTATCTTTTCAATTTACTACAGTTAGCTTATTTCTAAATATTTGTTTGATACCTATTTTTCTTTCTTCACTCTCCTTTTTAAAAAGACTGTTTTAACTACAATAGTCCAGATTATGTTACAGTAACAATTCCAGAATCTCAAGGTAATTATACAACAAGGGTTTATTTCTTACTCATGCTTTGTTGTTAGTAAAGGTCAGCAGGGGGTTCAGCTTTACATGATTATTTCAGAGACTCAGAACAATTGAGGCAGACTCCACCATATATTACCGTGAATGTACTAGAACAAATGGATTTTTTTTTGGTGAGGGAGTGAAATGTGAATGGGATTGAGGAATGTAGTTTTTGTGTCCTGAAGGAAGAAGAACCTGATTGATATTGGTAAGTGAAGGTAATTGTCTTTGAGTTGAAATCCTTAGAAGAAATAGTGGTAAGAAGGAAATCATTAGGGCCAAAATTGAGAAAAAGATTTTAGTTACTTTCTTTAGTTTTGGTTGCATTATATCACAATTGCTAAAAGGATTTGGCCCTAGAATTGCTAATTCACTTTTAGTGGTTTTTGAGTGGTTGTTGGGAGTAGAAGAAGGTTAAAGGAAATTGAGAGGCATAATTCCTTTTCTTACAATTTATAGGAAATGCAGTGTGTAAATTTTAAACTGGTAGAGTTTTGCAGGGATTGTTTATGGAAATTTAGGTAAGGTGGGCAATAATAGACAGGTGCTTGTCTACAGACCATTATTGCTCCAAGTAATAAGTACAGATAGAGTAAACATTTAGATACTTTTGTAGACATTTGCCAGGGAATGTTACATCTATGAAATCTAATAATTTTAAAATATTTTGAAATTAAAATTATTAAAAATGCAATCGTATTTTGTGTCTTGCTTCTTATGTTATTTCATTTTTCTAGAATATCATTGCTATTGTATTCTACAAATATTTCAGTCCATGATAGATTGGAAATTAAAAAAAAAAGAACAACAGACTGGTCCATTGCCACAGACCATTTGTGAAGCACTGGTTTGAACACTTCCTAAAGGAAATAGAGGAATGTGATCACTGGAAATTAGCATGTATTGCTATATTAAGATAGCAACTAATATCAGACCACATATATATATACATATTTCTTTTTTTTAACAACTGACTAATCTAGTAATGTGGAGAAGCACATGTAGCATGGATTCTCAATTTTTGGGTTGCTTCAGGATTCCCTGGAGAGATTCTAACTTAGCAGATCAAGGTTGGGGTTCAGAAACCTGTGTTATTGAAAAGCACCTCAGGTGATTCCTAATGCCCACGGTCTGAAGATTGTAATTTGAGAAACATTGATCTAGAGGAGTATGGGCAGTTTTCCATACAGGTGGTTTATCACAGCTGAGCCTTATATAAGAATGGCTCATATGTGTGTTTCTGCTATTTGGCAAGAATCTGGATTGCAAAAATTAAATCTTGCTAATTCAGGAGGCAGCCTATAAAATTTGACCTTAAAAGCTTCCTGCTAAATGTACTTTAAAAAAATTAGTTCTGCCATCCAGTGTATTTCTCCTGGCTCTCTGCAATCAATAAATATTCTAAATGTAGGACTTTTATGAAAGTGAGACAGCCTACACAGAAAAATCCCTGTGGAGAACACTGATATGAAGAGTTGCCTGAAGAATAACACAGAGAATGAAAGAATTATTTAAAATATTATTTTAAAGGTCAAATGGACGAATACATACTACTTAACTATTGAAAAATTAGTATACTAATTTTAAGTTTTCTTTCAATGATTTATGATATTTAGTTATCTATTATTTATTCTGTAACATGGTTATGTTGTACAAAAAGTAAATGGGCTGGTGTCTTTTTAAAACTATACTTCAAAGTAATGTATTTGATAATAGAAAAATAAGTCATGTATTTTGAAGATTTTAGGTCTTTTAGCTGACCTAGTGACACATGGAAGGGGGTAGGTACTAAATTCCTTAGAATTTATGTTATTAATCCCCTGTAAGGATGTTTGAACTAATCTCAAAAGAAAGTATCAGTCACCTTCTTACAACTTAGGCAGTATTAAGAATCATTGAATAAGATGAAAAGAATATGCTTTGTGCAAAAGAAAATCTTTTGAAAGAAATTCTGAAAAGTTATATAAAAAAGAATAGATTTCCTAGATAGCATAATTTCTTTCAATTTTACATATAAATGTGAAATCAAATAATCCTAAATCCAAGTTAATTTAAGTTTTTAGGGCTACTGTACGTGGGACTATTAACTATACCTTTTTTAGAAGTTGCTCTACTTTATGAATCACATTAGGTATAACACACTAGAATCAATCTTTTAAATATGGGAAATTTTTTTTCCTTACATAAATGTGCTGCCTAAATTATGGTGACTCTTGAAGCATTACACATTCTTGACATGGAATCGCAAATGAAAATCTTTTTTATAAAGATATAGATTGTTTTTGTACATGAAATCAAAGAATCTTACAGACTGAGGAAATCACTCTACCTTACCTCTCTGTTCCTTATTAAATACATTTAAACATACCAACACGACTATTGGGGTGCCTGGGTGGGTCAGTTGGTTGAGTGGCTGATTCTTGATTTCTGCTCAGGTCATGATTTCGGGGTCCTGGAATTGAGCCCTACATGGACTCCATGCTCAGTGGGGAGTCTGCTTAGGATTCTCTCTCCCTCTCTCTGCCTCTTTCTGCCTCTTCCTCACTTGCACAATGCTCTCTCTAAAATAAATAAATAAATAAATAAATAAATAAATAAATAAATAAATCTAAAAAAATTTTAAATAGACCAGCACCACCACCAGGAGCCATGCCTTGAGGCAGGAATCCTTCTGTATTTTTTCAGGTTTAATCTACCTTTTTTTTTTTAAAAAATTTTTTTTTATTTTTTTACGATAGTCACAAACAGATTGAGAGAGAGAGAGAGAGAGGCAGAGACACAGGCAGAGAGAGAAGCAGGCTCCATGCACCGGGAGCCCGATGTGGGATTCGATCCCGGGTCTCCAGGATAGCGCCCTGAGCCAAAGGCAGGCGCCAAACCGCTGCGCCACCCAGGGATTCCCTAATCTGCCTTTTGATCAGAAATTTTCCAAGGTAAAGTTTTACTACTTTATATTAAGTCTACTCTCTTGTTATACATTTCTAATTATTGAAAAGTCCTAAGGCCAAATTTTGCCTTCCTGTAACTTTCCTTCTTACCCTTTGGGATGATACATGAATATGAACGTGTCCTTGAAGCCACATTTTCAACTGTTTGAAGACATCTCTCATTTTTCCCAAGTCTTTCCTCCAAGTAGAGCATCCCAATTATTTCAAGTATTTCTTACATTACTGACTTTTCAGATGCACACTATGTATTTGCTTTCCTCCCTTTTTGGGTCATGTACTCATTGTGGACAAGGATAAGATCATTTTTAATCTATTCCCAGTCCCAGCATAATGTTTGGAACAGAGTAGACAATTAAAAACTCTTATCCAAAGTTCTACTAGAAGAATCAGTGGTTCATCACTACTGAGCTTTCTACATCCCCCGCCATATTCCTTTTAAAAAATAGTTCCCAAAAGTAAGCTTGATATCCCTATGGTTATCTGGTCAGTGCCGAATACAGTAATTATTACTTTTCAGAAGTTGGATAATCTACATTTTAAACAATATTAGATATGGGTTTCTTTTCAGTATATCATTTTATGGGGTAATACTAAGATTTAGTTAGACTAAAATTTTAGTTAAATATAGTAAGATTGTTTTTTGGTTGACTAATTAGCCATTGTCTCCCAATCTATATGTATGCAGGTGACTTTATCTAAAACTAGGACCTTAAATGTTTCCTGTTATTTACTTTTTTTGTAGAAAATTTTAGTTCTGTCATTAAATTTATTTTTCCTGACAGTGCTGTGAATAAATATGGTAAACTTGCTTTTAATATAGCCTCCAAAATTAAAGGGCCATTTTCAATAGATCACTAAAACCTTACTGCACATTTTCATCAATCTATTAATCAACATTTTTTAGTGATAATGATCATTCCACCTACCTATGCTATTAATAACCAGATAGTTCTTTTGTTCCGCACAGGTATTTCAGGGGAGACTTATCAAAAGATATGCTAAATAAGGGTTTACTCTTTTAAAAAGTGATATTATGAATCATTTGTCTTGTAATACTGTCAAAAAAGGGAGCCTGGGATATTATAACTAAGGAACTTCTCTTGGTGACTCTGGGCTAGTTTCTGGAAATAACTGCTTTCTAAGTATCCATACATTATTCTAGAGTTCTTCTTGTGATCCATGTCATTAATATATTTTTTTGGATGATTTTCCTTTCTTTTTTTGAAGTCAGTGGCAGTATTGGTCCTTTTTGGAATTTCTTATATAAGCTAGATTCCATCATCATTAACCTCCATCTCTTTTCTCCACCCCCCAGATTCCAGTATGGAAGGATTTCTAAATCTCGTCAGTATTTTCAATATAGTTAAATGTGAGTCATGAAGTTGCCAACAAGGAAAGGCTAGAATTTACCAGATATTATGCATTTAGGAAAAAAAATAACCTTATCCTAGATACCATTATACTTGAAGTTCTTTATACCTTCCCTATTTTGTCATCTATGCAGTTTTGAAACCCACCACTTTGATATGGCTAGGTACTCTGTAGGTCACATGCCTAATGATGTTGTTTTTTTGACTCTTTTTTCCTAATCATATCTGTTGGTTCCCAATTGTATTTATGCTCTTAGGTCCATGGATTTCTCTATAGGTATTTTTTTTTTCTTTGTCTTTCCTCTTCAGTGGTATCTGTGTTACAGATCCATCACTTTTTCTAGGCATATGTCCTCTCTCCCCTGATTTTTCACTGCTATCCACGAGATCAACTTACTTATTTAGGTTACATTTAAAAGTTTAATTTGTAAGACACCCATATTCCTAACTGTTCTAGATATAAACCATAAGCAAACCTATCAAACCTTGGTTTTATTACCAAACTCTTTCCCTGTGAATTATTTAACATTATTATTTTAATGTCAAACTTCTTTTCACTGTTTGTACTGTCAGTTCAGTCTTTTGATCTGGGCGTTTTCTCCCCTCCCTTAGATCTTAAAAACTTTCATTATCTTAGCAAAAAAGAGTCATTACAGACTTTTTTAGATTTCCAACCTTTCTCAGTAGTTCATGATGTAGGATCATAAACCTTAGTCTGGAAAACCAAAGCCTCATTATCATCTTTTACGTAGTTAGGTGTTTACTTTATGTGTTTTTTAAACAAATTTACTTCTATAGTCATACTTTTACTGGTAGAAACATAAAATCTCTAGATATGCCTGCATATCTGTAGTAATTATCAATTTCTGTCTAGTAAGTTATCCCTATATTTGGTGGCTTAAAAGAACAAGCATTTATTACCTCACAGTTTCTGGGAGATAGTAAATTATGCTGTGATCACTTATAAATAAATTATTTATAAATAATTATTCCTTTGAGATTCATAGGAATCAGGTAGCAACTTAGCTGGGTTGTTCTGCATTAGGAGGTTGCAGCCAAACTGTGGAGTGGGATGCAGTTATCTCAAGACTCTGCTAGGGCTCCACGGTCACTTTGAAACCAGCTCTTGCGGTTGTTGGGAAGCTGTGCTCCTTGCTAGTTTTTACTTGGAGACTTTAAGAGGATATCTATATATCTATATATTTAGGTTGAAGGAGACAGAAATAAGATATCTATAGATAAATAGATATATAGAGAGATAAAGGACGAGAGAGAGAGAGAGAGGAAAAAGGAGAGAAAAAGAAGAAAGAGAGAGAGGAGAGCACAGGGAGAGAGTGTTCAAGGTGGAAGTAGCAGTTGTCTATAACTAAACAGAAGTGACATACCATTATTTCTGTCACGTGCTATGGTCACACAGCCCATCCCTGGCACAGAGTGGGAAGGGACTGCACAGGGTGTGTGAAGCAGGAGAGGCAGATCACTGGGACCACTTCTAAGAGTAGCTAGTACAATGGTTTTCAGTTGCTCAACCAAGCCTTCCCATGGAAGCATTCTAGGTTTCTTCTAAAGAATTAGTAATTTCCATGGAAATTAAGTAAGCAGTGATAGTTGACTGAGAATATGAGCCTTTTGGGGCCCTCTGGTTAATTTTAGGTAAATTATCATTAAATTAGCATATTTGGATTAATTTTATATGTTTCAGATGATGATCCAAACCAGCACCATATTTGGAAATTATTTCATTTTACAGTTTTCAAAGAATCAGCAGAATGAATGCACTTGTTAAATACAGAGAATGGCCACTTAGAAGATGCACTCTTATATAGGGGGTCCTTACTGCACTTAATTCTAGTTCAGAAATTTAACTGTATGCAAGTATGTAATGGTGGTTTCCGTTACAGTGGAATTAGATAGTACTGTGTGAGGATAAAGGGAATATGGAGGAGCAAAGACTATGAATTTCATTTTAGTTTTTCAAATTGTTCAAAGCAGTGTCCTCAGCAGGGTATTTGAGATAATAAGATGCTATACTTACCCTCGAGGAGCTTATAGTAACTAGCGTTGGAACAGACGTGGACTTTGGGCATCATTTCATTTTCCTTTACCTTCCAGCTTTGGGATGGATATCCTGTCTGTCAGTTAGAGATGATGTGAAAACTAGTGAGATGATTCTTGTCGTGTTGTGATCTATTAAAAATGTGTTATATAAATGCCTTATTAAAATGTAAAGAACCTGTCATAGGCACCATAATGATCAGATGCCATTACACAAAATGTGTATCTTTCCCACTGTAATATAAGCATGAACATTTCTATGCTTTCTATGAGGCTTTTCTCACAAATATAAAACTCAGTGGTAAAATGGAAGTAATTTGGTAATTGATGCAAAATAAAGTAAAACCCTTTCCTCTAGTTATTTGGCAAATGAAATCATTCTAAGTTTCTTCTAGGGGAATTAGTATTTCAGGCAAAAGTGAGTTTTGGCTTGCAGAGCCTTACATAACATTTTTAAATATTTAAAATAATTTGGAGTAAAATGCCACTACCCATTTGAGAAATAGAACAAGGAGATTAAAGGCATTTTTTGGCAACAGTAATACTGTGAAAGAATAAAGAATCCAGGTTAGTATTTTTGTACTATATTGTAGCCCTACTAAACTGTCTACTTTCAAACCAAATCTTAGAGTTGTATGGGGATAAACCTCACCCCAAAATGGACTCTGTGGTTTTAAAAATAAGATCTTTCTTTTGAGGGTCTTTCATATGGTCTCTGGCTAGATGCAAAAGGCAAGCCATGCAAAAATATATACACCAATCCAAAATGATACACATCTGTCAGGTTTGAATTAGCATTAAAGGAAAAAATTAAATTTAGCTACAATAGAGCTTACTAAGAAAAAATTTGATTTATTATTTTTCCTTGCCCTGGGGTGCCAAGTTGGAATATATAGTATAGTCAGGCCACTGGATTTTTGTTGTGTTAAATTTAACCCGAGAACCTGAATTGCAGGATCTTTATTGTCTTGACAGTAGACCTGATTAATTCACAAATGCTTATTATTCATAATACAAGAAAATAAGAGATAATCAGCTTGTAAAAATTTCTTCTTGCAGTGCTGTATCTTTGAATTCTGAATTCTCAAAGAGTAATTTTTAAGGTGTCTCCTGGCATTTTGTTATTTGCAAATTATGGCTGTATTACTTTAAGAAAATTCAATATCTAAAGATCACTATTTACCAAATACATGGAGGAGAGAAAATTGTTACTATTTGTACTATAAAAATATTCTGCTTTACAAAATGATGCACTGCATGATTCCTATAAATAGGGTGCTTCTCTAGTGCATTTAAGAATGTGAATTGAATAACAGAAATGTGATATATGCAAAACTTTCCAGCCACACATTTATTGTGGAACAGAAACAGATTTTTTCCCCCTAAGTTAGACTGTTTCTGATCAATTTTGTTTAAGATGAATTTAAACCATTTGATAAAATCTCAATCCATCTTTGGGAATCTGTTTTCTTCACCAGAAATCTTGCTGTAGCTTTCACCAATCAGTGTGATCAAATTTAGCTTTCAGTTCATCTAGGGCTTACTGAATCTTTCTGAATCATATCAGTCAGGATGCTAAATGAGGATATAGAACATCTATGATCTTCTAATGCATCAGTTGCCATGGAAGCTGCTCTTCTGGCCTGATTTAATCAATTTTTTTTCAAGCAAGTAATTTGATAATTCTTTCCAAAGGGAAAATGTCATAATGTTCTTGTTACCAAATTGAAAGAATCAAATTGTTTCTTTTAATTCATAATGGTCTCCTCCTAATAACTATGATATTTTGGTCATTTTATTACATTCAGCAGGTACAAAGACTTGAGTTTATGTATTTTAAAGTGTGTCACTAAAAGTCTTTTAATTTTTAATTTACTTTTGTTATACTTATCAAAAAGATTATCTAAAAATTCCTGACCTTTTTATTATAAACACAGCGATGTTTTCCTTGAGAAAGAGTGGCTAATGGCATCACAGTTAATGAGACATTTAGGTAAAAGTACTCACTGCCAACCACCAACATCATCAAAAATATCCATTAAATGCTGCGTTTGAACATTAGGCTTATCTAGAAGATTCTCTATTCAGAATTTTTTTTACCACCTGGTGCTGATAATCTGCTTCCTGAAATGAAATAGAACAGGAATAAAAATATGCTTTGCTATGAAATGTTATGTGCAAGGAGGGACTTTTTCAGTTTCTTTAAACCAATCTCAAACTCTAGGCAATGCTTTAATTTTATGATAATAGACATAAGATTGAGTGTGCATTTGCATACTTAACTTTAATGCTGCATGAAAAATAGGGGCATCGTGAAATTAATTAGGACATTTACTTTCAGCCAGGAGAAGGAAAACAAGTTATTATCTAGCAATTGCCAGCTGTCCTTTAGGTGGCAGTATGTAGCAAGGAGAGGCTGGCTTTGATAGTTGCTGTGTAGGCTTAGGACAAAAAAGTAAAAAGAAAAAAAAATCAGTTTCTTGTCAGAAATGTCTTCTTGCATCTCCTGCATTTGGTTTCTTTTTCTAATGCCCATCTCTGGTTTGAATTTCTGAACATACATGCCCTATATCACTGAAATCATTACCGTGCATTTTCTTTGGTTCAGAAATAGTATCTGTTCTTTAATATGTACCTCCAAGTACCCCGTGTAGTGTTATGAGCCCTGTGGGTGTTAAGGAATATTTTTGGACTCACTGACTGTCAATACTGAGTTGGAAGTAAACATCTCAACTATTCTATCACTTTATGTTTTTCAAAATTGGAGCACAGAAGTTATCTAAAGAGTGTTGGCCAAGATATGAAGAATATATAGACATACTGTCTAAAAAAATTCAGAAATCGGTATTTTCTGAATTCTAGAGAAAAAGCACTGTGAGTTTTTCTCTCTGATGGATATGCTATTCCATCTGGTTGTGTTGGGGATTAGGCTTTGCCAGATCTGTCTAAATGCTTTGTCATAAATTCAAATATGAAGCCATGTTTATCCTTTTTCATTATAACCATATATCCATGCTGTACCCACTTTATCCTTATGTGAATATAATTTTTATAGTGAAAATACAAATATAGAATAAGTCCCCAAGAATTTTTTCTGATCTTCTTTTCTCTTATCCAAAATAAGAACTATTGGATATTTGGAAATAATGCATGTCTCTAATTACCAATGTCTTATAAAAGAGGCAGTAAAGGAATTGGAGCAGTCCAAACATTGCAGCTCCAAATCTTGATCAGAGACTTTATTACTTTTTACGTAATTATATTCTGTCCATGTCTGATTCAATTAGAAGTCTTTCCAACAAAGCAGGTTACAGCATCTGGAGCTTTTGATCTTCTTTAAGCCTCTGATGTAATCGGGCAAATGATCACTTCAAAAAGAGAACACAAACCCTCAAAACCTATTTCCTAGTTTCAAAGGATACTTTTAACCCTCTGTGCTTCCTGCAGCTGTCACCCTAAGTCAACAGCTGGGTTTAGTGGCAAGTGGAAAGCTTAACTGTTGCAGAACATTTGAGCAATCTTCTGATGCTGTGTTTGTCAACAGTGGCTTATTTCTTTTGCCTACTGTTTAAAAGGGCATTGAGATTCAGCTCATTAATTTAGTTTATTAAAAAAAAAAAAGGCCAAACTCTTGCGAAGGAACTATTTAAGATAACCTTTCCCAGCTATTTGATGTCTATAGTCCTGCTAAGTTGCAAGGGGTTTTCTCTGTCTCCCTGGTCTTTTCAGTGTTTTCAGATTCATAGAAACAAGCTTTTTCCTTGACCCTAATTTGCTGCTTTCTCCCTTGAAACTGTAATGCCCTTCTACTGAGTCTCTTGTGTTTTATCAGATGTCACTTGTTTTTATGCTCTTTATGCTTTATGTATTTTGTGCTTTTGTCCTTTTCAAACTACTGCGGATGATTGTGGGTTTCAGTTCCCTGACACAACTGTCCTAGTCCTTTGTAAACTTCCTCTTGTGGATAGAACACAGATCAGCTGCTGTTTAATAAAGCAGGCATCTCATTTCATTCCTTTCACATCCATCAAAATGTCTTTTCCTAGAACTGGCATTCTTCCACTATTATTTGGTTAACTTGCCACATACAAGTGATTTTTCATTTCTTGATTGGGGAAAGAAACTCTTTGTCGAGTTGTAGAGTACCAGCTTTCCTCCTAGATACAAAGAGCTTGCTGCTCTGCCATTTTAATACCTATCCAGCCTCTACCACCTTGAAGCTACAGGCTTTTGTGGAAGTTAGTGATATTTGGAGAAAAATGTCACATATTTAAGCTCACCTGGAGTTAAAAAAAAAAAAAAAAGAAGTTACATAGTCTAAATCAATGTACTGCTAAAATTAATCACACTGATGGCAATTCTGAATGTTTATGTGTATATATTTTTCTTTATTTGTAAGAATTTCACATTATAGACTCCATTTATTTCCCTCCTCCTACTAGAAATACAGTGACAGAGGAGGGAATAAAAGTCTCCTGATTCCAAGCCTGCTGCATCCAGCACTTTGAAGCTGCTAGCTTCTATGGAAGTTAGTGATATTTGGAAGAAAATGTCACCATTAAAGCATGCTATAGCTTCTACTGGACCAAAGGGATTCTGTGTCTACCATCAGAATGCAATGCAGTGATGTGTTTTTGAAAAGTCATAAGGAACTGTAACTGCTAAAAAAAAAAAAAAAAAAAGAAGAAGAAGGAGGCAATTTTTTTGATTACTCCAAGAGCCTATTAACTGATTAGAAAGAGTTCTTAATAATATAGGAGGCCTGAGACTTCCCATGAACTTCCCCAACTGTACAAATCCATTTGGGAGTCTTATTAAAATACTGTTAAATATATAAAATAAGAATATTTAACATTTTCGCACAAGATCTACTGAAAGTACTTTTTCTGAGGAGGTCAGCATTGTGTTAAAAAAACATGTATTAATTTTTTTTTACTAATTAAAATACATGTTCATAAAGTGAAAATTTAGGATATGCAAGATGCAAAACCAAATTGTCTATAAATTCTATCACTTTAATTGTTTTTCAGATTTTTAAGTAAACACACATACAAAATTTTACAAAAGTGGGTTTATGGGCCTCTCAAGGGAACCTCAACAAATTGCACTATTTTTCCACATTTAAAAAGTTGAAGGAAAAAACCCTCAAAGTACTATCAAGGCCAAAAATCGCTTAATACTAACAGAGGTTGGGCGGAGCAGGTAACTTTATGTCTGTTAGCCAAGTAGGCTTGCTAATAGGAAATTCCAGGATTATGCAGATTTCCCCATCTAGCCCCATGTTGTTTGGAACTGGGGCTTGCCCATGAAAGAAGCCTTCCCAGGTAAAATAGCATGGAAGAGAGGAAACTTTGCCTTCTCTGCAGGAAAGGTCCTTTTCAAGAGGAAGAGAGTGGAGCTAAGTAGAGCATGTGCAGGCAGTCTTTCTACATTTGCCAACTAGTTAACTCACAGGGCCAAGAGAATATGCATTACACAAATTAGTTTCCCTTAACTGGAATTACACATCAAATATGGAGAAGTATTTCCCATCAACAGCATCACACGATACCTGTTGGTTGATATTTTGTTCCCACTAACCTCCCATTTAACCAGGAAATTGGTTTTTCTCTAGGTTCTGGGTGAAACCACTACATGTACGTTGAAATGAAATGATTTTGGGGAAAACTCTGAAGCATTCTGTAACATCCAGGAAACCATGAAGACACTTCTGCCTGGGATGTGTTGTGTGTGTGTGTGTGTGTGTGTGTGTGTGTGTGTGTGTGTGTGATGGAATATTATTCGGCCATAAAAAGAAGGAAATCTTGCTATTTGAAACAAAATGAACGAAACTAGAAGATCATTAAGCTAAGTGCAAATGTGCAAAGAACCCTTAATAACTCAGCAACAAGAAAACAAACAACTCAATTAAAAAATTGGCCAAAGATGTTAACAGATCCCTTGCCAAAGAAGATAGATAGATGACAAATATGCATATGAAAAGATGTTCCACATCTTATGTCTTCAGGGAAGTGTAAATAAAAACAATAATGATATGCCACTTATTTCACGCATATTAGAATGGCTAAATCTGGAACACTGACAACAGCAAATATGGAGGTGAGGATATGGAGCAAGGGAAACTCATTCATTGCTTGTTAGTGATACAAAATGGTACAGCCACTTTGGAAGACGGGTTTTGCGGTTTCTCACAAAACTAAACATATTCTTACCAAACAATCCAGTAATCATACTTCTTGGTATTTATCCAAAGTAGCTGAAAACTTCTGTACACTCAAAAACTTGTACACATATGCTTCCAGCAGCTTTATTCATAATTGCCAAAATTTGGAAGCGACCAAGATGACCTTCAGTAAGTGAATGGATAAATAAACTGTGGTCCATCCAGACAATGGAATATCATTCAGCACTAAAAGGACATGAGCTGCCAAGCCATGATAAGACCTAGAAGAACCTTAAATGCATATTACTGAGAAAAATCAATCTAAAAAGGCTACAGATACAATATGATTTCAACTATATGCTATTCTAGAGAAGGCAAAACTATTGAGACAGTAAAAAAAAATATCAGTGGTTGTCAGGAGTTATAGAGGAGGGAAAGATGAATAAGCAGAATTTTTAGGGCAGTGAAATTACTGAGTATGGTACTATAATGGTTGATATGTGTCGTTATAAATTTGTCCAAACCCATAGCATGTACAACACCAAGAGTGAACCCTAGTGCAGACGATGGAGGCTGAGTGATCACGTGTCAATTTAGATTCGTTGATTTTAACAGATGTACCACTCTGGTGGGGGACTGTTTATAATGGGGGTGGCTGTGCATGTGCAGGGGCTGGGGTTTATGGGAAACCTCTGTACCTTCTGCTCAGTTTTGCTATGAACCTAAAACGACTCTAAAAAATAAAGTCTACATAATTCTTTGCTAAATTGGGTTATCTAAACTCTATATATTCAAAGTAGAAATATATCAGTATTGGCTTAAATAATTGGAAAGGACTTAATGAAGGAAGATGGACATTTTTGATGCCTGAAGGGGGGATACAACTTGATTGCAGGTCAAAAGGGGAATAGTATTAAAAAAGTGTAGTAGTATCTGGAGTTCAGAGAACTTAATTATGTTTATTCTTAGAGAGACACATCTCAGATTAGGACACCAATATGATCCTTGGCTTTCTTTTTAAAGTGGCTTTGGAGGGATGCCTGGGTGGCTCAGTGCTTGAGCGTGTCTGCCTTTGGCTCAGGGCAGGGTGATTCTGGGGTCCTGGGATTGAGTTTGCAATTGGGCTCCATGCGGGGAGCCTGCTTCTCCCTCTGCCTTTGTCTCTGCTTCTCTCTCTGTGTCTCTCATAATAAATAAATAAAATCTTTAAAAAAAAATAAAGTGGCTTTGGAAAGTATATGTTGAACCTTCAGAGCTGTACTGAGAAAATCCAGTTCAGTACCTTCACCATTATAATAGTTCTGCTTTTCTCCTTCTGTTCTTTGGACCATCTATGTTCCATCTTTGGAACAAAATACTAAAAATGATAAGAACGGGAAAATTGAGTATTACAAGCAATTAGAAGAATTACTTCTGTGGCAACTTAACTTCAATCTCATGAAGCACTTATGAATAACCCTAATTAACATTGACTTGAACATATCTGTGGTAACCACTAAGTGATAACTCTGGCCTAATCTTTAGGGTTACATTACATAGTAAATAGTAGCTACGATTACCAGGGAAGACAATAATATATAGAGGATGCAGTGAAAATTGCCGATATCAAGAATATTAGCATCTAAAAATTAACATCTGAAAAATGCTGTTCACCAGGAGCTAATATAAATTCTATGCTAAACAAGAAAGTCCATCATACGTTCATATTTATAGTTGTTCTGAAGAGATGTTGAATCAGCCATAATCATTTATATTTGTAAATTATGATTTCTTGTTACTTTTGGTAATAACATGCAACTGTGGAATTCTTCACCATTTGGAATCAGTTTGTGCTATGAATAATGAAAAACTGTTGTATCAAATACTCTCTGGACCATGGAAGTGTTTTCTACTGGAATATGTTCTAGGAGTAGATTTCTGATTCATGAATAGATAGGGAAATGAAAGATTTGGTTAGAATTAGGGTTTTAAATTATGTCAGCTATTATTTTTTTCTCCCTCTTGGGATAATCTCAAACCCAAGACAAAGCTAGAATTTAATAACTTCTATCACATAATCAGGTCATTCTTCTTTACATAGTAACTAATCCTAAACCATCAGGGTATGGATTATACTTTTTAAAATGGGTTTTCACTTTTAAAGTCATTAATATTTAACTTTAAAAATTCATTTATTATAATCCAGTCTTCTTTCTACACAGCTGACAATTTATAAAACCTTTAAAATTTTATTCATTTCTACCTGGTTTACCATCAAATGATATAAATAATGTATTCATCTAATATATATGTAAAAAAGTGTTTCCTTTGGCTTTTTAAAATATTTTGAACCTAATTTTGCTTTGTTTTTTTATTAAACACATATTATTTTACTTTCATGCTTTCCATCCCTCATGTCTTGGTTGTTGATTGTTAATGTGACATTTTCTCCCTGCATCATACCCTTTGAATGGGTGCTTGTGAAATATTTGACTCAACTTAATTGGATATTTTTTTTTTGTTTTGCACTCTGAATATTCTATTGGCTAATTATCTTTAGATAATTACCATATCTATTTAAAGTTTATATTATTACAGTATGATATAATGCATCTTATTAATTTCCTAATAGTTACTTTGGTATTAAATAACCTACTTATTTAGGATTATTTACTTGTATTATCATTATGAGTATCATAATTGTGCATGATTTTACAAAGCTGTATAAAGGTTTACACTTTTCCAAAAAGTCTTACTATAAATTCATTTAGGGCACTGTACATTAGTTAATGCTGTGTGTTTTCTAAGAGACAGTAACTTCCTCCCAGGAAAATTGAGGAATCGATTCTAGGAAAATCAAAGTGTTACCTATGTAAATTAGTATTAGTTTGCACACTGGTCTCTGTACACACAGGGAGGGGAGAAACTGAAGAAAGAAGATTACTCCATATTGATTGGTAGCAATTTTAATAAGTAAGAATTTACAAACATTATACATCTTATATGGCTGCAGATACATAAATCTTCACACTCATCTGTCAGAATCTTAAAATTTTATATAGAAATCTTAACTGTGTTCAGTCACATACTTAGTCTTCATAGGCTCAATTTGTTTCTTTCTCAAGGCTGTATCCTTGGAGCAGCTTCTGGGAGTGGGGAAGGCCAGCAGAACACACATTCGAAGGACAGGAGTGGTTGGGGAGCCTCCAGTAGTCTAGATCCAGCTAGAGGGGCAACTGGTAGCCATGCCTTTTTGATAATGTCCTCAAACATTAGTCTTTATGCTGATACTGAAAGTGATTGCTCTGCATAATGCCAGTATGATAGAAAAAATGACAATTGTGTCTCTTCATGTGACATAGAATTCTTCTTTGGTTTCTTTTGAGTGTTGTTGCTCTGTCTCTTTGATTCACTCATTCAGTCATTACTCAAAACAACAACAGTGAATGTAGTCATGTTCCCATTGGGAATGATAGTGTGTGATTGCCATTGTGGTTTAGTAACTATTACAACTGTTCCATATCTTTACTGTCATGATTCATTAAGTACCTGCTTTGGCTCTGCCATTTCTTTCATTGTATGTTAGCTTTTAAGTAAGGGTCTGTCATTTTTTTTTTTTTCTCTAGCCATGACTAGCCCAGTGAGGTTGTTTAGAAGCAATCATCCTTTCAAAACTGATAGCTTGGCTTTGTTCTGGGACATTAATTGGTGATCTTTTTTGCAATAAACGTTTTGTTACTCTTGGATGATATTGATGAAGTTTGATTAGAAATCCTGTCAAGTAATGAAGGGTTTCTATGGGCCTAAAATAGAGTGTGTTACCCAGGAAGCCTTAAGATAGATATAAACTCTTTAGGAACAGATTAGAGTCACAATGTGTGAGTTAAAATCATGTGTCATATCAAAGATAAAAAAATAGGGATCCCTGGGTGGCGCAGCGGTTTAGCGCCTGCCTTTGGCCCAGGGCGCGATCCTGGAGACCCAGGATCGAATCCCACATCAGGCTCCCGGTGCATGGAGCCTGCTTCTCCCTCTGCCTGTGTCTCTGCCTCTCTCTCTCTCTGTGTGACTATCATAAATAAATGAAAAAAAAATTAAAAAAAAAAAAACAAAAAAAAAAACAAAGATAAAAAAATATAAGAATGTCTGTTGGAATGAAAATGTATGGGTACAGTTAGTCTGGTGTGTATGTGTTCTACAAATTCATATCTATGTTAAATATAAGGTTTTAGAAACTTCATAACAATTCTCCACAATATACATGTCAGCAATACTACTACCTATGAATAGAAGAGAGAATTATTTCAAAAGGCTTGTCTCAGGTTAGTTACTTAACACATAAGAGAGTGATTAAGAAAACATTTTTAACATCTTTAGGATGGATATGTGTAAGTTTCCTTTTCTCATAGATTTTTAGGTACTACCCAAGATGATTAATTCAGAACTAGAAATTAAACTACATAATTTAAATACATAGAGGCAATCACTGGGATAATTCAAATGAATATAAGGTGGAAGGGAGAGAGGAAGAGGAGAGCAAGGTAGGTATCCAAATTCCTCATCTCTCATGGTGAGGAGACAGGAGAGAAACTCTCAGGCATTTATGGATAAAGAGGGATATATAAACATGTTGTTGTGATGGTAATGTGTAAAATAACTAAAAGTAAAAATGTCGAAATACTTATTTTGGGAGTAGAGGGCTAGAAGGTCAGATCTGGGGAAAAGACCTTGCTTTTTTACTCTTAACTTCCATATTATTTGTATTTATTTTTCATGTGGATCCTGTATCTTTAGAAAAGATACTCACCTTTGGTATTTCCATTCTTTATTCTGTCTATATGTTTTACAATCATATGCAGCTTTACCCAAATCTCAAGTAGCTGAAATCTCCCCATCTCCCTATAAGAAGGAACCATCTCATATAACCTCCAGAGCATTTTCAATGGGTTTGTGCATCTGCCAGTCTTCTGGGTGGGACTGTCTACAGAGTACCTACACTGTCATTTTGAGGGTTTATTGTAGCAAAATAATTGTTATAGAATATGGTTCCAAAGGTTAAAACAAATATCTGTATGCAAATGTAATAATAAGGGAAAAATCAGAGTTGTTCAAAGATGGAATGAATAACTTCCAGAGGTAATAAGGACCTGTCCCTGGGAGGTTCAGCTTAGGGTAGGTGGCATTAGCACATTCATATAGTGAGCAGTGAGATAAAATGGTGATTGCATTTTTCCCTTACTGGAGTGTAGAGTATATGCAGAGAATCTTTTTTTTTGAGGGGGAGGGGCGGATATGCAGAAGGGCCTATAGTCCATAGACTCTAGGATAGTAGTATTTTTCCTTATATGATCTATAGATGCCCTAAATGAGAATCAACCACAGTGTTTGGAAATTTCTAGACCCCAAAGTGGACATGCAGTCTCAGAATCTTTTGAATCCTGGAAATATTAACTTTTAATAAGCTTTTAATAAGTGTAAGAGTCTCTGCATGTAAAACAGAAACAAGTACAAAATTTGTGCCAGGTAAGTATGTTTCAAGAATGTAGCTCTTATGTGATCCTGTATACAGTGAATAGGTGTCTGGGGAGAAGATGGTCACTGCCAAGATTATTTTTTAATTGTGTTCATTTTGGTTTTATAGTTTTATCTCTTCTCTTCATTTTATATTATTTTTCTCTCACTTCATGCTATAGCAATAGTGATGAATGCTGATGAGGCTATCGTTAATCCAACCCCAGGCACTCATTTTCAGGTAATTATTTGAAACCAGAACAGCACTTAACAGCACTGACTTACCTGTTTGGGAGATTAACTAATTAAAAGCTCAATCGAGATGGGCTCCCCACCCCCAAACTGGTTAAGAGGAAAGAATGAAAAAAAATAAAAGAATATTTTGCCTTCTAATGTTTTTTGGTCATCATTTTATATTATTAAAATATGGAGTGTATTTTTTATTTCTCTGTTCTGAAAAATAGGATGGCAGATTAATATGAAACAGTGAGGGAGGCACAACTGAAAAATGAATCAGATTTATTCAGCCAGATTTATTTCAAAAGATGCAGTAGAAGAAGGTAATATTTTATATAAATTATATAGATGATTAAGAGAAAACAAAGAAAAGTTTTGGATTTCATTAACTGGGTATAATTTTTATACTGTCTTAAGCCACTATACATCATGGATGTAAATTTTAGTCCCAAATTATCATTGGTCTAATAAGACAGATTAATGAGATATACTACAGTACAAGAAATCATTCCATTGATTGCATAAGGACAAATGTCACAATCTTGTCATTGATACAATGAGAGAGGATTTGTTTTGTTTTGTTTTGTTTTGCTTGAGACAACCATCAAATCAAACTTCAATATATTTTCCACAGTCTTACACTTGGCCAGGTCAGTATTGAAAATGTGTCTTCCTGAGAGCCCTTGTTGCACTTGGGTGCCCGTTTACTTTTGGAACTGTGTAGTGATATATCAAAACCATCTTTTTAAAGAAAAATCCATTTCAAATGACAGTATCCTATCTTTAAAAGTTTCCAGCCATCTAAATGTTCTAAGGAAAGATAAAATACCTGCTATGGGCAGCAGAATTTTGGCTAAATTTTACACATTATTAATCTTAAAATGTTTGCTCATATACTCTGAGTAGTTTGGTTGTACTTTTCCTTTTCATATGCACTTTTAAACTCTGCAGTGTTTCTTTGCTTTCTCCTCAGAGGTGGCTGTGAAATGATCCTGTTCATAGTTTGATATCATCTTGTTAAATCTGGGAAGTGATTAAGGGGTCCTTTGGTTTGAGAACCACGTTATGACTATTGCTATTCATGAATTCAGATTCATCCATGTAGTTTATTTCCCCCAACCCTGTTTTTTCTCTTTTGAAATGAAAAGACGAGGGATTTTAAACTTATTCTTAAGATGTTATGTGCTCTTCAGTAGAATCTGAAATGTAACTGAAATAAATATTCATCTAATCTATAGGATTTGCACACAGACTTTATCACCATTTCAATTTCAAGCTTTCATTATCTGCTGCTAGCACTGTCACTTTGGACTTGCTCATTTCCCCCACCCCCCCCTTTGATAGAGACAACAAAAGATAGAGGCCCTTTTTATATTTTGCCGTAATGTTTAGGCTTAGTAAAAAATCTTGTAATATTCATTCATTCATGCGGGCTTGTCTCATGGGATAAGGCAACCATATCATTTACTTCAGTTCTTTTCCTTTCCTTGTTTAAATTCTGCAGCTCTTCTTTTTATTTCTAAATTCATTTTCTTTAGTACATCCAGTTTTCCCTAGCACTCCCATGAACAGCTGTGGGTGGTGATGGGTGATGTATCGAGATAGCACTTCCCCACTCTGCACATCCCCCTGAGTGGCTTTGTAGAACACAGGAAAGTACAGTACAACTGTGGCAGATGGACTTCCAAATAGCATTCACTGAGATCTTTCCCTTTCATATCAAGAAACATGAGTTATATACCCTACTTAGTATGCTGACATTTCACAATTGATATCCTCGTGTATTTTCCCTTTCATTTGATAGGCAGGGATGGGAATTGAGGTGCCCTTTTCAAACAAAATATGCTTTCTTTTTTAGCATCTGTGAATGTTGACTCAACATATCTATCTGGTTGAATTCTACTTGTTTTCTAAATTCCTATATCATACACCTAATGCTGTGCCTACCCAGTGTCAAAAAAATGCTAAGTAGTTCTTTAGGCATTTGTTACGGGCTTGGCTCACTGATTGCTATTTCCAATGTATAGTTAGTTGGGAAATTGTTAAAAAAAGTAATTTTTTGCCATCTTTTATTTCTTTTTCCCTCCACTAGCTTGAGTACTTGTATTTTATTGATTTAAAAATGTCACAGATATTGGTGCTAAAAGGACTCTTGAACAGTTTGATGATATCAAATATAGTGTTCAAAAAATCTCGACACTGAAAAGCATCATCTAGTTTAATTTAGGTCCTGTGTTTTGAACTTATTTTTACCTTGAATTCTGGGACAATTAGATGACTGAGCAATTTTTCCCAATGGAAAAAATGAGTTTTGCCAAAGAGATAGGTAATTGCACGTTAGGTCTTAAGATTCTTTATAAAAGGCAGTTTCAAATATCAAGAACTTTCAGCAGAAATATCACATGCTTGTTCTCAGTCCTGCAGTAAATTTGGTTATGGAAAATTTAATACAGTCTGTGTGGAGAGTCTGGAGATAAGTAAGTGTGTTGTTTCCTCTTGGGTAATTCCAAATTGTTTTCTTTAAACTTGTGATTTAGCAGGTAATCCTCTAGGTGAACCCTGACAATCTGGTTATACTGTAACACCAGGCCCTCTGAAAGTAGCAGGTGATTGGCTATCTGCCTCACTGCTTCCAGCTCTGGGCCTACGGGAAAGAGACATATGTTAATGAGGAATTTTAGTGTGTGGTTTGTTTAGATTGAAAGGGATCCATGAATAGTCGTAAGAGAAGTTTTGAAGAAGGTTTAGGACCCATTAGTGAGCGGCAGTTTTTGAAAATTTTTATTCGTAGAGATATAACCCCTGACACCACCTTTCCTGCTTATTTGAAGGGGGAATGCTTATGAAAAAGATTAACCTACAGAAACAGAAAAAAATTGCTTTCTGAGGAGTAGAAAAGAATCTGTCGCAGGTAAAGGTTCAAAATCAGTGACCCTGACTATTTTGTAGTAGGAGAAAGTAGATTTTGTTAGAAGTGAGTGAGCACAGCAGGAACAAGTTATTATTTATGAAAGTAGCTAACAGTTTTAAGGCCATAATTATATGCAGATGCTGGGCCAACTGCTTCTTTTTATAGTCACATTTTATCCTTATAACTCTATAAAGTAGGAAGTATTATTTCTCCTGTTACATAGGTGAGAGAATTGAGACTCAGAAAGAGAATTATGGAAGACAGAATAATGGCTTCCCCAAATATGTCTACATCCTAATCCCTGGAACCTGTGAATGTATTATCTTACTAGGAAAATGAGATTTTTTCAGATGTGACTAAGGTTAAAGACCTTGGGATTTAAGGGGCAGTTATCCTGGCTTATTTGGGCAACTCCATCCTTATCACATAAGTCCTTAAAAGGAGGAATGCCTTTCCTGGATGTGATGAAAGATGTGATGATGGAAGAAGGATCCAAGAGATATGAAATTATGGCTTTGAAGATAGAAGGAGGGTGCTGTGAGCTGAGAAATGTAGGCACCCTCAAGAAATTAGAAAATACAAGGAAATAGATTCTCTCGTAGAGGGTTCAGAAAGTGTTTTAGTCTGTTTTTGTTGCTTTAACAAAATACTTATTAATGAGAGAAATATATTTCTCACAGTTCTGGAGTCTGAAAGTCTAAGATCAGGACACCAGCATGGTTGAGTAAGGTCACAGACTTCTTTTATAACCTCACATGGCAGAAGGGCCTAGAGAGCTCTGTCAGGTTTCTTTTATAAGAACCCTAGTCCTGTTCATGAGGGCTCCACCCTCATGACCTAAGCACCTCCGTCAAGCTCCACCTCCTAATTGCATCACATTAGGATTTCAATATATGAATTTTGGGAAGACGCAAACATTTAGATCATAAGACAATAATACTATTTATACCCATAGAAAGTCTGAGGGAGCGTCAGAATCCCTAGGAGGGGGAAGCCTGGGTAGCTCAGTGGTTTAGCACTGACTTTAGCCCAGGGTGTGATCCTGGAGACCCAGGATTGGGCCCCATGTCGGGCTCCCTGCATGGAGCCTGCTTCTCCCTCTGCCTGTGTCTCTGCCTCTCTCTGTCTCTCTCTGTGTCTCTCATGAATAAATAAATAAAATCTTTAAAAAAAAAAAAAGAATCCCTGGAGGACTGACAGATGGTGTTTCTCTCCCAAAGTCCGTAAAGATGAGAGGAAGTGACCACTACTTCAAATGAGAAGACAGCAGCTCAAGACTTCAAGGAACATGAAAATCAAGGAAATGACACTGCAATAGGATCACCATTTTCCAGTAACTAATCCCAAAGACATAAATATCTGCAATTCATCTGATAAATGAAAACAGCTGTTTTAAGGAAGCTCAATGTACTATCAAAACAAAACAAAAACAGAACCTCACAAACAATTAAATGACATTAGGGAAAAAATAGATGAACAGAATAAAAAGTTTAACAGAGAGATAGAAATGATAAAAAGGAACCAAACAGAAATTCTGAAGTCTAAGATTACATGAATGAAATGAAAAATTCAATAGAGGGCACCAGTAGCAGAATGGATCAAATGTAAAAAGAATCTACAAAGTAGAAGGCAGAACCTTTGAAATCACCCAGTCACAGGAGAACAAAGGAAAAAGAATGAAAAAGAGTGAATAAAGCCCATGTGAACTATGGATTTGGATACCATTAAGAGAAGCAATCTGTGAATTATTGGAGTCCCAGGAAAAGAGAAAGAGAAAGGGACAGACAACTTGTTTAAAGAAATAATGGCCGAGAACTTTCCAAATCTGGGAATAGGTAACGGCATTGAAGTTCATGAAGTTTACTGGTCCCCAGACTCAACTCAAAGAGATCTTCTCCAAGACACATTATAATAAAACTGCCCAAAAATTACAAAGAATCATAAAAAGCAACAAAAGAAAAGAAGATTGCCACTTACTTGGGAATCCCTATAAGGCTATCAGTGGGTTTCTCAGCAGAAACCTTATAGGCCAGAAGAGAGTGGGATAATGCATTCAAAGTGCTGAAAGAAAATGCCAACAAAGAATATTTCATATGGCAAAGTGGTCCTTCAGAAATGAAGGAGAGATAAAGATTTTTCCCAAGCAAAAGCCGAGGGAGTTCATTACCACTAGACCTGTCTCACAAGAAATGCTGGAAGGAGTTCTTCAAGTTGAAATGTAAGGATACTAATTAGTAACATGAAGACAAAAATATAAGTATATATTCAAATTCAGAATATTTTATTATTGTAATATGGTGATGTTACCACATAACTGTGGTAAAAAGGTTAAAGGACAGAAGTTTAAAAAATACCAATAGCTACAATAAGTTTTTAAAAAGATTTATTTATTTGAGAGAGAGAGCAAGTAAGTGCATGTGCATGTGTGAGCAGGGTGAGGGACAGAGGGAGAAGGAGAAGCAGACTCCCTGCTCAGCAGGGAGCTTGATGCGAGGCTCCATCTTAGGACCCTGAGATCATGACCTGACACTACAGAACTACCAAAAACCAATAAAGTGGCATTAGTGTAAGTCCTCATCATCAATAATTAAGTGTAAGTGGATTGAATTATCCAATCAAAAGTCCTTGAGCAGCCGAATGGGTAAAAAATAAGATCCTACTATATACCCTGCCAATAAGAGACTAACTTGAAAATCAAAGACATACAGGTTCAAAGTAAAGGGAAGGAAAAAGATACGTGGTAACCAGGAGAGGGCAGGGGTAACTATACTTATATCAGACAAAGTAGACTTTAACAGGAAGATATTAGTAAGAGTGAACAAGGTCATTTTATGATGATACATGGGCCAAATTATCAAGAGGCTATAACAATTGTAAATATATACACCCAACATCGAAATACCTCAATGTATTTAGCAAATACTAACAGATCTAAAGGGAGAAATAGACAAGAATACAGTGATACTAAGGTATTTCAATACCCTACCTTCAATAATGGATAGATAATTCAGAGAGAAAATCAATACAGAATGTTGGTCTTGAACTATACTTTAGATCAAATGGACCAAACAGACATATACAGAACGTTCCTTCCCACAGCATCAGACTAAACATTCTTCTAAAGCATGGACCATCTCCAGGGTAAGGTCAGATGTTAGATCACAAAACAAGTATAATCATTTAAAAAGATTGAACTTATACCAAGTATTTTTTCCAACTACTGAGATATGAAACCAGAAATCAATATCAGGAAGAAAACTGTAAAATTCACAAATATGTGGAGATTAAACAACACACTCCTCAACAACCAATGGGTCACAGATGCAATGAAAAATACATTGAAACAAACGAAAATGGAAAAAGAATGATACCTAAACTTATGGGATGCAACAAAAGCAATTCTAAGAGGGAAGTTCATAGCGATGGATAGAAATATCTCAAATTAACAACCTAGAGAGGAGACTCAAGATAAGGTTAAAATCATGAGCCGGGGGATCCCTGGGTGGCGCAGCGGTTTGGCGCCTGCCTTTGGCCCAGGGCGCGATCCTGGAGACCTGGGATCGAATCCCACATCAGGCTCCCGGTGCATGGAGCCTGCTTCTCCCTCTGCCTGTGTCTCTGCCTCTCTCTCTCCTCTCTCTCTGTGACTATCATAAAAAAATAAAAAATAAAAAAAAAAATAAAATAAAACCATGAGCCAGATCAGTCAGGGCATTTATAGGCCATGCTTATGAGTTTGGATTTTATTCAAGCCACTATAAGAAGCCATAACAGAGTTTGTAAAGCAAGGGAACGACCTGACTTGATTTATGCCCTACCAAAATTTGATATGCAGAGAATGAATTATAGAAAACAGAAGTCAAGGCAGGGAGATGAAGAGGTGTATAATCCACAGTAAAGATACCACTGCTCCTCTGCAGTCTTGCACAAGTTTAGTGAATGTCTCCTAAAAGAGATTATACATGATTATTGTTTGTAGACAAAGGCAGAGGGGCTGCATTACACTGTGTTATCTTTAGGTCAAGATTTTAATTGCCAAAACCTGAACTCCTTAAATGACTGGACATAAACAACAATGATTTGTTAGCCTTGATATCATACTAAAATTTACCCTCTCTGCATAGACATTGGTATATTTTTTCTCAAAATTTGGTAGGTGTGATTTGGGGGCAAGTATTAATCTAATCTGTAAACTGGAAAGCTCACGAAAAAATATGTCTTATTTTGTTTTTTTTTTAAAGATTTTATTTTATTTATTTGACAGAGAGAGACAGAGAGACAGAGAGGGAGGGAACACAAGCAGGGAGAGGGACAAGCGGGCTCTCTGCCAAGCCGGGAGCCCGATGCAGGGCTCCATGCCAGGACCCCCTCAATCCCAGAACGGATTGAGCCACCCAGTGCCCCAGAAATAACTTCTTTAATATCACAGCTTACATATGCATCATTTAAAATATCTCCTCTGACTCTAAGAATAATTTATAAAATTCAGGACAAGTAGCCAAGTTTATTAGTTATAAAATCATGTCTGGTATGGATCTGATAGCTCTACAATTGCTATCATCTCTGAGGATGAACTCACCTTTATATTAAGAAGCTCTGTTTCGCTCTCAAGACATTACATGGAATTTAGAAGATGCCAAAAATGGAAGAGAATGCAACTTCTAATTTCATTTTGAATTAAAAAACCATCACTGGTGCAAAACTCAACAATAATGACAAGCTAAGATTTTATATAGAAGCAAAACTCCTTTAAGAAATCCAAAAGCTAATCATCTTACAACAATAAACACTTACCCACATTGTTTATGCGGAGTATTCCTCTTGTTAAAGAGATTTGAAGCGTCTACGTTAGTGTGTAGAGTTAGTACCATGTGGGTGAATTAGAGCTGCTAACGACTCCAATTGTCAACTGTGCATTTGGGTAGATTTTTTGCCTTGAATGCTAATGTGGTCTTTTAAGTATCATTTTGATGAATTTTATTGTTACATTGGATACATTCTGGTTTTTCCAATCAGTCATGTCCACTTCATCACTGTCAATGTGCTAACCATAACATTAAATATGACCAGAGGTAAACATTATTGAAAGCTGTGCCTGTTACTGATGTTTTACAGTAACATAATTTTGTTTTTACTTCCTTTGATTTTATGCTGATACGGGTTTCAGCAGTGTTTGCCTGCAGCCTCTTTCAACTTTTCCTTTTAATTAAAAAGCCTAATTGGGAGTAATAAAAACTTCCAATTAAGCCTTTTAAATAAAAACTGAAAGCTGAAAGTGGCTTTGGTTGCAGATAGAGGCCGGCGCCGACGCTTTCATTGTGGCAGGATTCTATTACCGCAGTACGGTTTGTGGTGTGCAGGTTTCACTTGAGACCTGTGACTTAGGAGAAGGGGACCTTGGGAGGGATACCCCAGTAGATAATCATAGAGTTACACAGCCATGTCTTTTGAGCGGGGCTTTGTTTTGGAGGGAAAGGGGAGACTAAAGGGGCATTTAAATCAGTCATCATGATGGAAGGTTCATTAGATTGACATTTCAGATGTATTGCACTTTTAACAATAAAAATAAAGGATTATAGTTTTTGAACAAAAGGATAAAATATTCTAGCTTATTTGTCATTTTCATTTAGGTATTAAAGACTACAAAAGCTTTGACTTGCTTTGTTTTCTTTCATTTCCTGCACTAGAGACACGTGCTTAGAAAAAGCCTGCAATGAACCCTAGGATTACACAATCTATAATTGGACAGATTGGTGCATAATTTGCTGACTTTGTGTACTAATTGAGTAATAAAAGGCTAAAAAAGACTTTATGCTATTTGAAATGTGTAAATATGTGAGTTTCTGGGATTTTCCTCTAAATACAAATTTTATAGATTTAATTTCTCTTAGCTTGTAGTATCATATGTCTGGGAGCAGGAGGGAAGGGTATGATGAGTGTTGGGAAGGGTCTTTGTAGCTTTGCTTATGATTGGCTCTTCGTTGATTTCATACTTTGGAAAAGTTAGGGAAGCTTTCTAGGGCTGAATGGCTCAGTTAAGTGAAATGTTATTTTGAAATAAATTTTTATCTCTTCCTATCTATGGTCACCATTTATACCTATTTTTAACATTCAACCTTATTGTTTACTTTCTAATACAAGTATTACCTGTTGCTTATTGAAGATTTGGAATGTATTTAAAGCTCAAAATCAGATATAATCTGACCTCAAACCTCACTTAACATGTGTGGTGTATTTCTGTCCAATTTTTTTTAGATGCACTCTTCCTAAACACACAGATGCAAGTGGGCAAAAATAGTAAAATTGAGATCATATTATTTATAATGTTTTTTTAATTCATTTTTCATTTCACATTATATCTAAGCATTTTCCACATTTCAAAGACATATATATCCATCCTAATTTATTTGAACTGTCTCCAGTTTTGGGGATCGAAAGGCCGAATATCATAGCATGTCAGAATGTGGGTTTTGGAGTCATGCCATCTGGATTTATTTCTTGGTTCAAAAATTTACCAGCTCTGTGATCTTGAGCAACTTCTTTTCCTGAGCTTTCACTTCTTGCTGCATAAAATGCAAAATAGCATAATATGCACCCCCACGATAGCGATGAAGAATATGTGGGTTATATATGTAAAAGTTCTGAGGCACATGGTAAACACGTAAATATTAACTTAATATTTTGTTATTTTCCATTTTTAATAATCTGTGATTTTAAATAATCTAATAATATTTCTACTTGGTTAAGATTTGGCAAAATTAGCTCATTCCCTATGCTTTTTAGTTCCATTAGGTGCCTCTATATGATTTATTTATTTATTTATTTATTTATTTATTTATTTTATTTTATGATAGTCACAGAGAGAGAGAGAGAGAGAGGCAGAGACACAGGCAGAGGGAGAAGCAGGCTCCATGCACCGGGAGCCCGACGTGGGATTCGATCCCGGGTCTCCAGGATCGCGCCCTGGGCCAAAGGCAGGCGCCAAACCGCTGCGCCACCCAGGGATCCCTATATGATTTATTTAGATCTTTGGTTATCCCCAGTAAAGTTTGGGAGCTTACTTTCTATGGGGCCGCATATTTATTGTTAGGATTATTCTTAGATATTTTATGTAGTTTTTGGTAGCTTCTTTATATGCTATGGTAGTTTCATTATAAATGAAATCTTTTTTCTTCATTGCATTTTTCACTTGCTTGTTATTTACATGACAGCTATTAATTTTTATATATCATCCACTAAAACTTTGTTATGTTTTTACTAGTAATTGAAATGAAATAATAGTAAATAATTTACTTAGTATCTTAGTAAAATTGTTTTCAAACCTTTTATTTTTATTTTTATTTTTTTTTATTTTTTATGATAGTCACAGAGAGAGAGGCAGAGACACAGGTAGAGGGAGAAGCAGGCTCCATGCACCGGGAGCCCGACGTGGGATTGGATCCCGGGTCTCCAGGATCGTGCCCTGGGCCAAAGGCAGGCGCCAAACTGCTGCGCCACCCAGGGATCCTCAAACCTTTTAAAATAGTAATATTTTCATATATATTTAACCTTTCTTACCTGAATATTATTCTTTTTAGGTTTCTGTTTTTCTTTGAATAAATTAAACTTTTTTTTTTTGCAATACTGTGTGTGTCAACTGTATTAGATCTCTTTTTAAAATGTGAAGTATAATTAACATATAGAATTATATTAGTTTCAGGTGTACAATATAATGATTCATCAATTCTATACATTACTCAATGCTCATCATAGTAAGTGTACTCTTAATACTCAATTTTACTCATCTACCCACCCGCCTCCTCTCTGGCAACCACCAGTTTATCCTCTGTTGTGTAAAGGTTTCTGTTTTTTTGTTTTTTGTTTTGTCTTTTTTGTTTGTTTGTTCATTTGCTTTGTTTCTTAAATTCCACATATGAATGAAATCATATGGTATTTGTCTTTCTCTGTCTGACTTGTTTCACTCCGCAAAATACCGTCTGGGTCCATCCATGTTGTTTCACATGGCAAAAAATCTCATTCTTTTTTTATGGCTGTGTGATATTTGTGTGTGTGTAAGTGTGTATTTGTGTGTGTGTGTGTGTGTACCACATTTTCTTTATCCATTCATGTATTGAGGGACACTTGATTGCTTTTATACTTTTTTTTTCAGAAAATTATCTACTTGATGAATTTCTTTTCAAAAATATTAGCGTACAGATTTGCATTTAATTTATTGGTAATTCAGATGAACAGTCCTTTTACTTTGGACTGTCAAACCACTTTTTCCATGTTTATTTACCTATTACTCAATCTTTTATTTTTTAAAAATATTTTATTTATTTATTCATGAGAGACACAGAGAGAAAGGCAGAGGGAGAAGCAGGCTCCCTGCAGTGAGCCTGATGTGGGGATTTGATCCCAGGACCCCAGGATCATGACCTGAGCCAAAGGCAGATGCTCAACCACTGAACTACCTCAATCCTTTATTCTCAACTAGATTTTCTGGAGATTTATTAACACTATTGTTTTTTCAAAAAATATATAAGCTCTTGGATTCATTTTGCTTTTCTTTTGTTTCAAATTGACTTTTACTCTTTAAAATTTAATTATTTTTATAATTTCTTCATGTCAAATATTATACTACTTTTAAAAAGCTAAATTAAAAATTTATCATAAATTTGTCTTTGAGTATATCTTTGCTTATATTAGTGCACTGTCATACAATTTTCCTTCTTTTTCATTTTCTTCTATGTTCTTAAATTTTAGAAAAGTGTTTTTTCAACCCTAACATTATGTAAATTGTTTTATAATTTTCTCATCATTTCCTTTGGCTATTGGCTGTTATGGCAGTTTCCTTTACCTGTGAGTCTCCCTGTTACATCTGCTCCAGACTACCACTAAAAGCAATAAGCTTTCTTCAATAGATGTTGCTTAAGGCTGCAGACTTGCAGCTAGTAAATAAATAAGTATTAAAGATTAATGTACAGCATAGTGATTATAGTCAATGATGCTGTATTATAAACCTCAAAGAAGCTAAGCTGCTGAGAGACTAGATCTTAATTGTTCTTAACACAAAAAAGAAATACTTAACGTGATATGATAGGGCTGTTAGGTTTAACCAACACTAAGATGGTAATCATAAAACAATACATAAATGTATGAAATTAACACCTTGTACACCTTAAATGTATACCCTGTTATATGTCAATTATTTATCAGTTTAAAAAACCCAATATGTTCTATTTCTCTGCTGACTCTCCATTTTATATCATGTAAAGTCAAAGTACTTACAAGATATATTGGGGCCTCCTTAATTAGGCCTGAATCTTCATCTGTAATCATCATCCACCATTTTGTCACCATCACCTGCTGAAAATCCTCTCAACCATTTCTGTTGTATGACTCCCTTTGTTTGGTTACTTAGGCTTTTCCTTACTCAGCTTCCCTTGTCACATCCGGTGTTATGTGCAGCACTCTCTGTGTAACTTCTTTATCTCTAGTTAAAAATTCAGCCATCTTTCCTGGGAGCTTTCACAGAGTTTTGAAGTCATTTCCGTGCAGCACTCACCATATTCTATAGGCATTATTTGCCTCAGTGCTTGTCTCCACAGACTGTTGATAAGCACAAGGAGCAAGTCTTCCTGACTTTTTATATCACAGTTACATTTAATCGTTAAAATATTTCTCTGAATTAGATGTTATCTATCTTTGAAGATGAAGAAATTGAGATTCTGAGAAGTTTAATATTTCCAAAGTCACAGAACTGGTCAATAACATAAATAGGATATTAACCCAACTTTATATTGACTACACTAATGTTTCACATGCTTTGATAAAAATATCTCCTCGTGGTCGAAGAAATGTAAGGGTAGAGGCCAGCATCTGTAGGTTTTGCCTGAAATAATGCAATATAAGCACATATTCATTTGAAGCACTCTCTTTCATAGTAAGCCTTGCTAGTTTAATCTACTCTAAAATATATTTATGTATGTTTCAATATAAACTAATATTCTATTATTCTCTATTAGGAAAAATAATTATCTTTTACCTGCATTTGATAGTTCACTGTAGATGCTATTCAGTGATGGGTCTATTACATTATGATTGTTAGGCTGAATTATAAAGACATGAAGCTACATTTTAAATTTACCCCTGAGGTGATTTTTAAATGTTAATCCAGACTCCCATAAAAGTACAGATACAAATAACAGGTTCAACCGTTCAGCTACTGAAGATAGCTACCCAGAATGCTGCTAAAAAGTTGTTATGATACAAAGTTTTAAAGCTATTCTTGGTGTAAAAAAAAGTCCATATTTTTGTCATCTTATTGAGACTTCAAACCCACTTTTTATATGGTGAATTAAAGGTTATTTGAGCTTTGGCTTATTTATTATTTCAGGAAAATTATTGTCAAGGGGCTTTTTTAGTGAAGGTAAGATTCTTACCTAATTCTTAACACTGACTCAAGCAACTCTTTCTGTCCAGTTCTCAAACTTCATTTTCACCCAGCAATCATGTGTTTTGCATGCCACTGGTTAAGCACTCAGTCTTGGGAGAACATTTGCTTGATACACTGGTTTTATGAATTACTCTATTGTTTTTTTAAAGTTTTTATTTTAATTCTAGTTAGTTAACATACGGTGTTATATGAATTGAATTACTCTATTAATAAGGTTGCAAACAAATTAACAACCTGGTCATTTTAGTTTTGTTTCCTCCACAGAAAAAAATAATGCACTTGAGCAGTGAATTAAAAGCCCCTGACCATTGCCTTCTTGAGACCTAGGAAAATCTGTAGAGTAGAACAATCCTTCATGTTCAGCCTTCATGTTTTGCATATATATGATACTTTACAAAGTATTTACATCAGTTATCTGCTCCCATATTTAATTTACTCACTTGACAGTAATTTCCTTTATGGTACTGCAAACCCCTCCCCTGCTTAGCTCTTGGCAAAGCATTCTGATGATTTGCTTTCAAAATTTCCTTGATGTTGGATTGCAGATGTTGTTGTAATGTAGCCTGCTGTGGTGATGGTACAGGGCTTTTATGTAAAAGATACAACAAGGTTTAGACTCATTGGACTTCCCCTGGTAATAAATATCAGTGCTATAAATGAGCATGTAAAGATGTCTCACTGGATTTAAATTTACTAACTCCAATTTACAAATTGTGGTTGCATTAGGACTATCATCTCTTTTGCTATTAAATTCATTTAATGCAGTTACAGGGATAAAACTAGAGAGTTATTGGATTTCTCTCATCATGAATATCTCCAAGTTCCAGTCTTGTCCTCTATTTCTAATGTTGCATCTTTCTATTTGAAAATAATGAACAGTTGTTAATCTTTGAAAGGCAAATAAAAAAAAAACACAGAAATAACCAAAATCAGAGTTTTTAGAACTTAAGTGTTCATAGGAAAGTGAAAGTAATACAAAATAAAATTATCTTATATTTCATAAACCACAATTTCTTCAGAAAGTTGAACTGAGTTATGGAAACCTGTGTGTGTGTGTGTGTGTGTGTGTGTGTGTGTGTGTGAATTCAAGCCTTCCAAAAGTCTGTAGTTTATAAGGTAACAACCACATTTGAAAAAAAGAGAAAACAACATACAATGTAGCATGTGTCCACAAACTTACAAAGTCATCATCAGACCTTAAGCTCATCTCCCCTGGTGAACCAATGACATTAGAATAACACACCTCCAAGCCATGGCTCTTTCATCTTTCAATGCACCTGAAATATTCATTGATACTTTTGATTTTCTCATAAGACAAATGTACCATATTTTCTTTATACTTCTATATATTCTACTGTTAATGTGTTTTCGTGGAAACACATGGATTGTCTAGAATGGACAAGTAGAATTCTAATATATTTGTTCACAAATATGACACAACTTTATGTCATCCATTTTCCAGCCTCCCTTCCCCATTCCCTCCTCCCCTCCTCTCAAACTTTCACAGGTTACTTTGCTTTAGTGCTTATTGAGAAATAAGGGGTCTCGTTGTTTTGTCTTCTTTTGGGAAAAATCATTCCCATTGAATTCACTTCTGTAGTCCTTCCTATCCCTGCCTTGGGCTACCACTCACCTCTGGGCTGTTTGTTCTTGACTGTTTCTGGATGTAGCCCCTCATCAGGATGCTTTTGCTTTGTAGCAGAGCCAGTAGAGAGGTAAAAATGGGGTTTTGGAGTTCCTTCTACTGCTTCCTCCCTTTGTTTTCTCCAACCACTGTCAATAAATTAGTGCACATTTATCAGACTTGACTAAAGTGTTGAGTGTAGTTTGTCAAACACTGGAGGTTTATTAAAATGGGAAGGCAAATACTTTCAGCTATAGCTTTCTAGGACTGCTGTATTGATGCAAAGGAAAACAGCTAATGGGGTGCCATAAGTATGATCTATAGGTCGTATCTTTGTTCTACAGATTTCCTGACTATTCTAGAATACTTACTTCTTTAAATATTTTATTTATTTATTTTTTGAGAGAGATAGAGAGCAGGCATGCACATGAGCAGAGGTGGGGGGTGGGCAAAGAGGAAGGAAGAAGGAGAGAGAGAGAATCCAAGGTAGGCTCCATAGTGAGCATGGAGCAGACTCAGGGATCAATCTCAGGATGGTGAGATCATGACCTGAGCTGAAACCAAGAGCCAGGTACCCAACTGACTGAGACACCCAAGTGCCCTAGAATACCATAAATATTATATAAATGTCCATGGCATAAATCTCCATTATTTTAAAGGAAAATCTATGAGTCAAATGCTCCAGAGTAGTATATCCAAATATTCAGCTATTTATTCTGTAATAACCTGAGTAATGTTTTCAGTAGGACAGCCTCCATTGTAGATTTTGGCACTCTGATCTCAAGAAAACTGGATCCTAGTAGATTGAAATATAGTGACATGTCATATGTTGATGTCTTTTCTCATGGTAATAAATGTTTGCTAGCATAATATAAGTCTTGGTAAACCATGTTTTAAATATGCTAGAGATATTTGATACTTGAAGGAGTAATATGATGGCGTATTTTGTAACACAATTAATTTGTAATTAAGCCTCTTGTATCACCTTGGTTTATACATATCTTAAAATTGGCACATATATGTATACAGATGTCTGGCTTGAAATTTGTCAAACAACAGGTATATGGTGCTACTACCAAATAATATAAGGTATTGATGAAAAGTCAGAGTTTTTTTTCAGTTTTGTGAAACAGTGATCATTCTATATAGATGTGGGAGTGTGTGTGTGTGTGTCTGTCTGTTGGTCTATGGGGAGAAACATAGACACTACTAGACTAAATATTAACTTTCATCAGTTATTCACTACCAAACATTCTCTTGGGCTACATTCATTTATAAGGTAGCCCATAAAAAAATAGAGGAGCACCGTGTATCTCAGGTAAGTATTCATCTTCCTTCTCTGTCCGCAAGCCTTATTTATGAGAGGTCTTGGCTTTGGGGACTGAGGGCTAGGAAAGAGTGTGGATGACTGGGAGGACATCAGTGGCTGAGAAAGAGGTAACTTGTAAAGGAAGAAAATATTAGCTCAGTAACTGAGATGCATGAGGGGTGAGTCAAGAAGCAGCAAACTCTCCAGGTATTTCTAGTAGAGGTTTTATTAAAAAAAAAAAAAAAAGTCATGCAGGTGAAGATCTGAAAAGCCAAACGGCGAGTCCATTACAATATATTGATAGGAAGAAATTAATACTTTCTATGCCGGGGGAACAATAGGAGGAGATGTAACCAGAGTTCCCAAACCCAGAGGTCTAGGTGGGAGCTAGATCCGTGGTGAGGGCTGTTTTATGGGAGCCGGTGCTAAGAAGAGATGAGCTGTTCTGAGTGAGCTGGAGTCATGGGGAGATGTGATAGATGCAGCTCTGGGCTGTGGGCAGGAGGGCTTTGGTGGAAGCAACATTGTTTCTCTTTCTCTCATCCTCTAATTGCCTACTTTCTTCTCCCACTAACCAAACGCAGGTGGGAATCAATTGGCAAGGGTGACTAGGTCATTTATGGGAATAGTTACCTCTCTATGCAAAACAGAGCATTAGTAGAGCAAAGAATGGAGCTGGTTAAGAATCAGAAGCATTATACATAGAGAAATTTGGGTATGGATCCCAGTAAGCGAAGGGCCAGGACATGTGATGTTGACATCTTTATTTCTTCTTGGAAATCAAACATCATAGAGATGTGGATGCCTTGTTTGGTTAAAAAATAAAATAGGTAGGTAGTAAGAGACCATGGGGATATGAGAACTGCCAAACTTCTCCAGAGAGTGCACCTAGAAAATGGGTGGGCTTAAGTCCAAGTCACTGAAACAGAGTGAATTCTAGTGGAGCTGCTGGGAAAGAAAAATTCTGGACTGGGAATAAGATGGGGTCTATAGAATTTTCTCAGCATCTCCCTAGTTATGTGTTCTTGGGTAGATATTTATCATTTTGAGCATCAATTCCCTTCCTGCCTCCCTCCCTCCTTTCCTTTCTATCTTCCTTGCATGGTAAGTTTGAGGATTGGACAGGATGCTCCCAAGGTTCCTTTTATGTTAGGCATTTCATGCATGTTGGTGAGCAGAGTTATATCAGTAAAATACGCTTTTTTCCAAGATTTTATCCATATGCCCCTGTATTGTGGTCTGACATTCAGAAAATTATTCTAGCCAATAGGAGTTCTGCCTTTTGGGTCTTTACTCTTGTTATTCTTTATAGGACCTGGGGTCCCTGAGGTGACGAGTGGTAACTTTCATACTTTTTAATGGTGGAATATACATTTAGGGTTTAATATGCATAAGCTATAAAGAAATAAAGTCTCCTCTAAAATGTTTCATGGAAGACAACATAATTATCAGAAAGTGAAATCACTGATAAGATTCATAGACAATTTGTTACTAAATATTTGGTTAGAAAATGTAATGATTAGGTTAAAAAGGTAACAATTATGGCTGTACTTGCTTTTCAAAAACCCAGCTGCTAATTATTAATCACCTTTTCGGACATTTTATCCTAAGGCTTCATTCTAACCTGTTGATTTTTATCACCAGTGAAATGTAAGTGGCATCAGTCCCTGGTACTACGTTCCACCAGAGCTGATCTGATACAATTTGTAGTTCATTTGGGCCCTAGATTCCTTAGGGAGAAGGGAGTAGGGCACCCCACTGGAAAGATAGAAGAGAAGTAAAGCACTAAATGGGAGACCTGGGAATTGAAGGGAGATCTTTGCCTATTTCAAAATGTACTTCAAAGGCTAAATTGTGCAGCCTGGGAAAGGAAGGTTTTAGTTTGAGTGAGGGAGATTGAAGGCAGTTATCTTTGCTCTCTCTTCTCTCTTTCAACGAACTCTCCACATGTTTTGCCTTTAGACTCAGCAAACTCAAATGCTTGGATGAACTACTAAGTAGAAATAAAAATGATAATTCTCTTTTATTTCTTCTTTTTCTATGCAGTCATAATAGGTGGATTTTCATTAAACATGGGAAGATAAAAAATGGGAAATGCACTTTCCCTGAACTCTCTCAATGTTCTATAAAATGTTCAATTAACTGTACTTGCCACTGTCTATATTTCTTTCCATACTCTCTAGGTTGCATGAGATCTCTCTAGTGTTTCAGTTACATTAAAAAAAGAACCAATTTATTATTTTTCACTGAACCCGGAATAGCTGGGTGAATAAATACCGCTACTAATCATTTCGTTTGCTTCGTGACCTATTGTTTAAACTTTCGAGGAACCATAACACAGTAGGAACTAAAACTATTCTGAAAGAATAGTCTGCTAGTAGATAATAGGAATAAAACTTGATTTTCACCATGCCTTTGTGCACCCAGCTATCACTTTTACTGCAGGCTATCAAACCATGTAACAGCCACACAAGTAATTCCATTCCATATATCACATAGACAATTAATAATAATAAAAATTACAAGGGAGAATAAAGCACTGGTTAAGAATCTGAGGCACTATACATAGAGAAATTGGGGTATGAATCCCAGCTCTGCAGTAGAATAGCCATGGGTTCTGTGCCAAGTTATTTACTCTCTCAAAGCATTACTTTCCTTGTTTGTAAAATGGAGATAATAATACTTAACTCACAGGTTTTTGTAAAGATTAAGATACCAAATGAAAAATATCAAGAATAGTGAGTACAGGATCACAGCTCAGTAGCTCAGGAATGCTATTATCAGTACAAATGAAGCAAGAAACTTTTTTGTCATTGTTTTAATTGACTGTTTTGCTATGAGAATGCAGAGGTCAAAACAGTGATTTCTCGTTTTATTCCAGGAAATGTGGGTCTACCTCTGCCAGTTTTTATTAATATGGAAGTGTGTGTGTGTGTGTGTGTGTGTGTGTGTGCATGAGATTGAGAGAGAGAATATACTGGCACAGTAATGTTCCTTCTTGGGTGTATTTAAATTATTTGCTTTAAAACATTTAGTAGCAATGTAAGGGAAAGGGCACTTAACTCAGAACAAGAAAATTTAGGATTATGTCTTAGCATTGCCAAATATTGATTGTATCAAACACTTGATTCAGGTAGGTACCCCAAAAATGTTACACTTAAAAACAAATGAGTTGTTAGTCCTTGAATATTGGGGTTGAATATATTTTCAGTAGGCTGCACTATTTTCTTTTTTTAAAGATCTTGAGAGAGCGATGAGAACTTGAAAGCAAACTTAGCTTGAGTAGGTGTCCCTGTTGTGGAGCAGATTGAAGCTACTAAAAATGTCACATCTTCCAGAATGTTTTTCTTTTCTTTTTCTTTTTTTTGCTGACCTGTAGCCACTAACAGGGACTTCATTATTACTGAATGATGTATCTACTTCAGCGGTTCTCAAACTTTTTAGTCTCAGGATATTTTCTTACTTAAAAAAAAAAAAAAGATTTATTTATTTATTTATTTGAGAGGGAGAGAGAGTATGCAAGCAGGGGAAGGGGCAGAGGGGAAACAGACTCACTACTAAACAGGGAGGCCGTGCAGCTCAATCTCCCTACCAGGATATCATGACCTGAATGGAAACCAAGAATCAGATGCTTAATCAACTGATGCTAATCAACCACCCAGGCGCCCCAGGATATTTTCATACTTTTAAAAATGACTGGAGACCCCAGAAAGCTCTTGTTTTTGTGAGTTAAATTTATTGATATTGCTGTATTAAAATTTAAAACAAACTTAAAATAATACCTTTATATTTTAACATAAATAATATTTCCATGAAAAGACTACATTTTGAAAATAAAGCAAAAAAAATTCTGCAGAACAGCATTCCTCCAGTCCTGTTCCATTTTTGCAAATCTGATCAGTGTCTGGCTTCATAGGAAACAACTAGATTCTCTTATCTGTTTCTGCATTCATCTTCTGGAAAACCCTACTATACACTTGTAAAATAATAAGAGTGAGAAATCAATGAATATCTTAGATTTGTTATAAAATAAACCTTGACCTCATAGGTTGCTTTAAAGATCTCTGGGACTCAGGGACTGTGGGTTCCTAGCCCACACTTGAGTACCACTGTTACTGATTAATCACTGTTTCTTTTAGCTGTCTTCTTTAAAATTCAAAGACTCTTGGAAAGGGTAATACATTTACTGAACACCGCAGGGTGAATTGATTAAACTCTTGAGTCCTGAATGGGAAAGAGGAAAAGAATGAGAATAATGTAGACTTGAAAGGAACATGGTCTTGAAAAAAGTGGGAAATCAGAGACAATGAATCCTAGTATCAATTACATTTTGGTGTTTATAAATGAGCTCCATCACTTAATAGTGGCTTAAACTTGTAGCAGTTACTTAATTTTTCTTTTTTTATCTTTATCTTTAAAGATTTACTTAGTTATTTTAGAGAGAGAGAAGGGGGTGTGTGTGTACAGCAGGGTGGGAGGGGCAGAGGGAGAGGGAGAGAAGCAGACTCCCCACTGAGCTTGGAGTCCTGTGCAGGGCTCCATCTAGTGACTTTGACACCATGATCTGAGCCAAAATCAAGAGTCAGACACTTAACTGACTGAACTACCCAGGTGCCCCAGCAGTTACTTAATTTTTCTAAATCTCAGGTTTTCCGTCTGTAAAATGCAGATAACAATATTTAATTCATGGTTTTGTTGCAATAAGTCAAGTAATATTTGTAAAACACTTGGCTTAATGTCTGACATATAGTAAGTAGCCCATTATTAAGCCATTATTTTTATTGTTATTTTATCCAGGATTTGACATGCTCATAAACACATGTAATCTCTTCTTCAGACTTATACTGTGTACAGCAATAAATATCTTATCCTTAGGGCTTTATTTTATTCTGTTTTAAAATCCAAGTAGAGATAAAGCAAGAATGAGGGCAGTATGGAAGATAAAATGGAAGTAGATTAGACAGGGGTTGAAATTCTAGGGTATACATCATGAGACAGGTTTTCAACTAGGACTTTGGTAGTAGGAATGTGGAAGAGAGCTTCAGGTGATGTTACACACTAAAACGTATCCCTTCCCAAATTCATATGTTGAAGTCCTACACCCTAATATCTCAGGATGTGACTAAATATTTAGAGATAGAGTGTGTAAAGATGTAATTAAGATGAAAAGAGATCATTGGGTACAATAGCCAAATTATGGAAAGACCCCAAATGTTCATCAATTGACTGATGGAATGGATAAAGAAGTCATATGGGCATCCTGGGTGGCTCAACAGTTTAGCGCCACCTTCAGCCCAGGGCATGATCCTGGAGACCCGGGATCAAGTCCCACACTGGGTTCCCTGCATGGAGCCTGCTTCTCCCTTTGCCTGTGTCTCTCTCTCTCTCTCTCTCTCTCTCTGTGTCTCTCATGAATAAATAAAATCTTCTTTTTTTTAAGAAACCATTACTCAAGCCATTATTACTGAAGCCATTAAAAAAAAAAAAAGAATGAAATCTTTGCCACTTGCAAAGGATGGAATTAGTAATACACTAAGCAAAATAAGTCAGAGAAAGACACCGTATGATTTCACTCATGTGGAATTTAAGAAACAAAACAAATTGGTAAAGAAGGCAAAAAGAGAGAGGCAAACTAAGAAATGGATTCTTAACTATAGAGAACAAATTGATGATTACGGGGGGCGGAGGCAGGGATAGGTGATGGGTATTAAGGAGTGCACTTCCTGTCATGATCACTGGGTGTTGTATGTAAGGGTTGAATCACCAAATTGTGCACCTGAAACCTAATACTACACTATATGTTAACTAACTAGAATTTAAATTAAAAAAAAAAAAAACTTAAAAAAAGAGATCATCGGGATAGGCACTGATCCAATATGACCAGTGCTGTATTTTCTTTTCAAGATATTTATTTATTTGTTTAAAAGAGAGACAGCACAAGGAGGAGAGGCAGAGGGAGAGAGAGTCGTCAGCAGGCTCCAGGCTGAGCATGGAGCCCGACATGGGGCTCAGTCTCACAACAATGAGACCATAGACCTGAGCTGAAACCAAGAGTTGGATGCTCAACTGACTTCACCCCCCAGGTGCCCCATGACCAGTGTTTTTATGAGAAGAGGAGATTAGGATGAAGACACACAGAGAAGGCGGAGCTTGTGAAGATGTTGACAGATGGTCATCTCCAAGAGAGTAGTTAAGCCCCTTTCAGGGAGAAACCAGGAGGTGGGTTTTTGTCTGCTCCCTCTGCACCAAGCCCTAGGAATGCTTGCCTGCCTGCTCTTTAGCAACTGCTTCTTTATTTGCTGTAGTCTTGTGGGTCACGTAGTGCTGAACCCTCTTGGCTCTCAGAGCTACGTGATTTGGGGCCTGTCCCTAAGGCAGCAGCTTGAAAACTTGGAGCATTAGGTATGTGAATAAGCTACTTCCAGGGACATCCTGGCGAGGTGGTGTTGTTGCTGGAATGAGGTGGAGGGAGAGGACAGGAGTTACATCAGCTCCCCCATATTGCAGTCAGCCACGGTGCCTGCTCATTGGAAGTCAGACCTTCAGGCAACCCCTTATAAAGCATGCAGTCTTCCATGGAGAAACTGGGAGATGGGGATTTTTGTCTGTGCTGAGCCCTGTGGGACAGCTCCAGCGAGTGCTTGTTGGCTGTAGTCCTATGGGACTTGTGAATGTAAGTCTCATTGGTTTTCAGAGCAGGGAAGGGAGGGGAGGTGAGGGAGGAGATGAATGGGTGGTGAGGGGGAGGTCAGTCTCTTAGGTTGGTCAGTTGATATTGGGGTACCAGATGTGCGGTCCAAACTCTTCTCTCCTCAGGGAGAATCTGGGAGATGGGCTTCCATCCCAATTATATGTGGTTGTGTTGGGGGTGGGGTTTATGGCAAGAGCTCGTGTCAGCCTCTGCTTGTTTCAATATGCCTGTTTTCTTTTTTGCCCCATGTGACTCCTGTCCCTCAGCTAGTTTCTGGATTTTTCTCAGAGGGAATTGCTTCATGTATAGCTTGTGCATTGGGTGTGCACATGGGAAGAAGGAAATTCAGAGTCCTCTTATGTCACCATCTTGGTCGAGAGTCTATTCAGTGTTCTTTTTGAGGGATCTCCGATTCAGTTTTCTGGTTGACTGAGTGGGTGGGATGATAATACTGCCAAGGAAACATGTTTCCTTGCCTAGTTCTTTATAACACTTTTTCATTCTCACAAGCATCAACAAATTTTCTTGGTAATTTATTTTACAAATGACCTTTAATTTGCCTTTTAAAATTTTTAAATTCACATCCACAAGGTCTTCTTACAGGATTACTTTTGCCCTTGCTAGCTTCTTTCTGGTAAATTCTTTTTGCAAGTGTTGCAAGCTGATCTGGGATAAATTTAAACTTCCTTAATTGCATGAGGTTTTATTAAAGTTATAGAACTATGGATAATTAAGTCACGAGCAGTAAACTACATGAGAGTCTAGTGGAAAAAAATCAATACATGCAAACCTGATTGTTGTTTTTCTTAGAGATACTAAATTAGGGACTTTGAAGACTATATTGTGTATACTAAATTTGGAGCTTCTCTTAGTTGGTCTACAATAGCAGGGACCATAAACAAAGTTAATTTAGGTGATGGCTTCAATGTAACAACATTTTTCCTTGCTTGTCTGACTTTCTAAACACCTATAATAGATTCTCAAGTATTTTTTTAAAGGATACTGCTATTTATATCATTAGTTGCCTTCCTTTGTCAAATAAGTTTAAGTAGAAAATACTTAACGGTGATTTGGAATTGCAATTCAGCAGAGATGAAATAGCAAATACTACATTTTAAAAAAAGTCTTAAAAAAATTTTCCCCCTGAAATATTTACTTTATACTGCCTCCTCCTTGATTTATTAGTTTATTACTGAAAACCTTCTTGTTTCTTTTTGAGCTATTTTAGAAATGAAAATGGTAGACTATTTCTACAAGAATCACCGGAAAATATGTAGAAGCACATTTATTCAAAAAGGAGCATAAATCCTTTCAACAGGTTGGAGTTCTCTTCCCTTTATATTTCCACTATCTGGGTATCAAGTATGTGTATGATATGATTTGTATAAATGATAATGGAGAAATTTAAGTGAAAATATAGAGACCATGATCCTAGGAACTTACAGTATTAGAAATGGCAACTATGTAACTGCAACTTCACAGAAACTTATGATTTACTTGTATATATAAATCATATGCATTTTCTATCCTAAATATATCTTAGTCTCAGCTGTTTACCCCTCTCACTCCAGTTCTCCTTTCCTCCCTCCATTTTAGCCTGCAGGTTTGTTTCCTTGTACTAGTTTAGGTGAACCCTTCATGCAGCAGTCTCTGTGACTGGGACCCCCTGGAGTGATGCTGTGCTCAACTTTAATGACCTCACATAGCAGCTCTATGAATCTAAGATATAGTCACTTCTTACTTAATTTCTACAGTACCTCCATAACTGGCCTCTATGAATTTCCTTTACTTGATTTTCTACTTGGAACTCAAGTTAGAGAAACAAACATTTAAGTTATAGAGTGGTACTGGCTTGATGTGAGGTGCTTTCAAACGGTAAAATATGGGAAATATGTCCATAGGATATATTCAGTCTTCCTTATTAATTGCACTACCAATCCATTTCACTCATCTGTTTTTCTGAAGTACTTAAAATTCTAAAGGGATCTTTTAGTATCTAAAAAAATCCATAGGAACTTAATATTCACTGTTTATTGAGTTGCGCATCAAGAATTTCTGTGGATCTTTGCTTTCTCATCTGCAAAATGCAGGTTGTAGAACAAAATCAGAGCTCTTCAAAGTCAGAATAGTATGGGACAGTTGTCAAAAATATAGATTTTTAGGTCACCACCCTGAGCCTTTGAAATATGAATATCAATGACTTGGACCTAGCTATGTATTTCTGAGGTAGTTCTGATTTGGAAACTCCTGGACAGACATTTTGATACTTGTACACATACCAACTGCTCATGATTTTTTTTGTTTATAGTTGAGTTTTTATAATATTTTCCCCTTTCTTCTTATCTTCCTTTTCCTCTCTCCTCCCTTTCACTCTTTTGCATTTAGCTAGCTATTCATTATGTTTGCTAATTTATTTTGAGCCATGAATACAGTGTTACTGTGTTGTTAGCATGTGTTGTACCTAGAGCTGTTTTACCATATGTCTGCTTCCCACATTCAAAATGCAATTGCTCTTTTGAGTTATTATTTGTAATTTTGGAGCTTAAGTTATTGGCTATATCTACTTTGATCTTCACTGACTATAGATTGCTTTTCCTTAACAAGGATCAGATGGATTTCCTGAATAGATATAGAAGAGAAAATACTAAACTATTGTTGCTTGGCTAACTCTGACAATAGGAAATATTGTGATAGAACACTAGAAGTCCAAACTACCTCTGAATTTTGCATGTTTAAAGGGGTTTCCAGGATGAGAAGAAGGCTCTGTTGCTGAAAAATAATTAGGGTCATTGATTAAGTCAACTATTATTTGGGGGGCATTTATTTTATATCAGGCTGTTTGGATTATGCAGAGGTAAGCAAAAGAAGACAGGTCTTTGCTCATCTGGATTAGATTCATGCTGGTGGGGAGACAGAGATGATCAGTAACTAACAAAGAAACAATAAATAAATACTACTAATAAAATGGTGGTGTTACAAAGAGATTTAATAGCTTCCTGTTATGATAGGAAGTGTCTGTGTGGGGTTACTCTGTATTAGAAAGTAACATTTAAGCATGGAATTGATTGATCAGAAGGCAGCTATGCAAATATTAGGGTGAAGAATATTCTGAAAGAAGGGAGCAGTTTAGTGCAAAGGCCATAAGTCTGAGGATGAGCTTGATCATTTGAGAAGTCAAAAGAGGTCAGTGAGTATGTCAAGAGATTAGTAATATAATAGGTGAGAGTACACAGATGTGATAAAAGCAGGGGCTAAATCTCATAGGTTTTTGCGAGTATTACTTGTAAATCAAAATAAGAAGTTTGTAGGTAAGGAATGGCATTATTTAATTTCCGTTTTTTGTCTGCTGTGCAAATAGCATACTAGAAGGAGCCCTAAATAAAATTAGGAAACCCAGTTAAGGGTCTGTGCATTGGCCAAGCAAGACATGGTTATGCCTTGGACTAGAGTGACGGTTAGTGGGAACAGAGCAAAAGTATGGATATTTGAAATGTGATTTCAAGGTAGACTAGACAAGACTTGCTGAGAGATTGATAAGGGTATTGAGGGAAAGAGAAGCATAAAAAATGTGTATCTTGAGCAACCAGGGGAATGGTCATGCTTTTTACTCAGATGTAGGTGCCTGGCGACAAGCTGTCACATACCCATTCTTACTTTATAACTCTCTTAGTCATTTTTTTAAAAAAAATATTTCATTTATTTGGCACAGAGAGAGAAAGAGAGAGAGCACAAGCAAGAGAGAGCACTAGTCAGGGGGAGAGTTGGAGGGAGAGGTTCCTGCTCCATCTTAGGACCCTGGGATCATGACCTGAGCCAAAGGCAGATGCTTAACCCACTGAGCCACCAGGTGCCCCTCTCTCAGTCATTTTGATATGAGATCTCACAATCAGTCCTCTATAGTGAAGAGTTGATAGTGAAACATTTGAGCTCTGCCCTTACCCATCTTTGAGCAGTGGGAAATTTGCATAGATTTTGTGACCTCAAATTTCAAATTTGTGATTGAAGCATCAGATGAAATTATGAATGTATATAGCTGGAGGAGCTGTACCTAATAAGGGGACAGTTCTTCAAATAGATATGAATTCAAACCTTCCCCAGCTATATTCTGGCCCCTACTATAGGACTTCATTTTTATGATTTAGATGCCACTAATCAAGGTTGTCACTTTCGCTCATTTTAGTAGATTTTATCCGAAATGATGGAGGGCTCTGAGGATTTTTATAACATCTATTTGAAGGTAAAGCTATCTTAAAATGTAATTACTATTTGAATTTGCTTCTTAATAGCAAGTGTTTTCTATTTTATCAACTCACAGTATGACCATATTGGAAAAAATTATTTTGTCTTCTGACCTTGCCAGGTTATGTGTCTTCTTTTCTCCCCATCAGCTGTATTGAGACACAATTGGCATAACATTAAGTTTAAGGTGTACAATACAATAATTTGAAACACATGTGTAATATTAAATATTTACCACAATTGGGTTAGTTGATATATCCTCTATATCACTTAATTACCATTTTGTTGTTATTGTTATGGTGAGAACATTAAAGCTTTACTCTCACAGCAACTTTCAAGGATATAGTATTGTTAACTATAGACGCCATGCTGTACTTTAGATCCCTAGACCTTATTCATCTTATAAATGAGTGTTTGTACCTCATGACCAACATTTCCCTATCAGCCCCTGGCAACCACCCTTCCACTGTTTCGATGATTTTGATATCTTTAGAGTCCACATATAAGTGAGGTCATGCAGTATTTTTCTGTCTCTGTTTGACCTAGTTCACTTAGCATAATACCTTCAAAGTCCATCTTTGAGAATGTCGGGATTTCCTTCTTTTTTAAAGCTGAATAATAGTTCATGGTGTGTGTGTGCACATTTCAAAATCTGTTCATCCATCAAAGGACACTTAAATAGTTTCCATATCTTGGCTGTGGTGAATAATGCTGCACTGAACTGAGCGTCCAGATATCACTTTGAGATAGTGATTTCCTCTTCAGAGATATTCCCAGAAGGGGGATTTCTGGATCTTTGGGTAGTTCTATTTTTAATTTTCTAAGGAGTTTCCATACTGTTTTCCAGATTGGCTGTCCCAGTTTGCATGCCTACCAACAGTGCTCCTGGATGTCAGTATGCAGACTGTGGTTCCTGGGTCTTGCCCCACCCTCATGGCAGCGGAGGGCAGTGGTGACAGCTGTGCTGTCCATTGCTTTCTTCAGTGGCAAGGGCAGTTGGGTTTGTCTGCAGAGTATGTCACTGGAAATCCCAATTTCTCCAGCTGTATGGCTGCTACCAGTAGCCCCATCTTTTCTTCATAGTTCCTAGTCATTTCTGTGCATCTCAGCATTGTAATTCTCCGAGTGAGTGAAACAGAAGAAGGATTTTCCTGCATTGCACTGAAAGGCTGAGGAAGCTTGGTGTTTATTCAGCTCTTCCTTTCCCTGTGAGGGGATTTTTCTAGCTGGGGGGTTCTCTCTCAGTGCTGAGCATTGCTGGTGAGGGAGGCATTGTTGGGGGAGTGGAGGCTGGGGTCTCCTCCTCCTCCCACTTATGTCACCTTGTGTAATGCCCTCGAGTGCTGTCTGCATTGTCACAGATGGCAGACTTTCCTTCTTTTTTTATGCTCAAATAATACTCCAGTGTGTGTGTGTGTGTGTGTGTGTGTGTGTGTAAAAACCACGTTTCAAAATCCATTCATCCATTTTGGTGATGTCACTTGTAAATTCTGTCTTTTTAATTAACTAAAGGAAAATCATCACTTCTAGAGGCAAAAAAATCTGTACAATAAACTCAGTAAAATGAGACAACTGGTCTTTTGGGAAAACTGATGGAAACTCAGCTGTGACTCACAGTCAGGGTTTATATATATATATATACACATTATATACATATATATATATTTGAATCATGTGTGAATACAAAGCAAAAAATTAGAGTAAGAGATATATTAAAAATCTGGATACTACTAGAAATACAATTTCATATTTTTTCCTTAGCAATGTAGAGTAAGCATTTTCCCACCTTTGTGGAAACTGTTTTTTTTTTTTTTTTTCAAAAGATTTGTTTATTTTTTTAGAGAGAGTTACAGAGAGAGAACAGTGGGGGCTGGGGGCAGAGGGGAAGAGAGGAAGAGTGCCAAGAGGACTCCATGCTGAGTGCAGAACCCAACACAGGGCCGATCACACAACTGTGAGATCATGACCTCAGCCGAAACCCAAGAGTCAAATGTGTAACTGTCTGTGCTACCCAAGCACCCCTGTACCATGATTTTTATTTTTTATTTTTTATTTATTTTTTTAAATAAATTTATTTTTTATTGGTGTTCAATTTACCAACATACGGAATAACACCCAGTGCTCATCCCGTCAAGTGCCCCCACCAGTGCCCGACACCCATACACCCCCACCCCCCGCCCTCCTCCCCTTCCACCACCCCTAGTTCATTTCCCAGAGTCAGGAGTCTTTATGTTCTGTCTCCCTTTCTGATATTTCCCACACATTTCTTCTCCCTTCCCTTATGTTCCCTTTCACTATTATTTATATTCCCCAAATGAATGAGAACATACACTGTTTGTCCTTCTCCGATTGACTTACTTCACTCAGCATAATACCCTCCAGTTCCATCCACGTCGAAGCAAATGGTGGGTATTCGTCCTTTCTAATAGCTGAGGAATATTCCATTGTATACATAGACCACATCTTCTTTATCCATTCATCTTTCGATGGACACCGAGGCTCCTTCCACAGTTTGGCTATTGTGGACATTGCTGCTATAAACATGGGGGTGCAGGTGTCCCGGCATTTCATTGCATCTGAATCTTAGGGGTAAATCCCCAACAGTGCAATTGCTGGGTCGTAGGGCAGATCTATTTTTACCTCTTTGAGGAACCTCCACACAGTCTTCCAGAGCGGCTGCACCAGTTCACATTCCCACCAACAGTGTAAGAGGGTTCCCTTTTCTCCGCATCCTCTCCAACATTTGTGGTTTCCTGCCTTGTTAATTTTCCCCATTCTCACTGGTGTGAGGTGGGATCTCATTGTGGTTTTGATTTGTATTTCCCTGATGGCAAGTGATGCAGAGCATTTTCTCATGTGCATGTTGGCCATGTCTATGTCTTCCTCTGTGAGATTTCTCTTCATGTCTTTTGCCCATTTCATGATTGGATTGTTTGTTTCTTTGGTGTTGAGTTTAATAAGTTCTTTATGGATCTTGGAAACTAGCCCTTTATCTGATGCATCATTTGCAAATATCTTCTCCCATTCTGTAGGTTGTCTTTGAGTTTTGTTGCCTGTATCCTTTGCTGTGCAAAAGCTTCTTATCTTGATGAAGTCCCAATAGTTCATTTTTGCTTTTGTTTCTTTTGCCTTCGTGGATGTATCTTGCAAGAAGTTACTGTGACCGAGTTCAAAAAGGGTGTTGCCTGTGTTCTCCTCTAGGATTTTGATGGAATCTTGTCTCACATTTAGATCTTTCATCCATTTTGAGTTTATCTTTGTGTATGGTGAAAGAGAGTGGTCTAGTTTCATTCTTCTGCATGTGGATGTCCAATTTTCCCAGCACCATTTATTGAAGAGACTGTCTTTCTTCCAATGGATAGTCTTTCCTCCTTTATCGAATATTAGTTGACCATAAAGTTCAGGGTCCACTTCTGGGTTCTCTATTCTGTTCCATTGATCTATGTGTCTGTTTTTGTGCCAGTACCACACTGTCTTGATGACCACAGCTTTGTAGTACAACCTGAAATCTGGCATTGTGATGCCTCCAGATATGGTTTTCTTTTTTAAAATTCCCGTGGCTATTCGGGGTCCTTTCTGATTCCACACAAATCTTAAAATAATTTGTTCTAACTCTCTGAAGAAAGTCCATGGTATTTTGATAGGGATTGCATTAAACGTGTAAATTACCCTGGGTAACATTGACATTTTCACAATATTAATTCTGCCAATCCATGAGCATGGAATATTTTTCCATCTCTTTGTGTCTTCCTTAATTTCTTTCAGAAGTGTTCTATAGTTTTTAGGGTATAGATCCTTTACCTCTTTGGTGAGGTTTATTCCTAGGTATCTTATGCTTTTGGGTGCAATTGTAAATGGGATTGACTCCTTAATTTCTCTTTCTTCAGTCTCATTGTTAGTGTATAGAAATGCCACTGACTTCTGGGCATTGATTTTGTATCCTGCCACGCTACCGAATTGCTGTATGAGTTCTAGCAATCTTGGGGTGGAGGCTTTTGGGTTTTCTATGAAGAGTATCATGTCATCGGCAAAGAGGGAGAGTTTGACTTCTTCTTTGCCAATTTGAATGCCTTTAATGTCTTTTTGTTGTCTGATTGCTGAGGCTAGGACTTCCAGTACTATGTTGAACAGCAGTGGTGAGAGTGGACATCCCTGTCTGGTTCCTGATCTTAGGGGAAAGGCTCCCAGTGCTTCCCCATTGAGAATGATATTTGCTGTGGGCTTTTCATAGATGGCTTTTAAGATGTTGAGGAATGTTCCCTCCATCCCTACACTCTGAAGAGTTTTGATCAGGAATGGATGCTGTATTTTGTCAAATGCTTTCTCTGTATCAAATGAGAGGATCATATGGTTCTTGGTTTTTCTCTTGCTGATATGATGAATCACATTGATTGTTTTACGAGTGTTGAACCAGCCTTGTGTCCCAGGGATAAATCCTACTTGGTCATGGTGAATAATTTTCTAAATGTATTGTTGGATCCTATTGGCTAGTATCTTGTTGAGAATTTTTGCATCCATGTTCATCAGGGATATTGGTCTGTAATTCTCCTTTTTGGTGGGGTCTTTGTCTGGTTTTGGAATTAAGGTGATGCTGGCCTCATAGAACGAATTTGGAAGTACTCCATCTCTTTCTATCTTTCCAAACAGCTTTAGTAGAATAGGTATGGTTTCTTCTTTAAACGTTTGATAGAATTCCCCTGGGAAGCCATCTGAACCTGGACTTTTGTGTCTTGGGAGGTTTTTGATGACTGCTTCAATTTCCTCCATGGTTATTGGCCTGTTCAGGTTTTCTAATTCTTCCTGTTCCGGTTTTGGTAGTTTGTGGCTTTCCAGGAATGCGTCCATTTCTTCTAGATTGCCTAATTTATTGGCGTACAGCTGTTCATAATATGTTTTTAAAATCGTTTGTATTTCCTTGGTGTTGGTAGTGATCTCTCCTTTCTCATTCATGATTTTATTAATTTGAGTCTTCTCTCTCTTCTTTTTAATAACGCTGGCTAATGGTTTATCTATCTTATTGATTCTTTCAAAGAACCAACTCCTGGTTCTGTTGATCTGTTACACAGTTCTTCTTGTCTCGCTTTCGTTGAGTTCTGCTCGAATCTTTATTAACTCTCTTCTTCTGCTGGATGTAGGATCTATTTGCTGTTTTTTCTCTAGCTCCTTTATGTGTAAGGTTAGCTTTTGTATTTGAGTTCTTTCCAGTTTTTGAATGGATGCTTGTATTGCGATGTATTTCCCCCTCAGGACTGCTTTTGCTGCATCGCAAACATTTTGAACAGTTGTATCTTCATTCTCATTAGTTTCCATGAATCTTTTAAATTCTTCCTTAATTTCCTGGTTGACCCTTTCATCTTTTAGCAGGATGGTCCTTAACCTCCACGTGTTTGAGGTCCTTCCAAACTTCTTGTTGTGATTTAGTTCTAATTTCAAGGCATTATGGTCTGAGAATATGCAGGGGACAATCCCAATCTTTTGGTATTGGTTCAGACCCAATTTGTGACCCAGTATGTGGTCTATTCTGGAGAAAGTTCCATGTGCACTTGAGAAGAATGTGTATTCAGTTGAGTTTGGATGTAAAGTTCTGTAGATATCTGTGAAATCCATCTGGCCCAGTGTATCATTTAAAGCTCTCGTTTCTTTGGAGATGTTGTGCTTAGAAGACCTATCGAGTATAGAAAGAGCTAGATTGAAGTCACCAAGTATAAGTGTATTATTATCTAAGTATTTCTTCACTTTGGTTATTAATTGATTGATATATTTGGCAGCTCCCACATTCGGGGCATATATACTGAGGATTGTTAAGTCCTCTTGTTGGATAGATCCTTTAAGTATGAGATAGTGTCCCTCTTCATCTCTCACTACAGTCTTCGGGGTAAATTTTAGTTTATCTGATATAAGGATGGCTACCCCTGCTTTCTTTTGAGGACCATTTGAATGGTAAATGGTTCTCCAACCTTTTATTTTCAGGCTGTAGGTGTCCTTCTGTCTAAAATGAGTCTCTTGTAGACAGCAAATAGATGGGTCCTGCTTTTTTATCCAGTCTGAAACCCTGCGCCTTTTGATGGGGTCATTAAGCCCGTTCACATTCAGAGTTACTATTGAGAGATATGAGTTTAGTGTCATCATGATATCTATTCAGTCCTTGTTTTTGTGGATTGTTCCACTGAACTTCTTCTTAAAGGGAATTTTAAGAGTCCCCCTCAAAATTTCTTGCAGAGCTGGTTTGGAGGTCACATATTCTTTCAGTTGCTGCCTGTCTTGGAAGCTCTTTATCTCTCCTTCCATTTTGAATGAGAGCCTTGCTGGATAAAGTATTCTTGGTTGCATGTTCTTCTCATTTAGGACCCTGAATATATCCTGCCAGCCCTTTCTGGCCTGCCAGGTCTCTGTGGAGAGGTCTGCTGTTACCCTAATACTCCTCCCCATAAAAGTCAGGGATTTCTTTTCTCTTGCTGCTTTAAGGATCTTCTCTTTATCTTTGGAATTAGCAAGCTTAACTATTTGATGTCAAGGTGTTGAACGGTTTTTATTGATTTTAGGGGGGATCTCTCTATTTCCTGGATCTGAATGCCTGTTTCCCTTCCCAGATTAGGAAAGTTTTCAGCTATGATTTGTTCAAATACATATTCTGGCCCTCTGTCCCTTTCGGCGCCCTCGGGAACCCCAATTAAACGTAGGTTTTTCTTCCTCAGGCTGTCATTTATTTCCCTTAATCTATCTTCATGGTCTTTTAATTGTTTGTCTCTTTTTTCCTCAGTTTCCCTCTTTGCCATCAACTTGTCTTCTATGTCACTCACTTGTTCTTCCACCTCGTTAACCCCCATCGTTAGGACTTCTAGTTTGGATTGCATCTCATTCAATTGATTTTTAATTTCTGCCTGATTAGCTCTAAATTCTGCAGTCATGAAGTCTCTTGAGTCCTTTATGCTTTTTCTAGAGCCACCAGTAGCTGTATAATAGTGCTTCTGAGTTGGCTTTCTGATATTGAATTGTAATCCAGATTTTGTAACTCTGTGGGAGAGAGGATTGTTTCTGATTCTTTCTTTTGAGGTGAGGTTTTCCTTCTAGTCATTTTGCTCAGTGCAGAGTGGCCAAAAGCAAGTTGTATTGGGAAAAGGAGAAAAAGAGAGGAGAGAAAGAAGGAAAGAAAAGAGAAAAAGAAAAAAGAATAAAGGAAGAAAAAAAGAAAAAAAAAGAGAAGAAAAGAGAAAGAGAAAGAAAGGGAAAAAAAGGTGGGGGAAGGAAACAAAGCAAAAAGCAAAAAAAAAAAACTAAACCAAAACAACAACAACAACAACAACAAAAAACAAACACGGGGGAGTACCTTCTGATTCTGTATACTTTAAGTCCCTTGGCTTCCCCTGGAACTTGTCCGTCTAGCTGGTCTTCTGGGGGAGGGGCCTGTTGTGCTGATTTTCAGGTGTTAGCACTTGGGGGAGCTGCTCTGCCCCCTGCCTGGTGCAGGGCTCAGTGGGGGTTGTTTACCCCGTGAGGCCCCAGGAGGAACAACTGCAGTGGCGGGGCCAGCTGTGGAGCCCTGGAGTCATTTCCTGCAGTAGCTCCAGAGCTCTCCGTCTGCAGGGCCTGGAGGCTCCGGGGCGGGGCCGCTGATCTGCTCAGCTCCGGGCAGGAGCGTCCTTGCTGTCCTGGGCCCTCCCGGCCTCTGCCTATCCCGGGGGGAGGCCGGATCCTGGGCTGTGTCCCGGCGCCCTGTGCTCCGAAGCCTGCGCTGTTGGATTCGCGCTCCCGGGCCGCAGCCCCCTCCGCGGAGCCGCCCCCAAGCCCCCCGAGCCCCCCGAGCTGCTCCCGCCCCGTAGCCCCCTCCGCGGAGCCGCCCCCGACCCCCCCAGCTGCTCCCGCCCCGCAACCCCCTCCGCGGAGCCGCCCCGAGCCCCCCAAGCTGCTCCCGCTCCGCAGCCCCCTCCGCGGAGCCGCCCCCAGCCCCCCCCGAGCTGCTCCCGCCCCGCAGCCCCCTCCGCGGAGCCACCCCGAGCCCCCCAAGCTGCTCCCGCCCCACAGCCCCCTCCGCGGAGCCTCCCCCCAGCCCCCCGAGCTGCTCCGGTCCCGCCGTGCGCTGCAGCCCTTAGGGAGCTCGGCGCACTCTCCCGGGGCGCAGGTGTCTGTTAGTGTCCCAGGGAGCCCGAGGGCATCCCCGCCCTCCTGGGTCCTGCTCCACCTCCCCGCGAGCCCCTTTCCTCCCGGGAAGGTCGGTGCAGCTCCTGCTCCTCCGGGACGGGGCTCTCCTGTCCTGGGGACACTCGCCCCGGCCTCAGCCCGGCTCCTCGCGGGGCCCCTCCCCCTTGGAGGCCTTTGTTTCTTTACTTCTTTTTCCTCGTCTTCCTACCTTGATAGATGCGCGAACTCTTCTCACTGTAGCATTCCAGCTGTTCTCTCTTTAAATCTCAGGCCGAATTCGTAGATTTACAGGATGATTGGAAGGTTTTCTAGGTAATTTGGTGGGGACAGGTGATTTGGGGACCCTACTCTTCCGCCACATTGCCCCTCCTCCTCTGTACCATGATTTTTAATGTAAGTGTGGTGTTGTATCAGTTAGATGAGTTATATGCTATTTAATACCTTCTCTAATCACTGGTGGAACTCTGATTTCACCATAGCCTCACAGTTTTATGCTATTTAACAAAATAAAATTGGGTGTTTCAGAAACTTGTAGGCTCACTTGTTTGTGAATTTACTTTGCTTTTGGTTGCTAATGGATAGTTACGATCAGCTATAACCCAGTGCAAATGCTCTATATCTTGAATATATATTCTTTGAGGTCTGGAATTTTGATATGCTTAATCATAGCTTTGGGCTCATACTTTTTCTTTCATGGACGGTGGACAAATTGAATTATTTTTAAAAGGGGAGCAAATGGTATGCTTTAAGAAGTCTGTATAACTTACCTTTAGCTCCTTTTCTATATTTAAATATATTTTAGAGGAAAAAGAATCACAGTGCCTAAGACTTTTAAAGCTAGAATTAAAGTGCATTAAGGCTTTCTTGAATCTTGTTATCTGTCATTTTAAATCCTCTTGAAGTTAGGTATAAAGAATAATAGATATATATTCAGTCAGGATACTGAAGATTTTTACTGGCTTTTGGATTAGAAGATTTTCAACTATCAGTGTTTAAGCCTCAACTAGCTGCCAGTTAGTCTTGACAAGGCCAAAATAAGATTCTAATAGTTGTGATTGTGGAGAGGGTGCTTTTTCATTAGGTGAGGCAAAGTGTCAATTAAAAGGGTATTGAGATAAAGAAATTGAAACTAGATTAAGTTTATACTTTTTCATGGATGATAAGAAAATCCATTTTCGAGTTGCATTTCATTGAGGATATACTATCAGGGGCAAAGCTGGAATACCGTGCACACTTAAAAGACTGCCTTGAGTCCTCAAAAGACTTATTAACTGCCTAGTCATTTCAAAAGAATTTTTGTAGATATAAAACAAGCATGCTTTATATAAAATGAAATGCCAAGGCCACATAATGGCAGTAACTTTTAAAGAAGCTTACAATTAGCAGTCTTATTTCCCCCTCACTCTTTCCTGGTAGTTCATGTAAATACTGAGCAGTCTTTCAGTGGGGTTTCTAATCTTATGAGAAAGTCTAAAGACTATATTTGATATATCTGCAAAAGGAAATAACTGTGTACATTTCCAGCACGACTATCCTTTTTCAGAGGCAATGCCTGGTAAGAGTAAACTTGAAATTTTAATACAACATTGGAAACTGAGCATGCATCTGTAGAATGCATGAAACCTCAAGTTAGAATTGCTATCCTGACTAATCTATATAAATAAAATTAAGTTTCTCTCTGACGGTTACTGCATATGGTGAAATGTTTGGATAGATTTCCTAAAATTTAGAAAGCCTTTTTAGGAGTTAATAGTAGGCTATGTATTAAATAAGATATTCACTTAGAGAAGACCCAGGAGACTCCCCAAAGAAATGCCTCCAGTGGAACTTCAGGCATTGGTTTGCACAGAGCTGCTTCTTACATTTCAACTTGATCTAGTTTGCTTTTGCGTAAGTAGCACCTGACATTTATTGATATATCCAACGATAGTTAATGATTCTTCCTGTTTGTTGGGGGAAAAACATAATATTGAAATTTAGCTGCTTCCTTCTGGTCTCTATAATTTCACATGAAAAAGACACTGTCATTAGAATGTGTGTTCTCCTATAAAGTAAGGCATTACATCTCTCTGACTGCTCTCAAATAGTTTATTTTGTGTTATTTTTCAGAAGCTTAACTGTGATGGGCCTTCCTAAAGATTTCCTTGGGTTTATGCCTTTTAAGGTTCACTCAGTTTCTTGAATCTGTAGGTTTGTGTCTTTTGCCAAGTTTGGGATGCTGTCATCCATTATTTCTGTGAATACCCTTTGCAGCCCGACTCTCTTTCTCTTTACCTTCTGGAACTCCCATGGTATGAATGTTGGATCTTTGTGTTATATTCCCACAGTCTCCAAGTCTCTGTTCATTTTTTTCCAGCCTATGTTCTCTCTAATCTTTTCACACTGAGTAAATTCTATTGATCTTTCCTTAAGTTCACTGATTCAATCCTCTGTCATCTCCACTACTGTTGGGACCATCCACCATGTGTATTTTTCCTATTATATTTTTCAGTTCTATGATTTCCATTTAGTTAATTTTTATTATTTCCATTTCTTTCCTGAAATTATCTATTTTTTCTATTTGTTTTAAAACAATTTATCATTGATTGTTGAAGCATTTTTACAATGGCTGCCTTAAAATTCTTCTCAGATACTTTCATTGCCTAATCCATCTTGTTGTTAACATTAGTTCCTTTTCTCATGCAAGTTCTGATTTCTTGATTTTTGGCATGAGGAGTGATGTATTTTTTTATTCTGGACATTATATCTATTATAATATCTATTATATCTATATAATAGACTATGGATATTACTTAAATATTATATTTAATGAGCAGCTATCCTGTTGTTTAGTACCTAGGTCCTGGCTTATTGTTTTGGGCTGTAGTTCTAATAGCAGTTTAGTTTTCAGAGTATTTGCAATGTTATTTTGGTCTATTTGGTTTATTAGGAACTGATATAGTTGCTATTGGTCCTTGCTGGTGCTGTTTAAGGGGAGAGGGCAGCAAAAGGGGTTTCCTCTGGTTGGGAAGCAGGTGCCTCTGGGTGGAGGTGGGGGAGCCTCAGCGCTTAGGGACTTTGAAGCTTTCTGGGCCAGGTGAGGTTGTGGCAGGATCCCTCTTGCTAGCGTTGCTTAGCTGCTCTGTGCCTCTTAGTAAGAGTCTCCGGTCATGCATGAAAGGAGAGCTCTTCCCCTAAGCATCTTAATTGTTGGTGGGGCTCCCTATCCATCTTCCTTACAACTATCTGGTGTTATCAGAGGGACTCCTATCACTTTGGGGAAAGAAAAGAGCCTCCCTTGGCTGGCTCCTATGCTAGGCTGGGAAGAGAGTGCATGTAACTTATGCTCCTCTTATATTCTTTTTCTAGTCCTGGGATTGCCAACCAGTTTGCCTTCCTCTTTTACTTTTCAGAGTTTTTCTTTGATTACCTTTTATTTCTTTCCAGAATTTATAGTTAAACTTAATGTGGAAGAACAGGGAGAAATGATCCTGCACAACTTGTCTGGATCTCAAGCTGCCACTTACCATGGCATATTGGAAAAGAAAGGAGTTTGAGTCAGTTTTAGCCTTGAATCCTTGTTGAGCCACTAATCTGTATGACCTATATGACCTTAGAGCATGTATTTAACTTCTCTAAGTCTTATTTTCTTCAACTGTAAAATGGAGATACCTCATTTATTCGTTCACTCTTTATTCATTCAACAAAATATCTGTCATTGTGAATACTCTAAGCTATCCACTATTTAGGGCATGAGATTCAGTGGCATGTAAGAAAGTTAAGATCCCTGCTCTTGTGACATTTTGTCCTTACGGAATACTCAGATAATCAACGGTGACACAAAAATAAATAATTCCAGAGAGTGATAAGTTCTATGAGAAAACTACAATATGGTAATGCTGGAGAATGACAGAGATGGGTACTTGGATGAGTATACTTCAGATACTCAGGGAGGGTCTCTCTCAAGAGATGACATTTCATACATTCATTCCATTGATTCAGCCACGTTAATTGAGCTCTTAGTAGATAAATATTTGAACAAAGACCTGAATGATGAAAAGGCTCCAAACACTTGAAAATTTGATAGGATACCAATCTAGGCTGGGGGGGGGGGGGGGGAGGGAGGGCGCACTCTTAAAAAAAAAAAAGATGTGAAGTAGAAGAATCTTGAAAAGATCATGGAATAAAGGTATGTAGTGTGGGTGGAATATTGTAAATGAAGGGGAATATTGTGCCACGGTGATCAAAAAAGGTAGGCAAGAAAAACTATGTGGGGGCTTTAGGGTCATGATGTTGAGTTTAGTTTTATTCTCTCAAGAATGTGATGTCTTTAGAGGGTTTAAGCAGATAAATGATACAATTTATGGATGTTTAATAAGGATTAGTCTAGCTGTTTTGTAAGTAATAGAATGTGGGAAAGCAAAAATAGAAGCTAAAACACCAACCAGTTAAAAATTTATTTTAGTAGTTCAGGTAGGAAATAATGAAACTTGAGCTTGAAAGGCAGCTGTGGAAAAAAGAAGCTGTAGTTTGAACACACCCTTTGCGGTTCAAGCAGGCAAGATTTTCCGAAGGATTGTCTCTGAAGTTAGGAAAAATGAGAGGAATCTATTTTGGATTTAGGTTGGATGATGGGAGTCATTTTAGACATGAGAGGATTGGGAGAGGAGATTGTATTAGAAATGGGGTCAGAAATTAAATATATTTGTTTTCAGTAAGTTAAATTTTGAGGTGTCCATAAAACATTCATGGAGATTTTCTAAAAGTAGTAAATATCCAATTCTGGAGCTCATGGGATTCTGGGCTGGTGCGACAGTATAAATCTGTGTGTCACCAACATTTAGATGATGTTTAAAGCAGAAGGACTCATCTAAAGGGAAATTACAAAAAGAAGGATCTGAGCTACTCCACAATTTTAAAATCAGGAGTAGGAGGTGCATCTAGCCAAAACAGATCAAGAAGACAAGAGAAAGTGGGGATAAAATTTAGGTAATTCAGTGTCAGAGAGGTTAAATGAAGAAAATATTTCAGAAGGGAGAAGTGTTCAATGTTGTCAAATGCTTTAGTGAGATAAAGACATAGAATTGACTAATGGAGTTGGTAATTTGGAAATATTAAGTGGGCTTCATAAGAGTCATTTCAGTGGAGTAGTCAGGGTTATTAAGAAAATCATTTATATATGAAGTTAGGCATTCTACTAATTTCAAATTACTTTTCCCTGAGTTTCTTCATGTGTAAAATGATGATAATGGTGTTTTTATGCCCACGTCATTCCTTTTCTCTCATAATACTAGATTTTTAAGGGATCAAATGACAATACATAAGGAAAAAAAATGACCTATGCAGAATTGCACAAATGCACACTTAATATTTATTTTTCTTTTCTTTTTTTAAAGATTTATTTATTTTAGAAAGGGAAGGAGTGGGGGAGGAGAGGCAGAGGGAGAGAGGGAATCTTAAGCAGACTCTGCAGTGAGCACAGAACCTGACATGGGGCTCAGTCTCACAACCCTGAGATCATGACCTGAGCTGAAACCAATAGTCAGACATTTAAATGACCACCCAGGCACCCCTATTTTTCTTTTATATACTTGGAGGTAGACACATTTTAAGCAAATACACACTCATACATCCAATGAATGGACATTTACTCCTTTCAAAAATATGTTTGAGCCAATAATTGAGCCAAGAATTGCCTCTGCATTATAGATACTTAAGTAGTTGGATTTGTCTTTAAATATAGATGAAGATATGCAAAAATAAACTTTATTTTAAGGCCAGATATTAAGCCACAGTTTTCTAAGGTGACAGATATGAGCATTCCTAAGTTTGTTTTCAGAAATTGCCTTATTTTTATAATAACCACTACTACTAACATTGCCTTAATAACAACCACAATTAAAATCACACCAATAATAGCTACTATTTTTAGGGTACATTACATATCAGGCACTTCACATATATTATCTCATTTAATTTTTATAACCACCCTGTGATATGGGATGCTATTATTATCTCCACTTTATAAGTAAAAAAAAAAAAATGAGTCTCAAGGAGGCTGAGCAAATTTTTCCAAGAACTGCAGATAGTCTGAGTCAAGTTTTAAAATAAAATCTTTTTAAATCCATTGTTCTTACTCTTAACACAATTCTGACTTTCATTTTTGGGTGTGTTGAGAGGTTTAGATTTGGTAAGGTGAGAGTTGTGGAGCATCTACACAGACAAATCTCCTAGACTCGTGACCAAAACCAAGCTTTGTTTATTCTAAGGAAAGAAAACTGCAAAGAGAAAAGATAAAAAGTAGGCTAAAATATCAGATCAGAGAGAAAGGACTTGAGATGTGACAAAGCCACATGTGAAATGTGGAACTCTCCCCAAGATGGATGTATAGATTAAAAGAGGGACAGTGAAGATAGCCCGGCCATAGGTACATAAAACATAGTATATCTTGGTTGTCAGTGCACTATGTCAAGAGAGGATTCTAGGAGTCACAGTTGGGGGATGCTGACGTTTAAGGATGGGATATCCATCACTTGGAAAGGCTCAGAAAAGGGAAAATGAATGTACATTTATTTTAGAGGGATTTGTTTTAATCAGGTAAGGTATGACATGCAGGCATGGAAGTGACCATCATAAAGGAAGAAGTTTATTGTATTCACAGATCCTTAGAAACAGGAGGCATGGCACACAATGCAGGAAGTACCAGGGTCGGTTGGAAGGCAGAGGAAGGAAGAGGAAAATATGGAAAGTTCCTTTATTTGTGGGAAGGAATGAGCAAGGCAAGATTAGCAGCCTTAGGATTGGTTATTTGGTTTCAGTAGGCTTTGGGGTATAGGGTTGTCCCCAGTAAACTGGTATTTGGCTCTAGCAGAAAATGAGAAGTGGCCTGGAAAGTGAGAGGCTGATAAAGAAAGTGATTAATTTGTAACATCTGCACTGGTTGGTTTGCATATGAAAGGTGGCCACTGCAGGCCAGTAGTTGCTATCTGTGGGAATTAGCTAACCCCGGGAGGGGCAGTCCCTCCCAGCTCAGTAAGGTGCCAGATGCGAAAGCATCAAAATACAGAAAATAAAAAGCCATGGTTAATATAGTATTAAACACTTATTAGGGCAGCCCCGGTGCCGCAGCGGTTTAGCGCCGCCTGCAGCCCTGCAGCCCGGGGCATGATCCTGGAGACCTGGGATCTAGTCCCACATCAGGCTCTCTGCATGGAGCCTGCTTCTCCCTCTGCCTGTGTCTCTGCCTCTCTCTCTGTGTCTCATGAGTAAATAAATAAAATCTTAAAAAAAAAAAAAACACTTATTAGATACCAGGCATAGATTTTGTCTCTCTCTCTGTGTCTCTCATGAATAAATAAATAAAATCTAAAAAAAAAAAAACACTTATTAGATACCAGGCATAGATTTTGTCTCATTTATTTTTTGTGATAACCTGTAAGGTAGGAATTATGTTTTTATTTTATAAATGAAAGAGTTAATGTTGGTTGATTGTGGGAAAAGTCCCAATTTGTGATGAAGTCCTGCTAGTGTCAGTACACAAAGTAATCACTTTACGGGGCTGGACCCTGCCATTCTGCAGTTGTTACCAGCTGTGTCTTGGGTAGTGGAGAGAAATAAGATTAGAGAATTTCTAAGATTCTCCACTGCCTTTGTGGCTTGGTATATATAGTCTGATGGGATCTGTAGGAGAGAAGTTATCTGAGGAAGTTTACTGTGGCAGGGTGTGTAGGGGGCACTGCTGAGAGAGAGCTTGCTTACCTGGGAGCCTGTTGTAATAGAGGCAGAAGGCCTAGGGGAGAATTAAATCAGGAGCCAAGATACTGTGTCCCAACTCTCCCACATGACCCTGTTGGCTAGGTAACACTGAATGACTGTCCAGACCAAGGGAGCAAGGGCTAACAACCCGAAAGAGCTTGGAATTCAAAGTTTAGTAGAAGAACTGACAGTGATGAAATGAAATAGGTTGGAAAATTGTATGTTGAAATGTTGCTAGTAATGTAGAAAATATTCAATAAATATATATTGAATTGGAATTTCATCTGGTAGTAGGTTTTCTTGGAATGGCAGGCTATAGTTAACTTGAAGAGAATCTGGATGTTCTTCTTAAACTTCTATCTAGAGATTTCCACTACTTCTTCCTCTCTTTTTTCAGTTCCTATAACTCTAGTTAGCTACCATCCATTGTCCGGTAAGTACTCTGGTAATTATTTAATTGCCCTTTATTGTGTTCTGCATGTTTTTCCTCTTTCTTACAAAAGTAGACTATAAGCAAGTCAAGATAAGAACTGTATCTAGACCCCTCATAGCATTTAGCAAGTTCTAGACATATGGATACCCAGTAAATATTAAGAGATTATGAATTTGTTGCTTGAAAGAATCTTAGAAAGCTTCTAATTTAGCTATCTTCCTGATGAAACAATCTTGAGGAGGATGAGGAGCTTCCCCAAGGTCAAAGGTGAGGTAGTGATGGTGCCATGAATCAGAATAGGCCTTCTCACCAGGTCTCTTGATTAGTAGATTGAGTATTCAGTGCATGCTTTAACTTTCTTATGAGCTTACTGGGCTTTTAAAGAAAAGCTAAATTCATTTAAATGTTTTATAAATTCTAATTGCCCATAATTATATAAAATGTCTCAGATAATATAATTTTTAAGTAGGCCTTTATTCTGTCATTTGTCATTGATATAGATGACAGGAATAGAATATGTGTTAAAAATGTCAAGTGTACTAGGATGATGACATTTTATGTAAGTACGTAATTAAATCATATTTTGGAAGAACTGATAATCGCTATTTCCAAAGAAGTGAATTATATTTGAGAACACTTTGAGAGGTCCCCAGTTGGCATTTCATAACTCAAAACCACCTTTGTATATTACCCCAGAGCTACCAAAGAAGAAGACAAGATGATACTCTCTGTGGCAACATAGGAAAGACTATGTAAAATGTACAGATGTCTAAACACTTCCCCAAGGCACAGTGGAGGTTGCACATTTTATTTCTTACAGTGTGTCCTGGGGCCAGAAACAAACTGCTTACCTTCATTATAAACATTGACAGAGGTATGGTCCAATATGGGATTAACTGAAAAAATGTTTGCTTACAAGGAAATACTATCACCCTAGGGCTGCAGGTGATACTATTAAAAAATGGTATTTTGTAGTGCTAATGTTTGGCAACACCTGTGTTTCTCTCCTAATTGTTTATAATTCTCCGATCGCCAAACTCTCCACTCAATCTCTTGTTGAAAGAGAAGGACTGCTGATAATTTTTGAAAACTTGAACATATCATAATTCTCCATTACAGTTATCTGAGCCTTATTGGGCAGAGAATGTTAATAATGAAAATAAATGTGTTCTTTATTAGTAACAGCTTTGTGTCAGAATAGCATTTATGCTGTAATCAAATATGAGTAAAGTGAGGGAGGAGAGTTAATGGAAAGCAACTATACAGAGGAGATGGGGTGAAGTGGTACTCTCAGTGGGCAAACGTTTCATAGATCGAGAGCAGTCAGGGATTTTTCAGATCTAGTCTTTTGCTAGTGGATGTTGAAATTCAGGGGGAATGCAATATGTGGGACGGGGGAGTGGTACGGCTCCTTGGGATGGTAGCGCTCTAAGTTTAGGAAAACTTCCCTAAGTAATGTTGGGGGAGATATGGAATGTGCTAGTACATTGGCTTCAGAAGCTACAGAGCCACAGGGCCATTGGACCATCAGAGCTATAGAACTCTGAAGGTCAAAGAAGACAGAGAAGCCTTGGGGTATTTAATAAGCATTGGAAGTAGGCATCAAGTATGTGACCAGTCTTCCCCATGGGAGACACACATATGGTTTTAGAAATTTAGAGGACTAGTGTCAAGGAAGCACAAGGACTTTTCTAAAACTTGCCATTTGATGAGGTAAGAGCTTTGATAAGTTGTCTTACTGGTATCTCTTTGGTTTTGGCTTAGAGGCAAATGTACTAAATTAAAGCGCAGGTTGAAAGCACAGTCTAGCAGTCCATACTTCAGGCTCCCGAGTTTCATTTACCCTTTGGAGGTTTAAAAATCCTAAAATATTACTGCTGCTGCCATTCTGTGTGGAGGACTCAGGGGCACTTTTGGCTCTCACAGTCACATTATAATGTTTTGTTCTAAGTGTGATTCACTTTGATGCCATGGTTATAAGATAGATAGGGAGATAAAAGGCATGCAAACAGACGGGAACATGTTTTTACTTATGAACAACAGCAGTTGGAAATTTGCTGCAAAGACCACAGCTCTATTCTATTCTGGATGATAGCCCAGGAAAGCAAAGTTTGGGTTCTCAAACATAGAATGTTACCTACTGTTTTAAGATTTATTGCGTGCAGACACTACAGAGAGTTCAGTAAGTATATGGCAGGATATAGATTCTCGTATTTCTTTCTTTGTTACATTAGAAGAAAGCAGCTATTTCTTTATCATACATAGTACCTAGGTGGATTTCAAGATTAAGTCAAAAGGGAATTTATTTTCCTTCATTCAGATGGAATTTTAAGTCCTACTAAGTGCTATTTGTTAAAAGAATATGAGAAGAGAGAAAAGATTTTGCTTAGAAATGAGAAAGGAGAAGTGGGTTTGCAGAACAGGCAATATACAGGACAAAACTTTCATTTGGTGGGTCAAAGGCTTTGATAAGTTGTCTTCTGTCTTTGGCAGGAGAAAATATTTCCATAGATACTTGTGAAAATGGGGAAAGTAATATAGAAAATTTATCTCTATGTACCTATATATATAGCTTGAGAGCAAAAAATATATAAAGGAGAATGTTTTCAGAAAAAATAATTCTCTGATAGTTGATCCCAAGAAAGTTTCCCGAGAAGGAAGCCTGGTATCTGGAGAGAGCCAGTAGAAAGACCCGCAAATGGTCAATGCAGAGTCATTGGTGGCTTTCCCAGCTTCACGTAGGAACTGAGCCACTGTAAACTGTTCTGCTTGCACTTGAGCATGCACCTTCCATGGGCTTCCAACAACTAGAATCAGTCTTAGCAATTCCTCCTGTCAGTGTCTTATGAAGACTCACTTCTTCATAATTCGGGCTCTGATGCTATTTTTGCTCAGTGGGAGAGATGCTTGACCTTGGCCTATGACTTGCTTTATTCTTGTTTATTTTACTGTTGCTAACTCCCTACCCTCTGTATTTGCCTACTACGAATCCCAAGAACATTTGTGAGTAAAAAATCGGAGATTGAAAAGTCTGCTCCTAGCCACATCCCTTCTACTTAAGACACTTGAACTAAATCAACTGGTGACTTTCTCAGGTGTGGTAGATACAGTCATATTACAAGAGTATCACCTTGTTTAAAACTAATATCTGGAGTAAGTTCAGCCATTTTTAAAGCAGATTTGATCGATTTTCCTTTGACAGATTACTGAGCTTGCAGGAAATAGAGCCATGTGAGGAATCCTGCTTGGTGAACTCCAAAGCCAAGTTCTCAATCATCATTCTTTTCTTTTCGCAGCTGTCTTCCTGTGTCTATAAGCAAAATGTCAAGTTTGTATGCATTTTTACATTTATTTATTTATTTATTTATTCATTTATTTATGCATTTTTACTTTTAAATGAAGACCTTTCCTCATTGCATTCTGTCTTGCTCCAGTTGGCTAATATTAGGAGTGACCCCACTTCATCAACTGACCCTGACTCTTACATCCATGAATCGGCCTTCTTGCCAGAACAGAATATAAATATTTTAAATATTTAATAAATATGCTTCCGTGCAAGAGTTATGTAATGCATTGCTAGGAATATAGTTTATTCATGACAGGCAAGACTATTTTAGGCTGACTGCCTTGCTGTAAATAGCTGAAAGAGGAGACGGGAAAGGTAAGACAAAGAAAACACATACAAATTTAGAGATTCAAAAATCTGACGGTGTTCTTAAATGGCCAACTTAGCTCCTCCTGAATTGACTCACCATCCTATCAATTAAAGACCTAATCCCACCTGAACAAGTTGAAAACTATTTCATGTTATTTGTTTATAGTCTACATTAGATCTTTTGAAGTCTATTTTGATGTACATTTCATAAGATCATAGCATTATTAATATGTTTTGATATTTTGTTACTATAATTTTCTATAACCATCATAATATGTAGCTAAGAGTAATAGATTTTTTTCATCCATGGCTCATGTCTCTCTTTCAATTTCATATGATTTGGATAATATCAAAAATAAGAGAAACATTGTATCACTTATCAATACTAAAATACTCATTTAAAAATATCTATTTTAGCTCAATAGCAATAAACCAGTAAAATATAAGTTCGAAATGGTAATTTCTTGAAAAGTTTGTTAGCATTGCAATTTAGGATAATATGTTGGTTTTTGTTTACTATTGTCTATATGATTTGAACTTGAGTGTTAAATGTTAGATTGGAGTGGAGCTCAATCTAACAGCATGTGTGTGAATGTAAGGGAGCTTGCCTTACAAATGACACGTTGGTAATCATGTTATGGTCTTAAGCCATGAAAGGCATCTCTAGATCTTGGTACACAGTTGAATTATTTACTTGTAAGTGATAGTGCTAGTGGTCAAATGAGCAGTCTCACAATTTTTCAATTAATAAGTTAGTCTTACTATTAATAAGTCATCCATAATTCATATGTATAGGTAGCATCTAGGGCAGTTACTTTTTTATTTAATATTTTCTGCTAATTTCCTGTTGTCAGTAGAGAAAAAAAAATCTAATTTTTGCTTGCTGATGAAAAATCTAGGGTTTTGTTTTTCAAAATAAAACTGTCAGTGTGTTTGAAGTAGGAGAGTTTTGCTGAAAAAATCCCTTTTTAATCAGGAAGGTACAGTCTGGCCCCTCCTTGAAATAAGAGAAAAGTAAAAGTAAAAAAGAATTGAATTTTTCCAATTGATTCAATTGATTCAATTCCAATGAGCAACACATTTACATAGGACTTTATCCACAAGTCAGACTAAATCATGATCAGCTCTACTATTTAAATGGGACAATAGTTTCTTGCAAACTGGGAAATTACTGAGGGAAGGATAAATAGAATTGAGGTTCCTCCCACCTGACCCTCTGCCAGTTTTCGTGTTTATTCTTACTTCTTTATACTTGCGCAGTCTAACACATTTATTCTTCCCACAGGAGTTACTATGATATGCATTAGACATTAATATGCACATTTGAATGAGGAGTCAGGTTCCAAGTTACAATAAAAACCACTTGTAAAGAATTTTCTCTTGAATTCAAATCTTTAAACAGTCACAACAGATTAAATTATTTTTTAAGGAAGGTAAGTTGTGCTATATTACTTCTTTTTAAATGTTCAAGATTTACTTTATTAGTTATTTTATAGTATGTCCTTAATGAATACATTCATATCAGACCAAGGGGAATGAAACCCATAACTGAGAAGGCTCTCTAATGAGCCATATAGAACTGAAATAACTACATATGCATTCCACAAATGGACCATTAATTGGAAAAAGAACCAAAGTGTGGAGATATAATCCTATAGGATGGAACTTCAATGGTAATATAGTTTAAGGTTTTAGAACTTTCGATTCACTTGTGTGGAGGAAAAGGTGAATATGAAACAGTTTGCTTTTCCTTCTGTGTAAGATGAAGCATTTCTATTAAACTGTTGTGCTAACCTAACTTTGAGAAAGAAATAATTTTGAGAATATTGTTAATATAACAAGAACTGTTGTCTCGACCTAATACTTTTCCTTTTTTTAGTTATTTAGGTAGCATGTTCTATCATACTTGTAGCTCTACTCTTGGGTTGCCAGTGCTGCTGGGTTGCTTAAGATGTTAACATACTGACCTTAGGAGGAACAAGGACATTCTGATACTGTTGTGCCCAATGGAACAAACCTAATGGGATCCAGGACTCTCTGTGGATGAACAGGTAATTTATCCTCCATAGGCCCAAGGAGCAGGGTGAAGCTGGTAAGATGGTAGGATGGCATGAAATAAGAGCACACTGGGACCAACCACCACTAGCCTCCACTGGCTCTGGAACGAATAGCGTGGGCTGAATGAGGAACCACGTCTTCTCAGCCTGTCAACCGTTATCTCGTGTCCACACTGCCATCCCTGTCTCTTGTACCCATTGGGGCTTTTCTTCGCAGTCCCCAGTGAGTTTGCCTTACGTAGAGCAGCCCTCAACAAACTCAGCTGGGGCCACCACTGGTCCCCTTTTGTAACACATTGCAGACAAACATGATCTTTCTCTGCTGTGTGAAAACAAAACAAAAACCAAAATGAAACAAAACAAAACAAAAACACTGGATGCATCTGTGAGTGAAGGGGAGCTATTAATATTTACAGTTGGACCACAGGCATAAAGCTGGTCTGTCCTGGACGTATGGTTGTATTTAGTTCTCCAGGGCTCTTTATTTTATATATATATATGTGTATAAAATATATATATATATATATGACTTTTTATTTTACTTTGTTCTAAGCTTTCTATAAACATTGGGATATTGCATTAAATCACAAATAATTTTTAATAAAATCTTGAATTTGTAAAAAAATATATATGTATATATATGTAGTATGTAGTATATACAAGGAGATTTCTTATAATAAATTATATTTTAAGAAATTTATTATAAGAAATTGGTTCATGAGGTTATAGGAGCTGGCAAAAGCTCAGCCCCAGTTCCTGTCCAAAGGCTGGAAGCTGCCCTAAAACCAGGAAAAGCTCAGGTCCCAATTTGAAGGTCATTGGGCAGAATACTCTGGGAGGGCCAGCCTTTTTAAAGCTCTGTTTAAACAACTGGATGAGTTAAACTGCTTTAGTAGTCTACCAATTTAAATGTTAATCTCCTCCAAAACCACCCTCACAGAAACATCCAGAAAAATGTAAGAGCAAATCTCCAGGCACTCCATGGTTCAGTCAAGTTGACACAAACTAATTGGAGTGGCCACCCAACTAATTTAGAAGCAGCAAATAATTTGCTGTCTCGTGTTGAGCCTCAGTCCAGTCATTCAGTGTTTTCTTTTATCTTTATTCCAATGAATCCAGTCTCTTCTTCTTTATTCCAATGAATCCAGTTTCTCCTTCTTCTATGCTTGCTCTTAGTTTGTGTCAGAACTTCTCTGGGCCCAGCCCCATCATGTTCATGGATCTCTTTTTTAGGTATTTAATTTTATCATGGCATTTTAAAACAGCGCTTTACAAATTATACTCTGTGGAGGGATGTGGTGTGGGGGAAGGTAAATGGAAGATTGAAGGCAACAGGTGGGTTGCAGGGCACCATCTTTGCTTCAGCTGTGGTAACTCTGTCTTTTATTCTTTTGTTTTTCCTTCCTAGTTAGTTTTTTTTTCCTTTAAGATTTTATTTATTTATTCATGAGAGAGAGAGAGAGAGGGAGGGAGAGGAAAGAGAGGCAGAGACACAGGCAGAGGGAGAAGCAGGTTCCATGCAGGGAGCCTGATATGGGACTCGATCCCAGGACTCCAGGATCATGACCTGAGCCGAAGCCAGACGTTTTAACCGCTGAGCCACTCAGGCATCCCCCTAGTTAGTTTTTATCTGAGGACAGATTAGTTGGCTAAAATGTGTTTGAAAATCACTACATATTTTCCTTAATGAGTCCATGATTTCGCCTCAGATGATCCATGAAACTGCTGAAATTGTATGTAATAATTTCTTTGTAAAGTTGTATTTTTCTGAGGAGAGGACACACAAATTTCTCATTTATTTAAAAAGGTCTAGGGGCACCTGAGTGGTTCAGTTGGTTAAGCGTCTGCGTTTGGCTCAGGTCAGGATCCCAGGGTCCCGGGATTGAGCCTCATGTATTTGGGCTCCCTGCTCAGTGGGAAGCCTGGTTCCCCCCTCCCTCTTGTGCTATTCCCTTGCTTGTGCTCTCCCTCTTTCTCAACTAAATAAATAAAATATTTTTTTTTTAAAAAAAGGTCTATAACACAACAAATTAATTACCATTGGTTAAATGTTCTGCATGACACCTTGTATTTTCAAAAGTAGATATGATTTAGAAATTATATATAAGGACTTTGAGAATAATGATATTTAATAAATCATGTCCTATGTTTCTACTGGATCACTAATAAAATGATACTGGAATAAACAAGGATTCATTTGCTGCAATGGAAAACAAAAGAGAGAAAAAAAAGCCTTTTTAATTCATATTTAACTGTAGATTGTATTGCCTTGTTGGTGGGTGGCATATTTGATACATGGAGACTTAAATATCTTTCTTCTCAATAATCTTCTCAGAAACTTAGCTAAATAGAAAAATCATTGAGTCAGATCAAGGTTAAAAAGAAAAATTGAAAATTTTACATAGCAAACGTTCCCAGCATTTAGTGGCTTAAAATAACAGGATTTATTATTTTTTATGATTATTTTGGTTAACTGAGTGATTCATTATGCCATGCAGTGTCAGCTGCATTAAGCTGGGAGATTGGCCAGGCTACCTTGGCTCTCCATGCAGTATCTTATCCTTCAGAGAATGTATTTCCATATGTCCCCTCTCTTCAGGAGAACAGCGTGGAGACTGAGTTCCAAGAAGATAAGTCCTAGTGTACAAATGCTTGTCAACTCTCTGTTCACATCATGCATGTTGATGCATGGCCAGAGTCTTATGTCCAAGCCCAGAATCAATATGAAAGAGAACTATATAAAGCTTGAAAACTGGGAGCATGATTCATCAGGAACCAACATTATAATATCTAGCACAGTAAGGAAGTTATAAAAGTTGTTTGTATGAAGCAGGCTGGTAGCTCATGGTCAGAAATTAAATATGTTTTTAGAAATTAAAAAATGCTATCATTTTGAACACTTCAAATTTAGGAGATGCATCCATATATATAGTAAAAAAAATACATACCTTAAAAACCTTCACTATTGAAAAAGGAGAATGAAAATGAAATAATTAAGTGTCCTATTCAAAATATTTTTTTAACTTCACAAAATAAAATTTAAGAACAAGGCATAAATGATAAGGCAAAAGGAAGAATTTAATAATTTGAAAAACCATCACAAAAGTAATAGGTTAATATAAAAAATTGCTTCCTTGAAAAGTCTAATGAAATAAAACTCTTATAATTAAAAATTAAGTAAAACGGGGAAAACATGGACATAAAGATTGAAAATTTGAATAGTTCATTCTAGGCTTACTAATATACTATCCTATTCTGAAATCTGTTACCATATACTATAAAGAAATACAAATTTGAAGTAAAAATAGTTGAAAAGATGGTGCAAAATTATTATTTGTAGATAATGTGATTTGTTATCCAGATAACTTGAAATAACTCAGAAGTATTAAGATTAACAAGCAATAGAATATTTATAAAATACATAAAAAATAAAGAGCTATAGTAATCAGCAATGATCACAAAACATTGTTGAAAACAGTTTTCATTCACGTTAGTAGCAAAACTTTAAGAATAAATTAACTCATTGTTCATAGACGTCTCTCAAAAATATTTTCTGGATATTCAAAAACTAACAAAAATGAACAAGAGTTTGGAACCTGTATAAACAGAGCAGTACACTTGAGATTATACAAAGCCTTTTTTAAAAATAAAGAGTCTTGATTAAATAAATGTATATATCATGTTCCAGGATGGAAGTGTGAATACTGTAAAAGTGTTAATTTTATCCTATTCATTTAAATATTTAATTCAATTTCATTATGTGCTCCAAAACATTTTAGAACTTAAAGTCATACGAAAGTGTGATGGAAGAACAAAAAAATTATACACGTTTTTTGTTTTTGTTTTTTTAAAAAGAAGAGTAAGGTATGCAGGTACAACCAAATACTTGATATGAAAACACAGCTATGTTTATTTAGTGATTAGCACCAAATCAGTTAAATTAAAGAGACTGAATAAAGATTTTAGGAACGAGGTTTAATGCAATCAGAATTTAAGGGCAGCCCTGGTGGCTCAGTGGTTTAGCGCCACCTTCAGCCCAGGGCGCGATCCTGGAGACCCAGGATCCAGTCCCATGTCAGGCTCCCTGCATGGAGCCTGCTTCTCTCTCTGCCTGTGTCTCTGCCTCTCTCCGTGTGTCTCATGAATAAATAAATAAAATCTTAAAAAAAATAAATTGTAATAATGAAAGCATTATTAATCATAAAAATAAGATCTCTACCTCAAATTATAAAACATAAATAGTAAAAACAATGGTAATTGACATATTTGCCTACATAAAACTAAAAATTTTTGTATGTCAACATATTATGAATAAAAGTTTAAATATGTCCACATATTATGAATGTAAATTTCAGGTATGCATAACGATAAGTTCTAGAGATATGCTGTACAACATCATGCCTGTAATTATCACTGTATTTTACACTTAAAAACTTGTTAAGGGGTGCTTGGGTGGTTTAGTTGGTTAAGCATCTGTCTCTTGGTTTCAGCTCAGATCATGATCTTGGGGTCATGGGATGTAGCCCTGAGTTGGACTCCATGCTCAGCACAGAGCCTGCTTGAGATTCTCTCCCTCTCCCTGTACCTCTCACCACCTCTGCTTACTCTCTCTCAAATAAATAAATAAATCTTAAAAAAATTGTTAACAGGGTAGATCTTGTGTTAAATGCCGTTACTACAACTTGATGACATATTTTCCAGAAATTTACCCCTAAGCCCCCCAAAAGTGAATATTCTCATTAAATAAAGAATCTTTACAAAAAATAATGAAGGAATGAGCATAAAAAACATGAATAACAGAAACATGATTAGAACATAAACCAACAAAACAATACAAAATGAAAAAACAATGTTGTTTAACTGCACAGTGGATTAACAAAAATAAAAACCTATGTATTTTGTATTTTAAAATTTGAACATGAAAGAGAAATGATAGCCAGTGTTGTCAATAGTTCAGGTTAGTGGGACTCATGCATTGTAGAGGGAGGTAAGAGTGACACAACATATGTGTAGAATAATTTGGAAATATATATATATTAAAATATTTTAAATGAAAATATGTTTGGATCTACTGATTTTATCTCCTAAAATTCACCTTAAGGAAATAATGATGGATGTGAATCAGACCATTAATATTTAATAGCAAACATAAAAAAATATAAACAACTCACACTGACTACCAAAGAATATTACTAAAGGACCTTAAGTCTGTATGATAAGAAATACCTATAGACATTAATAACACATGGCAAAAGAATGTATACTTCATGACAGACAATAATATTCAGGGTGATTAATAATATGAGTATGAGTAGCTCATAAAATATTAAGCATAGTATAATCCCAGTTGAAAAAATCTTGGGAAATATATGCCGAAATATTAATAGTACTTATTTCTGCATTTGGCATTATGAGTGACTTTTACTTTTTTTTTTAGTAATTTTCTGTAGTTTTCAAAATTTCTTGTTTTGTGTTTGTAATTAGAAGAAGGCTGTTCAAAATTATTAACTATTATAGGCAAAAGGTGATAAAAACAAGAACTATTCTGTTGCTTGCATACTCTTATGTGAGCACATATTTGTGCACACGTATAAATGCACACAGGCACACACACATACCTCCCAGGGTACAGATGTCTATATTTGGTAGCATAAGTTCCTTTAGCATTAACTGAATTAATAGGGTTCCAGAGCTACAACGTCTGTGGCACATGTGGAATATTTGGACAATTCTTAACATGTATCCCCAACCACACGAGTCATTGATGGTATATGGGACTACTTGGTGAAGAGAGTTTTGTTCTCCTGTGGGCAAAACTGTTATTTGAGAGATTTCTTTTAGAACAGATCTGACCATCCTCAAGGAGTCAGAATTCTATTGGCCTAAGAGATATTTATTTGTCACACTGTCCTGTCAAGTCGGTTACCCCCTCAAGGAGTACTCTGTCAGCAATTGATATAAGATTTGCTATTTCATATAAGTCAAGAAGAAGGCATTGCTATGTCTGTCTAATATTTACTTATTTTTCCTCCCACCCTATTCTTTTGTTCCTTCTTTCCATTGTCCTTTCCTCTCTCTCTTCTTTAGTTCTTTCCTTCCTTTTTCTCTCCCTTTCCCTCCACTCCTTCTCCCCCTAAGTACCTACTATATGCCAGATGTAACATTTGGCATTGGCCAATGATGTAGCAAACCTCTTAATGTGCCTTCAATGAGCTCAGAGATACTTGAGATATTCATACATGAAGTAAAATTTGCCATTAAAATGTTTTGTGTTTTCAGAAATTTTATGAATTAATACTTTGCAAGGATTAAACTGAATATTTCTCACAGGGATTTAGTGAAAAAGATAGTGAAATGTTTAAATAGTTTGAAAGAATACTTCAACAGATGCCAGGCAACTTACCTTAATATATGACAACCCTATGGAGCAAAATCTCTAGGTGTAATAATCAACTTGAAAACCCTGTTCTCGCAAATTGGACCCTCTTTTCTCTAATATCCATCAACTGAATGTTTATGTTCCCCTTAAATTGATATGTTGAAACCTAATCCCCAGTGTGGTGTTAGGAGGTGGTGAAGTCTTTGGGAGTGATTTGGTCATGAGGGTGCAGCCCTTATGAATGGTATTAGTTCTCTTATGAAAGGGATTCCAGAGAGATTTCTTGCCTCTCTCCCTATGTGAAGTTACAGTGAAAAGACAGCCATCTATGAGGAAGTGGACCCATACTAGACACTGAATCTGTCGGTGCCTTGATCTTAAACTTGCCAGTTTCCAGAATAAACTGGAAATAAATTTCTGTTGTTTATAAGCCACCCAGTCTATAGTCTTTTGTTGTAGCAGCTCAAACAGACTAAGATATATCCCCTAAAAGTGTTTTCCAGAATACTCTGACCCAGAATAAACATTTCTTCTTTCCCCTCACTGTTAGTTATGTATAGGAGCATCTCTTAGGCCCAATTCCCAACACGTGCCAATTGTTTATTCATTCCCATTGTGTTCTCAAATGTCATCCTTCAGAGAACATCCAGTTTTCCTGGGTGGTTAGAAAAGTAGACTTGAACTTTGCCTTCTTTTTCTCTGCTCCCCATCATTAATCTCTTTTCCCTTCTTTTGATTTCTAAAGATTCTGTGTGTGAGTATATCAGTTTGAGAGTTGGGATGAAAAAGGTGAAACAAGATTTTAATTTGTGTATAGGAATTTTCCCCTAGAGATTAAAAAAAGAGTCAAGGCCATTCTACTGTTCAAAGTTCAGATAGTACATACACTCATGAATTAAAGATAACATAGTGTTGGTAGACAGGATTCAGATAGAAGAATGTTCTGATTTATTAAACTTGTCTTTCTAAGTAAGATAAAGTAGTTGAGCTAATAGACAATATGAGTCTCTTCTTCCTGAGTCTCAGAAGGAAATAATTCTGCAGTAGGAGCCTTGGGAGAGAGAGAGCTATAAAAACAGGTTCTGCTCTGATGGGCAGACATGGGGAGAGAGACTATATAATTTTGTACATTGAATGAGGCTAATTCAAATAGTGTTAATTGTCCCTCCACCACCAGTCAAGGTGATGCCTTGAGACTCAGCACAACTCCGCTGGATCTCCCCTGCCTGGAATTGAAAGTGTTAGAAGCTGAATGATGTTTCAGGAGAAACAATGATCTTTGATTTAGCTGTGTACTCCATCCATCCCAGCATACCTTGGAGCCAGGGGCAGGAAAGCAAAGAAGGGGACAGGTACTGGTAATACTTCTATTACTTCTTGTCAATGTAAATCCTTTTGGTACTAAAGGGTGCTTGACTTGATTGTGCCAATGGACCAGGGAGAGTTGACTTAGGGTATAGAACAATGTTAATAGATTAAATTTTTATATGATTCCTTTTCTGACCTTCTGAATCTTCCTTCACTCTCATTCGTCTAAGCATCCATGAAATCTGGGAAGCGATTTCAGGTTCTGAAAGTAAAAAAGAGGGTGTTTTCATCTATACTTTGTCTTGCAAGTCAGGCTGTTGTTTGCTGAATTGCTTAAAGTTTCTGTCTCTTTAAGCATGAAAGAAATATTGTTTGATCTTTAAGCATGAGAGAAATATTGTTTGGCAAGCTAGGTCACTGAGTTTCAGATAGGGAACATTTCGGTAGTAGAAGAAGGAGGAGAAAAGGGGGAGAACTCTCTTTCCCAGTCTTGAATGCTTGTGGGAAGGAAATAGAGACAAAGTAGCATGTGAAATGGTAAAACACAGGGACCTCTATTTCTGTCCTTCAGACTTCAAGCTAGACTGGTAGTAGATAGATAAGGCAGTTAGATAAGGATATCACCAAATCCAGAGTGGGGCAGTTCTCTATGCCCTAGTTTGCAACCCTGAGAGGAATCTAGATTTGCACTTTGCAGACTGACCTATGTCACATCACTGAAAACATGCTTGGGGAGACCCAAAAGCACGGTCTAGAAGCATGGCTCTTCAGACATGGCCATAGGATAGATCGTCTGTGCCAGGAAGGAGTAGGAGGAGACTTAGAATGGTTGTTAGTACCAGCAGGAGATAAGATGAGACCTTCTGGACCTGAACTCTGAACAGAAACAGGGCCCCAAGCAAAGAAGAATGGATCAAAAGTTTACTAGGGACCAACTTTTGTATTGGAGACAGGAGGAGCCTGACAGTAGGTTGGTAAGGAATCTACATCCCAGAATTGTTGATTATCCTGGTCTGCCTCTAGTCCAGAGCATGTGAACGATACAACTGTCTTGTCTTGTGGAGAGAAGCAGCTGGAGGAAAGTTATCTGCAAAACTGACCATTTTTAACTAAGAGATTAAATATATCCTAAAGGGCTCTTTTTTGATTTCAGACTAAACTTTAGGTTAGATAGGATATGTACTTACATAAACAATGTGGGAACACAGTAGAAAGAATAGATTAGTTATAGACAGAATAACAAATTATGCATACAAAAACGTTTAACACACAGACTTTTAGTTCTTTAGGGTATAGTATGAATAAAAATTGAAAACTGTCCTTTAGATATTATTGAAGTTAGCCCACAGATGTCATTCTGCAAAATTGTCTACTTTCCCTTTCAATTTTTTAAAAAAATTTAATTCTGATTAAAGTTGAGATAGTTCAGTTGCTTGAGCTGTCTTCTCCTTTGATCCTCTGTCTTTTCTTCACACCTCAGCCCTTCTCCCTCAACTGCCCCCGCCCCTCGCAGCTTCTAATGTTTTCAACACTAAATTATGGGAAACCAAACCTTCAAGATCACAAAGCTTGGCTTGAGAAGATTTCATTTAAAAATGTCAACTACTGTGAACCTACTATGCTCCTATCTTTTATAATTGTTTAAACTTCAATGCAGGTGTTCACTTCTGCATTTCTGCATCTGAATCTGGGATTCACCTTTAAAAAATATTTGTTAAGACAGTGATGAAAAATGCTGTTGCCTACTCCTGTCTGAAGTTGTAAAGACTCTCCTGATTTTAAAATTTGTAGCAATAAGGAAAGCTTGTCATACCAATACTCCAGATTTCAGTTCTCTCTATTTGGTGCCTAATTCTCTCTCTCTCTTTCTCTCTCTCTCTCTCTTTTTTTTTTTTTTTTTTTTTTGTCTCTCCAGGTCATAATTTTTGTTCTAAGGTATTCACGTGCTTCATAGAATCTGTGGGTCCACTGAACTTATATGCATATCCTGTATGAATAGGCCTTTTTTTTTTTTCTGGTGAGGATCTATTTTTTTCATGAGATTTTTCAAAGAGAAATGAGACTGAATAAATTTGAGAATTCTTGTTCTATCTTTATATGTCAGCCTTCTTCTGTCTCATCAACTCCTCATTTTCCCCTTTTCTCTTTACTCGTGTCTTTCTCTTTCCAAAATATGGGTAGAAAAATATATGAACATGGAAAAACTTTGCTTTCCTTTTTTTTAACTTTGCTTTCTGCTTGTAGCAGAAAGAGGAAAGAATGAAAAAATTTATATATCCTTAAAAAATAGTTGTGTTATGTGTTCCTTGCCTTATTACTTAATTCTAGGTCATTAACTATTTAACAATTTTTTTAAGTAGGCTCCACACCCAGCATGGAGCCCTGTGCAGAGCTTGAACTCATGTCCCTGAGATCAAGACCTGAACTGAGATCAGAGTTGGATGCTTAACCAACTGAGCCACCCAGGCGTCCCTAAGTCATTAACTATTTTAAAACAAAGAAAATCAAAATAAATCAATAAAAATAATAATGAGCATTCTCTAGACTACTTTCGATTTTGAAAAGAAATATAAAAAACGATTACTTAGTATTTTGAGGAAATTGTTTTCCAAATGAAAACAATATTTTTCTGAATATTAAAATAAGTTTCTTAAAAAACATTTAAATTATATTTGGAGCATAATATGTATATATCCTGAAATCTACCACCCAGAATAAATCATAAGTGAACCTTTTAGAAAAAAATTCTCTAAGGTATCTTTTGTATTAACACACAATTTAAAAGAAAGGGGTCATAATATAATTTGTATTTTGTGATCTGTTTTCGCACTGAATAAATATTGTAGTCATTTTTCCATGAAAGACATCTATCTAAACCACCCTTTTCAATACATATGTAGACTTAATTTATATTCACATATCACAATTTTATCCCTATCCTTTTAAAATGTAGTTTAGTTTTTCCTAATTGTTCACTATTGTAAATAACATTTTATGTGTGGTTTTTTTATATATGTCCTTATATTTTTATTTTAACTTTTAAAATTAATTAGGTTGTGTTTCAGACGTACAAAAACACATTAAGGAAAATGTAGTGGACCCATATATACCCACCACTATGCTGAAGACTTGATGGTACCATAGAATTAGGTCCCTATATGTACTGACATCTTTAAATAGTTCCATATGTGACAACTTTAGGTAAATTCCTAGAGACTAAATTTCTGGGTCAAAAGCACGGTGAAATCATTGCTCTGGATACAGTTTATTTATTTATACTTATTTATTTAGTGAGTGTTCAGTAAGTGTTGCATGCTGGGGACTATGCTCAGGCCAGGGATAAAGAGATAAAAGACAATTCTCATACTCAAGGAGAAAATCATCTTGAGTCCAATAATAGCGACAAGGAAAATACAGCATGAAAAATGATGAAATGGAAGGAGGGATAGGATACAACAGAAGCATAGAGAAGTCGAATCTAACTGGATGGTCGTAATAGGTCTGGAAGAGGAAGTGATTTGATTATGAATTAATTTAGAAATGAAGGGGAGCATGGAACACATTTCTGCATCATTTGCAAAGGCCAAGAATGAAAGAATGGGCCCCCCTGGGAAATTATCCCTAATCTGGTATGGCTACCACGTGGAGTCCTAAGAGAAAACAGTGAGGCAAGAAGGCATAAAAGAAAGCAGAATTGGAGTTTTAGAAGCAAAGAGAACAGTTGTCAGTACTACTGGTAGCATGAGTTGACAATTGCTTTTTAATAATGGAGTAATTAACCTGTTTGAAGGGAGAAAGGGAAAAGTTACAGAGGGAGAGACTGAAAATACTAGAAAACCATTAAATTATGTGAAGGATTTTAGTGTGTTTCCCATTCTCTTTCTGTCCATCACTTCTTAAATTTTAAATATTTCCTTTTGAAAGTCAGCATAATAAATATTCATTCCTTTGGTTCACGTTTAGGATGCAGCTTGCAAAGAGAAGTCTATGGTTCTCCCTTTCCTATGCCATCCCCTGTGGCTCTGTCCGCGAGGAGGTGATACAAGATGCTGTTCTTCCCCACTAGACGTTCTGCATGTTCATATTGGCCCAGAGACTAGATTGTGCCAATGTGAAGGTTGGGGCTAGTGAAATTATTAGGTCTCTTTTCGTTAAAAATAGAGTATCAGTGATCATTCCAAAGAAGTAAATTGGCATGCAATAGCAACTTATTCATGCTATAGGCAATTCATTTTCCAGTTTTGTCTCAAGGAATCCTCTTCCTGTGGCAAGTTCCATATAAAATGCCTTGCATTTCAGATAATGCTATTGACCACCAGGGAAGACAGAAAAATTGAGAGTGTGTGCCAAATAATCTTCCATAATAGTAGACTCGTGCTTTCTTCATTTGACCTTTGATTGCCTGGAAGTTATGGGCTGTGGTGCACTGAAGCAGTGTGCGACGCCCCGGGTCTTCCGAGTCTTAGCATCTGCTTGAGACTTAATGACTCACATCACTCTTGGCAACGGTGCTTTGGAGTTACAGCAGCAGTGCTGGTTCATGTGGATAATGGAAACAGTTTTCTAACTCTGTGGTAGTAAATGGTCTTAAATGAACTTTGTTCAAAGAACTTTTCCTTAGAAAACCATTCACACTGTTTTTCACCTTGTATGGAACTCATTCTCCACTCTAGAAAATGATCATTCCTGGTTAGGGAGATAAAATTACGTAACTATCATAGATGATTGGCATAGCCTGTAACATGAAAATTGAAGAAAAGGGATTTTTAAAAAAATCACTTTCTATCCTTAATGTGTAGTTTTATTATTTCCTCTATTTTTATGCTTGATACTTACTTTTTGGGATTTATGCGACCCAAGTAATTGGCTTTAGCAATCATTAAACTGCCTAATAAACGAAATGGTTTACTTCCATTTTTATGTTTTGACTTTTAGGAATTTAGAATTCTAATGAGGGATTTCAGTTCTAATTTACTCCTCAAATGAGTAAAACCACTCAACTTCTAAATTTTAAAGAATAATTCAAGAAATGAAATGTTGCAATAAATATGAAACTTTACTTTTATGCTTTAAAAACCAATTCCTTTGTTAAATGTGTGTGTGTGTGTGCATTTGTATGTGTGTATTTGTATTTAATACAGGCTATGTTGGTGACATGCCTAAAATATTACAGAAATAATCAGGAGTTAGGAGGAAACATTTGAATCTATGGGAGATTTCACTTTATGGAAAACCTTAGGTGAAAATAAGCAGAGCATGAACTCCTTGAAAATGATAAAGTTGGAACTAAAGTTGATCTAAAAGGATCATTTTAAAGATCTAGGAGTATTGCTAGAATATTGTTCAGACATGTTTTAACAGTTGATTCTGATGACCTTCTTCATGAGGAAAATATTTAGATATTTGTACTCAGACCTTCTCTTTTAAGATCTATTAAAAACTAACATCAGTTGGAAAATTTATTCTAATTATTGAGTGCCTCTCATATGCAAAGTACCATGACAGATATTCTGAATAATAGTTATTCTTTCATTTCACAAATATATATCAAGTATTTTCTGTTGTGAGTCACTGGAAATTTTGTTTTTGTTTTATTTATTTATTTATTTATTTATTTATGATAGTCACAGAGAGAGAGAGAGGCAGAGACATAGGCAGAGGGAGAAGCAGGCTCCATGCACCAAGAGCCCGACGTGGGATTTGATCCCGGGTCTCCAGGATCGCGCCCTGGGCCAAAGGCAGGCGCCAAACCGCTGCGCCACCCAGGGATCCCGGAAATTTTGTTTTTAAATCCCTTCCATTTATTAGGAAGAAAGGCCAATCTTCCTGTGGTAAACTGGGATGATTGATAGGGGAATGAAATATAACTGAAGCCAGGGAGCACCTGCGTGGCTCTCTGTTTAGACTCAGGTTGGGATCTCACAGATGATGGTCTCCTGGTCCTGTGATCAAGCCCACTTCGAGCTTCTGGCTCAGCAGGGGGCAGGGGGAGTCTGCTTGTGTGTGTGTGTGTGTGGGGAGTCCTTTCTTTCGGCCCCTCCCCTTGCTCATGCTCTCTCTCAATAAGTAAATTTATAAATAAATAAGCCTTATTTATTTATAAATAAATCTTTAAGAACAAACAAACAAAAGCCTGAAGCCAGGGAGACTGATTTGGAGGGTACTCAATAGCCAAAGGATGGACTACAAAGGGCTTAGACCAAGGTAGTGGCGATGGGAATAAAAATAAAGAATGGACTGAGAAACATTTTTTAAGTTTACTGAGTGTTTTTATGTGGTATAGGGAAAGAAAGAAATGAAAGACAATTCAAGAATTTTAGTTTGTGTCATTAAATGAACAGTGAAACTGCTAGAAATAATAAAGCCATGGGGGCAGGTAGGTGGTCACTAGCAAAAGAGCAAGGCTTTGATTCTGAAAAACAATGCAGATAATGGTAGATATTTCCCACTGACAGTATTGATTGCCATTTGGGGCTATGCAGGGAATGGGTAGAATGATGCAGTAGCCAGGGGATCATCTAGCTGGATGGAAGAAAATATAGGAAAGGAAAATCGAAGCTTTCCTCCTATGTTCCTCTTGTTGAATAACAACAATAAGTGGATTTTGAGTTAAACATTCCATATTCAAGAAGTACTATATCATGACTCTCATTACACTGTGGTAACTATCTGAGAACATAGTGAGGTGTTCAAGGTTTAGTACTTTATACACACATAAGTGTGTATACAAATAATCACATGGATTAGGCATGAGTGATGAACGCTTTCATCTTATTTTTCTATGATTTATTTTGGTGCCTACTTATGTCCTTGGGCAAGTGTGACACATTTCCAGGTGTGAGGAAAAGGTTTATCCTACATAGGAGGCAAAGTTTGTGCCCACCCTGAGTTTAAATTGAGCACATTCCTTTTCTGAGTTCCTCAAGCTTACTAATAAAAGTGGATCTCTAAGAAAAAATGCAACTCTATAATGCTGCTTTTACTTTTTTTTTTTTGAGAGTGTAATAAATGGAATTTTCTTTTTTTATTTATTCATGAGAGACAGAGAGAGAGAGAGGCAGAGACACAGGCAGAGGGAGAAGCAGGCTCCATGCAGGGAGCCCGACGTGGGACTCGATCCCAGGACTCCAGGATCATGCCCTGGGCCGAAGGCAGGCACTAAACCGCTGAGCCACCCAGGGATCCCTGCAATTTTCTAAGTAGAAACTAAGTTCTTAGACTTGGGAAGACTTCGAGGGAAAGGGATGGGGAAATGAAATTATATTAATTTCTTCTGAAGTGGGAGGGAAACTTACCCAAGACCTCACTGCTCATTGCCATCTCAACTGTATTCACTTTGGTCACAATCTCATCTGAACTCAGCACATAGACCCCATCCTCATTTTGGTAGTGATCTTACTGGGTTCATCATATCCCATTGGTCCCAGTCAATGCAAAGACTAAACTATCCTAATCCCTTTAACAAGATCTAATGGTAGTGATAAACTGGAGGTAAACAGTAAGGGAAATGGAAAAAGAGGGGCAAATGAAGAAGAATAATCCATTGGAGGGAGGGTGAGATTTGGAAATGAAAATCTAGCAAGAGCAATATCCAGAAGTCCTTGCAAAAGGCACCCCCCCAAAAATCTATCCCTAAGTAAAAGGATCTTTAAATACCAGCCTGGCACTTAGGAAAAATACCATTACCTGAGTAGGTGGTTAGTGTAGGGATTAGTGTATTACCAGAAGAGGAATTCAGGAACAGCAACTATGCTTGAAAGACAGACATAAGAAATGGAGGTGTACAAACTAAAATGATGCTAGGAACAAGAAAGAAACACAGTTATCAGAACTGAGATCCTGCATTGAGGCTGTTTTAGAACAAAGATCATGGTTTTGACTCCCAAAGAATGAAGCTAAAGCAAGTTAATGACTATTTCTCAGCAGAGGTTTTGGTTTCTGATATGAGAATGAGGGGGAATGTAGAAGCTGAGGACCCATCTGAATCTATAAAACTCCCAGTATGTTAATCTTTTTACAAATTTTGAAGAAACTGACAGTTACAGAGCCAATATCTCTGTCTTCTGTATATATGCAGAAAATGCTACAGAAATATTGGAAATTTTAAAATGAGTTAATAAAGCTTGAATGGAGGGAAATTCTAATCAAGATTTAGGAAGTTTCAGATCAATTTCCTTTGGCAACCATATATATGGAAATACTGTAGCCCAGAACTCTGTTTCTGCTTTCCTTCTTTGTAAGGACAACACCTTTAAAATAATAATGAAGGCTTTTCAATCATGGAGATTTGTAGTTGAGTTTTTATTTTCTTTATATCTCTCTTCTCCTCATTAAGTCAAGCATGGTACAGGAAGATGGCCTGAGACTAGAAATCTTATCACCAGCAAACAGCACAACCACTATCCACATGGAGGCTTGTGCTATCAGGATAATGGTGCCCTCCATGGCTGGTGAGAATTTTAGAAGTCAACTGTTGGGTAGCATTTTAGGAATTTCATTTAATTTCTGCCTAAAATCGGACAATTCCTGCTCCTCTGTAGCTATACTACCAGTTACAGACCTGAGAGGAACCAGCATGGGAATCTTCACAAATGATTTAAAAAATTATCAACGACCTATTTCCTTTTGGAAGAAACTTCAGAGTAATTTTTGGAAAGATTCTTGGTGGCTATGAAACAATAAGCTACTTTCACCACATATTCTTTTTTTTTTTTTTTAAGATTTATTTATTTATTTATGATAGACAGAGAGTGAGAGAGAGAGAGAGAGAGGCAGAGACACAGGAGGAGGGAGAAACAGGCTCTATTCCGGGAGCCGACGTGGAACTCGATCCTGGGACTCTGGGATCGTGCCCTGGGCCAAAGGCAGTCGCTTAACCGCTGAGCCACCCAGGGATCCCTCACCACATATTCTTTTTGATTTTTAGAGCATACTTGGAATTTGGCTACCAAGGGTTGTTCCTGGTCAAGCACAGGTAAGTGTTATATGGCTCAAAAAGAAGGAAAACCTGGAGATCAAAGTCGATTAGAATTACTCAAAGATTCTTTGCATGACCTTGACATTAGGATGAGAACAGTTTGAAGGAACTGGCCTGAGGCATTTGGTAAAGAATGTGGGTTCTATGAATAGAAAAAGAAACTGAGGAAAAGTGGCGGTTTCCTCCAAACACTACCTCATGCTGCCCCTGTGTAGTCAAACCCTCTACTTAACCCCTAACACAGGCAACCACTAATCTGTTTTTTAGCTTTCTATTGAAGTAGACACATACAGTTTGTAACCCTTTGAATCTGCCTTCTTTCACTTAGCATAATGCTTTTGAGATTCATCCATATTATGGAGTGTATAAATAGCTTTTTCCTTTCTATTCCTGAGCAGTGTTCCACTGTACAGATATACCATAGTTTATTTATTCACTAGTTGGAGGACATTTGGGTAGTGTGGTAGGCAGGATTTCGGCTCCCCTAATCTTTGCCCCCGATAGTAAGTTGATGACTATGTTATATTAAGTGGCAGAAAGGGAGCATTGCAGATAGAATTAAGATTGATCATTAGCTGACTTTAAAATGGGAAGACTATCCTTGTGAGTCCAGTGTAATCACAGGTCCTTAAAAGTAAATGAGGAAGGAAGAAGAGTCAGTCAAAAGATGCAGTGTGAGAATTTGGCTTGCTGTTGTTGGCTTTGAAGATAGAAGAAGGGAGATGTGAGCTAAGGCATGGGGTAGTCTCTAGAAGTTTAAAACAGTCCTCAGCTAATAACCAACAACAACAAAAAAAACAACCCAGGAATCTCAGTCCTCCGACTGCAATGAATTGAATTCTTCCAACAACTTAAATGAACAAGGAAATGTATTTTCCCCTACAGCCCTAGAAAGGAGCTTGGCCTTATCAACACCTTGACTTCAGCCCTGTGAGATTCTGAGATTCTAAGCAGAAACTAAGCTGAATCTGCTAGACATCTGACCTATGGAAATTGTAGGATATAAATTTGTGTTGCTTAAATAGCTACTTTTGTGGTAGTTATGGATAATAACAGAAAAGTAATAAAGGTAGTTTCTAGTTTGGGACAATTATGAAAAAATGGTTATAAAACTTAAATATGGATGTTTTGTTTAAACTTGAGTGTTCATTTATCTTGGGAAGATACATAGGAATGTCACAATCAATTCTCATTATTTGTGGTAGTAATGTTCTATAAAGTCACCTTGAACATTGAGTTAGCAAGTAATGAGACATTGCTCCTAGGGGAAACACAGAGTTACGTTCCTGTGAGCCTCTGGGCACAGTGCCCGTTTTGTCAACTGATCAATACATAACCTTGTTAAATGTCTGATTTCTGCTGGAAAACACCTTATTTAATATATATTTTTGATTCATTAATCTTGAACTCACAGCGAACAGCATTGTAACTCATGGCTGAATTAAACTGATCTAGCATATGTATTTTCTCCATAAAACACATCATAGCTTTCTTGTATTTGGAAATACTAAATAGCACTCAAGCATTACACACTTAGATGCCCTTTAAACAGCAAATCACCAACAAAAATGCAAAACAACACAAAACACCGAAAACAAAAAAATGCACAACTAAATAACCAAAAAAAAAGGACATTTATTAAGTTAAAACAAGAATCCAGAGAACTGCTTTTTTCATTCTCAGCTGGGAACATGAATGTTGGCTTAGTCTAGTTTTTCATTGTTCTGCATATGCCATTGAATGATGCAAAAGTCCCACAAGTATTGATTTGGGGTTATAAGTAAATTTCAGCAAGTGGGTAAATTCACAAATACAGATGTGAATAGTTAGAATTATTATTATTATAATTATTATAATTATCAGAGCATATGGTGAGTGTATGTTTACTTTTATAAGAAAATGCCAAACTATTTTCTAAAGTCACTGTACCATTTTGTATTCTCACTATCAGTGTATGAGAATTCCAGTTGTCCACTCCATCAGCTATTCTGACTTAAGCTAGTCTAACAGACATGTAGTGGCACCTATATGTAGTATCTCACTGAAGTTATAATTTACATTTTACTAATAACTAATGATTCTGAGGATCTTTTTGTCTACTTATTTGGCATCTCTACGTCTTCTTTGGTGAAGATATTTCCATTCAAATATTTTGCTCATTTATTAAAAATTAGGTTGTTTCAGCCTGATTGGCTCAGTTGGTAGAGCACTTGGGGTTTTAAGCTCAAGCTCTACATTGGGTGTACAGATAACTTAAAAAATAAAAATATCTTTAAAAGATACCATGGAATATTACTCAGCCATTAGAAAGGATGGAATCTTATCATTTACACTGAGGTGGTTGAAACTGGAAGGTATTATGCTGAATAAAAAACCTGAAGCAGAGAAAGACGATTATCATATGCTTTCATTCACATGTGGAATATAAGAAAGAGCAGAAAGAATCATAGGGTAAGGGAGGGAAAACCGAATGGGAAGAAATCAGAGAGAGAAACAAACCAAGAAAGACTCTTAACTATAGGAAACAAACTGAAGGTTGCTGGAGGGGAGATGGGTGGGGGAATGAGGTAATTGGATGATGGGCATTAAGGAGGGCAGGTGATGTGATGAGCACTGGGTGTTATAAGCAAATAATGAATTGCTGAACTCTACATCTGAAACTAAAGAGATACTATATGTTGGTTATTGAATTTAAATATAAAAAAATAGAGTTATTTCATTTCCTATTATTGAGTTTTGAGAATTCTTTCTATATTCTGGATATAAATCCTTTATGAAATATGTGATTTGCAAATGTTTCCTCCTAGTGTATGGCTTGTCTCTTCACTCTCTTAAGAGTATCTTTGGCAGAGCAAATGTTTTACATGTTAACAAAAAATAATTTATTAATTTTTTCTTTAAGGATCATGCTTTTGGTGTTGGATCTAAAATCTTTTTGTCTACCATAAAATGATGCAGATTTTCTCTTATGTTTTCTTCTAGAAATTTTATAGTTTTACATTTTACATGTAGGTCTATGATCCATTTTGAATTAATTTTTGCAAAGGGCATAAGCTATAAGCTGAAGTGTAGATAGATAAATGTACAAATATTTCAGAGCTGTGTGTTGCAAGACTATCATTTCTCTATAGAATTACCCTCATATCTTTCTAAAATATAAATTAGCCATATGTGTGTTGATCCACTTCTGGACTTTGTTCCATTGTTCTATGTGTTACTATTTTCTCTAATACTACACTGTTAAATTAATGTAGCTTTAAAATGTATGTACATTCTATGCTTTGATCATCTGCCTTTGACCCAGGGCATGATCCCACATCAGGCTCCTTGCAGGGAGCCTGCTTCTCCCTCAGCCTATATTTCTGCTTCTCTCTCTCACTGTCTCTCATGAATAAATAAATAAATAAATCTTTTAAAAAATAAAAAAAAATTAATGTAGCTTTATATTAAACCTTGAAATTAGATATTGAGAGTCCTCCAACTTTGTTGTCTTCTTCCAGATTGTTTTGGCAATTCTAATTACTTTGTAATTTACATATAAATTTTTAAATTATGGGCACCTGGTGGCTCAGTTGGTTAAGCATCTAACTCTTGTTTTCAGCTCAGGTCATGATCTCAAGGTCATGAGATCGAGCCTCACTTTGGGCTCCACGCTTAGGACAGACTCTGGTTATGATTCTTCTTTCCGTCTTCCTCTGCCTCTCCCACTGCTCATGTTCAATAAATAAATAAATAAATAAATTTTAGAATTAGTTTGTGACAAAAAAATCATGGTGAGGGTTTTTTATTGGGATTGCATTGAATTTATTATTTACTTAGAGTATTTTGATGTCTTTATAATATAAAATCTTTTAACCCATGAACACATTTATATTTAGATTTTTTTTAGTACAGTTGATACCAATTGTTACCTTAATTTCAGATGTACAACATAGTGATTCAACTTCTTTATACATTATGCTGTGCTCACCGTTAAGTGTAGCTACCATCTGTCACTATAGAACACTATTACAGTATCATTGACTGTATTCCCATGACTATATTGTGCTTTCTATTCCCATGATTTACTTATTCATTCCATAACTGGAAGTCCGTATCTCCCACTCCCATTATTCATTTTGGCCGTTCCCTCAACCCTTTTCTTCTGGCAACTATTAGTTTATTTTCTATACTTACAGGTCTGATTCTGCTTTTTGTTTGTTTATTCATTTGTCTTGTTTTTTAGATCCCACAAATGAGTGAAATCATATGATATTTTCCTTTCTCAGTTTGACTTATTTCACTTAGCATATAATACCCTCTAGGTTAATCCATGTTGTTGAAAATGGCATGATATCATCCTTTTTTATAGCTGTGGAATATATTTGTGTGTGTGTGTGTACATCACATTTTCCTTATCCATTTGTGCATTGATGGACACTTGGGCTGCTTCTATATCTTAGCTACTGTAAATAATGCTGCAGTAAGTTTAGGGGTGCATATATCTTTTTGTATTAGAGTTTTCATTTTATTTGGGTAAATACTCAGTAATGGAATTATTGGATCATATGGTATTTTTGTTTTTAATTTTTGAGGAACCTTCATGTTGCTTTCCACAGTGGCTGTATCAATTTACATTCCCACCAGTGATACATGAAATTTCTTTTTTTTTACATCCTTGCCAATACTTGTTATTTCTTGTCTTTTTGATTTTGGCCATTCTGACTGATGTGGGGTGATATCTGATTGTGATTTTGATTTGCATTTCCCTGATGATTACTCATGTTGAGTATCTTTTCATTTGTTTCTAGCTATTTGTATGTCTTCTGCGGGAAAATGTCTATTTGGATCCTCTGTCCATTTTTTAGTCAGATTGGTAGTTTTCTTGGTGTTGAGTTGTATACATTCTTTATATTTTAGATATTAATCCCTTATCAGATATATCATTTGCAAATACTTTCTCCTGTTCATTAGAATGCATTTTTTTTGTTGTTGATGGTGCCCCCAATGTGCAAAAGCTTTTTACTTTGATATAGTCCCAGTAGATAATTTTTGCTTTTGTTTCCCTTGCCTTAGGAGACATATCTAGAAAAATGTCACTGTGGCCAATGTCAGAGAAATTACTGCCCTGTGTTCTCTTCTAGGATTTTTATGGCTTCGGGTTTCACATTTAGGTCTTTAATCCATTTTGCATTTATTCTTGTGTGTGGTGTTGGAAATTGGTCCACTTTCATTCTTTTGCATGTAGCTGTCCAGTTTTCCCAGCAACATTTATTGAAGAGACTGACTTTCCCCATTGTACATTCTTGCCCCCTTTGTTGTAGGTTAATTGACCATATAAGAGTGGTCTCTTTTGTGTTCCAATGATTTATGTGTCCATTTTTGTGCCAGTATCATACTGTTTTGATTACTACTACAGCTTTGTAGTATATCTTGAAATTTCGAATTATGATACTTCCAGCTTTGTTATTTCTCTTAATTAATTTAGATTCCCTTTGATTTCTTTTATCAGTGTTTTGTGTTTCCAGCATGCATATCCTGCACATATTTTGCTAAATTTACAAGTACATATTTCATTGTTTAGTGCTATTGTAAGTAATATTGCTTTTTAAACCTCAATTTCTAATTGTATATTGCTAGTATATTGAAAAATAATTGCATTTTATATATTGACCGTATAATATGTGACTTTGTAACTCTGATAATTCTAGGACTTCTCCACCTAAATCTTTTTTTAGATTCCCTAAGGACTTTCTAAGTAGATAATCATGTTTATAAATAGCAATAGTTTTATTTTTTCCATTCTAATCTATATGCCTATAACTTTTCCTTCCTTATTGATATGATGTTGAGTAGGAGCAAGTGGACGTTCTTACTTGTCCCTAGTTTGGTGGAAAACATTTAGTCTTTTACCATTAATTATGATATTTACTACAAGTGGTTTAGAAACATGCTATTTATTAGGTTTTTTTTTTTTAACTAGGAATGGATGTGGAATTTGTAAAATGCTTTTTCTGCATCTTTTGAAAAAAATCTTACAGTTTTTCTTTTTTAGCCTGTTTATATGATGAATTGAGTTGATTGATTTTTGAATGTTGAACCAGCCTTGCCTTTCCAGGATACAACCACTTGGTTTTTAACATATTTTTTATGTGTTTCTGTATTTAATTTGTTGTATGTGGTTGATAATTTTTGTGTCTATATTCATGAGGGATGTTGGTCTGCAGTCTTTTCTTGTAATGTCTTTGTCTGCTTTTAGTATTGATGTAATGCTGGCCCCACAAAATGAGATGGCAAGTGATCTATTTTCATATTTTTGGGAAGATATTTATATAATTGGTATTATTTCTCCCTTAAATGTTTGGAAGAACTCACCATTGAAACCATGTGGGCCTGGATTTATCTTTGTTAAAATGTCAGAATAATATTAAAACATGTAATTGAGTACCTGTTATGTATCTGAAATACTGGTTACTTCCTCACACATTTTCTCAATTTCTGTAATATTTATTATCTCTCTGATAAGTTTTGACTTAAGTTAGCATGAGATATTTTATTCAAATGAGGCACTACTTTATTAGTGTTCTTGATATTTCAATGAGGATGCTGAAATCTTCTGGTAGAAAAGTTAGTTGAGATAAACTTGTGACCTTAGATTAAGTCATAAGACTCTGTTGAGCCTGAATTTTCTTCTCTAAAAAATGGATATAATGCATCATAAAATGTTACATCACATAAAGTATTCTGAATTTATAACTAATTTATAAATGACCTAATTGGCTAAATTTTAATGAACTATAAACATTTTTCACCAAATTAAAAAAATATCAGAGCACTTGGGTTAAGAATCTGCCTTCAGCTCAGGTCATGATCCCAGGGTCCTGGGATCGAGTTCCAAGTTGGGCTCCCTGCTCAGCAGAGTCTACTTCTTCTTCTGCCTCTCCCCAACCCACTCGTGCTCTCTCTCTCTCTTTCTCAGATAAATAAGTAAAATCTTAAAAAAATATCAAATGTTGGGGCATCTGGGTGGCTTAGTTGGTTGAACATCTGCCTTTGGCTCAGGGTGTGATCCCAGGGTCCTAGGGTCAAGTCCCACATCGGTCTCCCTGCAGGGAGCCTGCTTCTCTCTCTGACTGTGTCTCTGCCTCTCTCTCTGTGTCTCTCATGAATAAATAAATAAAATCTTAAATATATATATATATATATATATATATATATATACACATTTGGTATATATATATATATACCAAATGTTTAAGTTATGTAACTATGAGAGAAGCAACTAGTGTTCATGAAAAATTGTGTTTGTGTTCCGGGTACATAGTAAAATTTTATTTCTCAGCCTCCCTTGGAGGTATTTGTAGCTTTGTGACTGAATTTGAGCCAGTGTAATGTGAGAGGAAGTATTGCATACCATTTCCATTCCTGGTTTTATTACCCTTCAGGCTACCCCGCAGGGAGACAATCAGTGGTGACCTTGAAGATACAGAGCTGCTGTGAGCCTGGGTCTCTGAATTATTACATGGATGAGAGTGTCCTGCCAATACATTCGCCTTTCCAGTAATGGTGTGTGAAAAACAAAATAATCTAAATTGTTTGGTTCATTTGGGGATACATTTTTTAACAACAGCTAGTTCGTATAATTTGATAGGATGAGAGTTCTCCTTTAATAGTACTATTATTTTCTTATTAGGAAAAATCAGTGTTCACATTTGAGCAATCCCCAATGGAATGGAAGTATCCTATTTCAGAGAGGACAGAATTTATGATAAAAACCTATGAATCCAAGATAAAAAAGAAAAATAATTTCTAAGAGTTGTTAATTAGGTGAAAAATTCAAGGAGAGGATATCTGTGATTGTGTTTGGTTGTTTGTTTAGGGATAGGCTTGGTAATCCTAAGTAATGGTCCAGAACCCTATTCTAGGGCATTCCAAATAGCAATGAAATTTATGTAGCTGGACACTTTACTCACACCTATAACTATGTCAGACACAGTGTGTAAGCAATGTTGATACAGGAATTGCTAAGTGTCTACCTGAGAAGCTAAAGGATTTATATATACTTTAAAGCAATAAGAGCTATCAGGTATTTATATGGCTCACTAATAATTTCCATAATTTTCCTTTAATGCTGAAAAATATTTGCACACATTTAAACAGAGTTCAATAGTACTTAAGAAATAATCAACAATTAAAATGCAAAGAGATAATAGATTCATGTGCTTTTGGTGTGATGGAAGATTGTTTAGATTTCAAGGTTTATTTTGTCCTGCCAACAGTGTTATTAATCATCGTTCCTCATTTCCTTTCACTGCTGGGATTTGACAAGGATTTTATTTCACCTTGAAAAACTGCACATAGTGGAGAGTTTCTTCACTTTATTCCTGCAGTCTTAACATACCCTACTGAGTAAAGGTAAATTGCTTTTTATTCTGTATTCTGTTATGTTTTTGAAAAATGGTTTTCAAATCACAGATTTGATTCCTCTCTTGGTACTGAAAGATCATAAACAAATACATTTTTATGTTATTTTTCTTTAGTAAGCTTTATGATTTTATCCTCAGCAACTGGACTAATTCAATAAGCAGCAGACCATAAGGCAGTAAATGGATACACTATTAATTTTTATTGCTAAAGTTTCTTTTATGTACTATTTGATCTAAGGATGTTATTCACATTTTTATGGTGATACTGGCAGACTTTAAAAATCTGACTCTATAATTCTTATTGATAAAGGCTGGATATGTTTAACTCTGTGGCCCAAGGAATGGCAACAATTCATATCTCACCAACCAGTTCATTAAATGAAAATCTTGAATGAGAACAGGAAAGCAAAACAAGTAGATAGTAGTTTAGTTGCCCAATCAATAGAACACAATTAGGAAGGCTTACCTACTGTACTAATATCAGGTCACTACAAGAACTTGGTGAATGATTTATTCTTGTCTTTGTTCACCCTCAAAATGTGAGTATAGGCCTGAATTGCCTCAAGAATAGCTTCTTTTTTTCCTCTAAGATTTCGTTTATTTATTCATGAAAGACACAGAGAAAGAGAGAGGGAGAGACACAGGCAGAGGAAGAAGCAGGCTTCACACAGGGAGCCCGATGCGGAGTTCGATCCCGGGACTCCAAGATCATGCCCTGGGTGGAAGGCAGGCGCTAAACCGCTGAGCCGCTCAGGGGTCCCAAGAATAGCTTCTTAAAATTGCTTTGATTCTATGGTTGCACAGAATTGGAGCTGAAGCAGTTGACCATTAAAACAGAATGGTGAAATTAAAAAAAAAAGCATAAAAGGTAAATAAGGATGTGCCTCCTTTCCAGATGGACTGGCATTCTGCAGGGCCTCATCTACAAAATGATTTTGTTGCTGATTTTGAGGTTGTGCTAATTGATAAGTCCAGCAGTATCTCCCAGCTTAGGCTCACACTGATTAAATCAATGCTCTCAATTTATATTCCTTCATCTCTGAAAATCATGTGTGTCCTATGGAGAAATGGAAGTGATGGATACAATATAAAACACTGGGGTGGTAATGATAGTACAGGTGTTTAAAATGACTGTATTACATCAATTTTACCAATATTTATCGAGGACTTCGTGGAACTACAAATAAACACAGTCTGTGCCCACCAGGATCTTAACCAGAGAAATAAGATCTAGTCATAAAAGATGCATAAAACTTACTTAATAATTACACAAAAGCTGTTTTGAATCTGTTCAGTACTATATGCTAAATGACTGGTGTGGGTATTTAAAGGTTAAGCAGCTCATTCTATGCTGCTGGGGTCTGGTCTGGGAAGTTTTATGGGCATTCAGTTTACTTTTCGAAGGTTGTTTTGTGTTAAGCAGTATCAGAACAGAAAAGATTATTATCTTTACATCCATAAGGCAGACAATAAATACCAAAGGCACTCAAAGAGGAAGACATGATTCAAGACTGGAGTGGTCTGAAAACTCTTTACGGAGGACATGAGATATGAGTTGAGTATCTCCTAAAATCTAGAGCAAACATACTACTTAATGATGAAGTGTTAGAAACTTTTCTTTAAAATGAGGCATGAAATAAGTATAGCCATTATGATAGTTTCTATTTAACATTTGTCCTTGTAAACATATTAAGATTAAAAGCAATAAAGGAATGTATGTTTGAAACAACATAGAAAACAGCCAGGGTGCTGGACACACATCTCTAATAGACATTTTTCCAAATAGTTTTCATTAGATATAGTTTACATACCATGGAAATCAACCTTATTTAAAGTGTACAATGCAATTAATTTTTATACTAATTTTAGTATATTTACAACTGGATGACTATCATCATGATCTAATTTTAGGACTTTTTCATCAATCAAAAAATTAACCCTGTTCCATTACAAAAAAGAAACCCTGGGGATTCCTGGGTGGCTCAGCGGTTGAGCGTCTGCCTTCAGCTCAGGGTGTGATCCTGGAGACCTAGGATCGAGTCCCACGTTGGGCTCCCTGCATGGAGCCTGCTTCTCCCTCTACCTCTCTCTCTGTGTCTCTCATGAATAAATAAATAAAAACCTTAAAAAAAAATAAGCCCTGTGCCCTTATCTCACACATCCCAAAAAAGAACATATTTCTAGATCTAAAATTTGCCTGTTATGGATGTTTCATATAAATGGAATAATACAATATGTTGTCTTTGACTGACTTCTTCCACTGAGGATGTTTTGAGCTTCAACCATTTGTAGTATATAAAGATCAACACTTCTTGACTTTTCACTTTTTATTACCAAATAATATTTTACTATATACATAAGCCAAATTTTATTATCTTATAATAAGTAGATGGGTTGTTAACATGTTTGGGCTGTTATGAATAATGCCACTCTCAGCATTTGCGTGTAAGTTCTTGTGTGTGTGTTTTGCCTTTATTTCTCTTAGTTAGGAGGAAGTGCTTGGCCCTGTGGTGCTTCGTGTTTAGCCATTTGAGGAACTGCCAAACTGTTTTCAAGCCTGCCATCAGTGTGTGAAATTTCTCATCTCTCTACATCCTTACCGAAAACTTTTATCTTTTTGATCAGAGTTCGTGTAGCAGATATGAAGTGAGGTCTCCTGGTTTTTATTTGCATATCTCTGATAGCTAATGACGATGGCACATATTTTCATGCACTTATTAGCTATTGTATATGATCTGTGGACAAATGTCTGTTCTAATCCTTTGCCTATTTTTAATTGGTATATTTATCTTTTCCTTGTTGACTTGTAAAGGTTTTTCATGTATTCTGAATGCAAGTCCCTTATCAGATACATGATTTGCAAATATTATCTCCCATCTGTGGATTGTTTTTCACTTTCTTGATGTGTTCCTTGAACAAAGTTTTTAATTTTGGTGAAATCCAGTTTATCTACCTTTTTCTTTGTTGTGTTTTTGAGTCATCTTAAAATCACCACCTAGTCTGAAGATATAGTTACTCTTGTATTTTCTTCTAAAAGTTTAAATGTTTTAGCTCTCACATTTATTTTATTTTCACATTTATTTTATTTTGAGTTATTTTTGTATATGATATGAGTAAGATATCCAAATTCTCTCTCTCTCTCTCTCTCTCTGTCTCCGCCCCTCTCTTTTTGTATGTGGATATCTAGTTGTTCCAACATCATTTGATCATTTGTTTAAAAGATGATTCTTTCCCATTGGATAGTCTTGGTACTCTCGTCAAAAATTTGTTGGTCATAAGTGTGACAGTTTGTTTCTGGACCTAAAATCTTTTCTATTGATCTGTAGTTTTTATGGCAGTAGCACAGTGGCTTGATAACTACAGCTTTCTAGTAAATTGTGAAATCTGGATGTGTGAGTCCTTCAACTGCATTATTTTTTCTAGGTTATTTTGGCTATTCTGGGTCCCTTGGATTCCCATATGAACTTTAAGATCAATTTGTTGATTTCTGCAAAAATGTCAATAGCTGGCATTTTGTTAGCAATTGTGTTGAATCTGAAGATCAAATTTGGGAGCATTGCCATTTAATAATATTAAGTCTTCTGATCCTTAAACATGAATGTTTGGGAAGGACGGATAGAACTTGGATGTGAAGACTGGGGTGGGTGTGTGTGTGAAAACTCTAAAGGGCATGATGGATCTGGGGTAGGGAGAAGGGCTGGTTAGGGGTCTGCATTGATACTCTAACCTAGACTCTGAAAATATTAAGGAAGTCTTGGTCTTTGTATTCTCTCTCTTGTCCTTTATTTATTCCTGAAATAGAGAATGCTCCTTATAACTAAGAACCTGTTCACATGCTGTTCTCTCTGCCTTGCATAACTTCTTTTTATCCTCAGTTTCACCACCCTTTCAGGCAAACTCCTAATCTTTCATTTCTTAACTTAATGCTGCTTCCTTAGGGACACTTTTCTTGATACCATGTGCTATGGTAGTTCCCTCAATAACAGGCCTTAGGATGTTTTCATTCATAGCACATACTCACAGTACTTAAACTTATATAGTGTATAATGTGTGTACCAACTTCTAGACATAAGTTCCATGGCAGTTGGCATGGTGTCTGTTTTATTTATAGGTGTTTCCTTAACACCTGGTGTAGTGCCTGGAACATAATAAACATTTAATAGATGGATGAATACATGAACAAGTAAATAGACCAATGAATAAGTGGCAGTATCTCCATGAAGTCAGAAATTTTCCCAATTTTATCTTTTTAATCTTTGGAAGCCCAATAATATGAGTAGCCATTTTAGGTTTTGTGTGCAATGCAGGGTGCTATTCCTGAGTTTGGAATTTGAGGAGCAGACCAATTACTGCTCTTTTTAAAGATACATTTCTGTGGTAGGTGGAATAATGCCCCCCCCCCCCAAAGATATCCATGTCCTGATCCCCAGCCTGTGAATATTGTACCTGACATTGCAGGTGTGAATCAGGTTATTGACCTTGAGATAGGGAGATTTTACTAGATTATCCATGTGTGCCCAATCTTATCACACATGCCTTTAAAGTCAGAGAATTTTTCCTGGCTGTGTAAGAGAGAGATGGCCAAGTGAGAAGAATTTGATACCCACTGCTGGTTCAGAGGTGTTGTGCTTTATGTGCAGGCACTGGGGAGAGATCGCTAGGACCTAAGTGTGACCCAGATGTTGACAGCCAGGACACCAAGTCTTCAGTCCTACATTCATCTAGAACTGAATTCTGCCCACACTCGAATAAGCAGGAAATGGAATCTCCCGTAGAGCTGACGGAAAGGAAGCAGCCATGTGAACACCTTGATTTTAGCCCTGTAAGATCCGTGTCAGTCTTCCCACCTACAGAACTGTTAGCTAATAAAGTCATGTTGCTTTAAGCCACTATATCTGTGGGTAGTGGAACATAGATCATGAATACAAATTCATTTCTGAGCTCTAATGGAGTCTTCAAAATTGAAGACTTTCCTTTTAATCTGGGGATAATGTTCTTTACTGTCGTTAGGGAATACTCAATGTTTTCTTTTGGCTTATTCATTTGTGTATGTTTTTTTGCAGTCTCATACTACTGATGGAAGAGTTTGCAAAAAGTTCTACTACATTCTTGAAGAATTCTCCTCATGACATACTGAAATAATTTTCAAAAAATATTTAATTAAAAAAAAGTTTAGGGGATCCCTGGGTGGCTCAGCGGTTTAGCGCCTGCCTTTGGCCCAGGGCGCAATCCTGGAGTCCTGGGATCGAGTCCCGTGTGGGGCTCCCGGCATGGAGCCTGCTTCTTCCTCTGCCTGTGTCTTCTGCCTCTCTCTCTCTCTCTCTCTCTCTCTCTATCATGAATGAATAAATAAATAAATCTTTTAAAAAAGTTTAATTTGGGGTGTCTGGTAGCTCAGTTGGTTAGGCATCTGCCTTTGGCTCAGGTCTTGATCTCAGGGTTCTGGGATCCAACCCCACATCTGACTCCCTGCTCAGTGGGGAGCCTGCTTCTCCCTCTCCTTCTACTCCTTCCCCCTCATGCACTTGAGCTGTCTCTCTCTCTTTCTCTCAAACAAATAAATAAAAATCTTAAAAAAATGTTTAAGATGTCGTATACAATGTATTTCCTGGTTGTCAGTTGTTTTTCCTTTAGTTTTGCATATGTTCTGCACATTTGAACAATTAATTTGCAACTTTAACAAAAGAAAAATGCAAATTTTGTGATGAAGTTGCATAAATTAGAGCAGGAGCTCAAATAATAATTATAAACTTGGTATGCATACAACTATAATGTACTCTTTTGAGAAAACATCTTAGGGGCACCTGGGGTGGGTGGCTCAGTCAGTTAAGGGTCTGCCTTTGGCTCGGGTCATGATCCGAGCAGTATGAGCAGTAATTGGGCTCCCTGCTCATCAAGGAGCCTGCTTTTCCCTCTCCCTCTGCCTGCCACTCCTCCTGCTTGTGCTCTCTCTTTCTCTGTCAAATAAATAAAATCTATTTTTTAAAAAAGGGAGAGAAGACATCCTACAGCTGAAGATGAGTTTAACCTCAACCCATGAAAGGAGGACACTGATGCCAGAAGATGTAAAAAGTGACTTGCATGGGTTTATCTGGTTTGCTATAGTAGACCCAGAACTAGAATTCCAGTATTACATTTTCCAGTTGAAGTCAGAACCCACAAAGTATTTCATTCTTTAAAAAAGAGAGTAGAGGGAAAAAATGGGTAGGGGGCACATGGGTGGCTCAGTTGGTTAAACACTGGACTCGATCTCAGCTCAGGTGTTGATTTCAGGGTCGTGGTTTTGAGCCCCACATTGGGCTCTGCTGGGTATGGAGCCTACTTCAAACAAAATTTTTTTAATTAAAAAAAAAACAAAAGGAGCGTAGAGATTTACAATGACATAGGTGGAGCTAGCGTGAATTATGCTAAGTAAATAAGTCTGTCAAAGACAAATACCATATGATTTCACTCATGTGTAATTTAAGAAATAAAACAGATGAGCAAAGGGGAAAGGTAAAAAAAGAAGAAGGCAAATCATAAGAGACTCTTTTTTTTTTTTTCATAAGAGACTCTTAACTGTAGAGAACAAACTGAGAGTTGCTGGAGGGGAGGTGGGCAGAAAGATGGGCAAAATGGTTGATGGGCATTAAGGAGGGCACTTGTGATGAGCACTGGATGTTATATGTAAGTGATGAATCACTAAATTCTACTCCTGAAACTAATATTACACCATATATTAACTAACTAGAATTTAAATAGAAACTTGAAATACTAAAAAAAAAGAGGGTAGAGGATATATAGATATCTCATTTATAAATATTATATTATATGTAACTATGTATGTACCTACATACATAAAATTTTAGGTTTAACTAGATCCCTCAGTAATTTATTTTTTTAAAGATTTTATTTATTTATTCATGAGAGACACAGAGAAAGAGAGAGGCAGAGATGCAGGAAGAGGGAGAAGCAGGCTCCATGCAGGGAGCCCAATGCGGAACTTGATCCTGGGACTCCAGGATCACACCCTGGGCGAAAGAAAGGCAGGCACTAAACTGCTGAGCCACCCAGGGATCCCCAAACTCAGTAGTTTAATGAAAGGGAAATATATTAAGCTCTTAGGTTTATGGGGTCCAGTTTAATTCTAAATTATAATGTATGAAGTAATATACAGTATATATTTGTGGTTCAAAGTTCAGTTTCTTTAATAAGGGCATATAACTTTAATAAATGTTATTGTTAGGGTAAGTGGTAGATAAAATGTGTATTCATTATATTTTTTTCACATCTGTGTATGTTTGAAAATTTCCATAATTAAAAAAAGGAACATGCTGTAGTTCACAAGGTTAAACTGTCAGAGGCAAAGCAAATTTTGTGGAGTTTGAATTTTGAAATTATCAAAAGGATATTAAACTTTGTTTGATGTTATCATGTCATGTTCTTTGACATCCTTTTAAAAAAATTTTTCTTGTGGGTGTGTGCTCTGCATGTCATTCAGTCAAAGGCATAGTGTCAAGAGATCTTTTCTATAAAAACAGTAAAACTCTGGGCACTTAAATCAAGTGATGGAGAAGGAACGTGGAATGAATTAAAACAAGGAAAACCTAGGGTAAAAATCAATTCATTATATAAAATATATGCAGGTCTAGATATTTGCGGATTTAGATAGGTATGTTATTTAAATTCTGTTCTTTATTTTAAATAACTTTCCCTTTTGTGTTTCCTTAAAAAAAACTGTGACAACCTTGAGAAAATTGACAAATTTTATTTTTTCACTTAAAAAGTTTTTAATATTTATTAAAATTATAAATTTAAGGAGAGTTAAATTACACTTTTGCAAATTTAAGGAAAATTAATGGAATTATAGAAGAGTACATTGCAATTTAATGGTGTCACCATTAACGGTCTTTTTTTTTTCTTCAAGTAGATGTATCTATTTGATTTTGTATCTACTGTAGCAGATTGTGGTGCAGGTATAATTTTTTATATATTGCTAACAATTGAATGGAGAGAACCAACTCAAACTGGTCTGTCTCTTGGTACTTCTTTAATATTGTATTGTAGCTCATTGCACTATTAGAGTCAAGAAGAATTTCTCAACTTGTCCTCTGATCTGTCAACTTCTAGTCCTTTAAAATGAAACTCCAGGGGCAATCCTATTTTAACTAGGATGAGAGATAAGTAGTTTAGGGTTGCAATTTTATTTTCACCTGCAATGAAAGCATAATGACTCAGTGTTTTCCCATATATCTCTTTTATTTATTTATTTTTTTAAAGTAGACTCCATATCCAGCATGGAGTCCAGTGTGGGACTTGGACTCACGACCCTAAGCTCAAGACCTACGCTGAAACCAAGAGTCAGATGCCTAACCAACTGAGCAACGCAGGTGACCTCCCCCATATATCCTTTCAATAATATACCATGAGAAAAATTACAGACTCTATACCTGCCACTAATGGGAAATACTGATTCTCTCTCTTCCTAGCCCTGGATGTTCAATACCATTTTTCCATATACATCTGTCATGGGAGAGGTTTTGACATCTACTTTTATTTCATGGGACATATTTTTTCCAAGGACATATTTTTAAAATCCAGTAATAATAATTAGAATTATGTCTTCTCTTAAAAGTTTCTTCCACAATATAATGGATCTCAGGATAAAATTCTTGATCTATGGAACAGAAGAAGTTAGCTCTTAATGACCTTCTGATTTGGTCTTTCCTCTGAGTCCTGGAATTACACCTATGTGGTTTTTTTTTTTTTTTTTTTTCTTTTTTTCTGTATGTGTGTAAGACAAAACCTGGCCTTTCTCTAATACTTTTTCTTATTTTAGGCCAAGTTCTCTAAAAATTTACTCTTTAAATGCAACTAAAAGTCACCATATTTGCATATTATATTTTAAACTACTACCGGCTTATTTAAAATATATATGGAAGATTTTGTTGAAAGGGCCAGTATTTTGTAATATTAATAATATTTTACTGTTTTAGAAAGAGGCTAGCTAGCAATGTGTCTTCCATAGACCTTTGTTTATCAAAAAAGATGACCTTCTATTGTCTCAAGTTATATGAATACATTTACTCTTGTTCAAAACAGCAGCACCTCAATTTTCACTACTGAAAATTCATCATTGATTCTTAATTTGGGTATCCACTGACTGTATCATTGACAAGGTTCCTTTTTGTTTTCCTTTATTTAGTAAGTCATCAATTCTGACATCTTTTGCTGTATTTTGTTTTAAATCAATCTTTCCTTTTTAATTCCAAAGTCTTTTTTTGTCTTTTGTTAGTTTCCCCAGCAGCAGGGTTTAGAGCTGCCTTAGGACCAGGGGTCTCTCCCTCCCCAGGAAGCTACAGAACATGCGTAAAAGCAGCAGCCAGAGGAAAGCATGAGGATTTGGTGGCCAAATAGATCCATCTTTGAATTCTACTTTTACTTGGTAAGCTTGTTGAGAGGAGTAAATTTATTAATATATACAAAGATCTGGTACACTTTCTTGTTGGTATTCAAGAAATATTATTTTCTGTCTCTTTATTTCTGGCCACCATTTCTTCTGAACCATTTTAATATTCATATTTTTGGATTTAATTAACAAGTAAAGTATTTGGGAAAATGCCCGTCATATAACATCATTCAACAAGTATTAGTATTAAAATTATTACCCTTGGGATCCCTGGGTGGCTCAGTGGTTTAGCACCTGCCTTTGGGCCAGGGCATGATCCTGGAGTCCTGGGATCCAGTCCCACATCGGGCTTCCTGCATGGAGCCTGCTTCTTCCTCTGCCTTCATCTCTGCCTCTCAATCTCTCTCTCTCTCTCTCTCTCTGTCTCTCATGAATAAATAAATAAAATCTTAAAAAAAAATAAAATAAAATAAAATTATTACCCTTATATTTCCATCTCAACTTTTCCTTACTCCATTTCCTGTGAAGTAGTTTATGCTTAAATGTATTTATTGTTCTCCTCTGAATATATGCTGAAAATGTTCTTGTTTAGGAATTGACTTCTTTGTTATAGTTCTCAAGAGGCTAGGGTCCTAAACTTGAAAGGAGAGGGGAAAAAAGGTAAGTGAGCCACAGCATTAAATAATAAGAGAAAGTTGGAATGGAAAAAATGAAGCTATATTAGCTTTATTTAGATAGTATTTAAGAAATACAATTTTGGGGATGCCTGGGTGGCTCAGCGGTTGAGTGTCTGCCTTTGGCTCATGGCGTGATCCCGGGGTCCGGGATTGAGTCCCTCATCAGGCTCCTCGTGGAGAGCCTGCTTCTCTCTCTGCCTGTGTCTCTGCGTCTCTCTCTCTTCTCATGAATACATAAAATCTTTAAAAAAAAATACAATTTTTGAAGAGCGATGTGCACTCAATTATGAATTGTTATGATATTGATATTTTTAGACTCACTATTTGGCCTTTTGACTGATCCATTGTATTAATAGTACATACTGGTGTTTGACCAATTTAACAGTAATTGAATGTAACATGATGCATGAAATCTGCTGTGTGATTACCATCAAGATACAATTTTATTTCATAAATGATGAAGTTTTTTGAAATGGGAACTTCACATTTCACCTTGAGATAAAATATGTAGTCATGTTTCACTGCAGGTAGCTAGATATATTGTTCAAATACATTTTGAAGAAAAAGGATAAATCATGGCCACTTGTGTGTTCATTAAGTTATATGAAGTTAACAGAAAATACATCTTATTTGATATCAGTATATTCTTGAATATCCGCTCTAGGTAATATTAGTTACATCTTTTTATATCTTTTGATCCATGCTGGCTTTTCCCTTCCCAAGTTTTTTTTCTATATAAGCTTTTGTCACAGAATGACTTTCAGCATTTGATTCCAGTCTACATAAAATCCACTCTTTAACCAGAAATGTTGTATTAAAAATGGAAAGTAGATATACAAAGTGCCTTATTGATCCTTCTACATATTTTTAATATTCATTCAGTTTACTATATACGCATGCCATGTAAGTATTCTCACTTGAAAGGATCTCATTCCGTCCAAGAGCTATAATTACAAATTTGCAAATGATTCCAAAGACTTCTGGATCTGTGCTACCAATATAGGTCTTTTTCCTGAATACCATGGTCTGCGTTCTAAACTGCCTATTGTTCCTTGCTACAGACCTTTAAACAACAGTTATGAAGAGCTGAACTCATTAACTTTCCTCCACACAAATATTTTTTTTAAATTTTTTTTAATTTGTATTTATTTATGATAGTCACAGAGAGAGAGAGAGAGAGAGAGAGAGGCAGAGACATAGGCAGAGGGAGAAGCAGGCTCCATGCACCAGGAGCCTGATGTGGGACTCGATCCCGGATCTCCAGGATCGCGCCCTGGGCCAAAGGCAGGCGCCAAACCGCTGCGCCACCCAGGGATCCCCCTCCACACAAATCTTAATGAAAGGCATCACCACCCATATAGTTACATACTTTCTGAAAAAAACTGGATATCATCCAAATGCTTCCTTCTCCATAAACAGACCCATAGCCAGTCAATCACTGCATCTTCTCAGTTTTACCTCTTTAACTGAATACAGTCCTTTCTCTCCATCTCTGTAGCCCTACCACCTTTTAGGCTATCAGTATCATCTACCCCATTTATGGCAACAACATCCTATTTTGTTAGCCTGATTCTTGCATCAATACAAATGCGGGCACAGATATTTCTATCGTGTCACCCTTGTGCCTAAAACGTGTGAATGGCTTCCTTGTGCCCTAGAATTAAACTCCTTAACCTGGGTCACAGTTTCCTTTATGATCTGGTTCCAATTGTCTACTCTAGCCTCACGTCTTGAGTCTTCCTCCCAGCATTCCCTGCTGCAGTTCCACTGAACCACTCCCAATTCCTGGAATAGTTCATTCACTATCCTGTTTCAGAGATTTTACCCAGCCTGATTCTTTGCCTGACACATGTCTTTCTCTACTCCATCTTTATTATTCTACCTTTGTATTAGTTAGGGTTCTTTAGAGAAACAGAATCAATAGAATAAATATGGTATAAATTCCAATCTGAGTCCAAGTCCAAATGAAGCAGAAGAAAACCAATGTCCCAGCTCAAAGACAGGCAGAAAGAATGAATGAATTTTCCTTTACTCTGCCTGTTTCATCTCTTGAGGGCTCCAATGGATTGGATGAGGCACACTCAGATTAAGAAGAGCAATAGGCTTTATTCAGTCTCGAATTCAAATGTTAATCTCATTCAGAGATAGCCTCACAGACACATCCAGAATAATGTCTAATAAAATATTTGAGCACTTTGTGACCCAAGCAGGTTGACAAAATTAATCATCACCCTTCTGGTCTCATTTTAGATATCCCCTTTTCAAGAAAAATTGCACACCCAACCCCCAAATCTCACAAATCCTGATGAGATTGCATCTTTACTCTCTCCATAACTCACTGTCTTTCTCCATCCTAGCACCTACCACATATCATCACTGCCTGCTTACTTATGTCTCACACAAGACTCCTAATCCTGTGCATCCTTACCTCTGTAATTCCCGCTTTAGGAGTTAGGAATTACACTTTGGTACTTCGGAGGTGTTCGTGGAATGTATGAGCGATTCTATTAACCTTTAACTTGAATTCTTACTAACAGTAAAACAATATAATTATTTTTGCCTGTTCACTTATATAAAACTAACATTTACTCCTGGCCAATTATGGCTGAATATATATGTAACAACATTCAATATTCTGGTTTCATTAACTTTCCTCTGGGATTTATATACTAAACCCACTAAATCTGTGGTTTAGATATTTTATGCTGATTAAAATTGTGGCTACCTTGTTAGAATTCTCTTTGTTCCTTACCACCAGGGAAAAGGGCATTCAATTTAGCTGTTTCAAATTAGAAAGTAGCATAGGAAAGGAGCAGAGGCTTTGGAATAAAACAAAGTCCAGGTTAGACTGGTGCTGGTTGCCTTTATTCTTAGTTATTGGCTTCTGTATATTGAGTATCTAGAAAAATACTGGACACAAAATAAGTTATAATAATTGCTAAATGAGTCAACTTTGATAAGTTACAAAAATTATTTTAGACACAGTATTGTCAGATGAACTAGGGAGACCCCAGCCTCTGGAGCTTCAACCCAGTACCTCCCAAAGGTGTAGCCTAAGGTTCTTGGTCTTGTCACAAGAAATAATTCAAGGACATCACAGTGGATGCGTGACAAAAGCAGCAAAGTTTTTTTTTTTTTTTTAAGATTCTAGTTATTTATTCATGAGACACAGAGAGAGAGAGAGGCAGAGGGAGAAGCAGGCTCCATGCAGGACTCGGACTCCTTCCTGGGACTCCAGGATCACACCCTGAGCTGAAGGCAGATGCTTAACCCTGAGCCACCCAGGTGTCCCAGCAGGAAAGTTTCTGAAAGGGAAAGTGCACTCTAAAGATTGGAGAATGGGAGAGCTCAAGAGTGAGCAGAGAGTTGCGTGCCCTGGGGGTTGGGTTTTTATCTCTTATTGACAGCCCTTAACTAGGGGACAGAATGTTATTGGGATTGGGGCAAGGATGCAGAATTTCATACTTTTTCTTTTTGATTCATCAGGGGGTTCCTGTCGTGGCACCTGCCATCTTGGGCCTGTCTGGTCTAATCCAGCTTCTTGTGGACTGCTGTCAGGACAGGCCTCTGACTTACTGAACCCCTGGCCATGACTTCCTCTTTGCTGGCCTCTGAGTGTCCTGTTAGACCCTCGCTAATTGCCCACCCCAACAAGAGGCTTCTCATTTAGGAAGTGACAGTAATGGTATTTGCTTCAGAAAGATTTTAAAGACTAAACTGAGCTGATACACTCAAATTGAGTACAAAATAGGGGCAAAACGAAAGTCTCTTGTATTTCTTATTTGCAGAGCATCAGAATATGTGCAAATGTGTTTATAAGTGCAAAATGTTTTCCCATCCTGCAGTCCCCAGTCATACACTTTTCCCCTTCATTTTTAATAACTTAATATATGCCAAGCATTATCTTAAGTGTTTTACATACATCATTACATTTCATTTTAATAAAGTATTGGTGTTCTCAGTTGACAAGGAAAGTCTCATTTCTTAAAGATTCAATAACTGCTCAAGGTTACACCAGATAAGCTGTGGGGTTGCAGAGACTACACTGGCATCTGGGTTTATCCGATATCAAAATTCAGTGGTCATAACTGTTTGATTTTAAGACAAAATAAAGTCTGAGTCCATTAAAAGTTCACTTCTTTCCCCTTCTTGTCCTACAGGGTCAGTGTTCTATTGTTCTGTGTCCTCTACATTTGCACATGCACAGAGAGTATAGTGTTTAGAGAAGCATGGTAGGGACAATTTAAAGGCCTTTCTACCAGGCGTGAAAAGATGCTTGCTCCAGCTACTCTTGGCTCCTTCGCATTTATATTGACGTCCTCACCATCCCCACAAGTGGGCATTTGTACCCTGGGCAGAGCTGGAACAAGGCCATTGCTACTGCAAATTCCTCCCTGAACAGACTTTGGTCAGACTGTACTGGAGAATTTATAATGGGAAGGTTGTTCGTCTTTCATTCATCGTTGAGATCCAGAAAGACCCACCTGGCTACATTCAGGTAAAGGGAAAAAGCAAAGATGAAGCTTACCTTACATTTCTATACTTCTCTCCCCACTGTTCAGCTCAATATATAAATTGTGTTCCTAAGTTAATTTTCACTCCTTATTCCTAATACAAGATGATGTTCTTCCACTTGTATTTGGGAAGATTTCCCTTCCTTTCTCTTCTCAGATTTACTTCCATAGTAATCATCCTCTCATTCTATCACTAGTGTCTTTTTCCTCATTGTTATTGCCTTAGTCTCCCTATCTATTTTCGAGAATATTCTTTTTTTCTTTCTGTAATAAAGATAACAACTAGCACTTTGTCTTGATTCTGATTTTTCTCTTCATTATCATCTTTTCTTTTTCAATTTGAAGCAAGTCTTTATAACATTGGGTTATCTTAATTTTCTCTCATCACCTTCCAAATTCTACAATTTAAATTTTGGAAAAAAAATTAAAATTAAAATTAAAATAAAAAAAAACATAAATTTTGGTGAAAGAGCCCTACTGAGATATTTCATTGAATTAAAAACCATAAATTGAATTATATTTATTACTTTATAAATTAACTGAATGATACAAATGGATTCCATTGGTTCTAAACTGATATTTGATATGTTTAAATAAGCATTTACAATGAACTGTATTTTATCTTGGGTGAATCAAAGCTTTTCTCTGCAGTTAGTAGAGGTCATCTTTCAATACTATGATATGAACCCATTTACAAATGAGTCTGCTTTTTCACTCAGGGTTTTATAAATTGATTTTTATAATAAATTTATTTAATTATAATAGGAAGATTCTTAATGATAAATGTAAATAATTTAAAAATTTAAATATATGAGTACCAGTTAGCTTTGTTCTTAATTACTGTACGTTCACAGACACACAGACACCATTTTTTTTTCGGATTCCAACTCATATAAAATTTAATAGTAGTTTGACCAATGTGATGAAAATTATTCTATTTATAATTACTTTGAATTTTTCGGAAGAACTTTGAACACTCGGTTCCTAGTGGAAATTAACATTTTAAAGATTACAGTGGCAGAGAGTTCAGCAAAGCATTTGATTACTTTTTAGCCTCCAGAAGCTGCAGGATTGTATTTATTTAAATGTCACTGTTTTGCAAAAACTTTTAGTCTCTCTCTTCTTTATCTTTTTATCTTTCATCTGCGAGTGCTTACATAATATAGCCAGTAAGTGTATTTTTAGAAGTGTAACTATTTTTAACAGATGTACTCATTAATTTTATTGTTCTATATTTACATTAGAGATTAATATGTTTGCCTGAATGCTTGGCAGATTAATATCTCTTTAACTTTATGATTTTTGTTTTAAGCACTGGAGAGGTCTGTCATTGACAAAACTGAGCTAATGTCGGTGATCTTATTTTTCAGAATTTTTTGTGACATTGAAATTTTGAAAGAATGATCATATATATAGAGTGGATGATAATGGTAGAAAATGAGGCTTCATTTATAAGAATTACACAGTGTATTTTTTATTCTTAAGTCTAATAGATGAGAAGATTCAAGCCATTATTCTGTTTCTTCCATAATTTTTTTGCTGTTTTAAAAACTCTTTATCATGTTTATTCCAATTCTAAATTCATTTAATAACAAAATCAACCTAATTAAATTGTTGAAGGTTAAAATTAAATTCCACTTCAATATTATTTACCTTGGAACACTATGAGTTTCTAAGTGCTTAATTAACTCAGTTGTGTAAGGGTTAACAATCAGAAATATATCCAGGTCATCTAAGTCATACAATTGTCAGTTGTTGCTAGGCAACAGATATCAAGTTTGGCTGATGCATGTTTCTAGGCAAAGCTTATAGTGTGAAAAGAAGAACAAATTACATGACACCTGCGTTTGTGTTGTTATGCTTTTTGAAAATAAAGTTGTATTTGGAGGGAGACGAAAAAGCCTTGACATTTATTATGCACATCGTCTTTCTTCCAAATGTCAGAACTGTATCTTTTGATAGTTAAGTGATAAGGGACAATAAATTAAAATGACAGCTGACATTTTATTTCTTATGTGGCTTTAGATATGGGTCTTTCACCTAATTCCATTCTTGTCTATTGTCATCTTGTTAATTAATTTTCTAAATTCATTATGATTGAAAAGAAGCTGCAAATCAAAATTAATTGAAATATAATTAGTTTAAAACATACACATTTCAAAGCCACTGAGGACAAGAAATGCAAATGATTTATACTACATGATTCTAGCACAACACCAAAATATGTCACCAGTAATGGGAATGACGTTGACAAAGAGACTACATTTTAGAATCTAGTGTGAAAGTCTAATTCATTGCAAATGACTTTTTAAAACTACTATTTAGTATTACATATTACTTGATTAATTTTTATTTTCTGATATACATAATGCTAGAACCTACCTCCTAGCTATAAATTCCAATGGTGTTAGTTCTTCTTTCTCTCATTTTACTCTCCTTCTTAATAATCAACATAAATAAGGAGTAGGTGAGAATTTTGGTTTTGGTTAAAGATAATGCACTGCAAATAGACCAAGAGGTAAAAAACTGAAATTATCTATTAGATGGCCAGGAAACAAAAATACATTGTCTAATCATTTGTTTTCAAACATAATTTTTAAAGTATATATTTCAGAGATCTGATTTCTATTCCTCAAATGAGTTGTGGCACAGATCATTTAAAAAATATATTTTATTAATTTAGTTTTTCATTGGGAAAATTTAATTCAAAACTTAACAAAACCAGTATATTTCTTTGTGGTTGGATACAGTCTTTCACAAATTAAGAGATTTTCCAGTGAATGCTCAGTTGTTGGTATGAAATACAAACAGAAAATATATATTAAAATTCAACATTTTTACAAAAGAGAATTTTGTCAAATTTTCATCTAGAATTATTGTTCTGGTGCCTCTGATTTCTACTATTAGATAACAGAACTTGGAGAACTTAATTGAAATAAAGTATATAAGGTAGATAAGCCAGATGGAATTGTTTTTTTTTTTTTTTTTTTTTTAGCCAGATGGAATTGTATAGTGACAGCCATTTAAGAAATTAACTAAAAAATACTGTAATTTTCTTTCCAATTCATACCAAACTTTCAGTTTATATACACTTGAATTTTGTATTCAGTGCACAGAACAGACACCTGCTTAGTTATTATAGTCTTAAATAACTGAGCCCGAGATTTATTTTAACTCTTGGGAAAATCATCCAAGGAATATATCTTTATATTCTTCATGTATAAAGGATTTCAGACATGAATTTGCCAGTGATCAATAACAGAAAATAATTATAAAGTAAAAATATATTATAAAGCATAAGTTATTTACAAATATTTCTAACATAAAGAAAATTGTGATTATGCTTCTCATGTATTCTCTATGCAGCAGCTTTTAAAATATGTAACCTTGTTCAAGATCAAACTGCCTAACACTTTCTAAAATAAAGAATATACTCAGATAAATATTGTTACCAGGTTTTAGAAATGTTTCAACATGTTATGAAATAAGCACATTTAGAAATCAGGGTTGTTATAAATTGAGGACTAGATTGCTCAAAAGGTGATGCTGCTTTCAAAGCTATATCTCTTAAAACCATTATGCTCAATTTTCTTTTACTTTTTGACATCCAGAAACAGAGACAAGTCTAGATGAAAAGAGTTTCACTTAAAAGGCAAGAAAAAAAATCTTTAAAGAATTAGTATAGATGCTTGATGCTTTAATATGAATTTCTGGGGATATTTTGTAGTTAGTGTGGCTAATTCCCCTTTGTTCATTTCTTCTAGCTCTCTTCCACATCCAGGGACATGTGAAATCAATGGTTTCAGATGTACAGAAGAAAATCAAACTATAACAACCCTGTCCCCTAAATTGCTAACCACAGTTATCTATATTTTAATAATAAGACTTTTATTAATATTGGAAATACTTCTTGTCTTACAACATCCACTGAGTTGTTAAGTCCCTAACTGCTTCTTCACATCCCATTTCCTTAATAGATCACCTGTATAGAATTTTATGGACATTCTAAGAAATGTTATAGACTCTGTAGTCTTGGACTGAAGTGGAGGAAAATAATACATTTTTGTTAGGTCAATCAAATCATGATATCCATTTCAATTATTTCATAAAGCGTATTTTGGTGCAGCCATAATAGAATCTTCCTTTTGAGACATACTTTATTTTCGCTCAACCTGTGGACATAATCTTTTAAGAACTGACAGCATACCTATATCAGATAGTAAACAATCCCATTTATACAGAAGATTTCCAAACCTGATTTGGAATATTTGAATGTGAATCCTGGAATTACTGAGAGAGACTGGTCCAAACAGGTGGCCTGCTCAGCTATGAGTAGGACAATAGAAGAAAACATGTATAAGATGAAAAAAAATAAACACTCCATGAAACCATTAGTGTGGCTTGTAGTATACTTGAACATAATTCAATTATAATTACATTACAAAATAAGTATGAAATAAGATCATAGGTGGTAGAAAAGCCTTTCTCAGGATACAGAGCCAAGAGTCTCAGAGTTCTTATTTTTCTTAGAAAAGGAACTGTATCTGTGGATTGGAGAAGGAAAAGGAATAGAGAAGAAGAATGGGACATTTATCAAATGCCTTCCGCTTGATAGAAACTCTTCTAGATGTACGTTATGCCATTTCATATTTATAACCCAGTAAGTCAGGGAATGTCATCTCCAACAGTTATATGAGGAAAAACAAGAAACTTCCAGGAACTATGTAAGGAGAACTTTTTTCTACAAAACTTTTTAAACTGGTCTCCAAGAGAGAAGGTATTAGAACACAGCTATGTCTGCCTGCTAGGCCTGTGTTTATAGCGGCTGCTGAACCTGAAATTAGCAGCGGTAGCAGCACCTGTAGCAAAAGATCCATCATTATGTTTCTCATTTTACAGCTTCCTGATAGATGCTGGAAAAGAAACCCTCAGTGATGCAGCTCAACTTTACATAATTGATTAGTGCTCACTTTGGTAGCACATATACTAAAATTAGAAGATAATTGATTATTTAATGGAGGTTTTGACACATTATTTACGTTTATTTATGTAATATATTTTGACACATTTTTTAATGGAGGTTAATTCTTAGCTTACTTTATTGCCTAAATCTTATCTAAGACAATACTTACATTGCAGATATACAGGTGATAGTCTGAGTGTGTTCATTTTACTAAAAGAAAATAAATTTACTAAAAAAAATGTTGGTGTTACAACAATATATTCATGTTAGAACAATAGTTTACACGTTTGTGCTTTCAAACTTATGTTTGAATGTGACTCACTGTAAGAAAACTATACTTACATCACCAACAAACACATACACACAAATTTATAAAATAGTACTTTATCTTAATTATATGGAATGCATTTTATATCCCATCCCATCTCATCCCATCCCATCCCATCCCATCCCAATTTATGCCCTGACAAAATAGTCTACCACTTAAAAAAAATACAATGGTTATAGACACACTGAATTGATTTCATAGCACAGTATGGGCCATAATTTATAGTTTGGAAATTACTGATTGGAAGGTATCAGATAAAGCTTCTGGAGAATATAACTTTACACTATAAATGTGGACCAAAAAAAAAAAAAAAAAAAGTAAGGGGAAGGTAGCTAACAAAAAGTAGGAGATGGAAGGCAGTGTATAATTGTGTTCTGAGCAGAGAAAACAGAAGGTATGGAATCTCACCCAGAATTGGAAAGGAGTTTGGTGAGTTCAGGAAACTTGAGAGAAGAGACAGTGAAACTGGAATATATTGGTAGAGCACAAGGGTGATATGAGTGAATCTATATGCATATGACTTGAAGCTATGTAGACCATATTAATAATATTTTGAAGGATGCTGTTTGAGGAGTGAATGGTGTTGACTTGATCAGGTTGGCCTTATGAAGAAGTCAACCTGAAGGTGAGATAGGGAAAATCTGAAGAAGGGCAAGAGTGGATATCTGAAGACATTTAGGAAGGAGCTGTTAGAGTAGACTGGGTGAAAGATAAATTTAGTTAGATCAGCGCAGAATGATTGGAGGGAAGTAGATGAGATAAAGATATATTTGGAGAATAAAAACAAGAGAATTTGGTGATGGATTGGTTATGGAGAGGCAGGTGAAGGAGAATGATGGGTTAAAGACAATAGTAATAATTTTAAAACATGTTATAATAGCTACTGTGTGTCAGATATTTTCCAAGCAATTTATATGTTAAATTTGGCTTTCAAACATTTCTCTGAATCTAATACACATTTTTAAAAAAATCTATTTTGTGTTATCATATACACACATTTTTATTTATTTTATTTTTTAAGTTTTTATAAAGATTTTATTTATTTATTCATGAGAGACAGAGAGAGAGAGAGAGAGAGAGAGAGAGGCAGAGGGAGAAGGAATGCAGGAAGCCTGATGTGGGCCACAATCCCAGGACTCTGGTATCCTGCCCTGAGTCAAATGCAGATGCTGAACTGCTGAGCCACCCAGGCATCCCAACACACGTTTTTATGAAACAGCATGTCACATATTGTTGGCTTAATAATGAGGTAAAGGCTAGTGCTATAAACTAAAGAATAATGGAGAAGTCTTTTGAAGAAGAAATATGGGGATGATGAGTTTGATGTTGAGTTTGATCATGAACTTTAGATGTTTCTATGTGGATCTGAGCTCAGAAGAATTATTTGGACTATAGATAAAACATTTGGGAGTGATCAATGCATAGATAAAAATTAAAGCCTATGGGAGGGCAAGATGGCAGAGGATTGGGGGTCCTCAAATCACCTGGTCCCAACAACTTACCTAGATAACTTCCAAAGCATCCTGAAAACCTATGAATTCAACCTGAGATTTAATGAGAGAACAGCTGGAACACTACAGAGAGAAGTGTTTTCACTTCTAGCAAGAGTGAAACTTAGGTCATAGTTGATATTCTTGACTCAGCCTGCTCATGCAGCTACTCTGCATTGAGAAAATGAGTAGAAGGAAGAACTCACCACAAAAGAAAGAATCAGAAACACTACTCTCTGCCACAGAGTTACAGAATTTGAATTACAATTCGATGTCAGAAAGCCAATTCAGAAGCACAATTATAAAGCTACTGGTGGCACTGGAAAAAAGCACAAAGAATTCAAAAGACTTCATGACAGCAGAATTTAGATCTAATCGGGCTAAACTTAAAAATCAATTAAATGAGATGCAATCCAAACCGGAGGTCCTAATGATGAGGGTTAATGAGGTGGAAGAAAGAGCGAACAACATAGAAGACAAGTTGATGGCAAGAAAAGAAGCTGAGGAAAAAAGAGAAAAACAAAAGACCATGAGGAAAGGTTAAGGGAAATAAATGACAGCCTCAGAAGGAAGAATCTTGTTTAATTGGGGTTCCAGAGGGTGCCGAGAGGAACAGAGGGCCAGAAAGCATATATTTGAACAAATCCTAGCTGAGAATTTCCCTAATTTAGAGAGGGAAACAGGCATTCGGATCCAGGAGATAGAGAGTTCCCCCCAAAAAATCAATAAAAAAACCATTCAACACCTCGACATTTAATAGTGAAACTTGCAAATTCTAAAGATAAAGAAAATCCTTAAAGCAGTGAGAGACAAGAGATCTCTAACTTATATGGGGAGAAATATTAGATTAACAGCAGACCTCTCCATAGAGACCTGGCAGGCCAGAAAGGGCTGGCAGGATATATTCAGGGTCCTAAATGAAAGAATGCAGCCAAGAATACTTTATCCAGCAAGGCTCTCATTCAGAATAGAAGGAGAGATAAAGAGCTTCCTGATAGGCAGAAACTGAAAGAATATGTGACCACCAAACCAGCTCTGCAAGAAATATTAAGAGGGACTCTGTAAAAGAAAGAGGAAGCCCAAAGAAATAATCCACAAAAACAGGGACTGAATAGGTATTACAATGACATTAAATTCATATCTTCCAATAGTTACTCTGAACATGAATGGGCTAAATGATCACATCAAAAGACACAGAGTTTCAGACTGGATAAAAAAGCAAGACCCATCTATTTGCTGTCTACAAGAAACTCATTTTAGACTTAAGGACACCTCCAGCCTGAAAATGAAAGGTTAGAGAACAATTTACCATTCAAATGGTCCTCAAAAGAAAGCTGGGGTAGCCATCCTTATATCAGATAAATTAAAGTTTATCCCAAAGACTGCAGTAAGAGATGAAGAGGGACACTATCTCATACTTAAAGGATCTATCCAACAAGGGGACCTAACACTCATGAATATATATGCCCCTAATGTGGGAGCTGCCAAGTATATCAATCAATTAATAACCAAAGTTAAGACATAGATAATAATACACTTATACTGGGAGACTTAAACATGGCGCTTTCTGCAAATTACAGATATTCTAAACACCACATCTCCAAAGAAACGAACTTTAAATGATACACTGGACCAGATGGATTTCACAGATATCTACAGAACTTTACATCCAAATGCAACTGAATACACATTCTTCTCAAGCGCACATGGAACTTTCTCCAGAATAGATCACATACTGGGTCAAAAATCAGGTCTCAACTGGTACCAAAAGATTGGGATTGTACCCTGCATATTTTCAGACCACAATGCTTTGAAACTTGAATTCAATCACAAGAAGAAATTTGGAAGAAATTCAAACACATGGAGGTTAAAGACCATCCTGCTAAAAGATGAAAGGGTCAGCCAGGAAACTAGAGAAAAATTAAAAAGATTCATGGAAACTAATGAGAATGAAAATATAGCCATTAAAAATCTTTGGGATACAGCAAAAACAGTTCTGAGAGGGAAATACATAGCAATACAAGCATCCCTCAAAAGACTGGAAAAGACTCAAATACACAAGTTAATCTTGCACCTAAACGAACTGGAGAAAGAACTGCAAATAAAACCTACACCCAGCAGAAGAAGAGAGTTAATAAAGATTTGAGCAGAACTCAATGAAATAGAGACCAGAACTGTAGAACAGATCAACAAAACCAGGAGTTGGTTTTTTGAAAGAATTAATAAGATAGATAAACCATTAGCCAGCCTTATTAAAAGGAAAAGAGAAAAGACTCAAATTAATGAAATCATGAATGAAAGAGGAGAGATCACTACCAATACCAAGGAAATACAAACGATTTTAAACACTTATTATGAACAGCTATACCTCAATAAATTAGGCAATCTAGAAGAAATGGAGGCATTTCGGGCAAACCACAAATTACCAAAACTGGAACAGGAAGAAATAGAAAACCTGAACAGGCCAATAACCAGGGAGGAAATTGAAGCAGTGCTCAAAAGCCTCCCAAGACACAAAAGTCCAGGGCCAGATGGCTTCCCAGGGGAATTCTATCAAACGTTTAAAGAAGAAACCATACCTATTCTCCTAAAGCTGTTTGGAAAGATAGAAAGAGATGGAGTACTTCCAAATTCGTTCTATGAGGCCAGCATCACCTTAATTCCAAAACCAGACAAAGACCCCACCAAAAAGGAGAATTATAGGCCAATATCCCTGATGAACATGGATGCAAAAATTCTCAACAAAATACTAGCCAATAGGATCCAACAGTACATTAAGAAGATTATTCACCATGACCAAGTGGGATATATCCCCGGGATGCAAGGCTGGTTCAACACTCGTAAAGCAATCAATGTGATAGATCATATCAACAAGAGAAAAAACAAGAACCATTGGATCCTCTCAATAGATGCAGAGAAAGCATTTGACAAAATACAGCATCCATTCCTGATCAAAACTCTTCAGAGTGTAGGGATAGAGGGAACATTTCTCAGCATCTTAAAAGCCATCTACAAAAAGCCCACAGCAAAGATCACTCTCAATGGGGAAACACTGGGAGCCTTTCCCCTAAGATCAAGAATACGACAGGGATGTCCACTCTCACCACTGCTATTCAACTGCTATTCAACATAGTACTGGAAGTCCTAGCCCCAGCAATCAGGCAACAAAAAGAAATAAAAGGCATTCAAATTGACAAAGAAGAAGTCAAACTCTCCCTCCTCGCAGATGACATGACACTGTACATAGAAAACCCAGAAGACTCCACCCCAAGATTGCTAGAACTCATACAGCAATTCGGCAGTGTGGCAGGATACAAAATCAATGCCCAGAAATCAGTGGCATTTCTAGACACTAACAATGAGACTGAAGAAAGAGAAATTAAGGAGTCCATCCCATTTACAATTGCACCCAAAAGCATAAGATACCTAGGAATAAACCTAACCAAAGATTTAAAGGATCTATACCCTCAAAACTACAGAACACTTCTGAAAGAAATCGAGGAAGACACAAAGAGATGGAAAAATATTCCATGCTCATGGATTGGAAGAATTAATATTGTGAAAATATCAATGCTACCCAGGGCAATTTACACATTCAGTGCAATCCCTGTCAAAATACCATGGACTTTCTTCAGAAAGTTGGAACAAATCATCTTAAGATTTGTGTGGAATCAGAAAAGACACTGAATAGCCAGGGGAATATTGAAATTAATAATAATAATAATAATAATAATAATAATATTAAAAGTTCCTTCTGGACTTAGATACATGGTTGTTGTTTGTGGCCTTATGAAAGGTGATCCCTATGATGGAATGTGTGTGGGTTGTAATGTGTGACTTAAACAAATTGTATTTAATCTATGATTAGGTAAATTTACAAGCTAACATGATTTTAAGGCAATGTTTCCATTTTCAGATAGTTAAAGGCCTAGCTAAATTAGTTTGGCCTTCTAAGTCTGAGGGTGGAACTTTGTCAACTGTGGAGACTACTGTTCTATCACATTAAGATATGCAAATGAGAAGACCTGCAACACAATGAGAAAACAGTGAAGTAAGGAGGGTCTTCTAACCACACTAAGAAAGTTTTAAGGTAGTTGGAGAATGAGGAGGAGTTGGAGACATGGAGAGTGGAGGGATGAAGAGAGAAGAGGCTGTCACTGTAGAAGATGTACATATACTGGGCCTCCCTCTCCTTTCTATGCTCATCAAGCTGTAGGGTTTTCCCTGGTTGGAATGACAGCTGCATGAGAGCAAAATAGAAGTTGATATTTTTCTCAGTTGCCCTAGACCTAGTCTCTGAATTTTCAGAACACAGAAAGGTTGCTAATTGTGTGATGAGACAGATTTTCAGGTTAGAGTAGATAGAAGACAGAAAAAAAAAAAAAAAAAGTAAAGTACTGAAGACTATTAAAAATAGAAAACTCCTTAAAGAGGATTTCCCATGAAGAGAAAAAGCTAGGTTTGACATCAAGGAATTCCCTGGATGAAATTCAGAACTGTCCTCTGTACATAAAGGGCAAGGAGAGACTGAACAAAGAAACAGACCCCTCCAGACTGGTAAGTTTAATATGCAAGGGAACTTAACATAGGAGGTTTGTCTGGAGTAACTGCCAGATAAGCAGATCTCTGCATCTGCCCACCAGGATCTTAGAAGTTTATGTAGAGGCCTTAATGGGATTCAGTCATGTAGACATGGTCTCAGTAACACACTGCTTCTTGATGTTGCACCCTTGATATGGCTCCTAGTGTTAGAACAGTGGGCAGAATGTAGAATGTACATCCCAAGAACAGAGGAAGGGGTAAGGAACCTCCAAGTTGCCTGGATCCACCTTGATAGTCAAACAGCAGTCACATCCTCTGCATGCTCTCCTCCTACAATACCTCATGTATCATAATGAGGGAGAAAGTGGGAAGAAAGGGAGCCATTTTAGGTAGGCTTATGGATACGGTGGTGTAAAGTTGGGTTGGTTATCTTTGAAGGCTTCTACATTCTCTGTGAAAAAATAGATAAATGGGGATTCCAAGATAATCTCTTGGGAGAAAAAGAAATGGCAAGGAGGTGAGAGAGTTTACAAGAGAAACCTAGCAGAATTTCTAGGCAGGATAGAAGTCCCAATTTAGTTTTTCATAGTTTTAATCTCCTTGGGTGTATGAATTTTTCCCTTAGCTCCACAGCTTGCACAGAGGAGAGATAGATGGTTGGCTAGATGCATCCTGGATTAGGATATTGTGAGAGGTATAACCAAAGGTCAACAGGGAAATTATGTTCAGAGTATTAGCAAAAGGGTGAGTAACCTAATCAGTCACACGCACTAATTGGTAGATTGGAATTACACACAATGATTTCTAGTGCAAAAGTATCTATCCGAATTTTTTAGTTCTGAATTCATCTGGATGTGGACCTCCCATTTCAACTGAGGGTAGAAAAACAAATTTGACAATTGAAGTTAACTCAATCTTGTATTAAACATAGTCTCTGGGAGCAACTATTCCATTAATTAAAGTTCAAATTATTTTCATGAATATTTCTCATCATCTAAATGTGTCTTGCCTTCATTTCTTCTTTCTCAAGTGGCCTGTTGATAAAGGAATTCAACACCAGTTGGTTGGGGGAAAAGGACAGTTAAGTCTACTTTTTGTCCTTATTCTCCTCATTTTCTCTCTTTCCTTGGCTACTTTTCTCAATAGTTAGAAATCCTTACCTTGTGTCTTGTCTGATAGGAATGACTGCCACATCACATCATTCTTTATGCAGGAAAAAATTATGAAAAGTGGAGCTGCTATACCAGGAATAAAGTAGAGGTGTTGATGGATTAATGGTCCCAGTGTGGTAAGAAAACAGATGTAGCAGAAGTGGTTTAGGAAACAAGATGGAAAGAGAGGAAGATGCTCTCAGGGAGGATGGTATCTGGATTTAGTATTCCAAAGCTGGGAAAGTTTTGCACATGGCAATGTCCAGAATATGGCCAAAGGAGTTGTTAGATGAGATAAAGTAGTGGTCTTAGAGACCACAAGGTGGTAATGAAAGACTGGTGTGCCCTTTGGGTCATCAACTCTGACTTGGAATCATCTAAGACAAGCATAAGAGTTGAAATGAAGATTGAGGCCATGATCCAAAATCTTCAGTTAATGAGGCAAGTATTCCAGATGGCGGTGGTAAATGGATTTTAAATGCTATTTTCAGTACAGACTCTGATCACCCTAGAATTATAATATTGAAGGAAGAAAATATAGTATAGATGCTTTGTAACATTAGTATGAAAGGGAAATCTATAACCAAAAAGTTATCAAAGAGAACAATATTAGAAGTTTCATGCCAAGACTTGCCAAGGAAGATATAATTTCTGATGTATTCTAAAAGATTCTTCAGTGTTCCCCAAAAGTTACTGTGGCATGGGGTAAATATTTTCTTCTAAATATATGTATCAGCTAGGAAAACTATAGATGAGTAATTGGATGAAAGGTACCAATACCCTTCCCTCCTCTGCCCCTTTGCCTCTAATTTGGTAATTACCAGATTTGGAGTCACCGCTGATATTGCCAACAGCCATGTCTGACATCTGTTAGCATTTTATGTAACAGAATAGGGAAATTAGTTGTGAAAGCGGTCACTGTCATTTTCTTGTATTTTGATCAGAAAGTCATACTGAAATATCCTTGGTCAAAAGGACTTTGCTGAAAATGATTTCCAGGTATCTCACCCTACTGATTTGGATGTGAAATGCAGGAAAGCAGTGGGCGTTGAGAGGGGACTAAAGAGAGAGAGAAGTAGATAATTTCTGGTAAATGTCAACTGGAAGAGGCTTTGAAATCCACTGTTTAATTGTGATTAACTAGTTAAGCACTTGATTTAATTAGTAGTTGCTTCAATTAAAGGAGAATTTGGTGGGTAGTTTTTTTAATTTCCAAGGCTTCATTTAGTAGCTAGGTAAATTTTATCTTTTATAAAATGCATTTGCATGTAAGACTGGTTTCTTCAATTGCTTTTTCATAAGGAATTCTAGAACTGACACTTTGAATAAAATTCCATATTATGCAAAGCAGTCTTTTTTAAAAAATATATAAACGAAACTGTTCTGATGAATTCACAGTTATCATGTGGTCTCTTTATTTACGATCTTTAGAATTTATGCTGTTCTCAGAAATTATACCTTATTACATGGCTTATTTTTTTTTAATGCTAAAGGTGTTACCTAATTACAGTATAATTAAATGTAATTTATCAAATAGAAATAAAGACAAAATCGGTAATCAGAGACTCTTGCTCCATTCATAGATATTCAGTGGAGGTGTATCGTGTAATTAGTTTACCAATGTTTACTCAAGAACAAGTAGAATAAAATTGTCATCATTTTTCCTTTCATCATCTGACAGCACACTTGGAATTCATTTGCATAGCTTTACAATGGGAGTCATTACCCTCATCACAGATCTACTGTTGTGTAACCAGCAATGAAAAAGTGAAGTTTCTGAAGAGTTTAGAGATAAGAAGATGGGTTTATTGTCGAAAGAAAGAGTTCAAAGTTTCTTTTCTTTTGAGGGGAACAACTGATGTTAACACAGTTCTCTTATGATCTCAGGTTTGGCCACATCTCTGAGGACAGAGTCTGTCTATTCCGACACATAAAATGAAGTCAGAAAGACTACTGACATGACTTACAAAGGAGATGCCCTGAAACTGGTGCTGGAAACTTGGTCCCTCATCCATCAAAAGCAATAAAGGGATTCAAGATGGAGAGGCTGGGCAGTGGGAGATAGATTCTTCAGAGCTGCTGTGCTCTGTGTCCTTCATGTTCCCCAAGGTAGAATGTGTGTGTGTGTGTGTGTGTGTGTGTGTGTGTGTGTGCGCGCGCGTGTGTGTGTGCTTATGTGTTTTGGGGTGGAGGATTATTTTCTTGTCTCACGTCCATGAAGAGACAGTGCATGAAAATCTCATGGAGATCTACATATGTGTATCTGCGGTTTGGAGAACACAGAAGCTAAAGCAGGAACTGCCTACCAAGCAACTAAATGAAAACAATGCATTTGGGAAATACACTCACACCTATATTGCCTGAGGTGTATGTGTCCAGTGCTTTCTTTTTTAACAAGAGAGCTACATTCATCTGTATCATCCACTCTTAACAGAGAATTCCCTTCTTAGTTAGCAACTGTCAAACTGGCTTGAGTTCAGGATAGGGAAGCACCACTGCCCCACTTCTCCATTTTCCCATCTTAGTCCTTTTTCTACTCTTGGGTTTTTTAATCCATTTATAGTAGTGGTCTCTTTTAATCCATTTATAGGGTTTGAATGCATGGGCATTGGGGTCACTTCTGACACGTGAGAAGTACTTGCAGTTTTCTAAATATTTTAGACTTCTATTATGTCATCTGTAAAGTGGAAAAGAATGTAGTGCCTACCCCACAGAGTTACTGTGAAAAATCAGTGTGTGTAATTAATTAGCTCAGTGTGTGGCACATAGAGCTAAATAGATGTTAGCTATTATAAAGTATGCATTAAAAATGGATATTCTCTCTCCAGTGTCCTGGTGCTATCCTAAAATGTAGATTCAGGAGTATCTCCTCTGAACTTAGTTGAGAGTCTTGTGATCTCTGTTGTTGATATTTTAAATTTTCAAGTGTTGCTGAGAGATGTCTGCATTGAGTAGCTGAATGATACAAAATGGGAAGTCTTATATTCATCATTCTGGTTAATGGGAAGATGCAGAAGAGACTCCTGCATAAAGTCAGGGAAATATCCCTTTTCATGAACTGAGTTGGCAGAAATAGCTCTCTGTGACTACCAAGTGTTCTCACTTAAATGATTCATGAAATGACCAGCAGCATCAGTTCCCTGGAACCATTATGGGTCCTAGGTAATTAAATGGTGTCCCTTAAAGAAGTCTTCCTCCCTCCTGAATCTTGCACTGCAAAATTTTCCAATCAGCCATTTTCCTCTGCAATTCTTTTAGGAATGGCATTCATTCCAGGGGTCTGAATCCTGGTATCCTTTTAGCATCCCCTTCTTAACCTCATCCTAGCCAAAGCTCAATTTTTCTTCCTCCACAGCCCCCCCCCCCCCACAATAGAACTTGGTGAGGCATTGAAAAAGACCAGATGTTAACAGCAACAAACATGTTTTCATTCCTGGAGAAATAAAAGGAGCTAGTTCAGGAGGCCATGGGTTTTAAAGCCATAGGTTTCCTATAGTTAAATGGAAAAAGGAGACACTTTCACACAATACCTTTTACTTTATGGATCAGATAGCTTTACCTGTTGCAGAAAAGAAGTAAGAGAGGGAGAGGGAGGAAGAGAGTAGGAGAAAGAAAGGGAGACAGAATCCTATTTCTTTTTTTTTTTTTTAAACTTTTATTTATTTATGATAGGCACACAGTGAGAGAGAGAGAGAGACAGAGACACAGGCAGAGGGAGAAGCAGGCTCCATGCACCAGGAGCCCGACGTGGGATTCGATCCCGGGTCTCCAGGACCGCGCCCTGGGCCAAAGGCAGGCGCCAAACCGCTGCGCCACCCAGGGATCCCCAGAATCCTATTTCTTATTACATATATGCACACGTACATTTATAAGTAGCTAGGCAGCTGCCCCCCGCCTCATGCTAGGCTCTGTGCTAAGTGCTTTCTTTCTGAATTAATCTTGCCTATGATCCTAAAAGAGTGGTATCAGGTGTTAGGCATATACCAAGAAATCATGGTTCAGAGGAATTAAATACTTTACTTCAGTTATCATAGCTAAGGAAGGGGTGCAAACATACATTGTCTTATTCCAAAGCCCATGCTCTTTGCACTCTACCCTGATACCTCTGTTTACTCAAGTTCAGTTAATCTTTATTCCTCAAGTAGAAATAACAAAAAATGGGCATTCCTCTGGAAAAAGTAATAGTGATTTCATACAGGTACTCATAGCTTTTCCTGAAATGAATTTTCCAAAAGAAAACGGGAAGGTACATTAAAACACCTAGAAAGAGAACTATAAATGTGGTCCACTTCATATTATGGTCTAAAGATTATTCTGTTGGTGTGTATCTGTTTAATATTGAAACATATGAAACACAGTATTGCCAGATATAGAACCCCCTGTATTCCCATACTTGGAAAGGAAAAATAATTTATGAGACTTCTATCATTGAACTGATGTGTTATATGCTATTAGGCAGATATTTCATTCAATATCAAGTAAAAACAGTTGGCTCAATAGAACCTTTTAAACCTTTAACTACCAATCAGTTTTTCTTTTTCTTTTTTCCCAAAAAACACTGTACCCAAAGTTTCCATGTACCTAAATGTTCCAAAATTTCATTTTAGGGACATTATTTCTTAGATCATGAAAAATAAGTTATTCCTTACTACTTTATCATTGAACATTGTTATATAAATTTTAAGCAGAAATTTCAGATGCAAAGGCACATTTAAATGGCATTTAAAAACCAAATAGGGCCTGTATCTTTGCACTGTTTTATGCTTAGAGCATGAAAATTAACATTTCTTGTCTGCAGTTATCAGATGTTTTTACCCAGAAGGAACATGAGTTAATGGATTCTTATCCTACTTTTCAAAACTGCAACTAAATAAATAGTTGTTGAACTTAAGGAATGGTAATCTGGGTAATATTCCACTTTCTCCCAGGGAACTATCAATTGCCTATGCTTTTTTAGATAGAACTAAGTGAGTTTTTTGTTTTGTTTTGTTTTGGTTTATATAATTAGAAACACACAGTAAAAGAATATAATGAAATTTACATGTGTAAATTATCTTCTATTGTTATTTCTAATCTATATTCTTTTTTTAAATAAATATTTCATTTATTTGTTCATGAGAAGCACAGAGAGAGAGGCAGTGACATAGGCAGAGGGAGAAGGCTCTGCCTTCTTGTGGGGAGAAGGCTCCTTGTGGGGAGACGGCCCAAGACTTGATCCCAGGACCCCGGGACCATGACCTGAACCAAAGGCAGATGCTCAACGTCCATATCACCCAGGTACCCCATCTAATCTGTATTTTTCTTGTACCTAAATTGCACAGGCATTCGGTCTTGTCTGTTGTGGATATTCATGGAATAAATCCAGAGCAAAATCTAGATAATCTATCCCTGGTGTACATATTGCAATATATAACATTAGACAAATATCTATCATATCTACCCTTATCCTATAAAATGTAAACTTTCTTAAGATGTCACTATCTCTATTATATTCTGAAAATATTTTTCTTTATATCTTATCAATAAAATTTGCTGTCATTACCATTTTACTGTTTAACATAAATGAGGAATGTAGGAGAAACAAAGTATAGTATTTTTATTGGTAATAGTATGTGCTTGTACACTGTCTAGCAGAACTCATTTATTTTGATTTATATCTTTTTTGCTATTATTAAATATCTAAACAATTTCCTATATTTTGCACTTAATTTTACAATTCTCTTTTCTGATTTTTTGCTGACCAGAGGAGTATAGGGACTGATGATGATGGGACATCATGAGAGTAAGGAGACTGGGTTAGAGCCATCCCTATTTCATCAAAAAGCCAGGGAATGGCATTTCCATGTGAATGTTTTCCAGAATTTTGAGAAGATACAGAGATACTGCTATGGAGAGAAGTTAATTTCTCCCAAGTTAAAATGAGTGTTTTACCTAGGAGTCTTTTCCTTTGCATATTTAGGCTAATGTGTTTACGTTTAAGATCTCTTTCCTTTCAATATTCATGTTTTGGTTTTAGCACTTTTTCCCCAGAGAAAGTAGAGAGAAATTGCTGCAGTCCACTTTCAGTTTTCCATAGGATTTAGAAATACTGTAAACCAGAAACTTAAATCTCAAAATATTGCAGATCAAGCTCAGCACTCTCTGTGGGAGGGAACTGGGAGGTATCTGTTTGAAAATGAATGGGTGAATGGTTATGGCCATCCCTCCTCTAGACCAGAAACTCCAGAAGTGGGGTCTGGGGCTTTTTTCTGTTTGTGTCCAGGACAATTTGGAGGCTCACCCCTCTCAAAGTAAGCATTCCAACAGACAAGTAGGAGAAACCAGTAAGTGAAAGGAATGTCACAGTGTGAGTTAACTCTAGCTTTTGTTTATTGTTCCACTTTGCTCTAAGAGCATACACTATACTATTTTTACAAAACTTGAAAGTAACCTAATTCGTTGGAATGGGCACTGGAAACTAATCTCCCTCCTCATGGATTTCTGTCTCCCAAATTAGAGTCAAGGTTAAAATAACCCAGTGTTGATCATCATACAGTTTAAGGCTGTCTAGACAAGGTAAAAATATTCTCATGAGCGGTTTTGCAGACAAGAAAAATACAGGTTTGTGTGAATTGCTGGCTCAACGCTTTTGTGATATGATTACAAAATGAGGACAATGATTTTATTTCTTTATATTTTACAGCAAGTAAAATGAGTGAGTGAAAGCCATTTTATGGAATCTGTTCCACAGAGCAGGAGTCTTGCCCAGAGTCCTCTGTGTTCAGGATGGAAGTAGAAAAAAAAAATCTAGGTGTGATCAATTCTAACTTTAATGTACAGGCTCACTCTCCCTTTCAGCTCATCTATTATCTTTTTTTGTTATCATGCTGTGGTGGGCTTCTTCTGCTTTGAGTTCTTTTTAAATAAATATATATTTTTTTGAGTGGAAAATTCTTTGTCTCAATTTTCATCTTCTTCACAGAAAATTTTCATTTGCTTTTTTATTCTTATTTCTTTCCTTCTATGTACTAATAGTTTTTGACATAGATCCTGTGTTGGACCTTTTTTGATTATGTCTCAACTTGAAAAGACATGGGATCTTTTCAGATAAAAAATCTCTAGGAGGGTGTGCATGTATGTGCATGTATGTGAACACTCGTGTACATGAGCTACAGGAACTCTCTGTTCCTGGGTCATATGTATAAGTTAAGCAATCCTTTCCTGTACTTCACCTGACCAAGACAGGCAGTGTGGGGCTCTCACTTGCTCTCCTTCACCTGCAGCATGGTTGGTTGTAAAACCAGACAGCCTGTTCTATATCTCATTCAGGCCATTTTCCGATCCAGTTCTTGCCACATGGCATCCATTGGCTAATGTTGGTTATTACTGTTATTACAAAGTTTCGTGTGTTTTCGTATTATTAGTTTAATGACTTTTTAAAGCATACCGATTATAAGCTGTCACTGGGAATTGTATACATTTAGAATGCCAAAGTTGTTGTTTTGTTCAGGGCCTTTGTGCAAAAATTAGGTCCCCAAATATTCAGAAATAGTGTTTCCTTGAATAAAATTGAGGAGGATAAATTTATTCAATAAAATACAATTGAATAATTGTAACTGAATTCTTTATTTTTTAGAGATGAAAAGGTCCAGTGACTGTTTTTTGAAAGGTAGCTCATAGGTTCCTGTGGGGAAATGCTAAGCTTCTATAGCTAAAGAATAGCTGTTATATATTTAAAGTTACTTTCTCTCATCATATCTATACATGGTAACTAATTGAATACATCAGAAGTATGTGTGTGATGAAAAGTAAAGATCAGTAAACTCTTTTGTCTTAACCCTAAACCATGGCTCAGAGAAAACCTTTTGATTCTATTTTAAAATATTTATTTATTTGTTTATGAAAGAGAGCTCTGGGTAGGTGAGGGAGGGACAGAAAGAGAGGGAGAATGTTCCTGATCTCTATGTCGTTCCAGTTTTTTAGTACATGTGCTGTGGAAGCAAGCGCCAGAGGAAATCTTTTTAAATAGTTCTGTTAGTGATCTTCTTAACAAGAGAACATGATTACATCTCTATTCTTTTTTGTTTTACCAACTTAATAAAGGATCTGTTGATTGTTCATGATGAAAAGTCATTCTTATTTTACGATCTTCTTCAGACATTATTCTGAAAGTATAAATGTAGAGGTTGGGGCGAAAATTATATTGGAATGTGGTGAAGAGGGAGTCAGAGCACTCCTCAGCTGTGGTTTTCCATTCTGAAGCTTCCTTAACCTGGAGTGGCGAAAGTGATGCTCCTCCTCCTAATCAACCATCAGGTCAGGAGTCTTCACAAACCTATGCCATGCCCCTCCGGTAATCTCATCACATAGGCATTCTGTTGTTTCACATCATCACAAGAAGGGTGAGTACAGTACAATAAGATATTTTGAGAGAGAAAGACCACATTTAGAAAACTTGTGTTATGGCATATTGACATAATTCTATTTTATTTTTGATTGTTGTTAATCTTGTACTGTGCTTAATTTATAAAATAACTTTATCATAAGTATGTATGATACACATATATATATAGGAAAAAACATTTCCTGTTTTTATTTTTCTGTATTATCTACAGCTTCAGACATCCCCTGGGGGTCTTGGAATGTATACCATTACTGTATTTTCAATTCTGTGAAATTTTGCTCTAAGGCAGACTGGAAAATGGGTATGTAGTTAGAGAGGGATGTATGGTTGAGAAAGGTTTTTGTTTTTATTTGTTTCATTAGGACTAGAGAATTCATAAGTCAGTGTTTGTAAGCCAGTGGGAATGATCTAGGAAAGGTGGAAAAAATGTTAAATTTGTGCCAGAAACTATTCTTAGGACTACATCTCTCTCTGTGCCTTTGTCTAACTATATCTATATTTTATTTCTATATGTATATATTCATTGAATTCTTGCAACAGTCCTGAGATACTCTTATTATATCCATTTACAGACATGAAGTTTGGGCACTGACAAGTTGAGCAATATTCTCAAGATTACAAAGCTAGTAAATGGCCATGTTAGGATTCAAATTAGAATGCCTGCATAAAAAGCCAGAGATTTAATCACTGTGGTCTTCTGGCTCTGAGGCTTACTTTAGAGTCCTACCTTGGCTTCCTCTGAACAGATTATTTCAATTGTTCTAGAGTTTTCTATCAAGTGTCATGACTGAGGGAAAGTCTGGCTGGCTGTGCAGAGGTTCTGGAAGAGAAACAAAGAGAAAGGACTGGTAAATTTATTTTATGTACTATTTTTAACGAATCTTCCTGTTTTTAGTCTTTTTCTCACTTTGGTTCTTTTATTGCATCAGTTGACTTTGAGCCCAAATCCTCCGTAGGTTACTTTCAAGTGAATGTTTTCACACCTACTCAGCAGTATTTTTATGGCATATTCTAGCCTGTAGTTTTTTTCCCCTCTGTTTCATCTGTCAATCTGCTCACATATAAACTTCATCTTTGAAAAGTTTGTGGAAATCACTTATATTCTCTGCTGCTCCTCTTATTCTTTTCTCTGGTATGAAATTATTTACTTTGTATTTCAGAATCTTTCAAGAGTAATGAGAGGGGTGGATAAAAAGCAAACACATGTTTCCAGCCTTAGTCTTACCTTGGAAATGAAAGTACTGACTACTTTTTAAACAGATAGATGGATTGGTTAATTATCTTTTGAGTTTACTGATTTCAGCATAGTGATTAAGAGAACAAACTTAAAAAGACTTTAGTGAAAAAACTAGCTCTACTACTTTTTTAACTGAACACACCTCAAGAACAGTTACCTCAAGAATACAATATGTTGAAACTATTGAGATGACATAGGATTGACATTAAGCATAGAGTATGTCCCATGTTAAGTAGTTAATGAATAGTAATTACTACTTTTCTTAGGTAATAGTGAGATCCTGGCAGAGAGATAACTGTGTGACCAGAGTAATATGGGTTATTTGGTTTTCATTGTCGGTATAATTATTGTCATTATTAAATATTGATCGAAGGCTAGTGTCATAAGCAATGAGAATATAAAGATATAACAGTAAAAATTGTTTTTCTATAAATACACCTAAAATAGTTGTTGAATGTAACATTATATATTATTTTTATGTTATAAGAGGGATAAGATTTTCTTTTGAGAGAATATTTCCATTTTTTATGATTCCTATGTATAGTAAAATATTTTATTGAGGGATGCTTGGGTGGCTCAGCAGTTGAGCATCTGCCTTCAGCTCAGGGCGTGATCCTGGGTCCGGGTATCGAGTCCCATATCAGGCTCCCGGCATGGAGCCTGCTTCTCCCTCTGCCTGTGTCTCTGCCTCTCTCTCTGTGTCTCTCATGAATAAATAAAATCTTTTTTAAAAATATATTTTATTGAAATTATTTCAGTGAAGCTCTGTTTCTTTCCTATGGGTAAATAAATTTCTTATTTTTATTTAAAAGATTTTATTTATTTATTTGAGAGAGAGAGATGGTGACAAAGATAAAGAGAGAGCAGGAGCAGGGAAGAGAAGGAGAAGCAGGCATCCTCTGAGCAAAGAGCCTGACTCAGGGCTTGATCCCAGGACCCTGGGATCATGACCTGAGCCAAAGGCAGATGCTTAACCAATTGAGACACCCAGGCACCCCAAATTTCTTACTTATATAATTTTTTAAAAAGGAAACACTGTTAAATATAATATATATTTGAAATACAAAAGTAGCTTTCAACTTACATAATTTTAGTATATATATTGTATAATTAGAATATATAAAATTCATTCTAATATTTTTAATATTATAATATACATACATATATAATATGAATACATATATAAATATATATATTCTAGGCAAAGGACTGTTATTAAATATATCTCTGCTCCCTTAGTCAGACAAAAATTCTAGCTAATGGAATGCTAGAAGATTATTAGCTTTGAGAGTAGAAGAACCTTGCTTCTCTTTGAAGTTCTAAGTCATTTATCACTATGTGTTCAGGGAAAATTCTGAGACTTTGTACATTAAATAAAAAGACCAGAAATACAAACTAAATGAGTTCTGTTTAGGAAAATAGGGATATATAAATATATGAACAGTGGCCAGTTCACCCTTTGAATTTCATTTTCTCTATTCAAAACATTACCATCTCAGCTTATGGGAGCTGTGACGTTTTTTATGACATATTACCATGTCTGTGGTAGCACTGAAAGCAATTTGTGTTTAATGTTATTGACTTTTAGAATTTTTAGTTTTCATCTGGAAATCATGAATATTTTTACGTAATTCATCAATTGCCACAAATAAAATAGTATATGAATTATAAATTGGAAATCTTACATTTCTCTTACCTTACTTGATCTCTTTGACATTTGTCACATTTGACAACATTTTCTTTAGAACTTCTTTGAACTCCCAATTTTAGTGGGGGTTTTCTACTCTTTTTATTGACCTATATTAGATATTGTTATGCCCTTTGATTCATCTTGCTCTGTATTTTTTTTTGGGGGGGGAATTTATCCATAGCAGTCATTCAGCTACCGCTACAGAACACTAATAACTACTATGCTTGTAAATATTGCTCAGATCTATTTCCTAAACTGTATATCTCTATCTATCTATCTATCTATCTATCTATCTATCTATCTATCTATCATGTATCATCAGCTGTTTTAATGGATATGTCTACCTGAATATCTTGGAAAGTATCTAAAACAATGTTACAAACTAACCTTATTATTTATACCCTTCTCTATGGAAAAGCACTCCCTAGAATATGCACAGTACATCCAACAACAATTTCTGAATCTGTTACCTTTGTTAGTTAATAGCAATATGATCAAACCAGTTTCCCAAGTAGTAAATTCAGGGACTTCTCAATCCCCCCCCCTCATGTTTTCACTTTTACTTAAAAAAAATGATCACAATTTACTTTCCTTAAATTTATCCCCAAATCATATTGATCTTGTATTTAAAATATTTTTTGAATATCTTCTTACTCCATTCCATTCTGATCTCCAGTCTTCAAGTCTTTGTTCTTTTGCACCCCTTATTGTGTTTCTTATTTATTTATTTATTTATTTATTTATTTATTTATTTATTTATTCATTCTTAAAATCACATTATGAGGCAGTCACTATGCCAGGGACTTCAGATAGTCAGGGAAGCCCTCTCACATAGTGACATTTATAACAGTGATAATGTTACTTCCCATCATCATTCTCCATAGTGACTTCAGATCCAACTCAGGCCCTTAAACACAAATATTGCTAATGTGCTCAAATCTAGGACTCCAATTACCTGTAGTGTAAAATCAAAATTTCTTTAAGGCACACCTTTATCTTCTTTGCCAGAATGGATTCTTTCCTATTCTTTTCTGTACTGCAGAAGGACAAAGAATTAACATTCTCCAACAAAATCTGAACAAAACAATACAAAATTAATATTGTTTTTTTATTGCAGTCTTTGCATGTGCTTGAAATGCTCACCTTCTTTTGTCTGCCTAACTCATCATTTAAGACTCATCTCAAGTATAACCTCAATGAAGTTTTCGTGAGAGAATTAGATTCTTCTCTACGCTCTCACATTTCTCAGCCCCTAGAAAATACCTCTATTATAGCACCTGTCACATTAAAATTCAATCATCTTTTACATGTTTGTTTACTCAGGTTGATTGAACTTATTCAAGTCAGGGACTGAGATATTCATTTCTGCTATTTCTGGCACCCAGTTCAGTACCCAGCATATTTAATACAAGTTTGATGAATGGATAGATGGATGAGGAGATAAATGACAAAAATTTGCTTCTTTCTAAAAATAATTGCTTTGAATATACCATTAGTTTTGCTCTCATTTCAATGCCGCCAGTTTAAAGAGATTTCAATGACATGACTTTTCTGACCTGAAAATAAATTTCTATATTGTACAACTCCAATACAAAGAGCTAAAAAAAAACCAACAACTTCTCAAGTTGTGCATTAGATTCTTTTACATTTTTAAGATTTGAGACGTGGAAGGAGAGCTTAATGGAAATTCAAAGTGGGTTTGAAGGACACCTCAATAGTTACTTGTAAATAAGAACATTCTGTTTATCTTCTAGTTCACCAAGAAAAGAAGAGAAAAGAAAAGAAAAGAAGAGAAAAGAAAAGAAAAGAAAAGAAAAGAAAAGAAAAGAAAAGAAAAGAAAAGAAAAGGGGAAAAAAAGACAGCAACACTGGGGAAAACAGATCCTGCATTTTGAATCACAACAAACAAAACTAATAAACAGCAAACCACAGGGACCTGTCAGCTGAAAGGAAGATACAGCGTTCATTTTATAAACAATTCACTAGTGTGTCAACAGACAGTCTGACAGGGAAAGAAAGTGAACAATATTTTTCAAAAAATATCTATTTTGCTGAATAAATCTTGAGCAAAATATTGTGTGAGCTGTATTGATTGAGAGTAAGGGCCATGCAAACATGAAGAGGCTGTATTTCTTACATTAAACAATTTTTTTGTTGAGGTACATTTTCTTCGTAATTTGAAAATTATTAGTGTCATTAATACTACCCCCTTTTCTACAACAGAATACTTAATAGATGTTACAAAAGATCCTTTACTTTCTAATAATGAAAGGAGTCAGGTATGGTGATAAAAATACTAAGATACATATAATTATCTTCATATTAGCAGCACAATTCTCATGATAATGGAAGGAAGTCATGAAATTAAAAACAGATTAGAATTATTAGCATGTCGACCAACTGATGTGATTATCTACTCAACTTATCAAAAATTTATTACAGAGATGATCCGATTAAAATTTTAGTATAATAGGATTCTTGTCTTAGTTCGGGTTCTCCCAACAGCAATTTCTTAGATTTTTATTTAGACACAGATAGCTTATTTGGGAGGTTTCCCAGGATGCTGGAGTAAAGAGAGAATGAAGTGGAGTGAGTTACACAAGGATGAGGGAAAGCCAATTAAAAATGGGTTCTTGAACTGGTAATTATTCTAGACAACTAAGCTCAATCTTGCTAGGGATCCTTTGGGAAACCATATGGAAAAAACCTTAGAATTGTCCCTCCAGTGAATGTGAGACTGGGATATCTACCCACTGACAATCATCTCTCACTGGCTGAAGGCTGCTCTGGGAGATGTCTGTCTACTGCATTTATGGACTGTGCCTTTAGAGTTAGATGCCCAACAAGCTCAAGGAGGGAAGCCTACTGTTTATGCAAGAATTGTCCACCACAGCTACAGCTGACAGTAAAGCTGGCCCTAGGGAGTGTGGTATGGGGTTCCAACAGCGTCCAATGTACGTGTGCATTTGCATTAGTTTATAAATTCTCTGGCAACTACTTTAAATATGAAGATGTATATTTTTGTTATTTAATTGCCCTAAGAGATAGGAAATTACCTGAAGAAAATAACCTAGTATTTAAAAATTCGCAAAATTTAAAACAAATTTGGACAAGTCATAGTGTGCTAGTTGTGATACAAACATGGTAGGTACATTCTATCATCTTGTTGCTATTACTAATGGGCTGGAAGTAATTATGCCTGACCTAATGAGAAAGATATAACTCTAATGAAAATCTCTTCTTGTCATTCTTTAAGACTTTTTTCTTTGAATAGATCATGATAATAAAAATGGGGAAAAAACTTCAACATCTAGAATATTACAACCACCTTATCTGTTTGTTACAGGTAGAACAGTGCTCTTCTTGGACATTGGAACAGGAACTAATTTGTCTTTTCTTTGTACTACTAAGCTGTGTCTTAAATTTTCTATAAACATTATAAGTCATCAAACTTTTAACTTCAAATAGTTAAAAAATTTTTCAATAAATATCTATTTTGTTGTGAATAAATCATGAGCAAGACATGTGAACAGAAGGTGCTTACCATATTCCAGGCACTGTTCTAAGGAAATTATCTGTATTAACATATTTAACCTTTCTTTTTAAAGATTTTATTTTTAAGTAATCTCTCCATCAAATGTGGTGCTCAAACTCACAACCCCAAGCTCAAGAGTGGCATGCTCTACCGACTGAGCCACCCAGACACCCCAGTATATTTAACCTTAATTAAAACACTTTGAATTTGGAAGTATTATTATTATTGTTTATTATATGGGTAATGAAATTGAGGCACAGTGAAGTAGCTTCTAAAGGTAATAGAGATGGTAAGTATTTGAACTAGTTTTTTTTTTTTTAATCTGATAAGACGTTATTATAATGTGGTTGACGAGGAAATCCAGTTATTTCTGTGGCACACAATGTTTTACTAATTAAAATTACATGTAATGACAAAATGTCAGGACATATTAAAACTTTAGGAATTTTACATCACTTTTAGAACCATCATAACATTTACCCACATAATATAACCTCATAAAATTAATCATTTGTTTGACAATGCTTCCAATGTAACTTAACATACCAAATAAACAAACCTAATTAGTCAAAATGATTAGTTAGAATTTGAATTTTTAGGAAGTTTGTTAAGAACTTCAGAAGATTCTGAATGGGGGCAGCCCCGGTGGCGCAGCTGTTTAGCGCCACCTGCAGCCCAGGGCGTGATCCAGGAGATCCTGGATCGAGTCCCACGTTGGGCTCCCTGCATGGAGCCTGCTTCTCTCTCTGCCTGTGTCTCTGCCTCTCTCTCTCTCTCTCTCCGTGTCTCTATGAATAAATAAATAAAATCTTAAAAAAAAAAAGATTCTAAATGGTATGCCTAAATAGGATCATAGGTCACTGTAAGATTTAATACTTTATCATGTATTTAACCAAGGTGACAATAAAAGACCCCAAAGGCAAACACAGAGGGTTACTTGGTTGTTAGCAAAACAGCTTCTTTAGGGATCCCTGGGTGGTGCAATGGTTTGGCGCCTGCCTTTGGCCCAGGGCGCGATCCTGGAGACCCGGGATTGAATCCCATGTCAGGCTCCCGGTGCATGGAGCCTGCTTCTGTCTCTGCCTGTGTCTCTGCCTCTCTCTCTCTCTCTCTCTGTGACTATCATAAATTCAAACAAACAAACAAACAAACAAAAAAACCCAAAAAAACAGCTTCTTTAAATATTGAGAAGATTTAGTAATCAAAGACCTAATAAAAACAGAGAAGCCTTGTTTCTCTGGGCAGATAAAAATAAAATAGCTTGTTTATAATTTCTTATCAAGAACAGACCATATATAAAAGAAGCTTTTGTCTTTTTAACAAAGTTAAGCCAATTTCCAGAGAAAGAAACAAATTCCAATCTTATATCAGCATATTTTAAAAATTCATTTATTCCAATGTTAGTGAGTCCTGACCATGCATAGTTTTTCCCAAAGATTCCCCTTTATAACCTTCCTACAATTTCTTTTTTAACTCAAATTATTTCATAAGCCTCACCTCTCTATAAATAGCCAATCTCATTTTGGGAAAAAATACTTTCTTTCCCTCAACAAAAATGCATTTTATTCCTCATACCTTTCTTATACATTTCCTGTTTTCCTATATACAGTTACTTTCCTTTTCATTTTCAGCAGTCTCAATTCCACTCATCAGAACTTTTTTTTTTCATTGAGCAATTGTAACTTTATATATTTTTAATTTTTTTATTGGAGTTCAATTTGCAAACATTTAGCATAACACCCAGTGCTCATCCCACCAAGTGCCCCCCTCAGCGCCCATCACCCAGTCACCCCACCCCCTGCTCACAACGCTTTCCACTACCCCTTGTTCATTTCCCAGAGTTAGGTGTCTCTCATGTTTTGTCACCCTCACTGATATTTTCACTCATTTTCTCTCCTTTCCCTATATTCCCTTTCACTAATTTTTATATTCCCCAAATGAATGAGACCATATAATGTTTGTCCTTTTCCGATTGACTTATTACACCAGCATAATACCCTCCAGCTCCATCCACGTCGAAGCAAATCGTGGGTATTTGTCGTTTCTAATGGCTGAGGAATATTCCATTGTATACATAAACCACATCTTCTTTACCCATTCATCTTTCGATGGACACCGAGGCTCCTTCCACAGTTTGGCTGTTGTGGACATTGCTGCTAGAAACATCGGGGTGCAGGTGTCCTGGCGTTTCACTGCATCAGAATCTTTGGGGTTAACCCCCAGCAGTGCAATTGCTGGGTCATAGGACAGATCTATTTTTAACTCTTTGAGGAACCTCCACACAGTTTTCCAGAGTGGCTGCACCACTTCACATTCCCACCAACAGTGCAGGAGGGTTCCCTTTTCTCCGCATCCTCTCCAACATTGGTTGTTTCCTGCCTTGTTAATTTTCCCCATTCTCACTGGTGTGAGGTGGGATCTCACTGTGGTTTTGATTTGTATTTCCCTGATGGCAAGTGATGCAGAGCATTTTCTCATGTACTTGTTGGCCATGTCTATGTCTTCCTCCGTGAAATTTCTGTTCATGTCTTTTGCCCATTTCATGATTGGATTGTTTGTTTCTTTGGTGTTGAGTTTAATAAGTTCTTTATATATCTTGGAAACTAGCCCTTTATCTGATATGTCATTTGCAAATATCTTCTCCCATTCTGTAGGTTGTCTTTTAGTTTTGTTGACTGTATCCTTTGCTGTGCAAAAGCTTCTTATCTTGATGAAGTCCCAATAGTTCATTTTTGCTTTTGTTTCTCTTGTCTTTATGGATGTATCTTGCAAGAAGTTGCTGTGACCAAGTCCAAAAAGGGTGTTGCCTGTGTTCTCCTCTAGGATTTTGATGGAATCTTGTCTCACATTTAGATCTTTCATCCATTTTGAGTTTGTCTTTGTGTATGGTGAAAGAGAGTGGTCTAGTTTTATTCTTCTGCATGTGGATGTCCAATTTTCCCAGCATCAATTTTTGAAGAGACGGTCTTTTTTTCCAGTGGATAGTCTTTCCTGCTCTGTTGAATATTCCACACAAATCTTAAGATTATTTGTTCCAACTTTCTGAAGAAAGTCCATGGTATTTTGACAGGGATTGCACTGAATGTGTAAATTGCCCTGGGTAGCACTGACATTTTCACAATATTAATTCTTCCAATCCATGAGCATGGAATATTTTTCCATCTCTTTGTGTCTCCTCAATTTCTTTCAGAAGTGTTCTGTAGTTTTGAGGGTATAGATCCTTTACTTCTTTGGTTGGGTTTATGCCTAGGTATCTTATGCTTTTGGGTGCAATTGTAAATGGGATTGACTCCTTAATTTCTCTTTCTTCAGTCTCATTGTTAGTGTCTAGAAATGCCACTGATTTCTGGGCATTGATTTGTATCCTGCCACACTGCCGAATTCCTGTATGAATTCTAGCAATCTTGGGGTGGAGTCTTCTGGGTTTTCTATGTACAGTGTCATGTCATCTGCGAGGAGGGAGAGTTTGACTTCTTCTTTGCCAATTTGAATGCTTTTTATTTCTTTTTGTTGCCTGATTGCTGAGGCTAGGACTTCCAGTACTATGTTGAATAGCAGTGGTGAGAGTGGACATCCCTGTCTTGTTCCTGATCTTAGGGGAAAGGCTCCCAGTGTTTCCCCATTGAGAATGATATTTGCTGTGGGCTTTTCGTAGATGGCTTTTAAGATGCTGAGGAATGTTCCCTCTATCCCTACACTCTGAAGAGTTTTGATCAGGAATGGATGCTGTATTTTGTCAAATGCTTTCTCTGCATCTATTGAGAGGATCATATGGTTCTTGTCTTTTCTCTTGTTGATATGATCTATCACATTGATTGCTTTACGAGTGTTGAACCAGCCTTGCATCCAGGGGATAAATCCCACTTGGTCATGGTGAATAATCTTCTTAATGTACTGTTGGATCCTATTGGCTAGTATCTTGTTGAGAATTTTTGCATCCGTGTTCATCAGGGAGATTGGTCTGTAATTCTCCTTTTTGGTTGGGTCTTTGTCTGGTTTTGGAATTAAGGTGATGCTGGCCTCATAGAATGAGTTTGGAAGTACTCCATCTCTTTCTATCTTTTCGAACAACTTTAGGAGAATAGGTATGGTTTCTTCTTTAAACGTTTGATAGAATTCCCCTGGGAAGCCATCTGAACCTGGACTTTTGTGTCTTGGGAGGTTTTTGATGACTGCTTCAATTTCCTCCCTGGTTATTGGCCTGTTCAAGTTTTCTATTTCTTCCTGTTCCAATTTTGGTAGTTTGTGGTTTTCAGAAATGCCTCCATTTCTTCTAGATTGCCTAATTTATTGGCATATAGCTGCTCATAGTAAGTGTTTAAAATCGTTTGTATTTCCTTGGTATTGGTTGTGATCTCTCCTCTTTCATTCATGATTTTATTAATTTGAGTCTTTTCTCTCTTCTTTTTAATAAGGCTGGCTAATGGTTTATCTATCTTATTAATTCTTTCAAAGAATCAACTCCTGGTTTTGTTGATCTGTTCCACAGTTCTTCTGGTCTCTATTTCATTGAGTTCTGCTCAAATCTTTATTAATTGTCTTCTTCTGCTGGGTGAAGGTTTTATTTGCTGTTCCTTCTCCAGTTCCTTTAGGTGCAAGGTTAGCTTCTGTATTTGAGTTCTTTCCAGTTTTTGGATGGATGCTTGTGTTGTGATGTATTTCCCTTTCAGGACTGGTTTTGCTGTATCCCAAAGATTTTGAACAGTTGTGTCTTCATTCTCATTTGTTTCCATGAATCTTTTTAATTCTTCTCTAGTTTCCTGGTTGACCCTTTCATCTTTTAGCAAGATGGTCCTTACCTTCACGTGTTTGAAATCCTTCCAAACTTCTTCTTGTGGTTCTAGTTTCAAAGAATTATGGTCTGAAAATATGTAGGGTACGATCCCTGAACTAGGTTTTGGACCAGGCCGTCTGACTCTGGAGTATGTGCTTATAATAAAGCTAGTAAGTGGTACTATTAGGATTTAAATCACAGTATAACTTAAATCTGGGTTGGTCTGATTCCAAAATCTATGTTTTAATGGTTCTGCTGCATCATATTACTTCAGAATCATCACATCAATCCTCCTCTGCTTGTCCAAGAGTCTAATTTTTCGAAGTACAAACAGGGTCACGTTTTACCTCATCATTTGTCTATTTGAAATCCTTCAGGGGCTCCTCATTACTTGAAGGATCAAGCTCAAGTTCCAACTTATGCAGTTCATTTTTATCTACTGGTTTCACATTCTCCAAATCTTGAAATGCCGTATCCTAGTTTTACTGATTTTCTTGCAGTTACTCATTTTATATTTTCTTACATCCAGGATTTACAACTTATTTACTTTTTACTTGGATTACTTCTCTAATTTCACTTAGTTTCACCCCATTATTCTCTATACTATTAACTAAGATGTGACCACTTTATGAATATCATCTTTTATCTTAAAATAATAAGGTATGCCATTGCCAAAGTACAATATCTCTTCATGATAAAAACCTTCAAGAAAATGGGGTTAAACGAAACATACTTCAACATAATAAAAGCCATATACAAAAGACTCATAGCTAGTATCATCCTCAATGGGGAAAAACTCAGAGCTTTTTCTCTACAGTTAAGAACAAGACACGAATGTCTACTTTTATTGCTGTTATTTAACATAGTACTGGAAGTCTTAGCCTCAACAATCAGACAAAAACAGCAAAAAAAGGCAAAGGCATCCAAATTGACAAGGAGGAAGTCAAACTTTCACTATAGCAGATGACATGATACTCTATGTAGAAAACCAGAAATTGCTAGAACTGATACACAAATTCAGTAATGTCTCAGGATACAAAATCAACATATAGAAATCTGTTGTATTTCTATACACTAGTAAAGAAGTAGCATAAAGAGAAATTAAGAAATCAATCCCATTTACAGTTACACCAAAACTATGAGATACCTAGGAAAAGACCTAACCAAATAGGTAAAAGATGTGTACTTTGAAAACTATAAAACACTGATGAAAAAAATTGAAGATGACACAAAGAAATGGAAAAACATAACCATGTCCATGGATTGGAGGAATATATGTTGTTAAGATGTCTATATTACTCAAAGCAATGTACACATGTAATGCAATCCCTATCAAAATGCCACCAGCATTTTTCACAAACTTAGAACAAACTATCTTAAAATCTGTATGGAACGACAAAAGACCCCTAATAGCCAAAGCAATCTTGAAAAAGAAAAGCAAAGCTGGAGGCATCATAATTCCAGACTTCAAGTTATATTACAAAGCTGTAGTGACTAAAACAGTATGGTATTGGTACACAAACAGACACATAAATCATGGAACAGAATAGAGAACTCAGCATTGGACCCACGTCTGTATGGGCAATTAAACTTTGAAAGAGGAGGAAAGAATATCCAATGGGATAAAAACAGTCTCTTCAACAAGTGATTTGGGAAAACTGGACAGCAACATGCAAAAGAATGAAATTGGACTATGTCCTTACACCACACACAAAGATAAATTCAAAATGGACAAAAGACCTACGTGTGAGACAAGAAATCTTAGAGGAGAACACGGGTAGTAACCTCTTTGTTATCAGCCGAAGCAGCTTCTTACTAGATAGTCTCTCAAGGCAAGGGAAACAAAAGCAAAAAGAAACTATTGGGACTTCATCAAGATAAAATGCTTCTGCACAGTGAAGGAAACAATCAACAAAACTAAAAGGCAACCTTTGGAATGGTAGAAATATTTGCAAATGGCATATCTGATAAAGGGTTAGTATCCAAAATTTATAAAGAATTCATCAAACTCAACACCTAAAAAACAAATGATCCAATTAAAAAATGGGCAGAAGAGATGAGTAGACATTTTTCCAAAGAAGACATCCAGAAGGCTAACAGACATGAAAAAATTCTGAACAGCACTCATCATCAGGGAAACAGAAATCAAAATTACAATGAGATTTCACCTCACAACAGTCAGAATGGTTAAAATCAACAACACAGGCAACAGCAGGTATTGATGAAGAGGCAGAGAAAAGGGAACCCTCTTACCTGCTTGTGGGAATGCAAAGTGGTGCAGCCACTCTGGAAAACAGTATGAAGGTACCTCAAAAGTGAAAAACAGAACTACCCCATGATCCAGCAATTACACTACTAGGTATTGATCTAAAGGATATAAAAATACACATTCAAAAGAGTACATGCACCCTGATATTTATAGCAGCATTATTTACAATAGCCAAATTATGGAAGGAGGCCAGATAGATGTCTATTGACTAAGGAATGGATAAAGAAGATGTGATATAGGGATCCCTGGGTGGCGCAGCGGTTTGGCGCCTGCCTTTGGCCCAGGGCGCGATCCTGGAGACCCGGGATCGAATCCCACATCGGGCTCCCGGTGCATGGAGCCTGCTTCTCCCTCTGCCTGTGTCTCTGCCTCTCTCTCTCTCTCTGTGACTGTCATGAATAAATAAATAAAATCTTTAAAAAAAAAAAAAAGAAGATGTGATATATATATTTATACAGTGGAATATTAGTCATAAAAATGAAATCTTGCGATTTGCAGCAACTTGAACTAGAGAATAATATACTAAGTGAAGTAAATCAGAGAAAAACAAATGCCATATGACTTCACTCATATGTGGAATTTAAGAAACAAAACAAATTGTAGGGGATGGGCTAAGTCAGTGATGGGTATTAAGGAGGGCACTTGTGTTAAGCACTCGGTGTTATATGTAAGTGATGAATCCCTAAATTCTACTCCTGAAATCAACATCACACTGTATGTTAACTAACTAGAATTTAAATAAAAATTTGGGGAAAAATCTAAATAGTAAAATCTTAAAAATAAGTGAACATGGGGAAAAGAGAGGCAAATCAAGGAACAGACTCTTAACTAGAGAGAACAAATTGACAGTTACTGGAGGGGAGATGGACAAGGGGGAATGGGTGAGTATTAAGAAGGGCACTTGTGATGAGCACTGGGTGTTGTATATAAGTGGTGAATCATTAAATTCTACACCTGAAACTAATATTGCACTATATGTTAACTAGATGGAATTTAAATAAAAACTTGAGGGGAACAGATATGCCAACATAACAAGTGTAGTCCAGTACTTCTCAGAGCAAACTGGGACTTAGGATTTCCTCTCTGATGAAAGTCTTTCTGTCTCTTCCTCTCTGATGAAAGTCTTTCTGTCTCTTCACCTCTTCTAATTTGAATTAGGTATTCCTTTCTGTCCCTGTATCTTATAAATATAATGTGCTTTTAATGGGCTACTGAAATTAATCCTTTTTGAATGGTTTGTTTCCTTAGAATATAAGATTATTGAGACTAGGAACGTTATTTTGTTCACCTTTGTACCACTTCTCAAGCTCAGTTTATGATAGACGCTCCACAAGTATTTATACACTGGATGAACTCAACAGGCATTTCTAATAAGTTAACTAAGTAGGAGAGGACAGTTTTATGGCACCTTGGTTTAGTATATAGGACTGTTAGTGCTGGGCCCTGGTGGGCCTTATATAAAGAGATAGCCAAATTAGTGGAGGTAAAACAGGGTTAGTTTTTTCAGGGCAGGGCTAAGGATTAGAGTTTGGTCTCAAATGGGGGATTATCTGGTTTGAGATGCGATCATATGCCTGTATCAATGCTGGATTAGTGGGAATAACTTACTGAGATTACAGTGAGGGACAAAAATGAGAATAAGAGGAGCATGCATCTCAGTTTTGGCAGAGTCTGAGATAGTATCAGGTCTTCCTCACAATTAATTCAAATATTTCAAGATAATATTATCTCAAAGAAATAATCATTTCCTTCTCTGTATTCTGATTGCTTTTTTGTATGTGTATGTAATGGAAATATGTGCAAAGGTTTAACTCTCATATATATATTGTTACATCATATTGTATGTGTGTTGGTATCTATTTGGTAATACACCTGTTTCCTCTATCAAGACATATAGTTTACAAAGGATGAGGGACTCTTTTCTGTTTATAATTTTTAATTGAAACATAATTGACCTATAACATAGTAATTTCGGGTGTACAATATAATGGTTCCATATTTGTATATTTCACAAAATGATCGCCACAATAAATCTAGTTAACATCTATCACCACACAGTTACACCTTTTTTCTTGCGATGAGAACTTTTAAGAATGACTTTCTTAGCAACCTCTAAATATACAATACAGTATTATGAACTTCAGTCACTATGCTGTACATTACATGCCCATGACATTTATTTTATATCTGGAAGTTTGTACCTTTTGACTACCTTCACCCATTTTTGCCCATCCCCACTCCCATCTCTGGCAACCACCAATCTGTTCTATGTATAAATTTGGTTTTTGTTTTGTTTCATTTTGTTTTTTATATTCCAAATATTATTTCACTTAACATAATTCTCTCAAGGTCCATCCATGTTGTTGCAAATAACAAGATGTCCATCGCTTCTCGGCCTTTTGGCTAAGATTAAGTGTAGTATCTGTTCTTATCAAATAACAAGATTTCCTTTATTTTTATAACAGAATAATACTCCACTATGTTTATGTGTATATTTTATGTATTCATTCATTCATCTATGGGGAGTTATGCCTTGTACACTTTTTTTTCTCTCTTCTTTGCTGTGTCTGACATATAGTAGACATTTAGTTAATTTTGTTATTTAACTCAGCCCACTTTCAGTGTTTTGATCCAGCAAGCAGTTGTTGGACCTTCACTAAGTGTGATTGTGTGTTCAATTAATAACAATAGAATGTAATTGTACTGATCAATTTATATTTTTCTATAACCTTACTATAGGGCAAAAATTATGTCTGCTATGAATATTTGATCATCTGTGGTGAATATAGTGAGTGGCCATCATAGATTATTTAGAATGCTGAATGAATGAATAAATTGGAACTAATTTATCTTTGAAGAAGATAGGGTCTTTAGTGAGTTGGTTTGAGTTTTCTGTCTGTTGAAGTCCTCTCTCACATTTTTCACCTAGGATCCTCTTTATTGCTGGGGCAGTTCAAGTGGTTGAAAAGTCAGTTATTGCCTATGACAGTGGAAAATCTGCTTTCCTCAGTACCACTCTCATGACTTTGACTATTTTTTACCCTAAGTGATGTTTGCAGAAGCTTTAAGTTCAGAGTTAAATTAATTCATACACTTTGCAAGTATTTATTAAATTGGTTAGTTATTTCTAGCATTCCCCCATCTTAACTCCTGGACTTTTCCCTCTTCATCACTCACATTCTAAATTCATCTCAAGTCAAATGACTAGCTCCCTTTCTCCCTTCTGCTCCTGATCTGCTCTCTCTAAGAAGTTTTTATTTTGGAATTGTGACACCTTGCTTCACACCGTACGTTAGAGGGAGGATGTGGGATGGAAGGCTCAGCCTGTCATTACAGCTTGAACCTAAGGCTTTACCAACTTACCACTTTATATTTTAATACATGCTTATTGAATAAAGGAAATAATCAATGGAGACTAAAGCAAAGATAGTTGACTAATAAGATCCTAGGGAGCATTTATTAAATAGCACTTGGGGTAAGAGTCATGTTTCACTGAAGTTTTTATTTCTAATTCATTGTTGTTGTTTTTGGTTTCTGATAGGTAATGCTTTTTACTTTTTAAGAGGCTAATTTGTCCTCTGAATATTTAAAAAATAATAGGATTGATTTAAAAACTACATGTTGGTTTTCTTTCTAATGGTCATTAGATCAAGGAAACTAAATAATGATTTCTGCTTGAGTCTAACCCAAGGTAGTCTTCCTTCCTATTTTCCATAATTTCTGAGTCATTATGTGCATAATCTCACAACTTGATCACATTTTGAAGAGGGGAGAAAAATATACTCCTATTTAAGGACCAGGTTGAGGGGATGATGTTTTTCTTTTGCAGGACAATCACAGGCAGTGAAATTTTCATCATGATATGAAAAAAAGTAAAATTATTTCAGAAGAAGCAAAACATGAATATATGATTTGTTTGAGAATATATGATTTCTTTGAGAAATTATAAGAAAAGTTGAATGGCTAAACAATAAAGGAGTGGGACCCTGAGGAGAAGAATTATTTGAATTGGGGTTTTAAAAATGTGATGTTGGGGCACCTGGGTGACTCAGTCAGTTAAGCATCTGCCTTTGGCTCAGGTCATGATCCTGGGATCCTAGGACTGAGTCCTGCACTGGGCTCCCTGCTCAGCTGGGAGTCTACTGCTCCCTCTCCCTCTACTCTTCTCTCCAATTGTGCTCTCTAATGCTCTCTCTCTCAAATAAATAAATAAATACATAAATACATTCTTTAAAAAATTAAAATGAAAGTGTGATGTTGACAGTGGTAAAATGATGAAGGACAGCCTACAGTAAGAAGAGACTGAAGCAGGTTGACTCCTGGTAATACTCTAACTAGGACATAATGAACATTTGAAATAAAGCTCTCATGATGAGAGACAGGAAAGGGAAATATGAGTTTGGTTTAAGAGAAAATATCCATTTCGTGTATGTGTTGAAGGTGATTGAGAATTTCAGGGAGGCTCCACCATTGTTGGCTTCTGTGTTGCTTGAGCATCATGATTTCTTTTGACCTACTGTTCACAGGTCAGTCTTTTTCTGTGTTAGCATAGTACTTTTTTTCCTTAAAACATATATCTTACAGGAATATATGGTACTTTTAAAATGTTATCGAAGAATGGTCACACATAAGGGAAGGTGTGTGAATTCTACTTGTGTTGGTAGTGATAGTGAAATATTCACCCTGATAACACAAGTTTTCCTCGTGACTCTTACACATTAAGCTAATGTCACTAATAGAAGTTTTATGTCTTTGTCTTTGTCACAGTAACTAGAAAACAAGTCTATATGTTTTTTTTAAAGAAACAAATATAAATTCTCTTTAAGACGCAACATAGTTCTCATTGCTATGGTGGTTTTAACTGGCAAGATAAACTTTTTTATATTTATACTTAGGCAAGTAAGTAGGTAGTTACTTAAAGCTTGTACTAGCTACCAAACAAATTAATCAGGATCTAAATTCTTGTCCTGCTTCTGCTAGAAATATTTATAAAAAACTTGGGCAATCTATGCAGTCTAAACTGTAGACAACCAAACTAAAAATATATAAGCACTCTAGGGAAGAAAGAGATGAGGATATAGGCTTAGGTTAAGTAACTAAATGAAAATTTAAATTAAAAATCTTGGGATGAAGAATCCTGGGTTTTATTTTTGGTATTCTCAATGATTTATTGCCTAGGGTACCCATTTTACCTGAACACTATGAAGAAACTGTTAAAATACATGAACTCTGAAATTATATGATTCCAGAAAATTTGATTTATTCAAATAGCTAATTATAGTCAAAATATAATGACTAATGTTTATTGAATATTTCTTATAGTTTAGGCATGGGTACACTTTTTTTTCACGTGCTCCCTGAACAATTCATGAGGAATCATGACTACTCTGTTTTAGAGAGAAGGAAATGAGTTTCAGGGAGACATGGCAGCATGTGCTGAGTCATAAATGGTGGTGATGGGGATCATATGTCTGGGATCAAATACCTACACACACACACACACACACACACACACACACCCTGAACAGTTTTGCAGAACTAAAATGAAGCAGAATATTGCAAAATTGCCTAATGATTTTTAATTGTCTTGATAATTATGTGAATAAATATTTGTCTGTTTTTGGAAGTGGTCATATTTATTGATTTTTATATCTTGAGCAACAACTAAATTGCCTGGCATATGGATGCTCAAATAATGTTATTTGAAGTGATTTAAATGATTTGAATGCTAATAAACAGACTTGTTCTTGGAATTGTTGGATATGTGCCTGGGACTCTTGATAGAGTGGGTTAGGTTATTATATGGAACAAAACCAGCTCCTCTGGCCCAGTATGATGGTAGAGGGGACAGATCAGAATTAAAAGAAAGGAAGAAAAAAAAACCCCAACAATCTGACCACAGAACACAGCACTGAGATGTTAAAATTATTTATATAATACTGTGGACTTTTGCTATCAACTGTGTGTTGCCAGACCAAATATATTTTTATTCTGAGACTTTAAGTTTTGTTCTTTTCAAAAAACATCACTAGTCATCTTTTTTTTAGTATATTGAAATTCAAAGTTGAGAGCATAATTAGTGTCTATTTAAATAAGCAAGAGTTGAACTAAAAAAAAGCCCCAGGGGGAAAAATCATAGATTCTCAGTTATATTTTACCTCCTGAATCCCTGCTGTCACTATTGATCCAGCATTCCCCTTTTAAATGTTATACTTAAACCTGTTTTTAAAAATGTCACTGAGATATGTATCCCCAGGTAGTATAAAGAAACATGATTCCTCTTCTTCCTACTACTCATTCTGTTGGGAAAAAGAATAATTTAGGTATTTATTTTGTGATAACATCTGTCACAGCTTTCAATCTTGCTTTTTCTTACAATTCTTGTTATCCAAGGAGTTATGTAACTCTTAAATGCTCTTTTGAAGCAAAACGGAAAAGTCACATCTGTCTTTACATATTGCTTCCTACTGTGAGTGACTTTTATTTTTCAGTTTTTAAGGATTTCCCCTATTATTAAAAAGATTTTATTTTTTCATACATTTTTCAGGAAGCTGCTAGACTGTTTATCCTATTTTTACTTAATGGCTTCCTGCCGTCTGTTTTGGTACTAGAAATAGTTCCATTGGTGCTGTCATAAGTTTTTAAAAAAGTTTATTTCCATGTCATTATTGCTCAGATAATTGTAAAGCAGGAAATGTATGATTGGGGGATAGTCAGTTTTTGTTCAAGTATTTTGTCTCTGTTCTTGGTTTGTCTTAGAAACAAAAATGCACATAATAAAGTTACCATGAAAAACTGCATGTAGTTCATAATGGTTCTGAACAGGAAAACTAAAACCAGTGGGTTAATATGACATATAGAAAGAATTAAATTTATTATGGGTATTAACAGAATTTTAAATGTTAATCAATTATATATTTTGGGGAGCATTTAAGAAGAGATTTATGAGCTCTTGCCTGAGATGTGGTAGGAGTTATATACATATAAGTAAAATTGAATGAAATGATTTAGGGTGTTTTTCTTGCTTTAGACATGTAAATACACATATAGTTACATACATACTTGTATGCATACACATATTTCTCTAAATTGTGTGTGTGTGTGTGTGTGTGTGTGTCTTTAGTAGAAAGGGTTGAACATACGAGTACCTGGGTGGCTCAGATGGTTAAGCATCTGTCTCTTGATTTCAGCTCCGGTCTCGATTTCATGGGCTGTTTTATATATCAAACCCTGTGTTGGGCCCTTAAAAAAAAAGGGCATAAAATGTTGAGCAAAGAGAGAGACTATGGTATTCTAATTTTAAAAAGAAATCCCAGTGTTTGAGAGATTGTCAAATCCATAGATACAGATGGAAACCACCACACCACCACTGACAGATGGTTACCATTGTTGAGACAAATTGGTGACTCACATGCTAGTAAAGAGTCAGTTGGGAAAGCAACAGATTCATTGTGATATATGGAATCCTAGGATGTGGGAAGTAACGATATGACAATGTCAATACTGAGAAGGCAATGACAGAAAATACACTTGCTTTCAATTGGGACAGATCAATTGACATTTTCTGATTGTTTATAAGACTTGGTAAGTGTGAGGTTTAGATTGGGAAGAAAATCATTTAACTTAGAGAAGTTTCTTCCAGCATAATTTTGGGAAAGAATGGAAGTTAGTACATGTCCTTAGGAAACTGGGAGAGCAGACTCAAATCTCTTATGTCTGCCTTGTGGTAATACTGGAAAATGCCTGGAATGAGCTGGGTTTGTATGTCAAATCTCTTACGAGAATGTGATACTGGACTAGTGATATATAGTCCCACTTGCTCCAGAGAAGAACAGAATTTTTGGTATTTTTGTGAGTATTGTTTCTGTGTGGCTGTGGGTCAAAAGCTGAGATATTTCAACTTCAGAATATATACATTTCTTTTTCAAAAACTGTGTAAATGCTAGTACCAAAGACAGAATTCTTAAATTAGTATAGATAAAATGAGTAACACTCTCGAAGTACAGAGATGTGTCTGGTTTAACCACATAGTCTGTAAATGAGCTCAGGCTGCAAAACTGTCCACCTACAATTGTCATTTAGCATGTTGATGTTATGTACCAATTTATTTTTAAAGTATAGTCTCTAATAACAGCACATTTCCTGATCACTTTAAAGCAATAGTTACTTACCCTTTCCATTTCTACCTCTTGCATTTGATGACTAGTTGATGGGATTAATAATGTGTACTAAAGAGATGAAGATAGCTAAGTCAGGTAAATGAGGTAAAAATATCCAATTCCAACATGAAGACTATACAGATTGAACAAGTGACAAATAACAACTTGAAAACAAACAACTGAATAGGTTAATACTTTTGATTTAGTTGGAGCTGTACTACTGACTTCTGTGCTAGATTCACCAAGGCAAAACTAACATAGATATAGATACTCAGATTCTTGCATTTGTAGGCAACCTTCATCCTCCACTCTGAAAGGACTGGCTGGTGTGTGATCACACACATTAAAAAGTTCTAGGCTAAGAAGCACTGGTTGTAGGAAATAGTTGTTCTTATTTTATAGCAATATTGGGACAAGATTAGTTTCCCACTAAGAATAGGGGTGGTGATGAGAAGGAGTCTGTTTGGGTAGAGTAGCAATCTGGGCTGCTTTCTATTTGACACATGGGCAGAACATGTGTCAAATAATGCTGACCTGATTATCCTTTAAAAGGTTTAATCTCAGATACTCCAGTAAATCTGAAATTCTATGACGAGCCAGAGAAGGGTTTTAGTACTTACTCTATTACTTTCCTAGTCCACACTTTCATCATGATTAAGTAGCCTTGATTTAGTCAAACTCTTTTTGCCAGTATCCAAAAGAAATGTGGAGAATAAAGGTGAGCAAGAAAGGTAGAGACTTTTTTCACAATTAAACCCACTCTTTTTTTATTTAAAGAAAAAACCCATTTCAATCAAGAAGTAAAATTCTAGACCAACCAATCTAGTGGTGTTGGGAGGAAGGGATTGAGAAAAGCCATAGCAGGTGAAAGCAAGCTAAAGCACTGCATTTTCAATTCCATCCTTTATGGTGTGTGTGCGTGTATGTGTATGTGTGTGTGTGTACGTGTGCGTTCACGCGCAAGCATGTGTGGTGTGTATTACATTGCTTTTGACTCCTGTATAATTTTCTACTTTATGTATCTACTGTTTTTGACTTTTCCATTTCCCAAGTGATGTTCACTTTAGTTGCTTAAATTCCTGTTTACCTCAAACAGTGGAAAGATGAACAGCCTCACACTTGTACCCCGTACCCTACTGGAGGTGTTTATAGTTTCTCTGACTATATGTTATTGAGTCATTGTGTACATGTCTCCATAGTCTCTCCTAAATACTGCATAATGCTCTTTAAAATGGCTTATGGTCTGGCCTCCTCTCACTAAAGAAGAATCCTGCTTTCTCACGTTTGATAATCCTTTGAATTACCTGAATATAAAATTTTCGCCAAACTTAAGGATGACCAGTAATGTCTCATTGTTTACATTATTTTCTGATTATCTGTTGATGCTGAATATATCTTTATGAATTTTTAAGTCATTTGGATATTCTTGTTTTGTGTGTTGGCTATTTTTAGACTTTGATATTTTTCTATTTCATTTTGTTTGTTGTCTATTATCAATAGTATCTTTTTTCTTCTGACATTAATTACTTGATGGACTGAGGCATCGAAATGCCATTTCCCATCTGGCAATGTCTGTTAATTTCATATATGGTGCTCCTTACAGAACTGAAATGTTAACTTCAATGTAGTCAAAATTTCTTTTTATTGTTTTGAGTGCTTGAAAAGAATGCATTGTGTACATTGTATACATTTTATACAGCCAACAGGCCCAGAGCTTCATTTCAAATGGGTCTTTACTCTGTAAGAAATGGAATACAAAATCTAGAACTCAAGCACAACAGTAAACCATTAGATTAGAGACATCTGCAGGAACTCAATTTAGTGATAAAACAAACCAATGTATATAAATAAACATAATTTCACCCTGTCAATGAAATACGCTGTTTATGGCCTTTGATTGTAGGTGGAGGGGAGGAATGTTTCCACCTAAACAGATATAAATGTAAACTCTCTTTAATGTGGCTAGAGGTATTTGTAAGTCTTTTAATGCTAAGAGGGGAGTACATAAATATTAATTCATTACTATTCTCTAATATGAATAAAATATTTAACAACCAGAAAAAGAAAAGCGAATGCAGTAAATCTACAAATACTGATAGAAGTTTTCAATTTCAAAAGCAAATAAATATTGGGACAGATAATTATCAGGGAATGGAAGTTAAAATCTTGTCTGGATGGAGAATCAAGAAATGTAATTTTTGTCTTTTTTGTATCTTTTTATGGCCAAGTGCATATGTTACCTATGTATTCATTTAAAATAATAATAGGGGATCCCTGGGTGGCGCAGCGGTTTAGCGCCTGCCTTTGGCCCAGGGCGCGATCCTGGAGACCCGGGATCAAGTCCCACATCAAGCTCCCTGCATGGAGCCTGCTTCTCCCTCTGCCTGTGTCTCTGCCTCTCTCTCTCTCTCTGTGTGACTATCATAAATAAATAAAAATTTAAAAAAAATAATAAATAAAATAATAATAGTAGTTACCCTGGGTTATGAAATTAGGAGCCATTTTATAGTGTCTTTAGATAGAATTGCATTTTTAAATTTTTCCCTAAATAGTTATTAAAAAATAGTTTCTTCTGGGTAGTTCAACTGGATTAAATAAAAATACTTAACTTTACATTTATATCTTTTGGGTTTTGTTTGTTTTAGCTTATTAGATTTTGCAGATATTTTTTAAAAATTGTATTTGTTTATTTAAGATAGAACGAGTGAGAGAGAGCAGGGGAAAGGGAGAAGCCAGCTTTCCACTGAGCAGGAGCCTGGCTCTCACTGAGCAGGGAGCCTGACATGGGGCTCGATCCTGGGATCCTGGGATTGTGACCTAAGCTGAAGGCAAACACTTAACTAACTGAGCTATGCAGGTGCCCCAAGACATTTCTTTTAATAGAAAACAATTAAGGACTCATACTGACCTACAAACCAAAATACAACAAATATGTACAAAAGGGTGGGTGACAGATTCCATTCCTACCAGAGGAGGCCTGAGAGATCTCAAGCTTGAAATAAGTGGGCCCAAATGTCCTAAGTGGGCAGTGGGGCAATAACCATGGAAATCAGCCATTCTCCTTCTCCAAACAAAATGTTGGCATTAGTTATGTTTCAGTAATCCTCCTATTTTATCCTTATTTTTCTGTATTGTATTGCCTATATGGGGTCACTTTCATTTCCACATAAATTTCCAAAACTATCAGTTGGGATTTTAATAGGGATGTCTTTGAATTTACAGATTAATTGGGGGAGTACTGCCATCTGAACAATAGCACGTTTTCTGTGTGTGTGTGTGTGTGTGTTTAAAGATTTTATTTATTTATTTATTTATGAGAGACACACACACACACACAGAGGCAGAGACATAGTCGTAGAGAGAAGCAGGCTCCATGCAGGGAGCTTGATGTGGGACTCGATCCTGGGACTCTAAGACTACACCCTGGGCCAAAGGCAGATGCTTAACCACTGAGCCATCCAGGGATCCCCAATAACAAGTTTTCTGATTGGTAAACATGGAATGTGTTTCTGTTTATTTAGGTATCCTCTTTTTCTTCAGCAGTGTTTTGCAGTTTTTATTATACAAAGTTTATACTTATTTTGTTAAATTTATACGTATTTTATTCTTTTTGATGATATTTTAAACTAATTGATTACTTAATTTCACTTTAAATAGTTCTTTGAGGGCAGCCAGATAGCTCAGTGGTTTAGCACTGCTGTCCAGCCCAGGGCCTGATCCTGGAGACCTGGGATCGAGCCCCACATCGGGCTCCCTGCATGGAGCCTGCATGCAGGGAGCCTGCTTCTTCCTCTGCCTGTGTCTCTGCCTCTCTCTCTCTCTGTGTCTCTCATGAATAAATAAATAAAATAGTTTTTAAAAATGTTATGTGCTAGTGTAGAGAAATACAATTAAATTTTCTATATTGACCATGTATCCTGAATCTTGATGAATGTATTAGTTCTAATAGTTTTAAAAGATATTTATTTATTCATATTTATGCTTTTTACTGCAACCCTTTGATCTTCCTTCCATAATCACATTCCCTCTAATCAACCTCAACTGGGAAAGGATCTCTATTTGTAAGAACTCATGTAATTAAATTGGGCCCATTTGGTTAATCCCAGATAGTCTTCCTGTCTCAAAATCCTTCATCTTAATCACACTTGCAAAATCTTCTTTTTCATGTAAGGTAACTATTCACAGTTTCCAGGGATCATGGGATCATGATGTGGACATCTTGGGAGAGAGGGCATTATTTTGCCAACCACACTTTCCAAAGTCTATTTAATTTTACACCCATTAATTTATGCAGCTTTCTTACATTTGTCCAAAAGACTGTTTAGGTGCTTTCTGTTCTCCATTGTTTCCTTGCATATCTCCTAATATTTTGTTGAAGGCTAGATACTGTAGATAATACATTATAGCAACTGATCCCCTAGAAGTATAATTGTTTGATGTTGGTCATTTGTTTATTTACTTATTGACTTGACTTAACAAATTCTGTAAGTCTTTTCTCCCTGCCATGTGCAGCCTCTGACATCTCTGCTAAGGTAATGATGATGATTATGATGATGATTTTTTATATATATTTTATCTAAGCTGCTTAGAAGATCCTTCTGGATTGGCATAAATTTTATTGATTAGGTTGTTCTTAAGCCCCCTTAGTCAGTTATAGTTTCATCTTTTATTGTTGGTATACTTGTATGTTTAAAGGCTGCTTTGTCAGTTCAGGGACTTTTTAGGCTCTTTGTCCTTTCTTTAGTCTGGGACGACTGGCTTGATGGTTTCTTTTCTGATTTCTTCTGAGAAAGCACAGCCTTGGGCATGTACACAATCTTCCCATGCTTCCAGGATGACTGTGATATTATTTTTAATTATGGCTGGGTCAGAGTAGATTATCATCATTCAGTGTTTGATGTTTAGTGAGAAACTGGATTTAAGCACTGCCAAAAAAAAAAATCAGACTTGGGTAAGGAGAGACTTTTTTGATGGGATTATTGCAAAGGAGAGGAAAGGGATTATTGCAGCTGGGAGAATGCACAACTACAGCAACAAGGGCTGGACAGATATAAATTTCCTTTTATAGGGAGGAAACAAGGCGAGAAAAAGTGAATGTGGATAGGTGGGATGAAAGCGTAGAGCTATAAGAAAAAAGATCAGAGAATTATCCTGATGTCAGCCTATTTTCAGGAGGGCATGCTTAAGAGACCGTGCATGCTGGGTCAGTCTGAGGGTAGGCCAAAGTTCAGGGGTAAGTAGTAAGGAGAGAAACTTAACCAAAGTTGGCTAGCAAGTTTCTTGTTCTGGATTAATCAATCAGTGAGGAAAAGTAGTTCGGCAGATATTTATGAGGCACAGAATGGGAATTTAGCATCTGTGTCTGGTTTTATCATAAGTAAACGAATGTGTCATATGAGAAAGTGTGTTTCCTTGCAGTAAGCCTTTTCCAGAACTCAAAGGGTGGAATATTTCTTTAACCATGACTGTTTTCAGGATCAGAGGACTCCAGTAAAATTCAAAATTGTCAGCCCCAGTTGCCATTCTGAGTTTTGCTCTGTGTTGATGGGTCTGTGTGTCATTTGGGAAGGCTTTCAAGCTGTCCCCCCCTCCCTTCCCTATATTATGGTCTGTTTGCTCTGCATGGATATAGCCTAGTGTATGTGCAAACCTTTCCTGTCCCCTACAGTTGACTGTGATTGTAGGAAAATTCTTCTGGGGTGTCTCTTTCCTTGGTTCTTTCTTTTAAACATCTGGCCTCTCGTGATCCCTGGGTGGCGCAGCAGTTTGGCACCTGCCTTTGGCCCAGGGCTCAATCCTGGAGACCCAGGATTGAATCCCACGTCGGGCTCCCGGTGCATGGAGCCTGCTTCTCCCTCTTCCTATGTCTCTGCCTCTTTCTCTCTCTCTGTGTGACTATCATAAATAAATAAAAATTAAAAAAAAAAACATCTGGCCTCTCTGTAATTTTGCTTGTGTTATCCTTACCAGTCTCCTTAGAATTGCTCTCCATAAAGATATACATTATTTTTTTCTTTTAAGATTTTGTTTATTTATTCATGAGAGACAGAGAGAGAGAGAGAGAGAGGCAGAGACACAGGCAGAGGGAGAAGCAGGCTCCATGCAGGGAGCCCAACGTGGGACTCGATCCTGGGTCTCCAGGATCACACCCTGGGCTGAAGGCAGCGCTAAACCGTTGAGCCACCTGGGCTGCCCTATACATTGTTTTTGACAACACTCTTAGGCATGCAGTTCTCGATTTCCTGTTACAAATGAAATCAGTTTCCATAAGCAGAGCTGAGGAGCTCTTCATCCTTTTGACCTACCTCTCCACCTGCGCAGAACTCTGTACTGCACTGGAGCTTGCGGTAGAAATCTGTTTTCCCCCAGTGACATCTGTAATTGACTAGTCAGCATTGGAGTGTGTGCATGACATGCCCTGTGTTCTTGGCTTGCCTCTGGGCTTAGAATCTTTACCCAACCAGTGGTTGGGGCAGAAGTGATAGACCCAGTAACTACCACCTCCTCCACCTGGGGCAGAGTTGAGGTGAGATGGGGAAAGAGAGACCAGGATCTTTTTTGCAACATTTGCCTGGAAAAAGCTTCTACAGGGACCAGAGGAGGGGGACAGTGGGAAGGAATGAGAAATGCCAGCACTTGACCCTCCTGGGTGATACCATATATTCTGGGAAAGAGGGAGCTCTGTCTTCTTGGTTCCCTACGGTAGAGCTTTTATAATATGGAGTAAATGTGGATAATGAAATGATGAAATCCAATTCCACAGACTCTCATTGTTCTTACCACTATTTAGTAATTTTTCTTGAATGATTTTTTATGCATTTTCCATATACCCTTATGACAATTTTCAGTGACTTTAAATGATTATTTTTATACTTTCCACTACTTGAAATGTTTTTCTGGGGAGAAGATCCACCAAGTTTTTGCTCCATTTTTTCAGAAATAGCTTACTCTTACTCTGGTTTCTTCTCTCTTTTTTTCCTTCCCTAGCCTTTCTACTGTTATTTAAGTGACCTCAAGTTTTTACAGCTATGCCAGCTTCCCTATGCCAGGTCAGAACATAGCTTTCCCACAACTTCTTTTTTATGTTGACTATTGATGGACATTCATAGAAATCAGTCTTCTAACTTCAGAACTCTACATGAAAATATTTATTTTTAGCCATAAACAGAACCACTGGGCATCCATATATCTCAGTAATTCATTGTTTTAAATATTCATTATGCCTCTATGGTTTTTTTTTTTTTTTGCACTCATATACTTGTGTGAGTGTATTCTAGTTAGAATGTAAGTTTCTAGATTATAGAAACTAGATCTACCTCTTTTTCTTGGTGCAATGGCTCCCACAGTTTCACAAAATAAAGTCAGTGTTAAATTCCTAAATTAAATTATGATTAAGTTTAAACTAGCATGGATCATGGGATAATGGAAAGAACCTTTCACACCAAGTCAAAACAACTGGCCTCAAGAAGAAATAGGTTCAGTGCATAACAGTCAGCTTCCTCATCAAAAATGGACTAAGGGTTCACTCATTTACTGTTCATTTAATACAGATTTTGTGAATATTTATCATGGAAATAATAATTACTCTACCTTTCTCACAATATTATGGTGATTTTCCAAATGAAACAATAATGATTATGCAAGGCGTTTTTTTGTTTTTTGTTTTTTTTTTTTACAACTATTAAAATGTATAGATGTAAAATTTTGACTCCAGTTACAATGTGTCCGGAGAGGTGGTTTTCACACTACCAAGTGATTCTCTGGCATTAGCTGGGTGTTCTACAATTCAGTTCAGTTCTGACACTACCAACCTGGAGATCTCACAGGTTAAGGACTCAGTTCTACAAGACTGCTCCCTCTCTTCAGATGCCAGTTGAAAGCGTAGTTTGTCACATGTACTTCTGACCAACCAGCTATAGATCAGAGGTTTGAACAACTGGCTTCTTTGGTTCAGTTAATTTGCTAGTGTTCACAGAACTCCAGAGAAACATTTTACTTACTAGACTACTGGTTTCTAGATGGAAGAGATGCATAGGGCCAGGTATAGGGAAAGGATACCAAGCTCCCTTGTTTTCTGAGAGTGTCACTCTTCCCAAATTACCATGTGTTCACCAACCAGGAAACACTTGAAATCACCTCTTGTAGGGTTTTTAAGGAAGCTTTACTACATAGGCAGGATTGGTTAAATCACTGGTGATTGGTGACTGAGCCCAGTCTCCAGTCTCTGTCTCCTCCCTGGAGGTCTGGTGGGGGTGGGGGTGCTGACGTGGCAATCAGCCCCCCTACTTATGTACTTTCCAAAAGTCACTTCATTAACATAAATTCAGTTGTAGTGGAAATGAACTTGTGAATATGAAGACATTTTTATTGTTCTTATCATTTAGGAAATTCCAAGGATTTTAGGAACTTTGTGCCAGAAACAGGGAAAAAGGTCAACTCTAAATTTTATATTATATGTCACATATCACAAAATATAAGGTTATATGATTCATCACAATTGTTTTCAAAGATATATAGTTCTCAGGACGACAATCAAAATTAGTATTTGCTGGCTGCAATCTGTTATCTTTACATACAACTTGAGATTACAAAGAAAGTCAGATTGTTAAAAAACTGTATAAAACAAAACTTACAATATACCAGATGTTCCAGCCATGTTATGAAATATCTCTGTCCATTATTGATCACATACTATTGTATTATGAATCTTTATAGTAATATGTAAGAAAAGACACTCACCATCAGAGGAGACCCCGGTCAGACTTCAATACACTTTGTAGCCTTAGGTAAGTTATTCAAGTTTCAATCACATTCTCTTGAGGTATTATAGTACCTGTCCAGTCTAGTTTGCAGGATGGTTCTGAGAATCAAATGAAATTTGTGTGAAAAGATATTGAAAAGTCGAAAGTATTATACAAGCCATAGGTGTTAGTCACTAACAGAATATATTCAGTAGATTTATAAAATTTTCAGAGCAAAGCTGCAAACTAAATATAAACTGTATTAGAAACCCAGAAAAGTATTCCCTTGTTCCTGAATGGATAAACTCTTAGCTTCTGGGTGATAATAAATAGAGAGTAAAGCTAACATCTACTAGAGGACACCTCTAATAAAACAATTGTAGGCATGAAAAGAGGAGCCAGAGGCAAAGCACTTAGCGCCAGAGGCATTATTGTGTTGCTCTGGGGGAATGCATGCAGTCCACCGTGGAATAGGATTTTGGCAGAGGATAAGGAGATTGCTTTGTGTGAAGATTCCTGCTGGATATGTGACATTTCTGTTCATTACTCACCCACTTGGTAAGTTTGATTACTGCTGTGGCCAGTCTCTGAAAAAAAGTAAAAGAAAGAAAATAGTTGAGCCAAAGACCCTTGATATATGGAGAGTACAATAAATGACAGCAGGAAGTAAACCATTGTCTGAGGGATGTGGGCGAATAAATGGTTAGCACATGCCCTGACAAGTTCTTCCGCTGCTTGAAGAATTTCACACTGGCATTTTCAGAAAGACAGAGAGCTAATTTTTTTGGAGGAAGAAAATATTTTCACACTACTTCCCCCAAAAACAATTAGAAAGAGTGATACAAGTCAATAATAAATAAAAAAATAATGATAATATTTTTTAATAAATAAAAAAATTCATTACCTCAACATTCACGTATATTTTCATTTATTCATTACAGTAATCCAGATAGGTATTAGAATCTCCATTTTAGAGCTGAGTGGGTTTACATGCCTAGACTACAATTGCACAGCTAATATGTGGTGGATTCAAATTTGGACCTGGATGATTCTAAATCTTGATGTCACATTCTTTGCCTCCATGCTTAATTCCCAATACCAGTGATTAAACGGTTTCCTTCATGTCAAAATTTTCACTGGTTTACTGAATGCATTTCAGCGGAATTCACGACTATGTTTGATAAGTCTTGAACAAAATTAAAAGTTGGACATTCGGCATGTTATTATATAGTAAATTTTCCGTTCATGAAATTCAGACATCTTTATGTCATACTGATGATATGAGTAAATGAATAAAAATATTAAATGCTTAAATATAAAATTGCATCTCTGAAAAATATTAGTCAAATTTAAGTGTCAAATTATTTTTTTATACCCAAATGTTTAAGTCACTTATACTCTTTTTTTTAAAAAAGGATTTTATTTATTTATTCATGAGAGACACACAGAGAGAGGCAAAAACACAGGCAGAGGGAGAGACAGGCCCCTGGCAGGGAGCCGGATGCGGGACTCAATCCCTGGACCCTGGGACCACGCCCTGAGCCAAAGGCAGATGCTCAACCACTGAGCCACCCGGGAGTCCCTCACTTATATTCTTAAATGTACTGAAACAATAAATACACCGACAGAGTATGAGGAAAGCTTATTATTAAGCTCCATTTTTAAACTGTTGACATTTAAAGCATTTGCTAATTACAGGACAACACTCATTGTGAAGACCAGACGTCCTTTGAGAGAACACACTTTCCCATCGTTTTTGTCTGAGTGCACATGGCATTTCCTAGGGTTATTTCCATGAATTTTCCTTGTGTGCTTTCACTGGGGCCTTCATCCAATTTGTGGTTGAAAATATTAAAGTGGTTGCTTAGAAACGCTGAAGTTGGAAATTTATGAGTTTTCAGAAGGTTGCATTGAAGTGTAGGGGTAGCATATGGTGATCTGACATGTTTTGTTCCCTAGCCAAGGAGAGGGGTAGGCTTCTGTGATCTCTCTAATTATTTCATGGCACTTTAAGACGCCAAGCTGAATTGAGAAAACAGCAAGGCATCAGGGCTAAGAAAAAACAGAATGTACTTTTTTGTATTCAATATTTATGACCAAATTTCTTGTTGTTCTTTTTTTAAAAATTAATTGGAATAGTTTGGGAAATATTAGAGCAGAGGGTACATTTTAAGTAAAGGATAAAATAAAGACTCATTACTTTGGCTGAAATATAAAGAGCATTTGTTAAAATGGAAAGTAAAAAGGCAGCAATAAAATGAAGATATTTTGTAAGGAACAGTTATGGTCCTATAAGTAAATTTTAACATATAAAAGTCATTTTAATAACTATATAATGGAAGATAATTCAATTTTTTTAACATCCTAAGAAGATTGTAGATATTAGGAAACAGAGTCAAGGAAGACAAACACAAATAAGAAATTAATAAATGATTAAGGAATTGAAGCCCTAGTAATGCATAGGTGTTAATTTGTGTTTTGAACTTGTTCTGGGGAAAATGTCACAAAAATTTGGATGAATGAACTGAATAATTCATTCATTTTTTCATTCTTAAAATGTTTGCCAAGAACCAGTTGTCTCAGGAACCATTTTAGGATCTAGGAATAAAAAAGAAGAGAAAGACATGGACTTTGCTGTCATAGGACTTAACAGTTTTTGAGAACAGGCATTTAAGCCAATATGGAACCCCATATGGAAAGTATAATGACATAAATATGTCATGAGGCTTTGTGAACTTAGAGGGACATTTAATATAGTCATGGAAAAAGAGGAAGATTTCAGTTAGGCTAATTACTGAACAGTTCCAAAATATCAGTGGCTTAATAGAGTAGGACTTTTTCTTGCTCATTCATTTCTATGTATTTGGTATATTTGGTGGGGCCCCTTTCACTTGGTGTTTCAAAGGTTTCCATCTGGGATCCCTGGGTGGCGCAGCAGTTTGGCGCCTGCCTTTGGCCCAGGGCGCGATCCTGGAGACCCGGGATCGAATCCCACGTCGGGCTCCCGGTGCATGGAGCCTGCTTCTCCCTCTGCCTGTGTCTCTGCCTCTCTCTCTCTCTCTCTGTGTGTGTGTGTGTGTGTGTGTGACGATCATAAATAAATAAAAATTAAAAATAAAAAAAAATTTAAAAAAAGGTTTCCATCCTATGATTCTGGCATCTCCTAAGGGCTGTCTCCACTGCTGGATCCTGTGCATCAGTCAGGCAACAAGGGACAAGGAAGATGAGGTCTGTTTTTCATGGACTAGGCCAGGAAGCAGACATAGTCTATTGATCACAACTTAGTTATATGGCCACCTTTAACCTCAAGGGAAGCTGTGAACTAGGAGGAGTGAAAATAAGTTTTTTGACTGACTAGACTGCTTATGACATAGCTTGTGGAGATTTCATCTAGCTGGGCCTTAAAGATGTGAACCTAGTATCCAGGTGAAGATATGGCAAGGACATTCCAGAAAGAAGAAATATCATGATAAAAGACATAGATGTAAAAACCTTATGGGACATTATGAAGACTAGTGTTCTTGGAGTGTACATTTCAGGTGATGATTAATAAGAGATGAAACTCCATTGCTGATGTTTTTTCCTCCATTACACTTTACTGTATATCCATGTGCCTACTTGACATTTATCCTCTGCTTACTTAAGGACATATCAAATTCAATCTGTATAAAACCATCTCCAAGATCTTCTATTCTGCTTCCTGGCCCTTGCCCCACTTCAAACCTAGTCCTCCTTATCCTATCACACAAATTAAAAAAAAAAAAACTGGAAATGATCCTTGACATTTCCTTTTTCTAATTCCAAAAAACTAATATATCACTAAATCTTATATATGCTAAAACCAAATTTTTCTTGAATATGTTCATTTTGTTCCATTTCATCTCTACCACTCTATTCTAGATTAACATCATCTATTATCAGATCTATCAAAATAGACACCTAACTCATCTCTCCTTTTGGCATCCATTTTTGCCTCTCTTCAGTCTGTTATATACAGTTATTCATTAGAGACCAGACCCATTACCACCATACTAGTCTGCATTTATTGGATGTTTACAATGTATGTATTATTCCACATACATTGCATCGATTGTCTGATTTAGTCTCCATATAGCCCTATACTGTAGTGCCTATTCCCATTTCATTTTATAAATAAAGAAACCAAGACTTAGAAGTTTTGGTAGCTTGCCCAATTTCACACAGCTATCAGGCAAAGTAACTTTTAAAAGTCCAGGCAGTCTGTTTCCTGAGCCTTGTTCTAAATCACTATGCTATATTTTCTCTCAGCGTAGACATTTAAAACACTTATTGAATGAATGAATGAATGAATATAATGAAGAAAAAGTGGCAGATTGGCAGGTGCCACATATAATAGAAAGTCATGTTGACACATTTTATCTTGTCCATATATTGGAAAGGAAACATTGAAAAATTTTAAGAAAACAATGACAAGGGCACGTGGGTGGGTGAGTTGACTGAAATCTGACTCATGATTTTGGCTCAGGTCATATCTGAAGGTCATAAGATCAAGCCCTGTGTTGGGCTCTGCACTCAGCTAGGAAGCTGAGTGAGATTCTCTTTCCCTCTTCCTCTGTTCCTTCCCTTGCTCCTCCTCTCTCTCTCTTTCTCTATGTCTTAAATAAATAAATAAACCTAAAAAAAAGGGAGAAAGCAGTGACATAGTCAGATATAGGGATCTGAAAGATGTCTTTATTATGTGCATGTAAGATGGAAAGGAAGAAGAAAAGATTCAAAGCAGGGAGTAATTTCATTAGAGTATAAAAGATATTGGCAAAGGGAATAAAGGACTACATTATATCAAAAAACTTTGAGGTTTTTTCAAACTCTTGAGCATATTCCTTCTTTGTCTCCTTTGTCGTCTCATTTCCTTCCCCAATATATCACTTAGTCTAAATGCAACATTAATTGCATTTAAAAAAAAAACTATTTCAGAGTCAACAGACTTTATAATGGTGAAATGAGACATTATATATAGAATGTCCAATGCAGTTCTTCAAGAAAAGGAAATTCCTTTCTTTACCCTCTTTACATTCCATCCCCAAATGACCTGGAGACAAGAGAGAAATATTACAGTCTTGAGTTTAGACGAATAAGCACAGTTACAAAAGTATTTAAAAAATAAGAATAAAGTGTTCAAGCTTGGAGAAGTTTACTTGGTGACTTTAAAAGATAGAGAAAAGTCAGCAAATGTGTTTTAATTTTGCCTAAGTTTTGCTTAGTTGCTTAGTTCTGGTCCGAGCTCATGCTTTCAAATGATCCCAAATGGACCTTAAAATTTGGATGAATATAAGGATATATGCAAGTAGGAATGGAATGGTATACAGTTTTAACTATTTGTGTAAATGCTTAAAATAAATATAGAATACAAAAATCTTTCTCTCTATGTGTGTGTGTGTGTATGAATAATTAAAAAAGATTTCTTAAACAGAATCTACTCTTGAGATATTTATTCTGATAAACGCAATATGACCCAATGTATCAGTTAAATAATATGTTGGACTAAATTCTTTAGTTTCTATTTTAAATGCCACAAATCTATTCACGTATATAGGGTTCAAGATAAAATAGAAGACCTATGTATAACAAGAACATTCAATGAATATATTAGAAAATGTAATCACAAAAATACTAAAGATACAGGTTCTGCAAAATGCTATGCAGTTTTGCTGAGTGTGTAGGACCTGTATTTTCTGAAAATGTAGAGTCCCTCTGTGCATTATTTAACTTTCAAAGCAATGAATTGCAAGGACTGGAGTTACAGAATGATTTCTTTATAGGAGAGAATATGGGAAGTGACACAGAAGGAGACAATGGCAAATGAGAAGGGAAATTTCTTCTCTGTTTCTCTCTCTATAAATGCATATTTCTAGTGCAGGGAGCACACTTAGCTGAATAATTGATAATTTATTAGCATAAGGTTTATCCGGAAACAAAGAAATGAAAAGACAATTTGCATGTACTGTTACAATTCTTTTTCTGTATTATATATTGATTTTTATTTATTTATTTTTCCCAACCCTAACTATATCCAGCTTTATTAAAGATACTTTTCATAAACAATCATGGTATTTCAGGCAGGACATGGGCAGACAGTCAGTAACAGTATACAACAATTTTCCAACCCCCTTCTTCAATGGACTACCAAAATTAGAAAGCCATAATAAAACCCAATGAAGTCTTCATTTGATGATGCTCTGAACAGGGAAAGTTTGGAGAGAGGGTAGACGTTTCACACTTAGCATGCTGCCTAAGTGCTTTTCAAATGAAAATGGCAGAACAATCAATCTTGAAGATTCATAAACTGAAAACAGAACTCTTTTGAGGGATGCCATCTCCATGGTGACACTAAGTCCAGATTGCATGACATGCTGGGCACCATTTTTAGAAGTGAGGTTCCAACAGGTCTCGGGGTTTTAGAGAGTCAAGTCTATGTAGAAGGCAAAGAGGGAGAAGAGGACATAGAAATGAATTTTAGTTTTTCCACACCACAAGGCGTTTGTGCCAAGGTGGCTCATGTGTGTCAACATGAAGGAATCTCTCCTTCTGGCAACCAAGAGGAAATTTCTCAAAACTAGAAGGGAGAGGTGTTTCCTCCTGTATCAGTCTAGCTTCAGAGATATTCTATTAGTGGTATGTGCCCTTACCCCTGAAAACAATGAAGTGTTCTGTGTGTTAACAACATAGCTGAAAAAAAGTAAAACAAAATCCTGCATTGTTACAAAACTTGATAAAAAATAATATTTCAAACTGTACAGTCACTAGAAGTACACTGTTATCAAAAATGCACACACTTGGCATCTTCAGCACCTTTAGCTTTATGTGGCTGGTCTGTTTTGGTCTCTCTGGTTTTTGCAGGGTTATCCTCATCCTTCCCAGCATCAGATTTCCACTTTGTCCCTTTGGGTACCTTCTCTCCCTTTTTCGGAGGAGCCTGGGCTCTGGCTTTGGAGGAACAGGTTTAATAGATAACCTTGCAGATCTTCTTTTGGCTTTATCTCGTTTCACACCTCCTTTGGCCTTTCTCTTGGACATGGTGGGGACAGCAGTGTGAGGGAGGTGCTGGATGCAGGGATACAATAGCGGGCAGGCTTTGGTAGGTCCGGGTGTCATTCTTGCCTCTTCTTCTCATTGCTTGTATTGATTTTTAATATTTGTATTTTTCTTTGTAGCCTTAGGTGATTTACTCACTATTAATAACAGATCAATAAATTCTCATAATTTAAATATTTTCATAGTGATTCTCATGTGAATATGATTATGAACAAATATAATGAGTGAATCGTAATCATTTCTTATGTTGGAAAAGTAAGGAAAGATCAATTCATGTTTGGACTTCTGTCATTGGAGAGTGGGTGAAATGAATAAACAGGCTCAAAAGGTACAAACTTCCAGTTATAAAATAAATAAGTCATGGGGATATAATGTACAACATGGTAACTATAATTAATAGTACTGTATTGCATATCTTGAAGTTGCTAAGAGAGTAGTTTTCATCGCAAGAAAAAAAATTTTGTACTATGTATGGTAATGGATTTTAACTACAACTTATTATAGTGATCATTTTGCAATATATACAAATATTGAATGATAATTTCATATGCCTGAAACTAATATAATATTAAATGTCAATTATATCTTGATTAAAAATAATAAAATAAAGATTATAATTCATAAAAGCCAATTGGATGTGTCAAGAACTTTAAGTTATCAATAAAAGGCAACTGTGAAAAAGATTGAAGATTTTATATAGAAGAGACTCTATTGGAAAAAAATGCTTTTTTTCCCCTGAAATATACCAGTCTCATGCTATGAGAGATAGATATGGTACTAAAATTGTTTTGCTTATTTTAATTGTTAATATTCAGATAGTATATTTTTTAAAAATTGCCTTATTGTACATGGATATATACTTTTAGAGAGAATTTTAGTTTTGAAAATAGTTTTTGATTCAGGACTATTTTATAGGATATTTAATAAGTAATATTTCAAAATTATATACTTTTAATTATTTTCAAATTCTCTGTCACTTATATAATTGCATGGTTTGAACAATAAATTACATGGACACTCCTACTCTTGGACATTCATGTGAAGCTTTACAGGTTTCTACTTTCCCCAGTGCGTGCTTTATTGCCTTTTATTGCTTCCACCTGCATTGCTACCACTCCTAGTAAAGAAACAGCTCAGTGATAAAAAGGCAGAGAACTATAGCCCTCTGTCTTGAACTATGATGTCAGAATTGGGCCCTCTAAGAACTGCAGATTTTCATGACTTTAGCCACTCCCCTTCACAAAAGATCTTCCATTTTTTTCAGGAAAATATTTGGTGCCCCATGATCAGGGAATTAAAGTATGGGAACAAGACCAAATCCTGAAGGCAGAACTAGGTACTGTGACTTTGAGCTGTGACCATCAAATTATCCTTTTTTTTTTTTTTAAGATTTTATTTATTCATTCATAAGAGACACAGAGAGAGAGAGAGAGAGGCAGAGACACAGGCAGAGGGAGAAGCAGGCTCCATGCAGGGAGCCCGACGCGGGACTTGATCCCAGGTCTCCAGGATCAGGCCCTACGCTGAAGGTGGCGCTAAACCGCTGAGCCACCTGGGTTGCCCCAAATTATCTTTTTTGCTTAATATTTGAAAGATGACTTGAGGTATGTGGGAAAATGATGCTATTGGGGAATTTGTGAGAACACATCCACCTTTCCAACTGGCAAACATTAGAATATGTCTTCAATATGATGAAAATTTTAAAAAGGAATATATTTCTAATACCTAAAAATGGAAAACACATGGATATGTTATGCATCTTCCTTAATGAATATAAACGAGAAAATCCTAAATGATATATGAGAAAAGTAAAAATTTCCTAAAAGTAATCAGCCATCTCGACCAAGCAGAGTTTAACCCAGGAAAATTCAAATATAAATATAGTTCATTTGGCTAAAATATAATGACTATGTACGTGTACACACATATAATTATTACATTAAGAGATTTTAAACATGCATCTTGTTTCATCGTTTAAGAAGATACTCTCAATATAATATTCATTCCTGATGATTTAGAAATTGAAGACTGTTAGAAAACCAGGAATAGGATATTGAAATAATACATAATGCCTATATTTAACCAAAAATCTGTATTATACTTAACAGTGGCTCACTGGAGTCATTTGTTTTAGAGTCTGGAAACAAGCTAATTATTATTCTTTAATAATTTTTTATGAAATCTTTTAAGTAAAATAGGACATTAACTAGAAAGAGGAGATCTAGGTATTGTATAAAAGGAAATAAAATTTGCTTTGATTGCAGGTGTGAGATTATATAATAGAAAATATAAAGGAATACATTGAATAACCCCCATAATTACTAAACAACATCTGTGAATAATACAAATAACAATCATACATGAAGAGGAAATAAAATAGGTTATACATTTGAAAATATGTCAAGCCTCATTGAAAACCACACACACACAAAAAGAATCCATTTTTTATTTGATAGATAAGAATGGAAACTAGATATGAACTTAAAACACCCTATAGCAGTAGATATTCGATTCTATATTGGCAAAATAATATAAGGATATGTGTGATTATCTGATTTGTGTTATAGTCTTCCATATCCAATCAACTTATGCAGATAGTTTAGGCATAACTGACATTTAATTCCCTTTAAAATGATAAACAGACAACTCAACTATGTCAGATTGAAAGCTTTGTCTTAGTTGTATAGGTTGGCCTTGCACAATGACTGAACCAAATGAACAGTGGCTTGTATATTTGTCTTCAAAAGGCAAACATGGCTAATACATAATTTCATCCTTTACGGACAAGTAAGAAATCCTTCTATTTAAAAAAAAGTGTATTTATTCAACAAATATGTATGAAGTCTTTCCTCTGTGCCAAACCCTGGAGATCCATGATGAGTTAGAAACAGTCTCAGCCTCAGGGAGCACACAGTATTTCTGAAGAGAAAGAAAGCTAATAAACTTAGTAAAAAATTGAGGGCTTCAAGGTTTTCTTATGAATCTAAATAAACTCTTATTAAAGTATGGATATTATTCTTTTGGTGGGATTTTTATATAATCTATAGATGGTAAAATTGATAGAGGAATATCAATAATAGTCCTGCTCATTAAAAGATTGTACAAAGCAAAGGCTGCTGGCATATACTCTTAAAAAGAGTAATTCTTATATAAGATTGAATTAGAGAGAGACATGAATATCTTGTCATAGGTATTTAGGCTACATTTACATTCATTAATAATTATTTTGATTTGACATAAATCTGTCTTGCCTCTTTATCACTATTATGCTATGGGAGCATCGTGTGATAAAGTGACGTTTGTGTGGGGGGTGGAACACATGCCACAGCTGAGCTCTGACAAGAGATGGGAAGATTGCAAATAAAGAATAATTTTCATACAAAAGGTCACATTCTAGCGTCTTTTGTTTCTAACTTCGGAAGTTATTCTTTTTGGATATGTAGGCTTTACTTTAGACAGTTAGCTTTACAACAATATTTGCTATACAGTGATAAAAGGGAAAAAATCTATTTGTGAGTTCTATAGGCTGACATACACGATCATTCAAAAAGAATACATGTATTGTACAGCCAAATATGTAAGACTATATACCTAGGATGCAATTCTGGAAGTGATTTTAAAAAAAGCAATTGGATTACATATTTGATTTTGTACATCTTTATGTCAAAATTTTCTTGAATTCCAAGTTAATTACTCTTTAGAATGGTTTATAGAATGTGAATGAATTCATGATAACTCATAATATTAAAAACATTTATGAGGAGATTTGGAGGGCAAGCCCTATTTCTGTCCAGCCATGAGTAGCCACAAATATGGGGTGCTGCCCATATATCTGTCTGGCCATATATTGGGGCCCCCAAACTGATGGTTGCCAAGCCAAATTATCAGGACACAAAGTGTGACAAGCAAGAAGTGTGACACTTCTCTTCAAGGGTGCTCCTAGAAGAGAAAGGATCCTTAACCAGTATTCTTTGCTGCCAGTCTGAATTTGAAAAAGAGAGGGCAATGTGAAATTTTACCTTCTTCTCTCATCTTGGTACCAAAGACAGAGATCTGGGAGAGGTGACTTTGGCAAGAATTCTTAGCCTTTGCCAGCTTCTGCCAATTTCCCAGGATTCCATCTGCAGGCTCAGGAGCCAGTTGGATGTCCCATCAGGTCTCATTCTGGTCACCAGAGATTATAGAGGAGGAAAAATAAGTTTCCCTCTGCTTTTTATAGTGAGTGCCTGGCTGAAACCCCTTTGCCTCGAGGGTACCTCATAAATGGATAAGCTTATCTAAGATGTTTAAAAGTTCTATACTATGGCCACTGCAATTCAGGATTATCTTTGGTAAGACTAACCTACTTCAGCCTCAAGATTTTATTCACCTGAGGCCTCACACTGGACGCAGAATGCTCAAATAAAGTCTAAAAGCTCATAATGCAAAAGCCATAGAGGTAGGATTCAGGATCTGAGAGGGACTTACCCATGACTTTCAGAGACAGCAAGAAAGCAGCAAGCTCAAGGAGCTCAAGAGATACCTACATATGGCTGTTCAAGCTCCTGGGGGCCATTTGGTATCTCCTTGGATTCCTTCTTCTGACACCTGAGCTGTTAAAAGAAACTGAGGCATATCAAAAATTTTAAGAGTTCATTTGCTAAACCAAATTGGGCAGCACCAAACCGGAAGTGGTTAGGAATGCTCCCTGGGGAGACAATTCTTTGCTTTGCTATGGGCTCAAAATCTGCAATTATTAATTCATAAAATATTTGCTGAATGACAAGTGCCAGCATTAAGCCTGGGGTTGAGGATTTAAAGATGAGTAAGAAGTCTTTGCCCTTAGGTAGCTTACAGTCTAATTGATTGTAAGACTCAAAAGTAGGAGGTCACATGTGAATTAAATAAAAACCAGAGACCAGAAATCTTGCCCTGTCTCTGAGATTGTACCTGTGTGGTGCAGCTTCATGTATAAAGAGTTTTCTTTCTCTTAATACACAAATTGGTTAAGCCTTCTGCTCCTTCTGAAGGTGGAAGCAATTCTGGATTCATGCATCCAACTCCATTTCACTCTCTGCTTAAATTATTTTAGGAGGACATCTCTCACTCCTAAACTATCTTTCATTCCTACAAAAGGATGCTGATGCTGAGTAGATAGGAACTCAGAAGAAAAGTAAAATAAGGTTTCAGTTATTCAAACACTGAATGTGATGGACTGAAAAGCTGTTATGAGACTTGCATGCACCTCACAGCTAGGTCAGCAGGTCAAGTTCAGCAAGGCTGATGATGACCCATGTGCCTGACTTAGCACTAATTGGACATTTCCTCTGTGCAGGTGTCCAGAAGAATGATTGGGCTAGAATTAGGACTGATTTTTTGTGCATACTTTTCTTTTTCTTTCTTTCTTTTTTTTTTTTTAAGATTTTATTTATTTGACAGGGTAAGAGAGAGAGAGAGAGAGCTCAGAAGCAGAGGGAGTAGCAGAAGGAGAGGGAGAAGCAGGCTCTCTGCCAAGCAGGGAGCCTGATTTTGGGCTCAGTCACAGGACCCTGGGATCATGACCTAAGCCAAAGGCAGATGCTTAACTGATTGAGCCACCCAGGCACCCCTGTGTATACTTGTCAAATTGGTATATTTACTGGGCCATAAAAGTTCAAATATAAGTACAAAACATTCTAAAGAAACTGATGTATGCAATTAGAAAATTTCTCTGTACAAATGCATATGTTAGCTCTTCTAATAATTAGCTTCAAAATAACTATATGAAAGAAAATACTTAGTAAATTATAGTAATAGCTCCTACCACCATTCACATAAAATGTTGAAATAACAAGGAAATTAAGAATTGGCCTGGATAACTGTCCTTCCTTATTCCGATCCATAAGCCACATCAGGGGGACAAAAGGCCCTCCACTGAACACTCTCCCACTCGTGCCTCCAATAATTATACTGTATGAACATAGACCTTTTAAAGAAATGAGTGGGAAAAATCTGTCCCAATTTAGCTGAGAAACTGAATAGATGATGTTTGATTTATTTTTTCCTATTCAAAGTAAATTAGGGTTAAACTAGAATAGTCATTACCATTATATAAATTGTATCTGTAATAAAGTATCAGTTTTAGGATGGTTGGGAGGACCTTGCAGACCTGGACCACACTTTGACAAAGATTCTTATATACATTTAGGTATATATATATATGAACTTAGCTGCTAGCTTCAATCTGACATTCCTATAAGACTTAGACATAAATCCCATCAACATGAACATTTAAAAAGATCAGTAGTTAATTTTCTTTAATGTGTAGCAGTGGAAATACTGCTCAAACTAAGTATCTTATACTTTATTTAATTGAACCCTTCCATTTGCAAATTATTTACCAAAAAAGTTATGTTTGAGAACATAAAAAATATTAACTGATAAAAGTATCAAACACTGCTAGCAAATCAGAAAAACTGTTGTTTCATATTATTAAACTACTAACTGACAGAACAACTAAATTATTTTTCTGACTAAATGGGTATTGAATTTTTTCTTTTTTTTAATTTAAATTCATAGCCCACATATAGTACATCATAGTTTCAGGTGTAGTTTTCAATAATTCATCAGTTGCATTTTCTATTTAATACAAAGGCAATAATGAGTTTAAGTGTGCAAATGCCTTGGAGTTCTCAGAAGAAAAGTGCAATGTAAATATAATCATGATAAGAATAATCATTAACATTTTAATATCATAAAGTGTCCTCCTGTAAGCTGATTCTTCATTATTGATTTAAGAAATGATACTCCCAGATAATTTTTTTACATCAAACATCTCGGACATAGTAATCTCTTGTAGTTCTAATTACAATGAAAGCTGGATCATAGGGATGCCTGGGTGGCTCAGTGGTTGAGCATCTGCCTTCAGCTCAGGTTGTGATCCTGGGGTCCCGGGACAGAGTCCCGCATCAGACTCCCCACAGGGAGCTTGTTTCTCCCTCTGCCTCTCTCTCTGTGTCTCTCATGAATAAATTAACAAAATGTTAAAAAAAAAAAAAAGCCAGGTATTTATTTTGTATTTAAGCTAATTTGGATTTTTTCATGGGAGGAAATATAAGTAAATGCCCAATGTCTTTTAACTTTTCCACTGTATGTTATAATCGGTCCCTTCATGTAGTGATCAAGCCATCTGCTTTTCTTCTCCTCCCCTCTTACAATAGCACATAGATACATAAGCCAGTGGAAGTGGCTTAAATAGCTGTGACATCAGAGGGAACTGCCAATCCTGTACCCATGTGGCATCCTTTGGTAAGTGGTCAGCTTCCTGACCAACCCATAGTATCTTGGGTTATTAGGGGCCTTTTGGAGCCAAAGTCTAAGGAGAGGAATTTAGGGACACACATATCACTCTCTTGATCTCCTCTCCCTTATTCTTTATACCAACTCTCGGTCTAGAAAAAGCAGTCTCTTCTTTCATGTCCTTTATATTGACCTCCTTCAGCTATCTAGCTGCAAGACTTCTGCCTTGCAGCTTCTAGGTGGAAGAGATAACAGCTCTTCTAAAGGAGATCCAGTAACACCAGCCAGTCTTGGGCTTTCAAATGTGAAAGAATGCAAAATGATTACCAGGATATTTGGGGGGGGGGGGGAATCTTCATACAATAGGCTAAATGTGCAAGACTATTATAGTTTATCTGAGTAACTATCTGCTTCCCAGAAATTAAAAATTAATATTCTTTCTCTTTTCATTTCTCATCCAAGAAATTGTGTTCTCCCTATAGATAGGGGATGCCTTAGGCCAACAAAGTGAAAGTAAAATATATAAAGACAGAAAGCACATTAATACTTTTCTAATTAACTTTAATATCACACAATCTTTGAGTTTTTAAAACTTGGTTTAGTTGTGAGGTATTCTATTTTGAAAATGTAAAATGCATATTTGACTCAAGATATAATGGTAAGCATTTACACAGTATTTGTGGACTCATTTCTCTGTCCAACACACATCTCTGAAAACCACATTCTTTATTGTGGAATTCAAATTAGTTGTTGTATATTCTTTTGGGGCACATTCTTCTTCCTCTCCTATCCTGGTTCTCCCCTTTTAGTTTTACCCTTTTTTTTAAAAAAAGAATTTATTTATTTATTCATGAGAGACACAGAGAGAGAGGGAGAGGCATAGGCAAAGGGAGAAACAGGCTCCCTGCAGGGAGCCTGACGTCGGACTCAATCCCAGGACCCCAGGAACACGACCTGAGCCAAAGGCAGATGCTCAATCGCTGAGCCACCCAGGTGCCCCTAGTTTTACCTTTTTGCTAGAAGTTTTTTTTTTAAGATTTCTTTTTAAAAAATTATTAGAGAGAGAGAGAGAGAGATGCAAAGACACAGGCAGAGGGAGGAGCAGGCTCCATGCAGGGAGCCTGATGTGGGACTCGACTCTGGGTCTCCAGGATCACGCCCCATGCCAAAGGCAGCGCTAAACCGCTGGGCCACCTGGGCTGCCCTTTGCTTGAAGTTTTAAAGTCTACATTAGTCTCTGTTTTCCATACTATTTCTCACTTAGGTTAGCATTAAAAACCCCAATAAAATTTTCTCCCCCTCTAGTTACACTCTCTTCTAGCATTTCAATTTTAATTGAATCAAGTGAATGTACTGACATTTATTACTCACAGGATACTGCTGTCTGCACAATGTTCTAGTTCAGGATTTTGTTTTTCACATATTTGCATACTTCTCCCTCCTATCCAGCAATCCATGTAATGTAACTATACCAAATCTACTTCTAATCTCATTTTCTATGGGAAGAATCCACTGGTTAATACTAGTCCACTGAGGTCTTACTCTTACTCTATTAATCTATATCATCTATTTGATTCATTATTTATTATGGAAGACTCAATTTTAATAATTTTGGTGAATCATTTTTTAATTAGTTAAATTAAGATCTATTTCCCACAGTTTACACAGGGAAATATGACTTGTATATTGGGTGCATTCCTATTTAAAAAGTCTACTCTGTGGCTTGTTCTGGTTTGGCCTTTGTATAATTTCTTTTGCCTTTATTCTATACTCATCACTCCTCATTCCAATTCATTTGTTCCCAACAACTTTAAGAACTTTTTTTTTGTGATAGTAAAAATACTTTATAATACAAAGGATTTGATGGACTAGAAAAAATAAATCTTTCCTATTTTAATATCTCTTACATTATTCTGCCCTGCAATGCTCATTCCGTTGTGTCTCTTGTCTCAACTCCCATTATATAGCTTCTCGCTGTTTTCTCTTTTTCAATTATTTGGCCCTATTCATCTCTTGATCATAAACCTTCCTAAGGCTTCTATACTTTATTTAGTCTATTATGTATCACTCAAATATATCTCTAATACTTTTATACTTTAGCATAATGGGATTCTATCTGACAAAGTTGTTGATATATAATTTGTATTCTTCATAGTTACATTTTTATCTCTGATTTGAATGAAAACTTTATGAAAGTATGGATATCACCTATTTATTTTATAAATTCATGGACATTAACAGAAATTCTCTAATCTCTTTCCACAATGCCCAGGAACATTTATTATTGTCAACAGAGTAGGCATTCTGGGAAATTAATATTCATCACTATTATCAAGAACAAAGTAAACAGTATTCCAGATTCATAGTTTCTAGTTTAAAAGAGCTCTTCATATGCTGTTGGTTCTATCTGAAGTGGCCTTTCCAGTCATGCAAATGTATGATTGTCTTTGAAGATTCAGCATAGTATCATTTCCTTTGTTAAAACCTCATGTCCACTTCCCTCCCCAAAACCAAGCTGTCTTTCATATTCCACTTTGATTAATGCCCAAAGCTTAACAAAGCTTGTCCTCCAATACTGTATGTTTTACAGTGTAACGTGTTTTTCTGGCTACGCATCGGCTCTTCTTCTGAGACTATGAACATTAAGGCTAAGCACTATGGTGTTATTCATCTTTGTATCGTCAGTGACCAGAAAAGAGTATATATTCAGTAAATATTGAATAAATCACTGGTACTCAGATGAAGCTATTTTGACAAGGTGGCATTTGGTTATAGTAAACAGTCAAAGCAAATCTTCAGAATGAAAATTATTGGAGACTGTTTCCTCATGAGTGCAGCTTGTTTCCTTCACCTATTCACATTTATACATATTTCACTGCATTTGTTATTTCCTACATACTTTGCCCTTGGCTATATAAATCTGTTTGGAAGTACAATGGAGTACCTTGATAATGGATAAAACAGTACTCATAACTAGACTACTTTCTTTTGGTTTGTTTTCTTAGTGAGAAAGTGACATGAGCTAGGGAGTTCTCTCTGGATATTTAGAATGTGTTACCTGGTCACTTTGGGATACCTGGAAAGGTACAGATCAAATCTTAAGTATAATGTAAAAACAGAGGTTCAGCCATTTTTTTTTCTTGGAACTTTAGCATGAGAATTATTCCTTAATGCTTACAACAAAGGATAAGCTATACATGTTAGCTAAAATATCTTGGTTTTGTTTAAAATGACAAAGAATTTTTTAATAAAAAGTAAATATGAAGTAATATTGATAATACATAAATTTTGGATGTGGAGGAAATTTCCACTTCCAGCAATATGGCAAACTAGACTACCTGAAAAACCTTAAGAGAAAGAAAGAATGATAGACAAAAACATATATAATACAATACATGAACATTTAAAGAAACTCATGGCTGACTTTACTAGGAAAAAAGGACAGCATTAAGGATCAAATAGAAAAAAAAAAAATACCTTGAGAAGAAAAGATGTGAGCTGATGCTGAGCCATGCCAGTGCTTGTTATCCTGAGAGTAGCCAGTATGAGTAACTAGGATATTGAGTTTTAAAACCCAAGACACAGAAAAGAGAGTTGTAACTGAGAATCAATTTAGCTAACTTACTAATGCCAGAACTCTCAACTAACTACCTGTAGAGAAGTAGTAGGCTAGGAGAAAAAAATCCACCCCCTGAAAAAAAGAGATGACTTGAAAGATTGATTGATTGATTTTTTATTTTTAGTGTCCTGTAGGTTGAATTGTTTTCCTGTTATAATTCATAAATATAGGTTTGAGATTTCAATTTACCCTACCTGTAAGATCTGGTAACATTCAGATAAGGAATTAATACAAAAGTGTTCAAGGCCCATAAAACCCCTAGAAAGACTATTAAAACAAAAAACGTACCAAAGGTCTGTTTTAACCCAAGCTATTGAAGAGTCCAAAAGGTAAAGCTCCAGTGAAGATTAGTTTAGTACAAGATTATATGAAAAAATACAAAGAAACAATACAATATAAGCAAGAGTCAGTAGGTTCATAGTAGCACTATCTTCTGATCCTGTTACCTAATAGAAATATTGGGAAAAAAATCTATTAAATATTTTTAAAATGACAAAAAAATCATAGGTAAATATTTATAAAAATAGGTATTGAGCAAGATACATGACCAAAAGACCTATAGTTTTGAAAAAAGTCAAAGATTTTGAGAAATTCAAAGATACTTTCTTTAAAACTATACTGATAAGATGGTTATTTATGTTATTATATATATATATATATATCCAAATATATTACTCAGAAAGAGAAATATAGAGATAAAGATATAGAAAACCTAAGACATCTATTAGATTGATAAATTCAACATTCAATTTGTAGATGTTCCTTAGCTTAGCTAAAGACAGAAAGTAAAAATGCCTATGCAAAAGATAATGTCTGATAATTTTAGTATTTATGAATGACAGAAATCCTCTGATTTAGGAAACACTGGAGGCAAGAGAAGTTGAAAGAAAGAAGGAAAGAGAGAATGAAAGAAAGTGAAAGAATGAAAGAAGAAAGATCATATATAGGAATTCAAGCAAAAGAGAAACAACAGAATATTAAATAGAGAAGATCTAAAGGATGGAGAAAAATACATTGTTTATGGAAGAACAGCATTAGATTGGTAGCACTAAAAGAAGCCAGCATATAATAATAATATGTTCAGAATACTGGGAGAATTTAATTCTAAAACTAGGCAGCTAGGCTATCTGTAAGGATAAAGAAAAAAACTTTTTTGTACTATATTGCATATTTAAAAGGTGCAAAATCTTAAAAGTTCTCATCCCATGGGGAAAAAATCGGCAACAGTGTGTGGTAATGGATGTTAAAAGATTTATTGTGGTGATCACGTCACAATATTTACAAATATTGAATTGTTATGCTGCACAATTGAAACTACTATAATGTTACATGTCAATTATATCTCAAGAAAAAAATTTCAGACATGAGCAGAGTTTTCCACTAACAAAACCCGCTGAGAGGATTTTTGAAAATAATCGCTATACCCAACAAACATAGGACTCAAACTCACAACCCCAAGATCAATTGTCAAAAGCCCTACTGACTGAGTCAGCCAGGCACTGTCCCCACTGAAAGGATTTTTAAAAGGCTTTTTGAAAAGAGGTATAATGAACTCAGAAGTGAGAGGTGAGAAGCAGGATGAAATGAAAGTGTTGCCATAAAATGGACCAATGAGGCCAATAAAATAGAGAATCAAGAAAGAAATTGCACTTAGACAGTCTATTATTACACAGGTGACATTGCAGTGATATAGAGAACTGAGTCAATGGATATCCATATGGAAAAATTATATCCAGGCACCTACTTCACTCCATACACAAAATTCAATTTCGGGATTAATCTAATATGTAAAAAGTAAACCAAAAAAATAAGGTTTTTGAAAGAAGACATAGCAGAGTATCTCCATAACCTTAAGAGTCGGCCAAGATTTGGCACTATGTTAATTATACTGGAATTAAAAAAAAAAAAGAGGCATTTGTCTACCCATTCATTCATGTACCCATTCTACAAAGATTTATTGGAGCTGCAGACAACGTACTAAGAATTTAAACAGAGTAACACACATTTTTTATTCACGGAAGCGTTGGACCAAACAGACAAGTAGCTCAGGACTTCCAGGCCATTATGAAAGGAATGTACTATGTAATATAAGATCTTTTGGATATAGGCAGTCAAGACTACTCAGTGATTTTTCAGACCTGGGCCACAACTCGAGTGGTAAAGGAGTAGATGTTAATTAAAAGAATGTTTCCATGGCAGAAGGAATAGTGATTGTGAAGCTCCCAGACATGAGATAAAATTAATTAGCACAATAGTTTGGAAAATTGCATGCCTTCATCTACTGAATCCTTTGAGTTTATTTAAATAGATTGTAAGAATCATAAGGTATGAATTCTAAAATACTCAGAAGAAATAGGCACATTTCTTCAATTTGGTTTCTTAACCCCTCTGTGCTGCTTATGTCTCTTACCATGCCACTTTTTAACATTGACTCTGGTATTTCTACAAGCTGATTCCCTTTTCAGCTGGAATTTTATAGTATCTTAGGTAAAGTTTTATATATGCTAAGCAATGACTGGGAATCTTTTTTGGGGGGGATATCATAAAGAAAGCTCCAGAACTTTTTTGTCCTCACACCACCTCAGTCATTGCCTGTGCAAAACAAAAATCAATTTCTATATTTTTATATAAATTTCCTCAGCTGAAAAGTTCACAAATTGAGCTAGATATTCTGTTTGTTTAGATGGTCTTGGTTGGTATGCTCTTTAGCTAACCCACCTACAAGTGGGCTGTTTCTATAATGAAATGAAAAATGAAATGACATGAATTAAAAGTGTTGTGATGTGTTCTGATATCCATTCCAGGGGCCTGTGATTCAGGTAGATATTTTTGGCAATGTTCTACAAAGTTGGAAAAACATTGCTCTGTGGGTTTCTGAAAAACATTTTAGATTTTTCTCATGTGCATCATGCTAGTAGCAACTTCTAATCAGCAGGAAACACAGGGCGTGAGCAATTTATCCATTAAGTGAGTCATATAAGGCAAGTGAAAAAGAGAGACTTGCTGATGCTTAGAAGTGATATTTTTACATTTTGGTCAAAGATTATTTCTCATAAATGTTTTAACATATTCTAAGCTGGAAGTATTTTGGTTCAATTGTTAGTAAGATAACAAAATCTCAATGTTGTTAATATGAATTTTTAAAACAACTCAAAAATAGCTATGAATACTTTTCCCAAGACTACTTAAGAGTCACTTTTGAATTGAGATGTCAGAGTTTTAAAATGATTTTTGAAAAATAAGAAAAATCATTTAAGCTTAACAAATAATGTAGAAATAAAGTTTAAAAGCCAAAGAACAACAACAGAAAAAAAAAAAAAGAACTCAAATGTTAGAAATCTTCTAATTTAAGGAATTTTAAAACCAAAACTTTGAGGTACAGTTATATTCATATCTCTACCTAGTTTTCTGCATTATTTTCCCAATTTTTTATTTTGAAAAACTCAAATACATGTAAGAGTTGTAAGAATACCACATTCACCAAAGGATAACAATTACATTTGCTTTATCTTCCTCAAATATTTCAGCATGTACTTTCAAAAAGTCGGGATATTCTTCTACTTTACCATACTAAAATTATTACAATCAGGAAATATAACATTGAAAAATATAACAATTTATAGTCTGTATTCAAATTTCTCCAATTATCTGAATAAAATCATTAATAGATTTTTTGATGAAGAGTACATTAGGAATAATACATTGTATTTAGTTATTTTCTTTAGTCTGTATAAAGTAAAGCTTTGTTAACTATTAATTTATATGAAAGGTAAATTTATTACACCTAATTGAAGTAGGAGAGACACTGTCTTTTTCTTTTTCTTAATTTTTCTTTTTTTTAATCTTTTTTCCTTTTTTTTTTTTTTTTTTTTTTACAAACCCTTGTGTCGAGGGCTGACTTTCAGTAGATCGCAGGGCGGGAGACACTGTCTTGACAGCATCTTAACAGTATCTCAAAACAGAGTGAAGTTCAAATGGTTCTAAATAGGAAGAATGCCCCTCAATATGGATTAGTGATATTTTTTTCTCATAATTTGATTGAAGTTAAACATGTTTTTCCAGGTATACCACAAAGGTGATTTTTTTTGTCTTCTGTACAGAATACGATGTCATTTGTTCTATTATCGGTGACATGTAGCTTGATCATTTCTATAATGTGTTATCTCTCAGATTCATTCATTGCACAAGTTCTTTCAAGTAAATAATTTGTAGGGAGAAACTTTATGGGGATAGGACCATCATGTTCTGCATATATTACTAATATTACCAGCACTCATTATTTCTTTATTATTTTGAGAGGTGAAAAATAATACATTTTAAATTCTATAATTTTTTCAACATTTGTTAAATTGATATTTGTCTATAAGGAAGAGCTTTTCGTTTTCCTTGCTTTGTAATTGTAATTATTTAACAACAATATAGACTTTAATTCCTTTCTTATTTCAATGAATTATGTTTTTATTTATATTAATATCCGAACAGTCCTCTATTTGGCCAGCGGGAGCCTATTCAAGCTTGCTTCAGGATCTTTTTGACATGTTCTCATCATTTTTTAAAGGAATTCCTTATTTTCTGTGACAAGGAGACCTAGCCTTAATTTACATTTTCCTTGCCTTAGCCCTGGAATCAGCATTTCTCCAAGCAACCAGTGTTTTTACTCCTATCCATTTTCATGCCATTGTCACCAGCCCTGAAGGGAGTCAATTTCATTGGTTTCAGATTTTCGCTTCTTGTATTTATTTTTTCAAAATTATGGCATTACTTATTAAATATTTCTACTCATCTTTCTTATCCAAAAAAGCAGTGCATTATATAGATACTCTGTTGAACTTAATTTTTTTTTTTTCCATGAAAGAGCCAGTCCTGGAAATTACAAGTGAATTCATAGAAACTTCCTTTATATTTTTGTTTAAACCTGCATAATACTTTATTTTGTGGTGAACAGTCATTTATTCAGTCAATCTTATTTTGTGGGTTATATTTTTAAATTGTATTTTTGTAAGTGTTTCTTAAGGGTAAATTCCTAAAGTGGGATCTTTACGAGAAAGGCTAAACACGTAGGAAGTTTTGTTGGATACTGCCAGAGTTTTCCCACAGAGCTAGATCTATTTTGTATTTCATACCAGCAATACATAAAGTTGTTGTTCCCACTGCTTTCATATAGAATGTGTTTCCAAACTTTTGTTTTTTTATCTATCTGATAAATAACATATGGACTCTTAGTATAGATTAAGTAGAGATTAACACACATTTTTAAAAAATCATGAAAGATTAAATATCTTTTTGTATGTTTAAAGGTCACTTGTATGGCTCTGGTGTCTCTTTTTGTAAGCTATTATTTTGCTCTTATTTTTATTTTTTATTATTTTCCCTAGTAATTTAAAATGTTCTTTAAATATTTAAATATTTAAATCACACCTTTTAGCTGTGATAGGTGTGGCAAATATTTTTCCTTCTATGATAGATGTTTTGTTTCAATGTTTCGTTTGGGGGGCAGCCCGGGTGGCTCAGCGGTTTAGAGTCACCTTCAGCCCAGGGCCTGATCCTGGAGTCCTCGGATGGAGTCCCACGTTGGGCTCCCTGCATGGAGCCTGCTTCTCCCTCTGCCTCTGCCTATGTCTCTGCCTCTCTCTCTCAATCTCTGTGTCTCTCATGAATAAATAAATAAAACATTTAAAAAAAATGTTTCTTTTGGGGAGATGGAAGGTGGAAAGGAGAGCATTCAGAATTTTTTTTTCATTTTTTTCTTTTAATGATTTTATTTATTCATAAGAGACACAGAGAGAGGGGCGGACATAGGCAAGGGAGAAGCAGGCTCCCTGCAGGGAGACTGATGTGGGACTCAATCCCAGATCATGGGATCACAACCTGAGCCAAAGGCAGACGCTCAACTGCTGAGCCACCTAGGTGTCTCCAGAATTTTTTTTCATATTTCATTTTATCGTATTGGAATTTTGAGTTATAGTTAGATTTTCCCCCCTAGCTTATAAGGAATAAGGTTATTATTTATTACTTCTTACTTACAAAAACACTTGTGTTTTTTTCTTTAGTAATTGTATGGATTTATTTTCTGTATTTAGATTATGATCTATTTGTTCATTTTTTACTCTTTTTCTTTTCTGATTCTTACAGATCTTAATTGTTTCTTCTAATCTAACTTCATGGGCAATACTTAAAATGTATTCTGAAGTAAGAGTGGGGATAAAAACTATTGTTGCCTTGTTCCTGAATTTGATGGGGATGCCTCTATTTCTTCCACGTTAAGATGCTGGCTTTAGGGTTGAATATATAGTGCTATATGTATGTGTGTATATTTCTATATTATTGAGTAAATTTTAATCAGAAATGAATGTTGAATTTTATCACATGCTTTTATCTATGGAGATATTTATATATTTTTTTCTTTTCATATCTGTCAATATAGTATCATAAATTAATTTCTATGTTTGCATTTATTAAGTTTCAATTAATCATGATATATTATTTTTTAATGTAGTAATACATTTTATTTGTCAGTATTCATTTAGGATTTTCGGATTGATATTAGTAAGTAAAATTAGTCTGTGATAATTTTTTCAGCTTAGGAATCAATATTATTTTTGTTTCCTAAAAATATTTTAAAATGTTTCTTAATTTTCTGTGCTATGTAATAATTTGTGCAGCATTATAATTATCTAGTTACTGAAGTGTTGATAGAATTTCCTTTGGAATCATTTCGACCTGGTACCTTTCTCCAGGAGTAGTACTTTAATAACTCTCACTTTTTCTGCGTCTCTGCTTCTCTCCCTCTCCTCTGTCTCCTTCTCTTTCTGTCTTTTTCTCTGTCTGATTTTATGGAAATTGTCTGTTTAAACTTTCTATTATTATCCAGTGTGATAAATTATATTTTGCTGACATGTTATCTATTACATCAAAGTTTGGGCATTTATTTGCAGAGGGTTGTGCAAAGTATTCTCATTACATTATTAAACCTTTTTGTTTCAATGGCTGTTTTGTCTTCGTTCTTACCCTTGTTCTTCAAGTATTGTTTGGATTTGTTTTAATCTTAGAGATTAAATTAGAGACAAATTAAATATATTTAGTGCTCAAAAGAGCCCTTTTGCTAAATCTTCTCCAATTATTTCTCTCTCTCTCTTTTTGCAGCAAAAGGAGTTTACTATGCTCATTGTATTATCATTATTCCATTACTATAATGGGAATTACATGTTTAAAGGAGTAAGACTACCTCATAATAATAGGTTATTTTTTCCCATTACCTTTTAAGTAGGTCTTGTTATAATTTTTTCTCACCACAGTCTCTGCCCATGACAATGAATGAGAATAACAAATGATTCACAGAATAATTATAATCAAAATTAAATATCTCTAACACATTATACATTATCTCAAAGATCTGACATTTTAATTTTTTCCTATGCAATGATTTCTTAAAATAATTCACATTTTAAAATGGTGTTTTAATTCAGCCTTTTCTTTTTTTATCTCTAATTTATTTTTTAAAGTTTTTATTTAAATTCCAGTTAGTTAACATACAGTGTAATATTAGTTTCAGGTGTACAATATGGTGATTCAACACTTCCACACATCACCCAGTGCTCATCACAAGTGTCCTCCGTAATCCTCATTACCTATTTCACCCATCCCCCACCCACCTCACTCCCCTCTGGTAACCAGCCGTTTGTTTGTCGCTATAGCTAAGAGTCTGTTTCTTGGTTTGCCTCCCTCTCTCTTTTTATTTTTCCCCTTTGTTTATTTGTTTTGTTTCTTAAATTCCACATATGAGTGAAATCATACAGTGTTTTTCTCTGACTGACTTATTTAGCTCCAATCATCTCTTGACTGGACTGAATTGGTAAAGGATTGCATAGGAATGCTCATAATAGAGTATTCCTGGAGTTCTTACATGATTATACAGTTTTCTGTGAACTTGACATTTGAAAAATAATTCTGCTGGATGTAAAGTCCTTAGCTCACACTTTCTTTCCTTGAGTTATGAAACTATCCTGCCTTTGTTTTGGTTTACATGTCTTCATGTAAAATTCTCATGCCATCAGATTTTCTTTCACTGCTATCAAACACTGTTTTTGCCTGAATTTTCTGAGGATAATTTCCTTTATCTTTAAAAAAAAAGATATTGGAGTTAAAGGGGATTTTTTTTTTTGGTATATGATGATAAATTCAATTTTTGAATTATGGCTGAAAACATTTTCAATTATTTCATTTTATTCTTTAATATCTCTGGTTATGTATATTTTTTATCTTTTTTGTCTTTCTATTAGATCAATTTCTCTCTGAACATATTTCTTTCATTATTTTGATTTGTTTTTAGTTGTTATTATACTTTTCCTGAATGTTCCTTATTAACTTCAGAGTTTAAGGTTTCCTCTTTTATGGAGACTATACCATTTAGTTTATATTTTCTTTTTTGTTTTTTTTTTTTGTTTTGTTTTAGTTTTCTTTTTTTAGTTTTTTTTTTAGTTTATATTTTCAAGATGATTTTGGTTTTTTTTCTTAATTTACTGCTTGAGCTTGATAAACTCTCATTTTGCTGACATGTTAATATTTCTCCTAATATTAAAAAAAGTATTTTCATAGTGAATTAACCTAAACATTCATTTGTTTTCTGAATTTTGGAATTTATAATTCAAGGGTTTTTTATGCAACTTAAGGTTGTTTAATTCACTTTGGAATATTGTGTTGAAGTTTTACTTCAATTAATTAGTCAATTAATTAAGTTGCTTATAACTCTCTTTTAGAGAGAATTTTTATCACTTGAGATGTTTTGATTCTCCTTGTTTGTTTTCTTTTTATGGAATTAAATCTACTTTTCTGATGATTCAATGCTTTAAAAAAATTACTCTGGATTGGCAATGAGACTTTGAGATAGCTAATTAGATTTCTCAGTTCAATTATTCTCTTTTCTATTAACATATTGAAGCTCAGTTTTAACAGATAGTGCTAATTTCAAGGAAAGAAGTTTTGATTTTTTTTAATAATAAATTTTTTTTATTGGTGTTCAATTAGTCAACATACAGAATAACACCCAGTGCTCATCCTGTCAAGTGCCCCCTTCAGTGCCCGTCACCCATTCACCCCCACCCCCCCGTCCTCCTCCCCTTCCACCACCCCTACTTCGTTTCCCAGAGTTAGGAGTCTTTCATGTTCTGTCTCCCTTTCTGATATTTTCCACTCATTTTTTCTCCTTTCCCCTTTATTCCCTTTCACTATTTTTCATATTCCCCAAATGAATGAGACCATATAATGCTTGTCCTTCTCCGATTGACTTATTTCCCTCAGCATAATACCCTCCAGTTCTATCCACATTGAAGCAAATGGTGGGTATTTGTCGTTTCTAATGGCTGAGTAATATTTCATTGTATACATAAACCACATCTTCTTTATCCATTCATCTTTCGATGGACACCGAGGCTCCTCCCACAGTTTGGCTATTGTGGACATTGCTGCTAGAAACATCAGGGAAAGATGCAGATGCAAAGAAGTTTTGATTTATCTTCTGATAATATCATGCCTTTTTTCTTTCTTTAAAAAAACAGATTTTCTTATTCTTATACATTTTTGCCCTTCACATGAAATCTTCAATGTGTACTTCCCTTGTCCCTATTCAATCTATTCCCCTAGAAGCAGTGATATAAAATTCATGAAATAAAATAAAATATTGGACAAGAAAAGACACAAGTAAGTGAAAACTACTAAAAATACTGCTTGGATAAAATTGATAGAATGATGAGGCTTAAATAACAGATGACACAACTTACACTGGCTTAAATACAAGTTGGAATTATTGTCTCTTATTACAAAAAGTCCAAGTTGGGTTACTCCCATGACTTATTGTTCTCAAAAAGGCACATGATATTTTAAAGATTTTATTTATTTGAGAGAGAGAGAGATACAGAGAGAGCATGAGCAGGGGGAGGGGCAGAGGGAGAGGAACAAGCAGATTCCCCACTGAGCAAGGAGCTACTTGGGGCTTCATCCTAGGATTCTGAGATCATGAACTGAGCTAAAGGCAGATGCTAACTGAGGCACCCAGGCATGCCCCTAAGACACAGGTTATATTAAACTTCAAATTCTCATACTGAATTTTGTTTTCAGATTTGCTTCTTTATAGTCTAAACACACTTGGAGAAGAGTGTTTCTATGTAAGAAATGGTCAAGGACAGAAGAATGTCCTTTTCTTGAGGTCCCTTTTTAGAATGATGTAAATTTTCTCAGAACCTTTACTTTCCGTCTCTGCTCCAAACCTACTGTTTTTTCTTCATGTCTTTGTCCAGATTTCATAAAATCATATGTAATTTTACCAAGATTTATTTTTAGATGAATTAATATTTTCTTGTCCCAAAGCATCAGGTATTTAAACTTTATTCTTTTTAAAGGGAAAAGGGTATGAGATGATTGTTGATTAAGTCACCAACTGTTTCTGACATGGCTAATAAGAACAATAAATTCTAAAAGTAAAATTAAAACAAGTGCGTTTGTAGATAAAATAATCAAAAGAACATCTAAGAATCTGAAGCATAATAACCTTAAAAATTTCTTAGAATAATATGAGAATCATAAAATTATCTTAGAATAAGTATCTGAAAGATAATATTAGAACATTCAGCAGAGTTTTTAACATTTTATTTCTGTAGATCAGAATAACTGCAGAAAGTGTTTGAGAAGAAATTCACAGTATGGAGAACTTAGTCCTTTATTTATTTCTAAAGACTCAGCTCCCCAAATTTGGAATCTTACATCTGTGGACAGCTAATATCAGTCATCTATTAATGGTGATCCTTCTGGTTCCACAAACTTAGAAAGCTTGTGTCAAATATTCCCTTTACTAAATATAGTGTCCAAGAAAATTTTAAAAATTATTTAACTGTATCATTATTTATTGGGAATCATATATGAAGAGACAAGGGAATTGAGCATTATTTTCTCCCAGCTTCTCAACCTCTTTGTGGGAGTCTGGCCATTATAAATTATGCCTCAATAGCCTTGATGATTGGGCCAGGGCCCAAGAGACCATTAATTGCATTGTAACAGTCATACAAGGCTTTCTCCTGATTTTGGGATCTGAAACCCTAGTTGGTTATTCTATCAAGGACTAATGTTAGGATAAAGTTGTGTAGAACATATTTGGGCAGGTGGATGGAAAAGAAGAGAAAGGCAGTCTGGCGAGAATAATAAAAATGAAGTAGATATGCACAGAGAAGAAAAGATGAAAATATATTGTCTAAATGGGAGAGAGAAGGTGAAAGAGAGAAAGAGAGAGCCCTGGGCTCCATCTCATGACCCTGAGATCGTGACCTGAGGCAATCAAGAGGCTGATGCTAAGCCATTCAGGTGCCCCTCTCAATTTTATTTTGGCTCAAGTTACTTTTGGCAGATTTCAGGTAATAGCAACCCAATAATCTTGACTTTAACAATATTCTCTTGCTAATGTTTCTATGATATGTATGAGAATCCATTTTAGAGTTAAAAGGATCCTTAGATATCATACTGTCATAGATTTAGGACTCTAGAGATGTTAAAATATTACACATATGGTTGAAGATCCTGACTAAGCCTCAGACTCCAGATTTCACAAATACCAGCATTTTATAGAAAATTAAAACAAATATTTGGGAATAAACAATTACTCTTTGCTTTTCTCCTAATACCAGCTCATTTTCCAATGATACTCTTCTAATGAACTATTACTTGAAATTTATAAAATTAATTTTGAAAGAAATCCAACTTAATGAAAATAGAGATTTCCATTCTCTGAAACCAGATATATCAGACATTTTGACATTTTTACTTCACATATCTTTTTTAAAGACATAAGATAATCTAAATCTAGTCAAAACTGTTTTAAAAGAGGGACACCTGGATGGCTCAGTGGTTGAGCATCTGCCTTTGGCTCAGGGCATGATCCTGGAGTCCCGAATTGAGTACCACATGGGGCTCACTGCATGGAGCCTACTTCTCCCTCTACCTATGTCTCTGCCTCTCTCTCTGTGTTTCTCATGAATAAATAAATAAAATCTTTAAATGAAAAACAGTTTTAAAAGATAATTTTAGAGCAAATAGTCTAGTATGTGTAATTTTATAAAGTACCAGCTACTAAACTCAGACCATCTTATAATATAAACTCAGATATAATTATAAAGTCTAACTGTTTTCTGAGTTCCCTAAATAGAAGTTTAAAGTACATTACCAACATGGGATTCATTTCACTTCTTTAAAATTGAAAATAATTTCATATTCATCCCCAAATTAAAGAAAATATGCTACTGAATGCACTTAGATGTACTTTACTAGCAACAGTTTGAGGTATATCTTTACATCTTTATATATTTTTTTTATAGTTTTGAAAAATAGTCTTTAGTTCTAGTTTACTTACTTTTTCTCACCTTGAGCCTTTGCTTGAAGCAAAGTATCATTCAAAACCATTAGCAATCAGTATTCTTTCCACTCTTGTTAAAACATAGCGTTGGTCTATATTACATGGGGATTAAGAATATCAAGGGAGAATATTTAAAATACAGTGGCAATGAATTTTTATAGTATTTATATGACTATCAATATTATTTCAAGGGATTTACATTGTAATTCAAGATTAGTTGAGCATAAGTTAATAAACTCTTAAAGTATTAACCAAATCTTCTTACATAAGACTCTGAGAGATTCTCTTCAATTTAAAAAAATAATAATATATGAATCAACTATGATGCCCCTGGAGATATGCTACAGGGAATCCATAGTATTTTTCCCTCAAGTAATAAAGTAGTTAAAATATTTCTGAATTTTCTTCTATATTCACCATAGAGTATATATTTGTCAGAATATAAAAATTATAAACTTTCATCTATCATTCGATTGTTTTCTTCCTATTTGCCTTATTTATTTATTTTTATTTATTAGCCAGTTTTAATTTTGGTGTAATTGGGAATAATATCAAATTTAGAGTTGCAACACTAGCATAAAAACTCCTTTTTTTGCATAAAAACTCCTATACATTACAGTACAATTATAAAAAGCAGAAATCTTAATGTTGACACAATACTACTATCTAATCCAGAGTCCAAATTTAAATTTTTCCAATGTTCTAATAATGTTCTTTTTTTAAAAAATGTTTTTAAAAGCTTTTATTTATTATTTTGAGAGAGAGTCAAAGATCCATATTTAAGTTGTTCCAGTGTTCTAATAACATTCTTTTTTTAAAAAATGTTTTAAAAAGCTTTTATTTATTCATTTGAGAGACAAAGAGAGAACATGAGCAAGGGGAGGGTCAGAGGAATAGAGAGAAGCTGACTCCCCACTGAGCAGGGAACCAGATGTGGTAGGGCTCCATCCCAGGACCCTGGGATCATGACCTGAGCCGAAGGCAGACAATGTACTGAGCCACCCAGGTGCCCCTAAAAATGTTCTAATAGCTACTTTTCCTGTCCTCATCAAGAATCCACTCCAGGATAACTCCTTATATTTACTTGTCATATTTCTTTAGTTTTATTTAATCCAGACTGTTCCTCAGAATTTCTTTGTGTTTTATAACCTTGATATTTTTGAAGAAAATTGGCTACTTTCTAAAATGTTGCTCAATTTGGGTTTATTAATGCTTTCAAATTATTAGAAATTCTTGTATTTAGTTATATTGCAATGTGCTTTGGAAACTTGGATTATTTTTTCTTAAGAGCTAAGCTGAACTAGCCTAGTCATTCATGAAGGACATTTACTGTATGGGTTAAGAATTCAGGCTTTGGAGTCAGACAGATTTAGATTTGCTTTCTACCTTTTCTGACAATTAGTTTTACTCATTCTCCAAGCTTCAATTTCCTAATCTGTAATATAGGGAAAATGATGAATTCTCAAAGGGGTTGCTGGAAGGATTAAATGAGATAACATATGCAAAGCATTTGGTAAAATGCCTGGCACATAAACAAAGCTCCATTAAGGACTGGGCACATAATTATGTTTGCCAATGGAAAGTAACATGAAAAAACTGACAAGCTAGTTTAGTGGCCTTAAATAAATGACAGCACTGATATTCAAGAGAGGAGAAAGTGAACGAAATTGTCTTTTTCATCTGAAGGCCTTTGAAGAATTTATGTTTCCAAGTTCCAGCATTAGGTCTTTTTTTAATGTCTCATTTTTCAGTGTATACAGCTTTATATTTAATTTTCTAAAAGCAAAACACTCAGTTTATGTGCTTAATATATTTCCTTTTGAAGTAAAAATCATAGCTAAGGGAATTTGTTTCTGATAGTGTAGAATTTAAAACAAAGATTTACTAGTAATTTACTCATTTGAAACTAATTCTGTATTTGCTTATACGCTATATATTACTTATATGCTTATTTCCTTACATAACAGTATTTTCTCATGGTAGATCAAGAAAGCCCATTTAGCCATCAAGGTAGCTGAATAGACGATAAGAGTAGCAACTTCGAATTGGGCTGTGGGAATAAGGGTTTTTTCAAAGCAGGAGACAGGAGAAAGAGAAGAAAATACAGATTTTTAGCTTATTGACTGATGCAGGATTGATGTCATGAATTATCTTGACCTAAGCTGTGTCTGTATTTGGCAAGCTTCCATGAGACCTTCTGGCCATAAATTCTACTTCCTGGTGATCCTCTGTCCTGGTAGTCTTAAACTGGTAATATATAACAAATTTGTTATAGCCTTTTCTCTTTCCCTATTCACATACAACTCTCCTTTTTTCTTGAGTAAAGAATTCAGATACTTTCAGAAAATTACTACATCAGTAAGGAATTTGGGATTCTTTATATTTATTTAAATTTTCCATTTTTACATTAAAAATAATATATGTGATAATGAAAATAAATACCTAATTGGCTATTTTCCAGGCTTTGTGTTTAATAGTTTTTAACAAGTTGGAGCCAACTTGTATCCTGAAGTAGTGTTCTGTGGAGCCTATAGTCTAATCTTATACTACTCTTGAAATCTTAGCTTTTTCTAGTTTTGAAGATCTAAATATTATTAGTGCATTTAGCCATAGCACTTATGTCTAGGCCAGAGGCATGAATCAACTCATCACAGGATGGGCTGCCTGCTTGATGAAAGTATTGAAGTGCTTTCTGGGAGTTTTAAACAAGGCAAATGGCTCTCATACTGGGATACTATCTGGCTAGAATATGCCCGTGGCAATTTTGCTCTGGGTAATTTCAACAGAACAGGATTTTCTTTCTTTTTTGTTTTTTTAAGCAAGGAGGCTCAAATGAAACATATCTAAGTTTGTTCTGACCTCTGTCAATAGGAATAAAGAAAAAATGCAAAAAACAAATAAATTAAAAGGAAAATCATTTGTGACCTCTAATAGGGTGATTTGCATGCTTTTTTTTTCCTTTATAAGTTTCTGGTCATCTAATTTTTTCTTAAATCATATTCTTTTCATACAGTGTTACTCATTTCTTATAGCTATTTGCAACAGTTAGATGGTAACGTTTAGAAAACTAAATGACTTAAAATTTTGATGCCATCTCCTTCTAGAATTTACAAAGCATTTTTGTATAGAATACGATTACAACTTTCAAATACCAGTGTACATTATTTCTTACATTTGAGTAGCTGTCTTTTCTTTCAAATTGAGATTTGGCATTTAGATACATTGATATTTAAGTGGCCAGGACGTTTGAAAGAAATTGGAGGTTATCACAGAAGTGCCTTTCTGTTCGTGATGTATTCATGTATCAGAGACATTCTTTTGCATTCATTTAAAAGTTAGAAACATGGTATTGCTATTTAAATAATTTTCCCACATAATAATTCCTTAAAAAGTTGTAATTGCTTTAAGTTTTACTACTGATTGTAATCATTTGTGTGATTGTATCTGTGATTGATGCATTTTAATGTTGCAATTGTCTGGCAATTTTCTATGATTATATCCATGACTGATATTCTTTATGGTGCAATTGTGTAGTAATAGTCTGATTATATCGCTATTAAGATTTTTACATAACTTTCTCTCAGGACACATTTGAAGAATAGAGTTTTTATTTCCAAGAGTATAAGTTCTTGGTAAAGCAAATCAGTTCATTTGGCTTGGTGAATTTTCTTCATCGAGTCAACAGGCTGAACGATATTAAGAAGAAAACCACCATGTTCTCTTTTCATTATTATACTACTGAGAATGTTATTTAGAAGTTTATACTACTAAAATTTTTAACTTCTTTTTTAAAAAAGATTTATTTATTCATTTGAGAGAGAGAGAGAGAGAAAGCACAAGCAGGAGGGATAGAGGGAGAAGAGAAAATCTCACGCAGACTTGGCACTGAGTACTGATTCGGGGCTGAGTCTAATGACCCTGAGATCATGACCTGAGCTGAAACCAAGAGTCAGACATTTACCTGGCTGCCACCCAGGTGCCCCTAAAATTCTTAATTTCTTAATATGAAATAAGAGAAAGATCTAATGACAAAGACTGAAAAGAAGTTGCCAAAATATTTGGGAAAAATCTAGCAAAGAGCAGTATCAGGAAGGCCAAAGGAATAAAGAGGAGTTAATTCGGATGGCAGAGACAGGTCAGGTGAAGTAAGTACTTAAAAGTGTCAGCTGCATCTGGAATAAGGGACGATAACCTTGACCTCACTGAGAGCAGATTCAGTGGAGTTGTAGGGATATAAGCCAGGTGGAAAGGTAACTGAGAATCAGGAAGAGATCAAGAAAGTCATACAATATAGGAAGAATATTTTTTCCTGGGGAACACTTGTGAAGAAAAGTATAAAGATAGGATAATGTACATACAAAAAATTTGGGATTTGTTTGTTTTGTTTGTTTTAACACAATGGAGAGGATTTGAAGGTAAGAAAACAAAAGGATATGATACTGAAGAAAAAGGTTTCTGAAGGGGTTCAGAGTCTTTTTGAAGTTCAAAGTAAATTTTATTATTTTTTAAGATTCTATTTATTTATTCATGGGAAACACAGAGAGAGAGGCAGAGACACAGGCAGAGGGAGAAGCACGTTCTCTGTGGGAGTCCCCATGAGGGACTCGATCCCAGGACCCCAGGGTCACGACCTGAGCCAAAGGCCGACACTCAACCCCTGAGCCACCCAGGTGCCCCCAAAGTAAACTTTAAACAGATAACTTGGCACTTCTATCTGTGAGATCTAAAACAAGGAGGTAGAGAGGTATATGAAGATAAACTCATTTGTGGATAAAGGTAGGACACTGGAATTTCTCTGTTGCTTAGATTCTATATTTGCTGTGATTTACGAAGATATATTTTCTCTACTAAGGAAGGATATGGATGTGTGCACGAGCATGGGAATGGAATGGAGAAAAAGGAAAATGTTAAAGAGTTGGAGAGCCTGTTATGTAGAAGGGCTGATAGAATTTGCAAATGAGAACTAAAAAAGGGATTGTGACTAAACACAAACAGAGGAGACTTGTTTGGGCACAGAGATATGATTTTTCCCAGCAGTGCTTAATGGTGTACATATAAAAGCAGAGAAATCAAATGTATGGAGCGAATGATTTTCTGATGGTGATATACAGATCCAGTGTAATAAAAGGCCAAGATAACAACGTGGTTGTAGGTTGTGGGTAGAGAGTACTTGAAAGTAGTAGACTACAGAGTCTGGTTCAAACAGGGATAAAAATGCAATCTCTGGGAGGCTGATGACTCAGAATAGATCAAATGGCCAACGTTCTGGGATGTTAATAAAATTTAATAATTGGTATAGTGAGCATATGAAAGTAAAAGCACATTAAGGATAAATGTTTTTAAATAAAATAGGATTTTATACTCAGAGGTTTTGAAAGTACTGTTATTTGGCAGGATGATGAGAGAATTGATTTTAAGATGAGCAGCATTACTAATACTTATTTTAATTAGCTGATTTATTGTTTTGAAAATTAATAAATGTTTCTGAAACAAAACTGATTAATTCATTTTGACTAGTGGTTCTCAACTGTGTCTCTCTGTTGAAGGAGATATTTCTTTGACCCGAACATCTCCAGTAGTGACATGCTGATTCCATTGAAAATCATTAATTTCCAATCATCAAGACAGTTTAGAACTGTGCAATCTAGGACGGTTGCTCCTAACCACATGAAGCTGTTGCGTACTTAAAATGTAGGTAATGCACTGGAGGGACTGAACTTTACATTTTATTTAATTCTAACTTCAAGTGAAAAACTGAAACACACTAAAACATTCTTCCCTTGATAAATCTTTATTGCTTTAATGGGACTACATTTCGCTTTAACTATTACATCGACATTACTGTTGTGGAGAACGTGATAGACACATCGTTAATAATGCCTCATTAATAATGCTATATTGTGTAAATGTTAGTATTTTGGATGTATTGGGTTAAATAAAATATTATAATTTTTTAACGAATTTATTTATTTTGAGAGAGAGTGTGTGTGTACTATCAGGGGAGAGGGGTACAAGGAGAGGGAGAAGCATGCTCCCCACTGAGCAGAGAGCCTCATAATGGGGCTCTGCCCCAGGACCCTGGGATCAGGACCTGAGCCCAAGACAGTCCCTTAACTGAATGAGCCACCCAGTCGCCCCTAAGTAAAATATATTCCTAAAACGAATTTCACTTGTTTCTTTTCTACGCTTTAAAATTTGGCTACTGAAAACTAGAAAACTAACGTGCCTTGTGCGACACTTCTATTGGATAGAGCTAGGCCAGTTTAGAGTTTCAATGACCATAGCTGACTTCTGGAATCTAAAAATACTGAATTCTTCCTTAAGATTACAAGTATAGGGGATCCCTGGGTGGCGCAGCGGTTTAGCGCCTGCCTTTGGCCCAGGGCACGATCCTGGAGACCTGGGATCGAGTCCCACGTCGGGCTCCCGGTGCATGGAGCCTGCTTCTCCCTCTGCCTGTGTCTCTGCCTCTCTCTCTCTCTCTCTCTGTGTGACTATCATAAATAAATAAATAAAAAAAAAAAAACAACAACAAAAAAAAACAAAACAAAACAAAAAAAAAATTTTGTAGATACCGTATTGATTTATTTATACACAAAGAACAAGACAATGTTTTATTTATTTCGAAATTTCACACCCAAAATTTCCTCTATGGGTTTTGTTTAGTCACTAGTTCCTTTTGAAAAGAAGCAGTAAAATCCTATCAATGAGGCAATCTAATAATGGAGTTTAAAGTGTGCTGCATGCTAGAATGGCTGTCCTTTTCTCAGGATTATCATCTCCAGCTCTATAGCAAGTAGAGAGCCTTCTCTTTGCTCCTTGCCAAGTATTTTCAGCTAGGATAGCTTGCCCTGTTTCTCTGTTGTAAAATCTTAAAAAATGTTTGTCTTCTGGAATTCTCCCATTCTTGATAGCACAGTTCCTGCGCTTGACAGATAACCTATGGACTTGATAAACATTTTGTTTTTTCAGAAAATGTAACCTCAAAACAATCAGCAAATTTCATTTAAATGAAATTCTATAGCAACTCTTCCATTCTGTGCGAACACATATGGAGTTTGGTTTCTATGGTTACTCGTTGTTAGTCCTATGCTCTTTGGTTCTGTGCAGAGTTGGAGGAGAGATCAACAAGCCTAGAGTGTCATTATAACGAGGCAGAAGCTGAGATAGTTCCTTTAGTTGATGGCTGTGCAACAGTTTAGAAGACACATAGTTTTAAGGTAACAATTAGAAAAAAATACCAGAGGTCCTTATCCCCCCTTAACACTAACTGGTTATTTGATAATGTCATAGGAACAAGAATGAGAAGAAGGACTTAAAAGTATAACTATATTGATTGTCTTTCTGTTAATCCAGGATATATGACAAAAGAATGTACTCATTGATAAAGTGGAGGTTTTCTTTTTTTTTTTTTAATTTTTTTTAAATTTTTTTTTTTTTTTTTTTATGATAGTCACACAGAGAGAGAGAGAGAGAGAGAGAGAGGCAGAGACATAGGCAGAGGGAGAAGCAGGCTCCATGCACCGGAGCCTGACGTGGGACTCGATCCCGGGTCTCCAGGATCGTTCCCTGGGCCAATGGCAGGCGCTAAACCGCTGCGCCATCCAGGGATCCCAAGTGGAGGTTTTCAAAAAGCATGGAATCGTTTAAGTACAATATTAGAGCTTATGTGCGTCTGTGCATGCTTGTGTGTGTATATTAAAAGATAATTCAAGTTTACAAATGTGTATTTTGACCTGAATTATTTCCAACAAATAAAAAAATTGAATCTCTTTGGAGAAAAGCCGTTCTCAAGATTCTATACTCAAGGGTACCTCTGGTTCATTTTTTTTCATGGAAATTATTTAGTTTCTCTTATGAAGCAGTAGTATAATACAGGTTTGGAATGGTGTTCCAAAAGAACCAAACTATCCCTTAAAAATTATGTTTAGTTGTATATATGCTATGTGTGTAAGATTAAAATAGTTTGATATACCTCTAGTTTACTTTGGCATCTGAATAGTAACTATGATGTAGTTGTTACCATCAAATTATCTACAAAAATGTTGAGATTGTTATAGAGAACAAAGCTTGAGGGAACTAATGATGGAAGTGTTTGATAGTGAACCATTGATGGGTAACCTATGTATCATATACTTCAAGAAATCTGGCAACAGTCCTCTTCACCTGATGGAGAATAGAAATATATTCTCTTCTTTCATATTATCTTCTAACTGTCCTGGGAGACAGGATTTGTGTGAAGCAAAAAAACAAAAAACAAAAAACAAAAAACAAAAAAAAACAAAACAAAAACCTGTGTACTATCTCTCTGCTTCAAAAATGTGGTTTTTGGAAAAGGACAGAGTGCAGTCTTTTCCCTCCCACAACTTCTACGGCCCTAAATCCCCGCAAGTAAGCTATGACGGATAAGGGCAAAACTGGAGCCCTTCACAGGTGCCCTAACATGGGGTCCATATTCAGGAGATATGTGAAATTGGATAGGAAAAAATAAATATTTATTTTCATTAATCCATAATGGAAATGGAGCATTCCTTGTAAGTTTGGGTATAGGGAGTAAACTGCAGTTACATTAGCAGGACTTGTGACTTTCTTCCTAGTAGAGGTTATTAATATGATACCATGATTCAGTGGCTTCAGGTTTCTCAAAATATATTTTATTCTTATTAATACTTTCGGTTTATGGTAGTTATGAAACCTTCCAATAGATTTGGTGTTAATGATTAGTGAAGCACAGATTTGGAGTATAATGTATATTTTATTTTTAACATAGATAGTTCTCTGTATTTCAATAGGATTTGTTTTCTCGGGAGTCTGTTTACATTTTCTAAGATTTATTAATGCTTCGAGACGCCTGGGTGGCTCAGTGGTTGAGCATCTGCCTTTGGTTCAGGGTATGATCCCGGGTCTGGGGATCAAGTCCCATATCGGGCTCCCCTTGAGAAGCCTGCTTCCCCCTCTGCCTACGTCTCTGCCTTTCTCTGTGTCTGTCATGAATAAATAAAATCTAAAAAAAAAAAAGATTTATTCATGGTTCACTGTATTGCTAAATTTTTACATGGCACGAAAAGTAAAGGTCTGTTTTATGTAGAATATTTGTTGAAAATTGGTAATAGACAGACTTCTGTATATAAATTTGCTCTTCAACCCTCAGTTGAAAATAAGGATTTAGTCAGCATGCAAGCATTACACAGTGCCAAAGCAAACCAACACCAAATCTTTTGGTAAACACCAACTCCAAGTAACTCCAATCAAGCTTAATAATGAGAAGAGTAAAAACAATGTTAGAAACAAAGGAAACAAATATCAAAATGAAGATTCAGAAAAAAGACAATTTCCCTGCAAATGAGCTGTTATTATAGATAGACACCATAGAAATTACTTTTGAAAGCTCCGTGACATCCTTGATATGGAAAATTTGAAGACTGAACAAGGTAACATAAAATGGCAGAAGATAAAGAACTAACCAAAATAACCACAATATACCCAATGTCTGAATTAACTTTTCATCTAAAAATTAGAAGAATAGGATTCCCAAAGAAGAGATGAGTTTAATCTAGAAGATAGACTGTAGATACTTTCCTACATAGCAGAGGGTAAGGAAAATAAAAAGGAATGACAGAGAATAGAATTACAGTTACTTCAGCAGTAGAAAAAAATAATAGATTAAATTATTGTTGAAGACTTTTAATTGTTGAAGTATTTATTTAGAAAAATAGTTGTGAACATACACAGAATGAAATAGCCTTCAAGAAAAACTTTACCACCATCTTCAGATAAAACTTTTTAATAAGTAACCTCTATGTCAGAAAAAAATGTTAGCTATACACATGGGGAAAAAATCTACAAGGACACAGATAAAAAAGAAGAAAAAAGAAACAGACCATCTGTAGAAGTAATCTAGTTCCCAAATTGTAACACTAACTACCAGAAGTCAGAGGAGAATGTTTATGGAGACTTGAGATAATTTTTATTCAGATGAATTTTCTTAGAAATAGGACAAGTATTCAAATATACCAGAGATTGACTTACAGGTTACTTCGAAAAGTTTTTAGAAGTTTTTGGTATGTATTTCAGTAATATTCCAACTAATTATGAGATAATTCCAAATCAAACTTCCATAATTAGAGAATTCAGGTATAGAGACGTAACAATTAGAAATTAAATCTGTATCATTGTTCAAGAGAATATATGAGATGTAAAATTAATTGCAGTGACCTTGGTCTAAATCATATTACATAGAAAGTGTTGTAATGTAGGAATGGGCAGAGGAAAATTAGAGTGTTAAATTCCTTATCATAAAAAAAGACTTGGCACTTTATTTTGGTTCTAATAGTATTTAATGTTTCACAGTATCTCTAGATTTGTTAATAAAGTTAAATTTATTGGAACTTTCTAAAGTAAGGGATAATACTTCAAAGTCTTACTACTATTTCAAAACTGGAAATCTAAGGTGGGAGATTTATAGATTTTGAATGTAGGATCAAATGACTTAAGGGAGATCTTTGACAGTGGGGATCTGATGGAGATAGGGCTAAATTCATGATATCATAGTTTAGAAGTGGACACAACAAAGCAGGGGTCCTGACAGATAAGCAAAATGTTTGTCCAGATGATGAGATTATGTCTCTGATAAATTGATCATGGGCATCTCCTGAATGAAATAGTGAAGTTATATAGTAGTTTACAGCCTTATCTTTCATGGAGCAGTTTTTTGGAACAAATAACTAAATCATGTTGACATAGATGGTCTTCAGGCTTATCTAAGTCATGTGGACACATATTGCTTCAGTGATGCATTAGCAACTTTAAAAAAAATAACCAGCCATAAAATTAACACGGCTGTGATGTGGAATGTATAATTAAAGCAGAATACTATGTGTATATCACATATGTATTAAAGTATTAAAATTGTCTTAAAAATATAAATGTTTAAACTATTATGTTGATAAGAATCTCTGCTTTAGTAAAGGTGATAAAATTTCAGTATGCTGTTTACAAGAAATATGCATGACAAAATAAGCAAAAAAAATAAAAATAAAAAATAAAAAAAAATAAAATGTTGAAATGGCAAATGCAAATAAAAAAGTTCAATGTTCATGTAAGGCAAAATTGTCATCATATTTAAAGCCCTGGAAGGGAGAAGAAACAAACATTAAGTAGAAAAAAATATATAAGCCTTGATGATATGCTTTAATAGTAAATAGAGAAAAACAACATATACAGAAATAACTTCTAGGGATCTGAGGATAAATAATCAAGGAGACTTTAAAAAAAAAAGATTTTACTTATTTATTCAGAGAGAGAGAGGCAGACACAGACAGAGGGAGAAGGAGGCTCCATGCAGGAAGCCCGATGTGGGACTCAGTCCGGGAACTCCAGGATCCCGCCCTGAGCCAAAGGCAGATGCTCAACCACTGAGCCACCCAGGCGTCCCAAGGAGACTTTTAATATGTTAACAATGAGAGCCGTTATAAGGATAAGCAGACAAATTTATAAGTAGGTTTGCAGAGTTATGAATTATCTGTTAAAACTTTAATTATTGTGGAAACAAAATTGAGTATATATTTAACAAGATCTCAAGCAAATTCTATAAATATAGAAAGTCAAATTATACAGGACACATTATCTGATTTGTGTGGGATACAAGTGGAAGTTATTGTTAAGATTTAAATGTTATCAGTAACAACAGCTACGAATTACAACCATTCTTAACAGTACAAAACAATCCCAAACAATTTTGGAGTTGAAGTAGAAATTAAAACAATTTAAAAACAGATACAATGAGAACACTATTTACCAAAACTTACATGATACAGCCGAGGCTATACTTAGAAAGAAGGCAGTAACTTAGAAAGCTTTCATTCGTAAATAAGAAAGAAGGTAAAGTAGCTCAGTTCAAGGAATTAACGGACAGTAAATTAAAAAAATAAAACTAGGGAAAGATAGAGAATGATATAAAAGGAAACTATGACAACAAAATAGAGGAATAGAAAGTTAATTCTTGTAAATTTTTTTTCAAGGGGCATTATATGTTAATGTTTGCCAAGTACGTATCATGGATCATGTAAATGAATCCTCACAACTGCCCTTTGGGGCAGTTACTACACAATTTTATAGATTTTTATTATGTTATTATTGTTACATCATTTTATAGATGAGGAATCAAAGCTTTGAGATAAATTAAAATTCATTTTTTTAATTCATTTTTTAAGAAGGTTTATTTAGTTATTCACAAGAGACACAGACAGAGAGAGAGGCAGAGATATAGGCAGAGGGAGAAGCAGGCTCCTCGCAGGGAGCCTGATGCGGAACTCGATCCCGGAACCCGGGATCACTACTTGAGCCGAAGGCAGGCGCCCAACCGCTGAGCCACCCAGGTGTTCCTAGAAATTAAATTTCTTATGTAAGAGTACATAGTTTACAGGTGGTGAGGTTGTAATTTGATAGCTGTTGTCTCTAATTCCACGAACTTGGCATTATCAACACAAATTTACAATCTTCTTGTTCAGGAGGTCAGAAATCTAAAATGGGCCCCATTGGGATAGAATCAAGATGTCAGTAAAGCTGTGTTTCTTCTGGAGCATTTTGGGTACAATGGATTTTCTTGTCTTTCCAGCTTCTAGAGGCTGCTCCGTAACACTTGGTCCCCTTTCATCTCCAGAGCCTGCAGTGGCTGGCTAAGTCTCAAATAGCATTACTCTGATACTGTTCTGTCTCTCTCACTTACAAGGACCCGTATGTATGTATGTATGTATGTATGTATGTATGTATGTATGTATGTATATATTTGTTATAAGAACCCTTCTGAATACATTTGGCCCACCCAAATAATCTATTATGATGGCCCTATTTTAAAGTCAATGAATTCTGTCTGCAACCTTAATTTCCTCTTGGTCACATTATACAATATATTCACAGGTTCTGGAGATTAGGGTGTGACATCTTTGAGAGGTCAACCACAATAAGTGTGCTTGAAATGTTGCTCTTCCAAGTACACTTGACCCTTCAGCAACATGGGTTTGATCTGCATGGGTCCACTTACGTGTTGATTTTTTATGGTACAGTATTGTAAATATATTTTCTCTTTCTTAAGATTTTCTTTATCTTTATTGTGAGAATATAGTATATAATATTACATACAAAATATGTGTTTCTCAACTGTTTATGTTATTAGTAGAGCTTATGGTCAACAGTAGGCTATTAGCAGTTAAATTTGGGGGGAATCAGAAGTGATATGTGGATTTCTGACTGCACAGAGAGGTTGGTGCTTATAACCCCCGTGTTGTTCAAGGGCCAACTCTACTGCCTCTTTCAACATAAAATATGCAATTCTGATGAGAACATAGAAATTAGGAATGACAGTATCTTAATACATTAAAAATGAGTTTATATAATATAGGTAAGTTGCTCAGCAAGAGGCAGGGTAAGTTGCTCTAGCTTGGTTAAGTACAGAGGAATTTAGTAGGGGATATATCTTAGAGCCTTAAGCAGAGGCTATAGCAATACAACCAAACACAGAATGGACCCAAGGAATTGCTTTATCTCTCTCCTGTAGAAGCTGCCTGAAGCTACAGCTGGCTCCAGACCATGCTACTCTGTTTCTTTTTACTCACTAGTTAGCTTGGGCTTGTATTACATAATACCACAGACTGGGCAGATTAAATAACAAATAGATTTCTCAGTTCTGGAGGCAGGGAATTCTAAGATCTGTGTGTCAGTATGGTCATGTTCTGGTATCAGTATAGCTGAGTTTTCATGAGGATCTCTTCCTTGCTTGCAGATAGAAACCTGCTTCTATATGTTCAGTGTGTTCCAGTGACCTCCTCTTCTTTGTGCTGGGGTGTGCATTAGCAAACTTTCTAATAAGAAATACTTTCTTATAAAACTATCAATCCTCTTAGATTAGGTCTTAAAATTATTTAAGAATTATTTCATTAGGGCCCCATCGATAAATATAGCCATCTTGAGGGGAGAGGAGTGGGTCATGACTTCAACATATGAATTTTGGGTGAAGGGGATGGAAACATTCAATCCATAACATTTAGTAAAATGGGATTTCCATGTCTAACCTAGATTATCATGCAATTAAGTTCTAAACAAAGAGTCCTATAGGAACCTTCAGTGGTAGAGCTGAAATCTAGTGTCAGCACCATACTGACACAGATAGAAAGAAATGTAGAGGTTCTGCTTATTTGTTTTTTGGGAAGTGTGATTTACTGTGAGAAACTATCAACTGTGGGAAAGATTGCACATAAAATATGCAATTTTAGGCAGTCACAGAAGATAGAAAGCCCTTAGAAGTATGTACGAAAGAACTATGAAAATAAAGGTATTCTGAAAAAAAATTATTAATTTCAGGGTTCTTTTTTGTGAAAATAGATGAATTATCAGGAGATTAACAAAGTTGACAAAGTCAATATGGAAACCTGAGAAAGCTGAGGTAAATAAGAATGTTGCTTTATCACCTAAAAGAGTGGATTCAGATTATTTTATGAGTTTCTTTTGCCAATTCCTCAAGGAACAGTTCATTTTCAGCCTATTTAGTGTTTCTGGAACATAGAGAAAGAAGAAAAGCTACCCTGTAATGTTGATAACAGAACCTAACAAAGAGAATATAGAAAGAAAATATTGATCTCAATTATGAATAAAGATGCAAAAATAGCAAGTAAATTATCAGTAAATGACATCCAGCTGTATTTAATCCATCATGACCAGTGGGGTTCATATTATGAATGTGAGTGGGGATCAATACTAGGAAATCTGTTACTCAGATTCTTCATATTAACAGATCTAAATGGAAATACATTTAACTACCCCCATGTAGAATTTGACTGAATATAATTATCGTTCCTGGCTCAAAATAAAATGCTGTAATTTTTCCTTGACTCAATAAAAGTATATACCATATATATATATATATATATCTTGGACTTAAAACCTGTTTCATGCTTCATGTATAATGTTAATCTGTTTAATTGGCTAGTTCATTTAGCACAATTTAAAAGGTATAAATGTTTGAAAACACAATCTTTTTATTACTTCCAGACCAATTATCTGTGTATTTTTGGGCAACAGAACCTGGAAAACTGAAAGAAGACGTAGTATATATACAATAATGAATATGTATTTGAGGTCTGACATGCAGCTGGGTTATTTGCCACCTTGGACAATTGTTTAACATTGTATATTAGATTGACTTCACTAAATTTCATTTTGTGTAGGTTAAAATAGACATGCCATTTGTGCCAGTTCTTTATTTTAAAAGGGTTAAATACCTCACTACACGTGAGGTTGGCACAGTGTGAATGTGGTTGCTGTTTATTGCTATTGTTGTTATTAGGATGCATAGAATAACAAATATGAAGTAGATATAATTAAAAGAATCTGTAGATTTCTTGTATGCTAGTAATATCCAGTCTGAATTACAAAAAAAAAAAAGCAAAACAAAACAGATTTGGGACGCCTGGGTGGCTCAGTAGTTGAGCGTCTGCCTTCAGCTCGGGGCGTGACCCTAGAATACCAGGATCAAGTCCCACATAGGGCTCTCTGCATGGAGCCTGCTTCTGTTTCTGCATGTGTTTCTCATGAATAAATAAAACTCTTACAAAAATAAAAATAAATAAAAAATGATTCAACTTCCTTTGTTTTGTTTATGAAAACAAAAATGCAGTTATCAGATCATCAGGAAAGTAATCCCATAAATCCTATACTAACACATGTAGGGAAACAAACTGGAAAAACAAAAAATAATAACAAAGAGACACCTTGAATGACTTGAAAGATTTAATTGATTAAAATGATGATTTATTTTTATTTTTTAAATTTTTTTATTTATTTATTTTTGCCCATAAGCTTTTAGTTAGGGTCTTCCAATTTTTGGAGAATTGAGGTGACTGACTGACTTTGGCTGGTTGGTGCTAAGTATGTTTGTACTGGCATCATGACTAACAGTTATTGAAAAATTAAGGAAACACAACTCTAGGACTTCCTAGCTCATTCCATTTATCCTCTGAGGCTAGGAAAATATGAATACCTCCTCAAGTACAAATCAATTTCCTGTTATGATTCAAATAAACAGTGGATAAGCATATCAGAAGGAAGTCCAATACAGATCTTCCTACCATTTATTCTGTCATTTTCCTTTAATTTTATATATGTCACTTTACAGATATGTTGTTAGTATTTGATTTTATTCATCCTGAATCAGTAGTCTAAAATGAACAAAAATGACCTTTAATTCATTCATCCATTCACTTATACAGTCCCATAACAAATACTTACTGAGTACCTATCCTGTGTCAGGTACTGTCTTACAGGTTTGGAATATATTAGTGATAAAAACTGACTTTCTGTGGTCTGTATTCTAAAGTAATTTCCTTATATTGTAGGTGTATGATTCTTGGGAATTATGTGGATTAAAAAATAAATTATGGTGTATCTGGAAATCTCTCATCAAAAGAAATCAATATTACTTTGCAAGTAGTATTCCTCTTTGGGTATTTTAAGTGTCTTTCCTATATGTCTTATCACACAGAACTATCCCTGTGCAAAAAATAATTTAAAAACAGTGCATGACCAGTGTCAGATTCAGCTTAGCAAATTCAACCATAAGTCTGTGTCTCTAAGACCATTTTTCTTATAGTAATTATTAGATCTTATAGATTCTTTTTTATAGTATCCTTTGTGTCTTGACACGCTATAAATTTTCTCTCGTATAGCAAATTGAGTATTTAATCCAGTTAACAAATATTTATTTAGAAACATTTTTCTCAAGGGACCTTACAGTTGATTGGATGAGATTATCCAAAAATAATGAGATTTAATGTAAATGAGGGAAGAAAAAAAACACATACAGGCATCATCATTAAGCTCAGTCTTGAAAAAAGGGCAAATCTTGATAGAGTGAAGGAAGAAAGAAAAGTCCAGTGTGAAAGAAAAGGATAAAGTCTTATAGATAAAACAATAAAAATATATTTGAACTTAGAAAGATATTGAGAAGTTAAAAGTAGCTGGACAGTAGGGTACATGGAAGCAGTGGCAGAGAATGAGCCTGGAGATGTGTAATTGTAAAGAGCCTTAAACACTAGGGTGAGGAGTTTAAACTTTTCATCTAAGTAGTAGAATATGGTAAACATTTTTTGAGGCTCAAGATATAACTTGTGCTTTATTTTAATAATTGTTGGTATTGTGGAGTTAATTTGGAAAAAGGAAGAGATTAAAGATCTAAAGCTCCAATTAGTAAGCTGTTACCACAGATCATTTGATAGGTGATATGGATCTGAACTAAGGTATTGAAAGGAGGAATGAAAAGGAGTAGAACTTACAGATTAGATGTGAATGATAGAACTGGATAAGACTTTATTATTCAGAATGATTGGTGATGCCATTAATCAAAAACGAACACAATTTTGGGAATTTTTGATGTAAAGAAAACTTCTTGCTTTTAGCTTTGATATGTGGTTATATTTGATATGTGTTGTGGGAGAAGTTTAATGTGGAAATGCAGGCTGGCAACAGTATAGTTAAGACATTTCATATCCAAAATTTTACCTTATACACACCTTAATATTTTGAATATTGATGATACTACGTATACCTTTTAGAACGATATTTATAATTACAAAAAATTTCATATATTGATAAGGGATTTAATATATAAACACTTCCCTCATTATTGGCTAGATTTTGTTTGAGTGTTAAAACTTTGCTAATTGGGGACGCTTGGGTGGCTCAGCAGTTAAATGTCTGCATTCAGCTCAGGGCGTGATCCTGGAGTCCCAGGATCAAGTTCCATATCAGGCTCCCTGCATGGAGCCTGCTTCTCCCTCTGCCTAGGTCTGTGTCTCTCATGAATAAATAAATAGAATCTCTAAAAAAACAAACAAACAAACAAAAAAAACCAACTTTGGTAATTGTTAGAAGGTAGTTCAAGAAAGAAAAGATGGGGAAGGATGACAATTAATATTCAATACCAAAGAGAATGTTGGATTACTTTTGTTCCTTTCATTCAATTTCCAATCAATAGGCAAATTTTGAGGGATCACTAAACATGTCATTAAGATCGTGTTCAATTATGCCAGTGTACTGTGCATAAATAATCAGTGGTCTGTGTTTTCCAAGGGAAATACCCAAAGACTTATTTAACCTCTCAGAGAAGCAGATGTTATTTATTTAATGTATTTATGTATTTATTTATTAAATACATAATCCTTAAAATCTATTTTTAAGGATTTTATTTATTTATTCAAGAGAGACACAGAAAGAGAAAGGAGACACTCAAGAGAGACATAGGGAGAGGAAGAAGCAAGCCCCCTGTGGGGAGCTTAATGCTGGAATTGATCCCAGGACCCTGAGATCATGATCTGAGCGAAAGACAGATGCCCAACTACTGAGCCACCCAGGTGCCCCCAAGAAGCAGATTTTAAATTAATGTGTTTCCGACTTTAATTCATTCAAATCTCATGTACTTTAGTCTTAAAATGTACATTCTGATACAGTAGGTCTGGAGTGGGACTCAGTATTCTGTATTTCTAGCAAGTTCCAGGTGATAATGAAGCTGTTGATGTATGCGACATACTGAGTTAGCAAGGCTCTAGATTTACAGTGTAAACTTTGCAAAAGAAAATATGAGTTTGGTGATTTAAAATTTCCCAGTGAATATTTTAGCAATCGGTAGGAAAAAAGCTCGTGGGGCTTTTTGTATTAAATTATTGGACAATTTTCCTACCTACTTTGAGTTGATTCAGATTCTGAACACTGGCCATGTTGCTGAAAGTGGCTGATCATGTTGCAGAATGTGGAAGTCACAGGTCTTTTTCAGTCTCAGTTACCTGAAAATTGAATCTTGAGTTGTGACGAATTCTTAATCTTGGCTCAGCACAGGATGGCCTTAGGTGCCACACATCCCTGGAAGCAGTAAGTACCTCCAGTTCTAATGTTGCTGTGAGAATTTTTCAACAGCCCCTTCATTTTTTCCTTTTTGCTTTGAAGTTTCTTTGATCTCTCAGCTACCTGAAGAGAATGAGCAGACTTTCTAGCCTATTAGGAAAATATCTCTCAACCACCCCCACTACAAATAGAAACAAACAAAAAAACCCCTCAAATGCAGAATCTTTTTTTTTCCTTCTGGTTTTCTTTGTTGTCAGTTTGATAATGGGTTCAGTCACAGATTTGTTCATTAATTGGTAACTTTTAAAGTTGTTTTTAAATCTCTAAAAGTTTATTTAGGCAAAATTAAATCATTTGCACTGTAGGAACTGCCACCTAGCCCATAAATGTCCTCAGTTTGGTACTTAGCATTTGCATATCAATATGACAGTTCTCTCTTTTATTCTTATCCTATACAAGAATTCTTATGAAGTTATATAGTACTGCATTGCCTAGCAATATCTTGTTATAATCTCAGAAATTATTTTCATACATATATTAAGAATCCATTGACCTTATACAGCAAGTGGGCACTTTTTTCATACTTGAGTGTTTCTATTTTAGTTTTCCACCTCTTCTAATTTTACTGTGCTTCTGAATATCGGAATACTAAATTTACTGAACCTATTAAAATTGGTCCAAGAAAATTCATATGTATAGGAAATTCCATAAGTACATCTTAGGGGAATAGAGCAGATTTTTCCAAAACATAAATTTCTTACCACAATTTTTTAGCTATTTAAAAGAAATACAGTTGTTTTAGCATCCAGTAATTTGAAGACACTGGGTATTTTTTTCCTTAACATTATGCGTATTAAAACATCCTGACTCATTATTCTGAGTATTTTATGGTTATTCTCTCTCATGTCTTTCATATTTAAATTGCACACGGTACTTGTGTTTTAGTGGAATGTTTGTGTTTTTCTTTTGTACTTCAAGGAAACAGTGATCATAACACACAAGTAGAATCTTTTTTAGATTTTTCTTTTTTTTTAAGATTTTATTTATTTTATTTTATTTTATTTTATTTTATTTATTTTATTATTTTATTTTATTTTATTTTATTTTATTTTATTTATTTTATTTATTTTATTTTATTTTATTTTATTTTATTATTTTATTTTATTTTATTTTATTTTATTTTATTTTATTTTATTTTATTATTTTATTTTATTTTATTTTATTTTATTTTATTTTATTTTATTTTATTTTATTTTATTGGTGTTCAATTTACCAACATACAGAATAACCCCCAGCGCCCATCACCCATTCACTCCCACCCCCCTGCCCTCCTCCCCTTCCACCACCCCTAGTTTGTTTCCCAGAGTTAGCAGTCTTTGCGTTCTGTCTCCCTTTCTGATATTTCCCACACATTTCTTCTCCCTTCCCTTATATTCCCTTTCACTATTATTTATATTCCCCAAATGAATGAGAACATATAATGTTTGTCCTTCTCTGACTGACTTACTTCACTCAGCATAATGAGAGACACAGAGAGAGAGAGAGGTAGAGACACAGGCAGAGGGAGGAGAAGCAGGCTCCGTGCGAGGAGCCCAATGCGGGACTCGATCCCGGGACTCCAGGATCATGCCCTGAGCCAAGGACAAACGCTCAACTGCTGAGCCACCCAGGCGTCCCCTTTTAGATTTTTCTAACTTTTTATGTAATCTTTTGTGTTTTACAAACCATGAACATTTTGTTTTTTATCACTATATACTGTAAGTTTCTGGTAATTACAATATATAGTAAATATATGAAAGCAAAGAGAAGCAAATATCTGCTAGAATTTTATTACTCTAAACAAAGGGATCAAGACCATTAATTGTTCTACATTTTGTGTGCTTAATGAATCATTTGCACCATGCTTTGTCTCAAAAGGAGATACTTGGAATCTTGTGAAAAGGACAGGCCATTTTGCTACCCATGTTAAAGTTAGAATATATCTGAAATTACCCATGAAGCTCCTTTTTAAACATCTTCCAGTTTCCTATCTTGGAGTAGTTTTGATTCCACAAGTGAAGTATGTGGTCTTATGGTGGTACCGAAATAGATGAATTCTGGATGGAGATTTCCTCATCTTTTCCTACCAATCTCAATTTATAACCTCCTGTTACATCTCAGTGATTATCATTCTAGGTAGAAATCCTCAATTTTTGTTTTCTCTGTCTCCTGGTAATTCTAGTTGTTTTTTGTTAAAAAAATTCTTTTGACTAGTAGGAGAAACAATAAACAAAAATAAATACATCATTATATATAATGGTATTTGTTAAGATGTAAAAAGGAATTTTAAAAGGGAATATTTGGGGGATCTAATGTAGATAAGATGATACCACTGAGCAACTGACACTTAAGAGGTATTTTCTGAGACCAGGAAAATAGGTAGAACTTAGCTAGATTATGAGTGTTGACAAATTACCTTCTAGATAAAGGAAAGTACATGTGTAAAAAACTCAGGTCAGAATATACTTGGTGAGTTAAAAGGTTAAAAGGATGCCAGGGTTTTCGGAATATAGTGAGAAAAGTGTGAGAGGGAAATGAGATGATATTAGAACAGTAGTTACTGGAGGCTGTAACAAAGATTTGGACCTTTGAGTCTTTGGAAGTTATTGGTATAAAAAATTATATTTAATTTTTTATTTTGAGTGACCAGATTGAGCTCCTTCAGGTTCCCACATATCAATTTTTATCATAATTTTTATGTTTCATAGTAGATTTTTTAAATGATTTATTTACTAATTGTTGTGGAGGGATTGGCAGAGGAAGATGGAGTCTTAAGGCGACTCTGCATTGAGTGGAGAGCCTGCAGTGGGGCTTGAGATCACAACCTGAGCTGAAACCCAGTCCAACACTTAACTGACTATACCACCCAGGCACCCCCATAGTAGAATTTGTAAAATACCCTTCTATAAAGACTAATGAAAATCCTGTGTTCTGTATTACCATATTTATTTTTATTTGCTCTCTCTCTCTCTCTCTCTCTATATATATATATATACACACACACACACACACACACATATATATATTTAAAGAATGTATATGTGTAAGTGGAAATATAACTTTTTTTCCATTTTGGGTATATTTTGGCTTTATAATTTTTATAAACATTCTCTCTAACATAAAGTTATCTGGAACATATTATGACTGATTTTCTGTTGAAACCAGAAAGTCATCTTCATTTGATACATTGAGGATACTGAAAAGCTACTTCATTAGGAAGTGTATCTTCAGTAACATTTTATACTTACTCATGCTCTGATGGAATGTTTTGTTCTCTTCTTGGACTACTTAGGCATTTCATTAATGAGACAATTCACTTCTTAGAGCTTTGAGTTTAGATGTATTTTAATTATGCTTGAGTTTAGATGTATTTTAATTATTCTGTATGCTTCACTATGAATGGAGCTATTATAGATATCATTAAATTCAAACTTTTATCACAGTTGTTCCATTTGGAAGGCTTTACATGAGAAAGGGATGCAGAAAAAATATAGATACTGAGATTAAGATTATACCCATAAAATTCTTGTCTCATTAAATCTTTATAATTTTAACTGATTTAGGTATTGGGGTTCTGCCATTTTACTTGAAGTCATTGAAATCAAAATGATTCTTTATACTACCAGCAAATTTTAAAAATATGGACCATATATTTATTCAATTTCAAATGATCTTTTTAAGCCAGTCAGCTATCTTGAAGCAAACCCTCTTTTTCTTAATCCTGAACACATTCAATATGTAAGCAATTCAGGTACTTTGTCCTTCAAATTTATACCATTTTAAAATAATTGGCATACATTTAATGTACTTACTTTATTTTTATGAGTAATTTTGTTGACTTTTACCAGTTTTTCATCTCCAGATTTCTTCTAGTTAATTCATTTATTTTATGATAATGAAGGACTGATTGCTGAATTAGCTAAATTATCTAACCAGAGATAATCAGTTGATACAGGATATATAGAGGATGCAAATTAATGTCCTTTTGATAATAACTTTTTAATCTTGATATAATCAATCCTATTTACTTCTCTTTTTTCTTGTCTCAAACTCATCCTTGTTCCTTTCTGGTCTGCTAATTTATTTCATTTCCTATGATCCAGAGATTTAAAAATTGTACATAGTTTTATAAAGACTTTGTATTGTAAAGATGTCCATTATTCCCTGGTAGATCTGTAAATTCATTGCAATCTCAATACTACATCATACTTTTTTGAGTGTGAAGATTGCAAGATGATTTTTAATTTTATATGGACTAAGAATTTTTCGCACCAGCTATAACCAAGAAAATCTTGAAGGACCACAGCACAGTATCCAAACATTTAGTAAAGGTATGTTAATGAGGACAGTATGGGATTGGTCCAAATACAGACTAATGGAACAAAGTTTGGAGATTGACAGAGATAAATGGCCTAGAATAAGGATAAAAAGCAGCCACAAAAACTAGAGCTCCAGGCATTTGTACAAGTTCCTTCTAGAGACCTGTTGACCTGGTTGAGCCGGAAGTGAGCAGTGAGCCGGAAGAAGAAGGCAGTGGAAGTACTCACTGGCTAATTAGAAGCTGGATCCTTAGTTTGTGTATACAGACAGTCTGTTTCAGGGAAGATTGAGAGATGGGCATTTTTGAATAGTCTCTCTGCCCTGAGCCGGGGTTGGGGGATTGGATGGGGGGGATAGTCCAACTGACTGCTTACAAGCAACCTGTAAGAACTGCGTTTTTATTTGCTACATTCTTCTGTGATTCAGGAATGCACGTTCCATTGATTTTCTTAACTGGTGATCCCAGAACCATCCCTTGGGTGACAGATGCAAAGCTGCCATCTGAATGGCAAAAATCGGGTATGCCACATAGCTTTGGCAAGAATGAAGAGCAAGTGGAAGTCAGCTTCACTACTGGCAGGACAGTAAAGTGGTATAACTCCTCTGGAAAACTGATAGTATTAACTAAAATTGAACATCAGCTTGTCTTATCCAGCAATTCTCTTGTTTGTATCTGTCCTAAGTATTCTCCAAAGAGAAGTGAATGCACCAAAATATATATATAATAATGTACATTGCAGTGTTGTTCATAATGTTTCTCAATTAGAAACTATCCAAGTATTTATCAAGAGTAGATTTTGGCAAGTATGTATCTTTGAAAAATATTGAACTATTCCCAGTAACATAAAGGAATCCCATTAATTCATTGAAAATTCATCAACAATCTTAACATATGTGATTTTAGCACTTTTTTTTGCATGCATGCATAGTATCCTGAGAAAATAATACAAGTACTATACAAACAACTTCCATTTCAAAAAGAAAAAAAATACTTTTTAATTTAAAATTAGAGGTAATGATGAAAAAAAGAGGGGGAAATAGGAGTTGCAATATTTATTTCTATAGGTATTTTTCAGCTAATTATTATTTTCATTGTAAAGCAGTAAGTACTGTGAGTAGAAAATAAATATGATTTTGTTCCTACTAAGATAAAAATTTAGTTGATAATACTAAATAAAATGTAAATAATAGTAAATAAAAGTTTACGAATCTTGATGGATACAGAGAATGGAAGAATCTAAGTGTAGCCAAGAATGAGGAATCCTGTAGGAGATGGCATGAAGGATGGATAAGATACATATAGTATTACATGGGAGGGCCCCTCAAAGGGGTTAATGTATGGAGACAGGAAAGTGTAGGGCAAATGAGAGAAACTAGCAGACCAGGATTTCTTGCTTGCATGTACTTAGAAGGAAAAAAATGTGACAGAAAATGTTGGAAGGGTAGATTGGGTTCAGATCCTGGACAGTGGGAATTCTATTCTAAGTAATCTGGACCTTTCTCTAGTGCCACTGAATTCCTATGGAAGGATTAGAATTATTTGAGTAGAAAGTTGATATTTGATCTGTTTCGAGAATGTAATTGGAGGAAACCTGAAGGGAGGATTTAACTGAGGAAAACAATATGACTTAAGGGGAATTTTGAGAATGTCCAGTCCCTTTGTATAATACATGATAACAGTTGATAGTACAGGAAATTACAGAATCTAAGTCTCTGAATTTTTAACCCAAGGAATCTTTTCTCTAAATCAGAATTAACTGGTAGCAAGCTACTGAATAGTCTAAGTGAGAAGAAATGACGGCATGAATTGGGGTAGTGGGAAAGAATATGTGATACATGATAATACTTACCTATCATATCAGAACATATCAGGAATTATCACTCATAAAAGTATATCTGATGTTTGTTTCTTTGAACTTTATATTGGGCTTAATCTAAGTAATCTGTGTCAGGAGGGAGACAAAGTACATTGTTCAACAGCCACAAATTTTGCCCCTAAAGCAGCCTTGAAATATACTATGAAGAATTTTCTTTTCTTTTTTTTCTTTTGGTATTTGTTTACATTTTATTTTCTTTGACATCCCCTCTTTATTTTTTTATAATAAATTTATTTTTTATTGGTGTTCAATTTACCAACATACAGAATAACACCCAGTGCTCATCCCGTCAAGTGCCCCCCTCAGTGCCCGTCACCCATTCACCCCCACCCCCCGCCCTCCTCCCCTTTCACCACCCCTAGTTCGTTTCCCAGAGTTAGGAGTCTTCATGTTCTGTCTCCCATTCTGATATTTCCCACACATTTCTTCTCCCTTCCCTTATATTCCCATTCACTATTATTTATATTCCCCAAATGAATGAGAACATACAATGTTTGTCCTTCTGCGATTGATTTACTTCACTCAGCATAATACCCTCCAGTTCCATCCACGTTGAAGCAAATGGTGGGTATTTGTCGTTTCTAATGGCTGAGTAAAATATTCCATTGTATAAATAAACCACATCTTTATCCATTCATCTTTCGATGGACACCGAGGCTCCTTCCACAGTTTGGCTATTGTGGACATTGCTGCTAGAAACATCGGGGTGCAGGTGTCCCGGCGTTTCATTGCATCTGTATCTTTGGGGTAAATCCCCAACAGTGCAATTGCTGGGTCGTAGGGCATATCTATTTTTAACTCTTTGAGGAACCTCCACACAGTTTTCCAGAGTGGCTGCACCAGTTCACATTCCCACCAACAGTGCAAGAGGGTTCCCTTTTCTCCACATCCTCTCCAACATTTGTGGTTTCCTGCCTTGTTAATCTTCCCCATTCTCACTGGTGTGAGGTGGGATCTCATTGTGGTTTTGATTTGTTATTTCCCTGATGGCAAGTGATGCAGAGCATTTTCTCATGTGCATGTTGGCCATGTCTGTGTCTTCCTCTGTGAGATTTCTCTTCATGTCTTTTGCCCATTTCATGATTGGATTGTTTGTTTCTTTGCTGTTGAGTTTAATAAGTTCTTTATAGATCTTGGAATCTAGCCCTTTATCTGATATGTCATTTGCAAATATCTCCTCCCATTCTGTAGGTTGTCTTTTAGTTTTGTTGACTGTATCCTTTGCTGTGCAAAAGCTTCTTATCTTGATGAAGTCCCAATAGTTCATTTTTGCTTTTGTTTCTTTTGCCTTTGTGGATGTATCTTGCAAGAAGTTACTGTGGCCGAGTTCAAAAAGGGTGTTGCCTGTGTTCTCCTCTAGGATTTTGATGGAATCTAGTCTCACATTTAGATCTTTCATCCATTTTGAGTTTATCTTTGTGTATGGTGAAAGAGAGTGGTCTAGTTTCATTCTTCTGCATGTGGATGTCCAATTTTCCCAGCACCATTTATTGAAGAGACTGTCTTTCTAACAATGGATAGTCTTTCCTCCTTTATCGAATATTAGTTGGCCATAAAATTCAGGGTCCACTTCTGGGTTCTCTATTCTGTTCCATTGATCTATGTGTCTGTTTTTGTGCCAGTACCACACTGTCTTGATGACCACAGCTTTGTAGTACAACCTGAAATCTGGCATTGTGATGCCTACAGATACGGTTTTCTTTTTTAAAATTCCCGTGGCTACTTGGGGTCCTTTCTGATTCCACACAAATCTTAAAATAATTTGTTCTAACTCTCTGAAGAAAGTCCATGGTATTTTGATAGGGATTATATTAAACGTGTAAATTGCCCTGCGTAACATTGACATTTTCACAATATTAATTCTACCAATCCATGAGCATGGAATATTTTTCCATCTCTTTGTGTCTTCCTTAATTTCTTTCAGAAGTGTTCTATAGTTTTAGGGTATAGATCCTTTACCTCTTTGGTGAGGTTTATTCCTAGGTATCTTATGCTTTTGGGTGCAATTGTAAATGGGATTGACTCCTTAATTTCTCTTTCTTCAGTCTCATTGTTAGTGTATAGAAATGCCACTGACTTCGGCATTGATTTTGTATCCTGCCACGCTACCAAATTGCTGTATGAGTTCTAGCAACCTGTTCAGGTTTTCTATTTCTTCCTGTTCCAGTTTTGGTAGTTTGTGGCTTTCCAGGAATGCGTCCTTTTCTTCTAGATTGCCTAATTTATTGGTGTATAGCTGTTCATAATATGTTTTTAAAATCGTTTGTATTTCCTTGGTGTTGGTAGTGATCTCTCCTTTCTCATTCATGATTTTATTAATTTGAGTCTTCTCTCTCTTCTTTTTAATAAGGCTGGCTAATGGTTTATCTGTCTTATCAATTCTTTCAAAGAACCAACTCCTGGTTCTGTTGATCTGTTCCACAGTTCTTCTGGTCTCGCTTTCATGGAGTTCTCCTCGAATCTTTATTAACTCTCTTCTTCTGCTGGGTGTAGGATCTATTTGCTGTTTTTTCTCTAGCTCCTTTATGTGTAAGGTTAGCTTTTGTATTTGAGTTCTTTCCAGTTTTTGAATGGATGCTTGTATTGCGATGTATTTCCCCCTCAGGACTGCTTTTGCTGCATCCCAAAGATTTTGAACGGTTGTATCTTCATTCTCATTAGTTTCCATGAATCTTTTAAATTCTTCCTTAATTTCCTGGTTGACCCTTTCATCGTTTAGCAGGATGGTCGTTAACCTCCACGTGTTTGAGGTCCTTCCAAACTTCTTGTTGTGATTTAGTTCTAATTTCAAGGCATTATGGTCTGAGAATATGCAGGGGACAATCCCAATCTTTTGGTATCGGTTCAGACCTGATTTGTGACCCAGTATGTGATCCATTCTGGAGAAAGTTCCATGTGCACTTGGAAGAATGTGTATTCAGTTGAGTTTGGATGTAAAGTTCTGTAGCTATCTGTGAAATCCATCTGGTCCAGTGTATCATTGAAAGCTCTCGTTTCTTTGGAGATGTTGTGCCTAGAAGACCTATCGAATATAGAAAGAGCTAGATTGAAGTCACCAAGTATAAGTGTATTATTATCTAAGTATTTCTTCACTTTGGTTATTAATTGATTGATATATTTGGCAGCTGCCACATTCGGGGCATATATATTGAGGATTGTTAAGTCCTCTTGTTGGATAGATCCTTTAAGTATGAGATAGTGTCCCTCTTCATCTCTCACTACAGTCTTCGGGGTAAATTTTAGTTTATCTGATATAAGGATGGCTACCCCTGCTTTCTTTTGAGGACCATTCGAATGGTAAATGGTTCTCCAACCTTTTATTTTCAGGCTGTAGGTGTCCTTCTGTCTAAAATGAGTCTCTTGTAGACCACAAATAGATGGGTCCTGCTTTTTTATCCAGTCTGAAACCCTGCGTCTTTTGATAGGGTCATTAAGCCTGTTCATGTTCAGAGTTACTATTGAAAGGTATGAGTTTAGTGTCATCATGATATCTATTCAGTCCTTGTTTTTGTGGATTGTTCCACTGAACTTCTTCTTAAAGGGAATTTTAAGAGTCCCCCTTAAAATTTGCAGAGCTGGTTTGGAGGTCACATATTCTTTCAGTTCCTGCCTGTCTTGGAAGCTCTTTATCTCTCCTTCCATTTTGAATGAGAGCCTTGCTGGATAAAGTATTCTTGGTTGCATGTTCTTTTCATTTAGGACCCTGAATATATCCTGCCAGCCCTTTCTGGCCTGCCAGGTCTCTGTGGAGAGGTCTGCTGTTACCCTAATACTCCTCCCCATAAAAGTCAGGGATTTCTTGTCTCTTGCTGCTTTAAGGATATTCTCTTTATCTTTGGAATTTGCAAGCTTCACTATTAGATGTCGAGGTGTTGAACAGTTTTTATTGATTTTGGGGGGGGGGGATCTCTTCTATTTCCTGGATCTGAATTCCTGTTTCCCTTCCCAGATTAGGAAAGTTTTCAGTTAGGATTTGTTCAAATACATATTCTGGCCCTCTGTCCCTTTCGGCGCCCTCGGGAACCCCAATTAAACGTACGTTTTTCTTCCTCGGGCTGTCGTTTATTTCCCTTAATCTATCTTCATGGTCTTTTGTTTGTCTCTTTCTTCCTCAGTTTCCCTCTTTGCCATCAACTTGTCTTCTATGTCACTCACTCGTTCTTCTACCTCGTTAACCCTCGTCGTTAGGACTTCTAGTTTGGATTGCATCTCATTCAATTGATTTTTAATTTCTGCCTGATTAGCTCTAAATTCTGCAGTCATGAAGTCTCTTGAGTCCTTTATGCTTTTTTCTAGAGCCACCAGTAGCTGTATAATAGTGCTTCTGAATTGGCTTTCTGACATTGAATTGTAATCCAGATTTTGTAACTCTGTGGGAGAGAGGACTGTTTCTGATTCTTTCTTTCGATGTGAGGTTTTCCTTCTAGTCATTTTGCTCAGTGCAGAGTGGCCAAAAACAAGTTGTATTGGGAAAAGGAGAAAAAGAAAGAGAAAGAAAGAAAAGAGAAAAAGAAAAAAAGAAGAAAAAAAAACAGAAAAAGAGAAAGAAAAAGAAAGGAAAAAAAGGGTGGGGGAAGCAAACAGAAATCAAAAAGCACACACACACACACACACACACACACACAAAACACGGGGGAGTACCTTCTGATTCTGTATACTTTAAGTCCCTTGACTTCCCCTGCAACTTGTCCGTCTAGCTGGTCTTCTGGGGGAGGGGCCTGTTGTGCTGATTTTCAGGTGTTAGCACTTGGGGGAGCTGCTCTGCCCCCTGCCTGGTGCAGGGCTCAGTGGGGGTTGTTTACCCCGTGAGGCCCCAGGAGGAACAGCCCCAGTGGCCGCCGCCAGCTCTGGAGCCCTGGAGTCAGCCCCCGCAGTAACTCCAGAGCTCTCCGTCTGCAGGGCCTGGAGGCTCCAGGACGGGGCCGCTGATCTGCTCAGCTCGGGGCAGCAGCGTCCTCGCTGTCCTGGGCCCTCCCGGCCTCTGCCTGTTCCGGGGGAGGCCGGGTCCTGGGCTGTGCCCCGGCGGCCTGAGCTCCAGAGCCTGCGCTGTTGGATTCGTGGTCCCGGGCCCCGCACCCCCCTCCGCGGAGCCTCTTCCTCTGCCAGAGCCCTTCCTAGCTGCTCCCGCCCCGCAGCCCCCTCCGCGGACCCGCCCCCGGCCGCCCCCCCCGCCAGCTGCTCCCGCCCCGCAGCCCCCTCCGCAGAGCCTCTTCCTCTGCGGAAGCCCCTCCTGGCTGCTCCTGCCCCGCAGCCCCCTCCGCGGAGCCGCCGCCCGAGCCCCGCCGAGCTGCTCCCGCCCCGCAGCCCCCTCCGCGGAGCCGCCCCCGAGCCCCCCCCCCTCGGAGCTGCTCGGGTCCCGCCGTGCGCTGCAGCCCTTAGGGAGCTCGGCGCACTCTCCCGGGGCGCAGGTGTCTGTCAGTGTCCCCGGGAGCCCGAGGGCATCCCCGCCCTCCTGGGTCCTGCTCCAACTCCCTGGGAGCCCCTTTCCGCCCGGGAAGGTCGGTGCAGCTCCTGCTCCTCCGGGACGGGGCTCTCCTGTCCTGGGGACACTCGCCCCGGCCTCAGCCCGGCTCCTCGCGGGGCCCCTCCCACTTGGAGGCCTTTTCTTTCTTTCTTTTTCCCCGTCTTCCTACCTTGATAGAAGCGCGAGCTCTTCTCACTGTAGCATTCCAGCTGTTCTCTCTTTAAATGTCAGGCCGAATTCATAGATTTTCAGGATTATTTGAAGGTTATCTAGGTAATTTGGTGGGGACAGGTGACTTGGGGACCCTCCTCTTCCGCCATCTAGCCCCTCCTCCCTACTATGAAGAATTTTCTATCATGATTCATTTATTCAAAAATAGGGATTGAGTTCTTCGTGTGATGAGGCAGCATGCTGCACCTAGAGGTGGAAATATAAGTAAAAAAAAGATGCAGACCTCACGCTTGTGGAACTGACTGATTTGTGTGAAAGCCAATTATCAGTTCACAAAATATAATTTTTAATCATAAATATTGGTAAGGGATATGAAGGAAGTCTCATTGTGATATGGGAGTGTGAAGAAAGATTCGTTTTTATAATTAGTGTATAAAAAATTAACATGTATAGTGTTTGAGAAGCTAATTTAAATATGTTTCTTCGAAATAATATAAGTAGTATAACATAAGAATTTAAACTAAATGCTGATCCACATCAGTGAAGTTTGTGATTAAATCTTGTTCTAATATAATTTACTAAAATCTGAATATATGGGTCATAATTTTTCTGGTCTTTAATTCATTTGGATTTTCATGTATTCATTTGAATTTTTATGTGAAGTAAAAATTTTAGCCAATTTAATTAATTCTAAATGATACTTGAAAATACTGCTTTCTGAACTTTACTAGAATCATCTGGTCTACTTAATTGCTACTTTATTTTTGTAGAATTTTATTATCATAGAAGTTATTCCCGTTAGTCTAATAGGGAATTTAGAAAACAACATATAATTTCTTTTAACCCTGAAACAAAGTGTTTTGTGTTACATGCAGGATCCTTGGATCCTTGAAAGACACATCTCTGGGTCTCCTGTCAAATTTGATCTCCTTTGCTGGTTTCTTTTTCTCTAACTGCTACCTAAATTTATTGTTTTCCAAGTCTTCACCTCAGCTCCTTATGATGCAAATGCCTTCTGTGGACCTTGTTCATTCCTGCAGGGTAATTATCATCAGTAATAGAGCTCCCGTGTCCTCATCTTTAGAACATGGTGATTTGGTGATTAGACATCTTAGCTGATTTCTCCCCAGACATACTCATGATGAAGAGTTGGGTTTGTAGATAATCTAGGTTTGAATCCTTTTTTCATAATTTACCAATTGTGTGTCTTTTCAAGATATTACTTAAAATCAACTTGTGTTTTGGTATCCTTATCTCTAAAATGGTAGAATAATAGCATATATATCATAGGGTTGTTTTGAGGCTTAAATGAGGTACTATATAAAAGTACCTGAGAAGAAATAAACAGTTCTTCAAATAAAACATAAAAATGGCCAGCAGACAGATGAAAAAATGCTTAACATCATTCATCATCAGGGAAATGCAAATCAAAACTACAATGAGATAGCACTTCCTACCTGTCAGAATAGTCAAAATCACAAAAGAAACAAGAGTTGAGAAGGATGTGGGGAAAAAGGTACCCTTTTGCACTGCTGGTGGGAATGTAGCCAGTGTGGAAAACATTTAGAGATTCTTCAAAACGTTAAAAATAGAACTACCCTATGATCCAGTAATCACACTCTTGGGTATTTACCTCCAAACTACAAAGACCACTATTTCAAAGGGATACATGCACGTCTATATTTATTGCAGCATTCTTTACAATAGCCAAATTATGGAAGCAGCCCAAGTGTCTGTTAATAGATGAATGGATAAAGAAGATGTAGTGTGTGTGTGTGTGTGTGTGTATATATATGTGTATATATATATAAAATATTTCATTGTGTGTGTATATATATATATATACACACACACACACAATGAAATATTATTCAGCCATAAAGAAGAATGAAATCTTGCCGTTTGCAATGACATTAATGGAGCTAGAGAGTATCCTGCTAAATGAAATAAGTCAGAGAAAGACAAATACCATATACTTTCACTCATGGAATTTAAGAAATAAAACAAGTGGGCAAAGAGCAAAAAAAAAAAAAAAAAAAGACCAAGAAACAGACTCTTAACATAGAGAACAAACTAATGGTTACCAGAGGGGAGGTGGGTGGGGGGAATGGGTGAAATAGGGATTGAGGAAGGCACTTGTCATTATAAACATTGGGTGATATATGGAATTGTTGAATCACTATATATTTTATACCTTAAACTAATATGATACTGTATGTTAATTATGCTGGAATTAAAATGTACAAAAAATGTACCTTGTATAAAAAACAAAGCAAAACTTGAGACACTTATGTAAGTGTTCTATGTGTTTATGAGGGGACTTGCATTTCCAAATTGCAGATGGAGAAATAATTATTATATCACCTTTTTATTTGATTTATTAGATTCCTACATATTCATCCTTTATCTATGTAAGTAACTTTATGTCTGGTTATGGATGCTATTAATTGTTCCACTGAAGGTCAAGGCAGTATTACATTATTTATCATTTAATGTGCCTTTCAGATATTTTAAAACAAGATTGTAAATTTAGTACTTAAATTTAAATCTAAATGCTAATGACAGCATAATAAAAACAAATAAAGACATAGCTAGCCTCAAATATGAGACAGATCTCTTCAGAGAAGAATGTGAATAACTGTGAGCAGAGCTGATTTTGTGGGGCTGCTGCCCACTGGGTTAATAAATGAGAGGTGGAAGCCAGAAATTTAGCTTCTATCAGTAAAGCACATTAGAAGTGGTTTTCAAATACAGAGTTTTCAGATAAAGTATTTAATTGATTGCAAACAGTTTAATGTGTGGCACCCTTTTCATAAGCTATGGCTGAAAAAAAAAGGCCTCCAAATTCATCTTGGGGTTATGCTAATCTCCAGGAGCCCAAAGTATCTTGATTGGGTCTGCCATTTCCCTCAACAAAACTTGGAGTAAACCCATATTCTTTTTTTTTTTAAATTGAAGTATAATTAGCATATAATGTTATATTAGTTTCAGGTGTACAACACATTGATTTAACAATTCTGTACTCTGTGCTTACCACGATAAGTGTTGTCACCATCTAATGGGGTCAGCTACAGGCATTATTAAAAGAGCTAGAAAAAGTAAAGTCACACAGAAAGAGAGTGGGGAAAAGAAGAAAAACATATGCAGTATTAATAATATGCATATTTATAACAAATCTTCCACCTAATGTGAGCCTAGAATATAATTTTAAAGCACATTTAATAACATGTTAAATAAGACAAAAGCATTTATCCTGGATGAAAACAATTTTCTGCAATATCTGATAAAGATTTTGAAGTAAGTATGTTGTGGATATTCAACAAGTGAAATTAATACTTATCTTCTATAGAAACAGAATAAAGAATTATATTCTTGAAAGGTATATCCTAAACACCTCCAACAGTATATGCTACATAGAAAGCACTCATTAAATATTCCATGAGTAAATGAATAAAAAGTATAGAGTAGTGTCACTTACAAATATAAGTTTAAAGATAGGGAAGAAAGTATTAGCAAGTGAAACAGCAGTGTTTATAAAATAGTATGAAGTATTAGAAAACTGAATTTATCAGTATATATGTAAATATCACATTATCAAAATATGGTTTATCCCAATACTTAAGGAAGTTGAACACCACAAAATCTATTATTGCAGTTTATATTTAGTTGATACTGTGGCTGAAAAAAATAGTCCAATTAAGGACTATTGTCCTAGTGCTTGGAAATGTTGCTAATAGATAACTCTCAGCTACTGGTCAATTTCAAGAAATGACTGGATGAAGAGTCAGCTTGTCCAAGTTCAAGCCCCTTTTCCTGTACAACTTGAATTCAAATAACTGGTACATCAGGAAGTTTAAGGACATGACCCTCTCCTGCCAATTTAAGAAAAGTCTGGTATACCATCCCATCTTAGCTTTGGAGCCTCTTGTGGTGTTGGATGGTGTTTCCACTGGGATTTCATTATAGTCTAATTTTTCCTTTTGCCCAGTCCTGTTTCCTTCCCTTTTCTTCCATAAATGATCCTAACACTTGATTCTCCATCACCTTTTTTTTTTTTTTTCCATCACCTTTCTACCTCATACTCTGCATCCTGGGAAATCTTGCTAGTGATGGAATAATATTAATATATTAAAGAAAGCTATACAGGGAAAACACTTGAACAATTTAAACATTTATTCAAGATACATCTCTTAGGAAACTAGAATTTGAAGGGTATATTCATGAAGTAATGACCTATATTAAAACTAGAAGCAAATTAAGAAAAAACACAGAGCATTGGAACTCATAAGAAAGTGAAGCACCTTCTGGGGTTCCTGAGTGGTGCAGTCTGTTGAGTGTCTGACTCTTGGTTTCAACTCAGGTCATGATTCCAGGCTTGTGAACTCAGGGTCATGAGCTATAGCCCCGCCAGGCTCCATGCTCAGTAGAGAGTCAGCTTGGGACTCTCTCTCTCCTTCTCCTCCTCCCTCCCATGTTTGAGCTCTTTCTCTCTCTCTCTCTCTCTCTCTCTCTCAAATAAATTTTTAAAAAAGGGAAGCGAGTTTTCTTATATGGAAAATCAACATGCAAAGGCTCAAAAACATTCCTACACCACACTAAAAACTAATAGATAATATACTAAAATATACATTAATGATGGCAGTTAATAGTTTGAATATTTATTGTTTGCCCAGTACTCTTTTTTTTTTTTTTTGTAAAAACTATACTATATTTTTAAAAAAGAGTGTAGTGGACACACAATATTGTGTTGGTTTCAGATGAACAACATAATGATGCAACAACTCTATACATTATGCTGTGTTCACTACAGTGTAGCTGCCGTCTGTCCCCATACAATGCTGCTACATCACCGACTATATTCCTTTTATTTTTATGTAGTGCTGCCAGCATTAGATGCAATCCTGGGCCACAAGTCTGCACCCTCCTTTGCAACTGGTCCTGTGATAACAAAACCTTTGATTTCACCATCATTTTTTACTATGACCTCCATGTTATCTTCAAAATTGAGAATTGCGCCATCTTTTCTCTGGCATGACTTTCGTTGTTGAATTACCACTGCTGGATGTACCTTCTTTCTGAGCTCTGGTTTGCCTTTCTTCACTGTGGCCATCACCATGTCACCCATACCTGCAGTAGGAAGTCTGTTCAGCCGTCCCTTGGTCCTCTTCATAGAAATGATATACAGATTTTTAGCTCCTGTGTTGTCAGCACAGTTGATCACGGCTCCTACAGGGAATCCGGGAAATCCAGAATTTCACCCCAGAGGACTCACCACATCATTGCTTTGACATCTTGAACACCAGAAAGGGACAGAAAGCCTGTGCCTTTTATTTTTATGACTTACTCATTTTATAACTGGAAGCCTGTATCTCTTGCTCTTCATCCATTTTGCCCCAGTCCCTACCGCTCTCTCCTCAAATAACCATCAGTTTTTTCTCTGTATTTACAGCCTGATTCTGCTTTTTGTTTATTCTTTTTTTTTTTTAGCTTCCTCTTATGAGTGAAATCACATGATATTTGTCTTTCTCAGTCTTATTTCACTTGTTTGCCTGGTATTTTGATAAAGGCTTTACGTATTCCCAAGTAAGATATGAATAAGTATCTAGGAATAATCTTAATAAAAGATGGTAATGTATATATGGAGGAAATTATAGAACAATGTTTTAGGGTAGAAAAGAAAATCTGAAAAATGAGAGCTGAGTCATTTAGGGATTATTAGATTAGTGAAACTTTAACAAGCTAATCTTAGTAGTTCTACATAAGATCTAAGAACCAAGAAGAGCCACAGCATTATTCAAGTTGTTAGAGAAACTTTTCTCATCATATATAAGCTCACTATAAATCTATTATAATAAAGACAGAGCAGTATTAGGATGGAGATAAATAAAAATAGGTGTAACAAAATAGATCTCAGTCTATTAATGTATGGACACCTGATATGTGACAAATAAGGCATTGCACAACAGTGAGAAAGAATACAGTAAATAGTTCTGGGATAATGACCAACCTTACAGAAAAAAATAAATTTAGGTTTTTGTGTTTTTTTTAAGATTTTATTTATTCGAAAGAGAGAGAGAGAGTGCATAAGCAGGAGCAGCAGCAGGCAGAAGGAGAGGGAGAAGCAGGCTCCCTGCTGAGCAGAGTGCCCAATGTGGGGCTTAATCCCAGACCCTTAGGATCATGACCTGAGCCGGAGACAGACGCTTATCTGACTGAGGCGCCCCTCAATTTATATTATAATTATACTATGCACAAGATCAATTCTAGCTAGGTTTAAAAAATTTTAACGGAGAAAAGCAAACTTTTAAAAACTTTTATCAGGAAATACTGATAATCATATTTATGATCTAGTGGTTGACAAGGATAATTTCGAGGAGAAAAAAGCATAATCCATAAAGGAATTGATTGATGCATTGACTTCTTTAAAATTTAAGTCTTCACAGCAAAAGATATACACAACTTCATTTTTTATTATTTCTCAACTTATTTTTAATACTTGATTATATATTTATAGATTTTCAGACATAAAGTATTTTGCAGAATTTTGAACATTTCATAAATAATGTCCTAACTTGGTTTTTCTGTTCATTAATAGTATTTTTAAAATAGTAGATATAGTCTTAGTTCATTCATTTTTAATTTTCATAACCTATTGAGTAGCAAGGATATTCTTCATATATATTGATATAAATTTATATAGCTTACAAGTTTTTCTTTTATGAACAGTGTGGCTATAAATATTGTTGTGATGGGACAGACATTGCATCCAGTTTACTTTAGAGAAAAGGTATGTAGACAGGTGAAGGAAGGAGGCAAAGGAATAGGATCAGGAGAGGACACATGGAGTTTTATACAGAACAATAGACCAAGAAAATCTGAAGCAAATATAGCATAAAGTTACATTTGTAAAGGTTGGGCAAATGGCACAAAGCTGTTTTTCATATTCCATTACATGATTGTTTCATATATAAGAAAGAGCTTCTTGTTTTCTTAATGCTTTCTGCCTTGAGTTCAACCTTAGATGGTATTGATATCGTGAACTCTTTTTGTTCCTTTCTTATGTATATTTGCATAATCTGTTCCTTGTGACATTTCTGAATCATTTTCTTTTAGATGCAGTTTTAAAAACACTGCATAAAAATGAATATTATTTCTTGATTGAGTCTAACATTCCTTTTACTTTCCAATAAATAGATGGGTTAATCCTACTTATATTTTTCAACAGTGTCAGTAAGATAGAATTTATATACCAGACAATTCACCAACTTAAAGTCACTCATTTAAGGTATACAAATTCAGTGTTTTTTTCATATTCATTCATGGTATATGCAACCATCACCAGACAATCTGCATTAAAATATTTTTGCCCTCCCAAAAAGATACTCTATATCCCTTTATGGTTATCATTTTTTTTTCCCATGAGTGCCCTTACTGCTAGGTAAACATTGCTCTAATTTCTGTCTCATTAAGAGTTTTCAATTCTGGACATTTCATATATATGGAATCTTACCATATCTGGTCTTTCTGTCTGGGTTCTTTCACTTACTATAATGTTTTTGAGGTTCATCCATATTGCACTGTATATCGTCACTTCATTCCCTTTCATTGCCAGATAATACTCCATTCAATGAACAACATATTTTAGTTATCCACTTATAATTTGATAGACATTTCTATTGTTTTTATTTGTTTTTGTTGCTATTTTTAAAGCTGCATAGAATGTTTATTTGCAAGTTTTTGTGTGGTTGTATGTTTTCTTTTGGTTGTATACCTAGGGCTGGAATTACTGGATTATATGGTAACATTTTGTTAAACATATAACGTTCAACATTTTGAGGAACTTCCCAACTGTTTTACAAAGCAGTACTGGAAATATACTGGACCAGTATATTTCTACCAGCAATATATCAATTCCTGTTTCTCCACATTTTTGTTAATATTTGTTATCTCTAGTTCTAGGCATTAAGTAGCTGTAAAGAAGTATTTCCTTTGGGTTTGATTTGAATTTTCTAAGTGATTAATGATGTTAAACATCTTTTCATATGGTAATTACCACTTGTGTCTCTTTGGAGAATTGTTTATTTAAATCCTCTGTCCAATGAGAAAATGCTCTGCATCACTTGCCATCAGGGAAATACAAATCAAAACCACAATGAGATACCACCTCACACCAGTGAGAATGGGGAAAAGTAACAAGGCAGGAAACCACAAATGTTGGAGAGGATGCGGAGAAAAGGGAACCTTCTTATACTGTTGGTGGGAATGTGAAAAGGTGTAGCCACTCTGGAAAACTGTGTGGAGGTTCCTCAAAGAGTTAAAAATAGACCTGCCCTACGACCCAGCAATTGCACTGTTGGGGATTTACCCCAAAGATGCAGATGCAATGAAACACCGGGACACCTGCACCCCGATGTTTCTAGCAGCAATGTCCACAATAGCCAAACTGTGGAAGGAGCCTCGGTGTCCATGGAAAGATGAATGGATAAAGAAGATGTGGTTTATGTATACAATGGAATATTCCTCAGCCATTAGAAATGACAAATACCCACCATTTGCTTCAACGTGGATGGAACTGGAGGGTATTATGCTGAGTGAAGTAAGTCAATCGCAGAAGGACAAACATTGTATGTTCTCATTCATTTGGGGAATATAAATAATAGTGAAAGGGAATATAAGGGAAGGGAGAGGAAATGTGTGGGAAATATCAGAAAGGGAGACAGAACATGAAGACTCCTCACTCTGGGAAACGAACTAGGGGATAGTGGAAGGGGAGGAGGGCAGGGGGTGGGGGTGAATGGGTGACGGGCACTGAGGGGGGCACTTGACGGGGTGAGCACTGGGTGTTATTCTGTATGTTGGTAAATTGAACACCAATAAAAAATAAATTTATTTAAAAAAATAAATCCTCTGTCCAGGTTTGAATTGGATTTTTTTTTTATTGAGTTGTAAGAGTTCTTTATATTTTCTGGATACAAGTTCTATATCACATACATGATTTGTAAATATTTTATTTCATTCTTTGGATTGTTTTTTATGTGCTTAGTGTTTTTAAAGCATTAAAGTTTTTATTTTGATGAGGTCCAATTTATCTTTTTTTTTTTGTTGTTATCTGAGCTTTTAGTGTCACTTCTAAGAATGGTGTGGCTAATCCAAGATCACAGGGATTCAAGCCTTGTTCTTCTAAGGATATTCTAATTTTACAGTTTTTACATTATGTAAAATAAAAATTTTAGGAATTTTTATATATTGCATATATTTATAACTGTGTAGGTATAATTGAAGTTTTAATTGAAAAAAATGACTCCCATTGAATTGTCTTGGCATTCTTGTTGAAAATCAGTGTCTGAATTTATTTCTGGGCTCTTATGTCTATTTCAGTGATCTAAATGTCCAGCCTTATGACTGTACTACACTGTCTTGATTACTGGAGCTTTGTAGTAAGCCTTGAAATTAGAGTTTTGAGTCCTTCAAATTTGTTCTTATCCATAATATATCTTAATATGTATAACAAATATGATACCACATATTATAATGTATTATACATTATATAATACATATTATTACTGTCACTTATTTTTAAAAAATTTTTTTAATGTATTTTTTTAAGATTTTATTTATTCCTAGAGACACAGAGAGAGAGAGAGAGGCAGAGACACAGACAGAGGGAGAAGCAGGCTCCATGCAGGGAGCCCGATGTGGGACTCGATCCCGGATCTCCAGGATCACACCCCGGGCTGCAGGTGGCACTAAACCGCTGAGCCACCAGGGCTGCCCTGCTATCACTTATTAAGTGTAGTCACCACTGTCACCATACAATCTTATTCCAGTATTATTGACCATATTCACTATGCCATACTTTTCATCTTTGTGAATTACTCATTTTATAACTGGAAGTTTATACCTTATCTCTTTATTTATTTCATACATCACTTCACCCACCTTTCCTCTTGCAGCCACCAATTCATATTGTGTATTTGAGTCTGTTTGTTCATTCGTTTTGTTTTAGATTCCACAAATAAGTGAAATCCTATGATACTTGTCTTTGATTTATTTCACTTAGTATGATACCCTCTAGGTCCATCCATGTTGTTGCAAACAGCAAGATTCCATATTTTTATGGCTAATATTTTATTGTGTGTATATACCACATATTTTTTACCCATTTATCTATCAGTGGACACTTAGTTTGCTTCCATATCTTGGCTATTGTAAATAAGGCTGAGGTAAACTTGGGGTGCATATATCTTTTTGAGTTAGTGTTTTCATTTTCTTTGGGTAGATAACCAATGGTGGAATTACTTGATCATGTGGTATTTCTATTTTTAATTGTTTGAGGAACCTCCATGCTGTTTTCTGTAGTGGCTGTACTGATCTATATTTCCATAAATAGTGCATGAGCGTTCCCTTTTTTCCATATTCTCGCCCATATATTTCTTGTGTTTTTGATACTAGCCATTCTGACTAGTGTGAGGTGCTGATCAGTGTTTTGATTTGCATTTCTATAATGATGAGTGATGTTAAACATCTTTTTTATGTGTCTGTTGTCCATCTGAATGTCTTCTTTGGAAAAATGTCTATTCAGGTCCTCTGTCCATTTTTAAATTGGATTGTTTGGTAGTATTATATAAGTTCCTTATATTTTGGATATTAGGTACTTATCATGTACTTAATTTGTAACTTAAAAATATCTTCTCCCATTCATTAAATTGCTTTTTTGTTTTATTGATGGTTTGCTTTGCTGTGAACATTTAAAAGTTTGAAACATTTAAAAGTTTGAAATATTTACCAAGCAATATAAAGAACAATATTACAGATACTTGTGTATTTGTACTACCAATCAGAATAAACATTTGTCAGTATTTTTTCATTTTTAGTCCCAGATTTTTGATAAGAGAAATATAACTTTGTCCCAAAATTATAGTCCTCTTTGGATCTTTCCCATAAGAAAGTAAAGAGGCAAACCATAGCCTGTGGGAACATACTGCTTTCTCTTTCTTTTTTTTTTTCTTTCTGTCTTTCTGTCTCTATGTCTGTCCCTTCTCTGTCTCTCTCTACCCCCCATAATTATCTACCTACCTGTGTACCTATCTCTTTGATAGGTACTGTGGAACTGTTATTATGAATTTGATGTTTTATTTTCAAGTGCACCTTTAAAAACATTTTAATATTTGTCACCCATTCATTCACTCATTAAATATATATATTGAATGTCTAGCATACACTGGGCGTTACTCTAATTGGTAGGAAAAAAACAGTAAAAAATATAGGAGAAATTCCTTCTTCCACTCTTAAAGCTTATATTCCAGTAAATATGATTTTAGGAATAATTAGTGGTATGTGAATTAAAGCAATTAAGAGAATAAAAGGTGAAGAGGTGTGTATGTGTGTTGATGAGGGTTATTTTTGATAAGTTGGTCAGGGAAGGTTATATATGAGCAGAGATTTGAATGGCATAAATAATGAAAAAAATCAAGAAAATTTAGAGGAAGAGGTCTCAAGCAGACATTTCTCTTGACTTTATAGGATAGCCAACAGTATTTTGAACTACTGATTTTATGCTTATTTCTGCTGAACTGATTTTAAGTTAATAGCTGTATGGTAATGTCCTATTTCACTCTTCAAGTTCTTGCTACTTCCCTTGGTTGCAGGGAGAGTTACAGAAAATTGAAAAGGACAGCATGTTTGAGTTTTATCACCTTTGCTCCACTTTCCCTAAGGACCAGTGGGAATCTTCCCTGATTTTGCCTTTGACCTGTCAATGATGTTTGCACATGGCTTTAAGAAAAGGGGCAGCTCAGCTTGGGGACACCCCCACCGGGCCAGATGGTGCTCCGTGGTGCCTCCAAAGGCGAAGGGGGAGAATGCTCTTCGCAGGCCCAGCCTCCAGCGCCCCCAGGCCCCTGCTGGCTTCCCTGCCTGCCAGGCCTCTGCAGCCCCCCGCTGGACTTCAAGCACTTGCTCGCCCTCCACTCGAATGGTGCCACTGCGCTCAGTCTCACCCCCAACTTCAGCACGATGGACCCGATCCAGAAAGCTGTCATCAGCCACACGTTTGGGGTCCCTTCCCCTCTGAAGAAGAAGCTCTTCATTTCCTGTAACATCTGTCACCTGAGGTTCAACTTCGCAAACCAAGCCGAAGCACATTACAAAGGCCACAAACCCATCAGAAAACTCAAGGCTGTTGAAGCTGCCAAGAGCAAGCAGAGGCCACAAACCCTGGCCTGGGATGGGGTGCTGGTGTCCCCAACCCCGACTCCAGGCAGTGGATCCCCTGGAGAGCCACAGAGCAAAGCAGTTCCTGCAGCCCCACCTCCTGGCCCCCAACTCCAGCCACCGCTGACTCCGGACCCCACACCCAGGGAGCCGGCCCACTCAGACCTCTTGGATCCTGCCTCCTCTTCCTCTTCTTCCTCCTGCCCACCCTGTTCCCCAGAGCCTGGGAGAGAGGCACCAGGGCCTGAGCCAGCAGCAGCTGCTGTGGAAGTGGTGTGAGTGGGGAGGGCAAAGGTGAGAATCACTGAAGGTGGCAGATGGGGTCTCAAGCTGGAGAGGGTTCAAGGCTATTTGGACAAGGTTCTGGAGGCCAAGGAGGCACTCCGTAGCTCTAGATGTGGGGGGCTCCTTCTCACCCGGGGGAGAGGGGCTCAGGGGCCGCTTCATACCTGCAGGGCAGAGATGGAGCCTGCCATGGCCACCTGCTCTCGCTGCCCAATACCCCTTTTGGACAAGGTGACCTAGGGGAGTAGAAGACTATGGAGGAGAAAGGGAGCAGTGTTAAATGGGGGCAAAGCCAAGGTGGGGCTGGGACTGAAAGCTTTTGGGGTTCCTCTGCTCTGACAAGATAGGGTAGGAGAGAGGTAGGTGATTTTTCTGGCTGAGCCCAGTTTTAACAGGGGTAATCAACCCCACATAAGCTCTCCTCTCAGCCTGTCATTGATTCCTGGTGAACCTAGGAATGGGTGGGGGGAGCACTAGGTCTCCCTCAGACTCTGGACCCAGCTAACAACAACCCCCTGCCAGGGCTCCCAAACAAAGAGCTTTCCCCTCCAGCTCCTTATCCCAAACTGGTCCCTAACACTAAATCCAGCTTTCCCTCCGCAACCAGCACTCAGACCCCTCACTGTGAAGCTGAGTGTTGGATCCAGGCTGATATACTCTCAAGACCCATTTTCATGCTGTCAAAGTTAACGTTACAACCTCCATCCCACCCCCAGCGCTGCTCCTTCACCCCACAATATGGCACTTTGTCAGTATCCACCTGTATCATCAACTTTTTTTTTTTTTATCTTTTCTTTTTTTAGATATTTCCAAGGGAGAACAAGAGGGGGAGGGGAGGGAAACTTTTTGATAACAGTTGTGGTTTTATTGTGTCCAATGCATCAATAAATGTATTCAAGCCTGAAAAAAGGGGTTATTGTTGGAGTTCTTACAGATTATGTAAATTATTTTTAGTTTATAATGCTTAAGAATGTTTCTTGTCAGACATTTTAGCTCTAGTATATGTGGTAATTGGTATTTTTCTTGATTTGGGCTGTATTCCATTCCATTTGTAGATAATCATACTATTTTAATTGGCAGATAGGGTCTGTTGCATAAATGAATTAAAGGTAAAGTTTTAAATTCTTTTTTAATTTTATGGATTTTTTTGAGGATACTAAGAAGGAAATGGGTGGAAAAGTTTTTTCTTTTTTTGATTCTTGTTTGATTTCTCCTTTCTTATAATTTTTTAAAATTCCAGTATACATAGAATGTTATATTAGTTTCAGGTATACAATATAGTGATCCAGCACTTCCATACATTACCTGGTGGTCATCACAAGTGCCCTCCTTAATTTCCATCACCTATTTCATCCCCATTCCTTTCATAATCATCAGTTTGTTCTCTATAGCTAAGAGTCTGTTTCTTGGTTTGTCTCTTTCTTTTTTTTTCCTTGTTTTTTTTTTTTTTTAATTCCAAATATTAATGAAATCATATTTGTCTTTCTCTGACTTATTTCACTTAGCATTATACTCTGTAGCTTCAGCCATGTCATTACAGGGTGAAAAAGATTTTGACAGCTCTTATGGAAACTCAAACTATAATATTTTTAGACTTTCTTACATATAAATTTTACCTCAGCACTAATCTATCTTAGCATGGTTGCTGTTAAATATAACTGACACTATCACATAATTTAAGATATTAATGTGGTGAAACCATATTTTACTTTTCTGTTTTTATCCACAATATTTGTCTTATGGATTAAAATTTATATGGTTTATTTAGATTATTATTTAGGCAATATCTTTGATACCTTTAATATTAAGTCATTATCATTTATATGTTACATATGCATTATTGTATGTTAAAACTTTACACATAATTAAAATTGCTATTAATAGCTTTTTGCCTTCATTTGGGTTTTATTTTTAAAAGCCAAAGGCAGATGCTCAAACACTGAGGCACCCAGGTGTCCCCAAATCACTTGCTCTTTTAACTGCTAAGATTTTTAACATGTTTGTGGTAATCAAAATTTTATAGTGGCTCCCATGACTTTTCCCCTTTGGTGTTATTTCTATGATTATGTTACCATATATATGGCAGAAGGGAAATGCACTCTCTAAAAGCTGAGAGCCTCTCCAAGTTGACAGGCACCAAGGAAATGGGTACTCCAGTCCTGCAGCCACATATAACAAGATTCTGCCAACAACCTAAGTGAGCCTGGAAGTGGATTTTCCCCAGAGTTTCTAGATAGAGCCAGCCAGCTGGCACCTTGATTTTGGCCTCTGAGGCCCTAATTGGCCTCTGAGACCCTAAGGTCAAACTTCTGATCTTTACAACAGTGAAATAATAAATGGTTTTTAAAGTGCTATGTTTGTGGTAATTTGTTATGCAGCAATAGAAAACTAATATGATATTAAAACATTAAAAACCATAAGAATATTATTTTTAACTAATGAAAATGCTCTAAATGATTTAATGTCTTTTTAAATATCTATTTTAGTTTTACATCATAGGCAGTAAAAGTGCTTTTTTTTTTTTTTTTTAAAGACCCTCTGTAAAGGGCTTTGGATATACAAGGAGACATATGAGGCAGTTTCTGTAAACTTGAGTTCTTAAACCATATTTCTAGGCTTAGGTCCCATACAAATATATCTGATAATATAGTGAACCTTGACAATTAAGTCACTCTCTTGGAGGAAATAAATTTTTCCCACTGTGAAAAATTAAATTTTATAGAACAGCATGAACTGTTTAGTACAGTTTCCTCTCCTTTAATACATTTTTAATGTTTTGAAAGAGTTTGACTCATTATACATGTGGGATCAGTTTACCACTGGCTTAATATAAATCAGAGTTGTAAATAACTTACAGTCTTATACCTAAAGAGTTCTGAAATTCTTTATACTTTTCAACTTTCAACTTTATTTTTAAAAGTCTGAAAATGCTATTCCAATAAAACTTACTAAAATGATGTCAAGATAGATGTCTTTTCCGCATGTTAAATATATATGTGCATATATTATATGTGCATATAATCTATATATGTATCATGCATATGTGTATATAATCTGTTATAGACTTTAAAGTACGCTTGATCCTTGAACAACATGGGAGCTAGGGGTATTGATGCCCTACAGAGTTGAAATCTGCATATAACTTTTGGATCTCCCCAAACATAACTACTAATAGCCTATTGTTGACTAGAAGCCTTATTGATAACATAAACATACTATTTGTATGCTGTATGTATTATATACTATATTCTTAAACTAGAGAAAATAAAATGTTAGTATGAAAATTATAAGGGAAATAAAATCTACAGTACTGTACTGTAAAAAATCCACATACAGGTGGACTCACACAGCTCAAACCCATGTTGTTCAGGGTCAATGTAATCCCAACATCATGGGCATCTTTGGCCTTGGCTAACACTTATGACATATTAATAATTTATATTATTCATAACTTTTTCCATTGAATGTCAAGTAAGTACCATGACCTGTGCTGTGATTTTATGTACATACTTCATGACTGTGGTCTGTACCTTACAGGAGTTACATAGAAACAGATAAGAAATATAAAATGTGATAAATTTTGTAAGAAATATGGCAGTGTTATAAAGAATGTTGATCCACTGCATTTAGGAATAAATAGTAGTAAAGGGATTTTATTTTTATTGTATTTGTTTAAATGCCTCAGGCATTACTTTCGTGAATTCCATCTTTATTATAAACAACAAGTTTAATTTTTAATTCTCTCCAGTAAGAACTAAAACAAGTTCATTACTCTTCATTTATCTTTCTTTGTTTTGTGATTTTTAAAATAGTGCAACTAAAAGCCCTCAATTTACAGTATTGTAGAAGTATTAAGGATTTAATTTTTCCAATATGTCAGTTATACCTTTATTATCACGAGCCAGGAAGTGTCAAGAATTTTATGTATATTTTTTTTATCTCAATAGGAGATTTGTAATAACGAACTGTTTGATATGTGTTAGTGTGGTCTTTTAACCTTTGATATTTGATTACGTGACTTACGCCATAAAAAATTTTATGATCACCAAAGGCTATACCAGAAGAACAAATGACATATGATTAAAGTTAAATATACAGAAAAACTTTGATATTTCAGTAAATATGGTTAATTAGAAAAGTTACTTTGTCTTAGGATAATCTCTGGGAATTAAATAATTGTGTAGAGTGAAGGACAGGGTTAGAATCAAAAGATCAAAGTGAATCCCGACTCTGACATAACCTAACTTCATATTTATTTGTTTTGTTGTTGTTTTTTAAAGATTTTATTTATTCATGAGAGACACAGAGTGAGGCAGAGACATAGGCATAGGGAGAAGCAGACTCCCTGTGAGGAGCCTGATGCGAGACTTGATCCCAGGACTCTGAAATCACTCCTTGACCCAAAGGCAGACACTCAACCACTGAGCCACCCAGGTGCCCCATATTTATTTGTTTATCTATATACTTTTACCTTGGATAAGATACTTGAATTCTCTTGGAACTCTCTCTGTTCAGGTAGCAATGATGACATCTCTTTGTCAGGGCTATTAGGCGATTCATTATTAATATCATGTGGAGATTTCATTTTATGCTGTAAGATATACCAAAGTAGCAGATATAATAATATGGTTATTTATAATAATGATACCAAATAAAAATAGGTGATTGCTATGCTTAAGTGCAAAGACTCATGATGTATCTCATGTCTCCAAGAATTGTCAGTAGTCATTCTTCAAACTCTTACATGGAGGCTGAGGATGATGTGAAGTCAGTATTATAAAGGACATATGCACGGCAGAGTTTGTCAGTTTGAAGATGCATAAAACAATGAAATAAGAGATAAAAAAAAGTGAAGAACAATGTGGGCAGATGGCACATAATCAAGAGTCTTATTGATGCAGCATCTCTTTCTCCAATAAAAGAAGATTCTGTAGAGAGGATTTTGTTAAACTTTTGAGTTAGACATGTTTTAAGCCTTTTTATACAATAATGTAGCAAGAACTTTTTAATATACATTCTTGATTGGTTGGTTGGTTGAATGATAATACATTCTTAGACAAAGTAATCAGATTACATTGTTAGCAGTTTTCAAGACAAGGAGGCAGGGTTGAATTCGCAAGGGCTAGCTCTGTGTAAATGGTCAATCTGTTTCCATGGTTACAGACTGGCTGAGTAAACTATAAATTTGTAGGTGTTGGTTTGTGCCCTCTTATCTTAAAGAATCTGAAGAAGATTGTTTCTATAAATATGGTTTCCATCTCTGGGCTAAATATGGGTTTGAGGATAAAATTAGGAAAGAAACAGCTTTTAAGCTACATAAATAGTTATAAAGATACCTTCCCTGCATCGTCTACCATATTTTCAATATTAAACATGACCATATTTGTAGTTTCTACTATTCTAATTATAAGGAAATACACTTTATCACATCTTTTCTGAAGGCGTCCGTTTTTATGATTTTCTTGGCCACAGGTGCTGATGTAATTCTCAGTAATGCAGAAGGCTGTCTTTTTAAATATAATTTATCACCTTCTTTTCAGGACTATTACAGCAACCAATTTTAGCAGACACAAAGAGGATTTTAAAATATGATACAGGAGAGATATTTTCAAATTAAAATAAGGTTTAGGAACTTCCAAGAAACATAAATGAACATATTTGGATCTTATTTAAAAGAATGGGGAGTTTTCATTTCTTATGCAAGAAATTACATGACTGTTTTTTAAATTTTTATTTTATTATTTTTACACTCTTTCCTATAAAATAATATTTATAATTTTATTTCTTTTAATTAAAAATAGCAACCTTCCCTTATTTTTTCTTAATTTTGAAATCATTGAACTGTGCTTTTCTTTCTGTTTGCTTTGCTTCTATTCAGTGTTACACTGCGATTTTTCTTTCTTCCCCACCTCCCTTACCCCCCAGCTGAGTTGAATTGATTGCAGAGTTCCCATTGATTTCAAAGGGAATTCTATATACCCCCCAAAACCTCCCTGGCTGTGTGTATGTGCACATAGCCAAGTGATAAAGTGCCTCAGAATTACTTACAGCATGTGCAAGATGAAGATTAGTATAATAATTTCATCATTATCATGATTACTGCTATTTAATATTTGTATAACACCTTACTCTGAGAAGCTTGGGAAACTATGAATTTTAAATTATCCAATGAGCTCAAATCTTAACTATACCTCTATGTGCTGGGTAAGGCACAAAATTAATAATGGATTTGAGTGACATCTATTGCTAGGGAAATCTATTTCCATTGCTCTTTAGGCTCCTGTTATTGGAAAATGGCATGTATATTTGCCTAGAAAGTTGGATTGCTATCTCATTATTTTAATACTGGGGGTCCATTTGCTATTTATTTTGAAATAACTCCAAGTGACAGCTTATTCAAAAGTAAAGAAGAAATACACTGATATATATATATATATATATGATATATATGATATATATATCATATATATATATAATGACAATTTTAGTTCATATTTAGCATTAGTCATTAACAATCTAAAACTCTGATGAAAAGGAAAAAATTTTTTTTTTTTTTTTTAGGAAAAAAATTTTTATTGCTTTTTATCTTGTACAGACAATGCTAGTTTTACACTCCGTGCCTCAACTTAGATATATCTGATAAATTTTCCTAGCCCTTTAAGGTAAATAAAACTGGATTCAGTATTCTGTCTTTGGGCCTGTTTTACATATGAAAGTGAATTTCACATTATTATAATAAGTTATTTCACACTATTCTCTTAAAATTATAACAGAATGCAAACATCCTACATTTCATGAATCTAATGGAGTAATTAAAATATTAATTTTTCTCAGTAATACTTTACCAAAAAGCTTTCATTTCCTAGACTTTTGAAGTATAATTTTAGCTCTACTGGATTTAGATGCAGATTTTAGATATTTTTTTCCTTATATACTCCTTATATACTACTGAGTTTTGCTAAGACTCTTATCTTTCTATACCTCTTTTCCATTAAGTGGTAATAATCTGAGAACTTGAAAATGTTCAGAATTGGTTAATTTATATCTAGGAACATTGAAATAATATACATAAATATATTGCATAATTGTAGTATGACCAAGTTAAGAATACAATTTTACAAGTGATTGGGGAATAGGAGGGAGAGGTGCGGATGGGGATATGTGGAGTAACATTATGAATTGCTTAGTTTAATAATCATAAAATTCTAAATGTGTGCTACTTAACTGTTTCACAAAAAAGGAAGTTGAAACTGAAGAAAGCTAAGTAATTTGAGCGAGGTCATAACAGCTGGTCTGTAGTTGACGAAGTCTGATTCAAATCCTGTGCCTCAAAACCTATGGTCTCCTTGTCAAGTAGGCCAATAATGGGATAAATTTTGACACAACGGGATAAATTTTGACACAAAGGAACATATCTTGAGGGCTCCTCAATAACCTCAGCATGTGAACACTAAGACAATGTGTAATTTGTTCACAGGACTACTATTTTATGACTTGCAGTCACTCCTCTCTTTGGCTTATCAAATATTTCACCTCTATATCCTCTCTCATGGTGGGTTTTATTTCTAAACCATTTTATGTTTATGTAAACAAATTAGGTTTGCAGGGATTTCCATTATGAACAAATAAATACAATTCCAAAAACTCTGACTACTAATACAACCTCATTTTGTGGTAGTTTGTGGCTTATTTTACTTTCCTGTCTGCCATGCATGGTATTGGTCTTTAATAAATGCTTTGGACCTCAAACTCCATCTCATATCTGCCTCAGAAAAAACCCACCTAAGACAGCTACCTTGACATTCCCTGTTGTACTTGTTTGTTAATGGCTCATTGTGTTGGTACACTGAGCAATGTACAGTTCAGTGCAATGTGAAAGAGGAAAAGAACATAATTAGAAATTTTCTTTGGTCTTTCTTTCCATTTTGGGCTGCCATTTCCCAATAAAGGAAACATAAATAAAATTTTCTTTCTTTTTTTTATAAACAAAAATTTCTTAAAAGTTGACTGTTAGTTTCTTAGATCCAACAGTTTCCTTGTTGATTTTGTTACTTCATTAGAGTTGAGTTTAGGAGAGAGAGCCAATGATCTGCATTAATTCACCATCTTGTCCAGAAACTATTTGTGGGATATTAAAAAGTGAGTGCTACATATCTTTCAATGGTTATTAGATACCAGTAGGCCATCATATATTTTGTCCTTCGATTATAAAAATACTAAGGACTTTGTAGATCATTATATTGAAATAAATTTAAAAAAATTTTTTTAGATTGTGAGATTTGAATTGAATGAAATTTCTGCACTCTTTATCCCCACCAGACCAGTAGTCTTCATGGTTATTTGTTTAAAGAAGCAGGTTTGGTAGAGAGTCTGTTTTCTAGCAGTTAAAATTTAATTTGAACCAAACTCATTTGAGGTTGACATTTTATGTTTTCTTGTCATTCTTATCAATGAAATTTTACTAGCTGACTGTGATACCAGATACATAATAGTAATACTGCAAAATAGATACTTCAAAATATTGAAGGTATTCTCTTTAAAAATATACTTTTTAGTAAAGCTCTAAGTGTGTCATAAACCTCAGTCTACCACTCTGGATTTTCAGTGTCAAATATGCAATAACTTGATTAAGGTCTTTGAGTAAAGTAAACCCAGATAAAACTTTGTTAGCAGTCCCTAAGGTGTAGCAGTAAGGAAACAATAAAAACCTTGTCCCATAGACATTAATGTGAGTAAATATCATAGTGCCAGCTCCTGGGAACGGGGCTGAGAGATAACACCAGGTGTTCCATTTAAATGAGATGGGCCTGCCAGTTAACTATTATTAGGACTCATTCAAATGCACTGAACTAAGTCTCTGTCTTGCTGATTATTCTAATTAAGCAGGCATGCCGTTTAGTAGGGTAATGAATAAGTGGAACTCTCTTATTTGGGGCACTCAATTTCTTGGTCCATTCTGCTCAGCGAATTGTAAGGTAGGAGTTTATTTTTTCTTCCCTCACTATACCAGTTTTCCCAGTATGGATTCTTGGGTCTTAATAATTACTTACATGAGAGTGATTTCTTTATTCTTGTGGTGCCAATTTCAGTTTGACCACCAAGGATATGTAGTTGAACAGTTCTAAACAAGGACCCATTCTTTAAAAAAAAATTTTTTTTTACAAATTTATTCATGAGAGAGAGGCAGAGATACAGGCAAAGGGAGAAGCAGGCTCCATGCAGGGAGCCCGATGTGGGCCTTGACCCCGGGTCTCCAGTATCACACTCTGGGCTGAAGGCGGCACTAAACTGTTGAGCCACCCAGGCTGCCCCACAAAGACCCATTCTTAAAGCTTCTCGGTACCAGTTGGTAAGGCAATATCTGGGAACTTATTTCACATTTCACATTCATATTCCTCTATAGAAAATGTTAGTTATGGTTACATCTAGGTGATAGGATTATAGATCATTTTTATTTTCCTATGTGAATTTTTATATTTAAAACATTTAGCCGTTTTCTAATAAGGAAAAAATAGATACTATTTTTAAAAATTGATCCTTTTTATTTGGCACATTTAAATAAGAGCAGTGAAAATGAGTGTTTTAGAAATCAAGAACTGATAGTATAATTACTTAAAGAAATAGCACGGAATCCAAAGCAGAATAACTAGATTTCCTTCTTCCGTGAAATGTTTAGCTATCGTTAGTACTGCCTTTTTGTTTTCTTTCACATTTCTTTCAGCAGAAGTGCCTGTTATCCATCTGTTTCTCTTACAATAAACATAGATAATAGACACAGAAAAATCTCACAGTTAAAAGAAACCTTAAATTTCAGCAGTTCTCACAGCTTTATTTTACAAATGATGGTACTTGAGTTCCAAGAGTTTATGTTGAAGTGGCAGGGTTCTCTCCTGATTTGTAGGCAAGGTTGCCTTGACCATAGACCGTTTTATTGCTTAATTTTTGGAAATGAGGAACTCTGGACAAAGCAGTACTATTTTTGTAATATGACATTCCTGCTTTGACAGTGTTAATCTGTGACCTCTCAATTCATTTATTGGTTAGAAAACCTTAGGTCTGTTATTACCTCTTCCAGAAGTCACAGGCTTGACCCAGGTTGAATACTTGAAAATACTTCTCTAACCAGGGCTTAAAATCAGATGACTTTTTCCCTCTCACTCATACCTATGATAAAGAGTCTGTCCCCTTTATTTTATCATCTTCAGTGAAATTATCTTTTTTTCCCCTGCCAGCCCAATAAGAAAAATAATATGACATTGAAGTATGAAAGATGAGTCTGAAGATTTAGAAGTAATAGAGGAATGAGTGAGAAGAATTGCTTGTCCTTTATCCTGGGTTCTGTGCAGCTGCGAAGACCCAGTCCAACAGATGCAGCTGTTTAGGCCTGCTTTGCTTTGTAATTTTTCCAGCAGCATTTCCCTTAAAAAGTGTCATTGACTATTATGATCATTTATCTTATGTAAAAATAGAGTGCTATTTAATTTGAATAAAGTTACTCTTCTTAACTGTCTTCTCACAATAGCAAAATGAAATAAAGGGAACTTTTGAGTTCTTGTAACTATAGTCTTGGCTGCAGTTCTACCAGATGCACTGTTTTCTCATGTGGTTTGACCGTCCCAGCCATTGTAGACAGATTTTACCAACCTTCATTTGTATTAATCCGTTCGAATTCACCTGGTGTGAAAAGGCAGGATAGCTCTGTGGATTTTTTGTTTGTTTTAGCTTGTTTGTTTGTTTGTCAGAAGATAAGTCCTCAGTTTATCTGTTTGAAAGGAGAAAAGGAAGTGAATCATTAACATCTCTAAGCCAGTAGCTCCCTAATTTTTTTCCTTCCCAGGCTCACTGGGAAGCAGTGCAAGGTGATGGCCAGCAACCTCTTTAATTCTTAGCCTGTAGAGATAATAGTGCTCAAAAAACTGACTTGGAAATGTGTGTTTATTTTCAGTGAGGTTGGTTTGAGCTTGGAAGTTCTTAATAATATCTTCTTTACTGAGATCTTGAGCCAGTTGAGTGATGAGATGAAAAGGTTAGTGCATGGAGGCCAGAATATTCACCTTTGTTTTTATGAAAGTTATGTCTTTATGAGCAATACTGAACCTGAGACGTAGCAGCCTTAGCTATTATACAACAGGGCTGGACCAGGAGGCCTCTCTCTTAGCGAGTCTGGGAGGAGTCTTCTCTAAAATCAGTGGCATGGGGGAGCAGATTGGGATATGCGTTTCCCTAAAAGCACCTCACTTTGAAGACCAGAAGCAATCTCTGTTTTCATGCGCAGTTCTCCTTCCAAACTCATAATATGGTGAAAAGTGAAAGAGGGAGTAGGGATAGGCCAGGGTGTTAGAGCTAGTGAAATTCTTCCCCATGGAGAGAAATATTAAAAATAGGGCATTTCCCACATCACCATGCATATTGTTATTTTCTCCATTAGGATATTTCATCTTAAAAGCAATACTTTATTATTTTATGTAACAATATATCATGACCTTTAATATCAGATAATATTTATCCTTCCTTATTTATTTTATTTTATTTTCTAAAATAAAAGCATAATTGAAGACATATAGAGGGGATAAAAAACCTCTTCTTTCCCTTGACTGACTGCCAAGTAGAGCAGTTTGTGCCAGTTGGCAACAATATCTTACATGCCATTGTTCCATGCTATAAAGAATTAGGGGATGTTCTGATCATATCCAGAGTTGCAGCAGACGTCTGAATCTGATTTATTTATTTTCTTGGGAACTGCAGATGGTCAAGTCTCCCTTTCATTGCCTTTGGGATCAATCCATTTCCTGAGCTGATGAAACTAACTAGCTTGCTCTTCTTGGTACACCTGTCCCTGTTGCCTGAAAAGACTGCTGATTTTCCATCAACATTTGTTTTAAGGTCTTATGGCAGATGTTTGATTGAACTACCTGTCCAAGGTTAAATTCTTGGGGGGGAAGGGGGGGACCTGGACAGTAGATGTGATTATAATGGATATGCTCATATATATGACAAGGTAAACTTTTCCCATTAACTTTCCCAGATAAGCTTTTTTCTTATTGTTAAATCATAATAAATATCAATTTTTGTAGGTCATAATCCAGTATCTGCAACATCATGTGGTTCAACCTATTATCTGAATTCATTCAAATTTCTTAATAGGCTGTCTACGTGCTCTAGATAACCTTAAATGCTTGTGTGTATATACACACAATGCACATAAATTTACATGTATATGCATAACATTTAAAGTATATATATATTATATGTTACATGTATGTGTGTATATGTAGCTGTTAAAGTTTTTATGAACATGTAGATCAGCATGTCCTGAATATGTAAAACAAGTGTGCCTTATTACATTAAAAGAAGCTTATAGGTTAAAAGTTAGCTGCAATGTGGAATCTGAAAACAAAGCATGTCCAGTCATGAGGAAGTAAGAGTTTAAAAGGCAAAATAATACCTTAATATTATCATGAAAATAGGCCTGAATTTTCAGTCCCCTTGAAAAAAGTCTAGTGGTTCCCAAGTAGTCCTTGGACTATCATTTGAGAACCTTGACTTAATAAAATATGCTAATACAGTAGAGCATAATAGGTGTGTGTGTGTATGTCTGTGTGTTGGTACAGTATTCTATATAGGGTGGTACTTCTTTGAGGAAGTAGACTTTGAACCAATGGGTGGTGATAAAGAGGAACCAGCTATGTGGCCACTTTAGAGAAGAACGTGTCTTCAAAGGGAGCAGCCAAGTCAGGTGCACTGAGCAGAAAGGAGCTGAGGGGTCTTCTTTATTGGCTTATTCGGATAATTTGATAATCTCTTCATAGAAAGATAGCTTTGTCAATTTCAGTCACATGAAATGACTTCAGTTTTTATTTAATAGAAGGTTTGACAGAACAAGGAATATGATTGTATCACACTGCTAGTTTACTAATTTCCATTCTGTTCCTGCCTGTGGAGTCTAGGGGATATGGATGGTCCCTGTTTCTTTTAATGCTAACTTTGAAGATTTAAATTGCAGGGTAGAGTCATAGCCATTTTTTTCCAACTCAATAAAATATAGTTATTAAGATGTATAGTAATTAAGCAACTAAAATATTTGCTATTTTTTTACTTGTGAACATTGGAAAGATGTAATTTGTTAGAATTAGCTGTGTGTATGTTCATGTCAGATAAATTTCTGGTACAGTTATGGTTAGTTATTTGTCTTTAAGAAATTCTCAGGTAGAACTTGAATTTGTTGTTCAAAAAAGTAGCAGAATTTGCAAGTATATTTTATTCCAGAATATGCCTGAGAAAATATTTCTGGAAGGGTAACTTATTTAATATTCATTATCTACTTAAATTTACTTGTTCAACATCTTTAGAATCCTTTTATAAGAATGTTTATTGGTTACCTTATTTTAAAAAGTCTACGAAAACCGTGTATGGAGGTATACTCTTGGTATCAGATTTGTAAAATTTTAATTAAAAAATCCTCAACCTCTTTTGTCCATCTACCTCATTATGTGGCAACCTGTCCTATTAGGGAAGGGTTCTTAGTTTTCATGTACCTTAATATTATCATTCATGGCAACCATCTTATTTAAGTGCAGCTTTCTGTCCTCACTAGCTATGAAATACAGATAGTCTACAATGCGTCTCACCAAGGGAACTTCTCAGGGAATTGTTAGATCTCAGGCTGTAAGAATTTGATTAACTACTTTCTCTGAAGTCACCAGAGTTACCTTCTCTGCCTAGCCATCTGTGAAAATTGGTAACTAGTATAGGAGAACTGGGCAGGATGTGTGAAACCTATCCAAGTGTTAAAATGCTACCTTTTATGGCGTTTTGTTTCTAACATGACCCTTTCTGGTTTTGCTACTTAGGATTCATTTTTTTAAAGATTTTATTTATTTGTTAGAGCTAGAAGGAGCAGGGGTAGGGGCAGAAAGAGAGGGAGAAGCAGACTCCTTGCTGCACAGGGAGCCCAGTGTCTGCCCGGATCCCAGGACCTGAGATCAGGACCAGAGCCAAGGGCAGATACCCAACTGACTGAGCCACCCAGGTGCCCTACTTACGATTTATTTCTAAGTATTTTCTGAATCATTTCAAAACCTTAGTATATGAGGTCTGACTCAAATGCCACTTTCTTCAGGGAGTCTTCCTGAATCCTCCTGTGCTTCTCTTAACATTGTTTTTTAACAACCAGTTAGTTCCTCTGAAGGATACTTTTTTTTCAAAGCACTACAACAATACCTTTTATTGTCATGCCAGTCACATTGTGCTTTGTGTTAGAGTTATGTGTAGACTGTAAGCTGCTGAGCTGTGGTGCTGGGAGTAATGTAAAATGTACATGTCTTGGATTTAGACATTGCTGGATTTAAATCCATTTTGATGTTAGGAATCTTTTGTAATTTCTTTGACCTTTAGTTTCTTCACTTGTAAAATATGGTAAATATATATTTTGTTTGGTAATTACATGAGATTTTGTCTGTAAAATGTATAAAATATATTGAATGCTCTATAAATGTTTAGTTCGCTTACTTTTCCCTTGTGGCCTGGATGTCAGGATTAAGGTTTTATTCATCATTAATCTCACAAAGTGCCATGCTTAATCTATTATTTCGGGTTTCTAGAAAAAAATGAAATTCTGCTGCCTCTTTTTAAGCATTGGGAGCATTATTTCCATTTTTATCAATGACCTAATCTGGGAATCATTTGGCTCAAAATATTACATAGTTGGCGAATGAGTAAGTTGTCTAGGGAAAGGAAAGGAGGGGGTGGGTAAGGTCTTGGAGGATAGTTCTCCAGTCCTGAGGGAAAGAAAAGTTATGTCATGTTTGAGAGACTTAGCCAAGTATAGTTAAGTATGGCTGTAGAGTAGTTAGAGAAGGAGGAAGTAGGAAAATAGACATAACTTGAGCGTAGATGGTCTTTGTAGACATATTAAGGATGTAAGACTTTATCCTCAGAGATGTGAGAAGTACTAAAGTATTTTAAACATCAGGGTAATAATAATCAGATTTATATAATTTAATTATCCATTAGTTATATAGTGGAGAAAAGGTGAGTTTGTAAGAGTGACAACATAGAGATCAAATGAAGATGCCATGATACTAGTATCGGAGATATTTTAAGTGTGTGTATGTGTGTATACACGTGCAAATATGTATGTACATAATGTATATAAATATAAGCATAAAATATCTTAACTTGAATGTCAATTTCTTTTCTTTGAGTGATGCTATAATAAGAGGTTGTTTACTTTTATTTATTTTTATATTCTGGTTTTTCCACAATAATTATTATATGTGTGAAAATGAAATATTATAACTTTTTATAATAGATTACACAGGCTTCCATTCATGGAATGAATAAGTCATGGGGATGAAGGGTATGGTCTGAAGGAGTATAGTCAGTGGTTCTATGGTGATAGAAGGTAGCTACACTTGTGGTGAGCCTCGTATAATGTACAGTTGTTGAATCACTGAAAAAAAAGGATTCTTTGTACAATGTTATTTTATATTTCCATTAATACATATACTAAGGTAGTATTGATTTTGACAATTACATAGAATCTTTTTTATTTAATTGTACAATACTTTAACCATTTCCATGTACTTTTTTTTTTTTGAGAATTTCTGCTCATTTCAACGATTTCCTCTCCTTTTAGTATTTTGAGTACTCTTTATACTCTCTTGTTTTCCACGTTATTTCTTAAGCTACATTTATTTTTCCTGGCTCAATTTGAATAAAGCTACATTTGTTTATATTGTGAATTTTTATATTGGTTTGATTTTTTTTTGATAGTGGTTTCTACTTTCTGTCCAAGGATGTAGTAGTCAAATACTCTTCTCACATGCAGTTTACTACGGTTGAATGTCTGTATACTTCCTCCATCTAATTTCAAGTAGTAAGTAAAAATCTGCAAGTACAGCAAACAGTGCTACAAGTGTTATTTCTTGCACTAAGCACCTTTTTGTTTGGAGAATACATAGACAGTTCCCAAACAGGACTTGCCACTAGCACATTGGTTTTACTAATTTATATTCCTAGACCCTACCTAGGTGTTTTTAATTTAGTATCTTTGTATGGGACTTGGACATAGATATTCTTCACAACCTTTGCAGATGATACCTGTATGATCCAGTAGATTTATTTACCATGTATGGGCATTGCCCTGCACACTTTAGACACTTTAATTCATTTAATTCTCGCATTCCTACAAGTACTGCTATTACTACCGTTACTTCCTATTTTATGCGAGAACAAACTGAGATACTACTTTTCACACAGCCATAGTGGTGGAGCTTGGCTCTGCACCTGGGCAGGGTGATTCTGGAATGCAGTCTTTTAACCACTGTGAGATCAGCTCCTAGAATGTATCTGTCAAGATGTATTAGGCCACTGAGAGTTTTTTTTCTAAGACTTGGGTAGATTTGATGGTTTTACATGGAAAACATTGATGAAAATTATTAGAACAGAAGGATAGGTTGACTTGGTGAAATAAAGATCAGAGAAATAAAGATCAGAGAAATAACCACAAACAGCTTTTCAGGGATTTAGAAAGTGAGCTGCTCTGTTTTCTTGCATGTACATACATCTTTGACTTAGGGGCTGTATGGTGAAGAATGTGCAAAGCATTTTCCTATCATTTTTAAGCAGTTTCTGTTTCACAGTGTAAAGTCTGGTGCTGTGGACTGAACTGTGTTCCTTTAGAACTTACATGTTGAAGTCCTAACCCCAGTGTGATGTGATGGTGTTTGAAGGTGAGGCCTTTGGGAGATGATTAGGTTTAGGTGAGCTCACAGGATTAGTGCTCTTTTGAGAAGACAGCAGAAAGCTTACTCTCTCTGTCTCCACCATGTGAGGAAACAGTGACAGGATTGTCATTTATCATGATCAGGAATAGAGCCCTCATCAAATGCCTACACCTTGAACTTAATACTTGCCAGTTTCCAGAACTGTGAAAACATAAATTTCTGTTGCTTAAGTTACCCAATGCTGCTTAAAACTGTGCATATTATGGCCATTTTCTTGTGTCAGTTTTTATGGTTATTTTTCATAACAGATCAATCTAAACCTCCACTAGCATATACTCTTCACATATTTTTTCTTTTTCGGAAAAAAAGAGAATACTTTGAAATTACTGTTATTTTCCAAAGTTGACTACTTTTTCATTGTAGGCATCCATAATCATACGAAGCCAAAATTTGGGGCCTTGATTTCCATTACTTTTTTGATACATCAGTCTTACATAGCTTGGAGATTTGCTTACCGTATTTTAGATTAAAAAAAGCATATGGCTTTATTTAATGGAATAATTGAGATAAACAGTAAACATATACCTTACTCATGGAAAAAAGCAAGATGGCTGGCAGAAGATAGAATCAGGAAAAGGGTGTTCTGAGTACCTGAGAGATTTCATCTGTGGGTAGGAGTGAAAACCCTTCAGTCCTTAGCACAGTCTAAGAGCTTTTGCCTAATTCTTGGGCTTAAAACATGGGGAGATGGTAGCCTGACTGCTATAGTACAGTAGTATATAGGAGACTAATAGTGTTCCCTCTGTTTTTAGAAGCATATTACTTTATAATTTATTTGACTATCTTATGGGCATAATGAACGGGTCTGTATTTCCAACGAAGCATATTAGTATGACTTTATCCCTTTTTTTATATCTGTATTTTCACACAGTTATTCATTTACATCTGTTTTCTTTCTTATGGAATATTTCTTAGAAATAACTGTAAGTTCATTTATTTCCACATCACATTGATCTATTTTAAGATGTAGTATGGAGAAAGCTCTGTAACTAAGTGGTTAAAAGTTCAGTGTCTGTAGTTAGCACAATTTGCTATATAATTTGAAGGGCCTACTAAGTGAAAATTGCTAGGCTCTTTGTTCGAAAATATTTAGGAATATAAATATTTATTTATTTATTCATGAGAGAGGCGGAGACACAGGCTGAGGGAGAAGCAGGCTCCCTGCGGGGAGCTCTAGCCGACTCCATCAGGGACCTCAGGATCATGCCTTGAGCCAAAGGCAGACACCCAACCCCTGAGCCACCCAGGTGAAAATGCTTAGGAATTTAAGGCCAGAGACAATAGAACACTTACCCAAACATTAGCCCTTTCTGAATGTGGGGCCCTGTGCATAGGTTGCATGCCTGTGAAGCTGGCACTGATGGTTAGAGCTGGTAGATAGGAGGAAGATATTACTGCAGGTAATATGATTGCCCTTTCACAGATGAAAAGTAAGATTTTGAGAGGTTAAGTAATTAGCTAAATAGAAGTTGATTCGGATTTGAATCTAGGTAATCTGAGAACAGAGTGCTCCTAATCATGAACAATACTAAATTCTACAATACTGAATCCTAGAAAAAAATAAAACCAAAGGAGAAAGTGAACCCTAACTTTGGGAGATAAATATTTAGATGGGATTTAAATGCCTGTGAGAATTAAGCATATCAAATAAATGAATAAAACAGATTAGGGATCATTATAGCAGGATTGGTGGGAATTGTGGCAAACTGGAGCTCATTTACAACGTGCAAATCCATTTAAATCCAAAGTGCTTTATGCAAAATTGTGAGCTAAATTTAGCCATGGAGAGGAGGCAGTTCGTGATCCTAAGACCCTTGGTTTAGATACTGTGAGTAATCATATTCATTATCTTTCTTTGTTTTAATCCCACTTTTCCTAAATAACAGCCTTTGAAATGAATGTGTGTGTGTGTGTGTGTGTGTGTGTGTGTGTGAGGGTTGATTAAAGAGCCTTCTAAAGTGTAGCAATAGCAGTCATATTAAAAAAAAAAAAGAAAGAAAGCTTTCCTTCTATTTGTTGAAAAGGAATTTATAGCATCTGCTCCAGTGATAGAGTAAAGCATCCTGGTTTGGTGTATACCAATTGTACAAAGAGCCTTTCTAGTTTTGATGCTTTTGGCTTTTGTCAATTGATTTTTTAGGGTTAACTAACTAGGTGCTCAAAATTGCCACATATTTTTCTTGTACTTCAAACATATAAAACCTTTCTGGCACCCAGAGCTAGGATCTGAAAATGTTAAGCATTAAGCAAAATGGATTAGTCTTCAGAAGGGGAGCTTCAGACTGTCAGTGCCAGAGGGGTTAATGGAAAACAGTGTGTCATATTTGCCATTTCCCCTATATTATCTTGCCCAGAACACCTGCTTAATGAACTAGACATAAATTATCATACTATAAGCACATTCTTTAATAAAAAGCCTTGTGGAAGCATTCCTTCTTGTTGAAATAATAAACTCAGAAAAAATGATTTTGATGAAGTTTTCTCAGATGCTACATGCAAAAAATGTAAAAAATTGATTGATGACTGGACTGTATTTTTCCATTTTCTGGGAGTAATAAAAATCATTTTATGATTTTAAGTGGCTTATTTCAACTGGAATTTGAATTTTGCTTTGTCAGGGTTGTAGGTGCTTTTGATTAGGTAAATTCTTAAGCCCGTAAATGATCCTTTAAAGGTTTTTTCCTCTCAAATTTCTTTTACTTGTAATAATTCCTTAATTTTCCTTTCTCAGTTTTCCCTTTGATGTAGCAAGATGAGGTACATAGAGGGTAAATATTACTGTAGTTATTTATATCTCAAAGGAAGCATTCTTTAAATAATCGATATACTTAATGATGCTTATATTCATTAAGCACAAATTTTGCTAATTAGGAATATATGGATAAATATTGGTATTAAGTCCACAAGTCATGCTGAAACATGATGCTTTTTTCTTTTAAATGTTTTAATATTCTATTAGAATTTTGGAAAATAGGTAAAGCTAAATGGAATCACCAAACCAAATAGTATGTCTTTTTAAAAATGATTTGTATGTATGAGAAATGAATTGAAATCCACTACACAAATTAATATTTCCCTTTTTCAAGTCTAAAACATTTCTTTCAAAGCATTGTTTATTTTTATTTCATTCATATTGCTCTATCCCTCCTGATCCTACTGCTGCTTATACCCTCCTGTCTGTGGCTAAAAAAATTCTTCATGATTTAAGGGGCATTAAAATCAAGGGGGAAGAGATTCCCAAACACCTTATCCAAATATTTTCTTTCGCTGAGAATGTGCAGCTAATAATCTTCACATGAAATATCAAAAAGATATCAAAAATACTTTTTAAGAACCCACAAAGTGGGGCTCTGGGGTGGCTCAGTCAGTTAAATGTAGGACTCTTGATTTCTGCTCAGGTCATGATCTTGGGGTCCTGAAATACAGCCCTGTATCGTACTCCGTGCTCAGCAGGGAGTCTGCTTGAGATTCTCTCCCCGCCCCCCCGCCCCCTACTCTCTGTCTCTCCCTTTCTCAAATAAATAAGTCTTTAAGAAAAAAAACCCACAAAGCAATGAACAGTGATAATAGTTCTGCCCCCTTGTTTTGTATTGTATTGCTTTCGGGAATTTCCCTACATCAGAATATTGATTTTAAATGCTTCAGTGCCAGTGGTACCCAGATTTCATAGGCTGGCCTTAAAATATAGGATACTTCTTCATTGACAGTTTGTCATATAATCATCCAATTTACATTTTTAAGTAGTTGGAATTATAATTATAATGAATTAGCAACAATTTTTACTTAGACTCACTTTGTTGCCCTCTAAAATTAAAGTTTATTGGCAGAGGAGATGCTACTTGGTATTTTTAGAATCAGAATGTAAAGGTTTAAGGAAAACTGCCAGAAAATTGAGTATTACTGTTTTCAGATGCAGAGGGCCTGAGATTACATTATGTCATCAGTGTTATAGAGAGAAACACATACAGAGCTACCCATCAATGATATTTTCAAAATGTCTGTGAGGGGCTTGGGGTCTAGACTAGAACTATTTCTTGTAACTAACTGGGAATAGAAAATACTCTTTAAATTTGATTGAATATTTTTTGAGTCTGTGATGTAAAGTGTTTTTGCATATGAATTCATTCATTTTAGTAAATAAATCATAGGTTTGCTGTGGATTGTTAGAGAGTGGTAGAGACTTGTTATGGTTTGAAAACCTTCCCCAACAGCCAGCTGTCTTGTTACTATTGATAATCAGAGAGTAGAGTTGGGTTTCTGAGTCACATCCCTCAAGCCAGGTGGTCTCCTTGTGTATCAGAGCAAATTATATTTTGTACCCAAATGTTAAACAGAGCAAATTGTGCCTATACCTTGTTTTTGTACACATTTAAAAATATTTCAAGTAGCACATATACAATCCAATTTTAATAAAGAAAAAAAGTAAAAGTGGGGACGCCTGGGTGCCTCAGTGGTGATCGTGGGTCCCAGGATCGAGTGCCGCATCGAGTTCCCAGCAAGGAGCCTGCTTCTCCCACTGCCTGTCTCTGCCTCTCTCTTTAGATCTCTCATGAATAAAGAAATAAAATCTTAAAAAAAAAGAAAAAAGTAAAAGTGGATACTAGATCATTAAAAAGGTCTATAAGGTGAACTTATTAATTGTATAATTTATTAGTTTTGGGGAAATAGGTATGAAGTTCCATAGTTTAGTTGATTATCTGTTGATTCAAAAAGCTATATTCTTACAAAGGATGTGGTTGGGAGGAAGCATGTATGAAGAGAACTCTCAATTAAGCAATTACATAAAATGGGCTTTATATTTGGTATACTGACTTATGGTGAATGTGATCTTGAGAAAATATTTCAAAAAGACAAAGATTTTCTAAGAGGCTAAAGAAAAAGATTTTAATATAAAACTTAAAGTATAGATGACTAAATAATAATTAGTGTATACTTCTATGAACCAATAAGAATTTTCAGGGGCTGGGTTGCAAATATCTCAGGACTGAACTATCAGTGAATATTTAAAATGTTGGGGAAAAATCCTTATTATTGTACTGAGCAAGGGTCATATGCTTATATTATTAAAAATAAGGTGTCATTCTATTTTGGCATTTTAAAAGACAAGCTTCTACTTTTAGTTTGATCTGCTGATCTTTATAAATATCTCTTGTACAGAGACCAGAATTTTTCACCACCAAGAGCTTTGCATCCTTCTAACCTATGTACAGAGATTTTTGGACACCTTCACATTATGGAACATATTGTATAACTTTTAATTAGAAGTTCCAGCTTACAGATTTGAAAAGATTTTACATTTTTTATATTTTTCTTGGGAATTAGTTTGTGTGTCAAGAAATGTATCCCACAGTGAGGATTATGATACATTAATTAACACTTGGTTATGATACTAGAACTTGCCAAAATATCACAGTAGGTGAGAATAAATATAACAAACACAATTCAAACCCTGTCATTTTGTGAATGAGGGGGCTTACATCATGACATGCATTGTAAAATCTAATTAAAAACAAAGATTATTATTACTATTATGATTCTTTCTCAGTCTATTTTGTTATTCTGCGATTACATCTGTTTTAATTTTTATTTCTTTTTAGTTATGTGCTAGTCAGTGTATTTTTTGGTTATAAATTTAATTTTGTTACTTTACGGTTAATAAAATTAGTTCTTCTAGGCCCTTTAACCATGTACAAGCATTCTGTGGGAAGTCGAATTTTGATGTTAGGATTTACTCATTAGTAAATTCAATTATCTTTAAGCAACTGACTAAATATAAGTAATTTATGTTCTTATTCATCATTATATTTGTTTTGTTTAAAAATCCACGTAGTTCTTGAAACACTACACACAGGAGAGAATGCAAAGGATTCTTTTGTCAAGTCAGGTATACACAAAGCAAAGCTCTTACTCAGGATATGCTTTATTAATAATTATCCAGTAGCAAGAGACACAGGTAAAGCAAGAAGATGTTCAGATCCCCTGGTATGATTCCTCAGCCCTATGTTCTCTCACTGGAAGGCACTCTGAGTCAGATTAACAGATGAAGTATATAGGTAGTTTACTTAGGAAGGAAGAGCATTTTAAGTCAGAAAAGATTTGAATTTTATGATCTGTTGTGGACTGCCCTTTCCAAATCATATGTTGAAGCCAATCCTCAATATAGTTATTATTAGATATGCGGCTTCTAAGGAAGTAATTAAGGTTGAATGAGGTCAAAGTGGTGGGATCCTCATTGAACTGGATTAGTGTTTTTATAAGAAGAGACAATGGAGAACTCTGTTGGCATCCACACACTGAGGAAAGATCATGTGAAAATCCAGAAAGAGGGAAGCCAGGTACAGGTCAGGAAGAGACCTCTCAGCAGGAACTGAGTCTGTAGGTACCAATGATCATGGAATTCTAGCTTCCAGAACTGTGAGAAAATAAATTAATGTTGTTTAAGCCACTCAGTCTTTAGTGTTTGTTAATAGCAGTCCTAGAAGGCTAATACATGCTGATATAGTTACAATCCTTGTGGACATTTTCTAGGGAGCCAAGGCTAGTAAATTTATAGATTATAGGTTTGTTTACCATAGGTGTATTTGAAAACCAGGTACATTCTGATAAAAGCATATGGAAGAAAAGGAATCTCCTGCCAGCAAAAACCGTTTAGCATATTTACAAGGAGATTATGAGAAGGAACACATGCTTGCTTTCTTTTCTAGGAGTGTCCATAACCAAAATCCCTTCACAGATAAAGGATATAAATGAATTAAAGATCTGTTGCTTATATAATTCTTATTTCACTGTTCACATGCTTCTCTTACTCTATTTAAGGTATGTTTGTTATCAGACCTATAAAATAACACTTTTTAAAATATATAGTGTGCTTATTATATGAAAACATTCCATTTCATAAAATGTTTAACTTTGATGAACATCTCAAGTATTTAACAGAAATTGCTGTAATATATTTTATATTTGAGCTATATTTGATTAATTGTTAAAACATATTTACTCTCTTCCTCTCCTCTTCATGGGCTCAGCATATTTCCTCCTCTTTGATTTTTGGTTTAGCCCTATGACTTGCTTTAGTAATAGGATGGACAGAAGTAACAGCCAATTCTCAGCCCAGGCCCAAAGTAGCCGTCAATATTTTTGCTTGCTCTCTGGAGGTTCTCTTATCAACCTGGAAGGAATACAGCCAAACTAACACTCTGGATTCAGGAAAGGAGGGTAAGACATGTAAAGCAGAGCCAAACTTCTGTAGCTAACCAAATCCAGCCCACATCAGACAAAGAGACCCTCAGATGCATGAGTAAGCCTATTCTTAATCAGTGGAGCTACTCAGATAAACTCAACCTAGACCAGTAAATAGAAGGATGAGCATAAATTATTGTTGTTTCAAGTGACCGAATTTTAGAATGGTTTGTTATAGAGTATTTTGTAGTAGTAGGTACAACATATATGCCTATATGAGGGGTATATCTTCAGAACTAGAAATGTTCAGACAATGACTATTTTCCTCATTCAGTACATTACAGATTTCATTCTTTACTGATATTTTTGATATATATTTCATGGTAAAATATAGTGTAAGTCAGTATGTGTCTCCATTTATAATTTCTACATTTAGAAATGTATCCAAGCATGACAACATCTGAAAACATTAATCTTAGTAGTCTACTTTTACTTTATTTGTTAATTGCATCCATCTATATAAGCTATAGATATGAATGTCTTATTTTTACAGAGACACAAAGTTCAAGATTATGTAGTCCACTGCTTAGAATACTGAAGTCAAATACATGAGTTTTGTCTCTGCTGAACACTCTCTTTATAGAAGAATTCTAGGTGTATACCTTCCTAAAAAGATTTTGGGTATGTTCTGTGTGCTCCTTTATTGCTATATGAAGCTTCAGGATTCTCTACAGTAAGTCACAAAACTTACATTCTGCAAGTTAAAATTATTTATGATGTTTCTTGCCAGTGTTAAAGTAGGAAAAACATTTCCTGAGGGTACTTCAGAAGTAGACTACACTTGTTTTAACTTTTTACTTTACCCAAGAAAATATCTATCTTCTCAGATTGTTGATGTACATGGTAGTGTACATAATAAGAAATATAGTTGTATTTTAGATACTTACCAAAGAGTAAAATCTGGATCCTGAGAGCTGCTCAATAGCTATAAAAATCATATTGAAAACAACTTTATTTGCTTAAGCATAGCTGATCCACCTACTTCTCTAGACATTCTAAGTACATGTCAAGAGCTTCAGAGAGTTTCCTACCCAGCTCCCTGTTACTGAATTTTTTGGTGAGTTGTCATCATCTTATAGTAAGATTTTAGAAGAAACTTCTCTGTGAAGGTCATTGTACTTATTTTGAGTTGTTGATATTGTTTAGTATATAATAAAGAATTTTCTCCTTGGAATCTCATAGTACATATTTTTTTTCAATCCTACTTGTGCAACCATATTTTCTTGTCTCAAATTTTCAAATTTTAAATTCATTTGGGATTGTATGACACTTGTATTTTTGAAAGCCACTCTGAGACTTACAATTATATAGCAAAGTGTAAAATATGGATATAAATAAAAAACTGGTTGAAGTGTGACAAAGTGAGACAAACATCAGGATGTCCTTTCTATATCACATTAAATTATGAGATGGAGATGGATTCTTCCACACATATTTCATTCCTCTGCATAGCTGTTAATTTAACTACCTGCTTGTTTTGGCATTAGGTTAACAAGAACAAATGCGTAGAACTGCTCTCTGGTTTTTCTTTTCCTCTGGAATATAAAGGAGAAAGTATGGCCCAGAGAACATTTGCAGAATGATATTCATAAAATCTGTCAAGCCTCACCACTGATTCATGACATCCCGTGGCCCTTAAGACACAAAAAATTACATAATGCACCCAGATTTTTATTGGGTAGCAAAAGAGGAAACATTTTGCACAGAGCCATCACTCTTGCACAGTAATTCAAATGATTGCCTTATTTTGTTAGACTCCTATCAAGAGGCCTCATGTCAGTATTTCCAAATCATGCAGATTATTAGGCACATATCCCTCATAAGCCTTAAACAGGCAGCAATTAAAAGTTTAAAAAGTAAAAAATACATAAATGTTTTTAATTATCTATAAATCTATAAATGTGAATTAATTATTTTTGGATATACTCTAAAATGTTCCATTTTTCTCTGTATAGAAATCTTTATGTGATTTGAACTATATATATTTTAAGATTTTGAGGTCATTCTTTGGCTCAAACTAACCTGCCTGAATTAGCTAAGTACATATTTTTTTTTTTAAAGAAACGAAAGAAAAAAAAATACAGTTGTTAAGGAACATTTGTTTTGGAATGCACACACATATAAGAGTTGTTTTTAAGGCATGCCTAAACATTATTCAAATTCTGTGGTATTTATATTTTTGCTTTTAGATACTGCATGGCATTTGTCTTTAGAGGGGATTTTTACTTCACTTTGCTTTTTAAACCCTAAGTAAGTTATTATATTACTAAATTAGCACAGTGCACTCTTTTTATTATGAAATTATCAAGTTAGAATAAATCAGGCAAGATTCAGCCTTGCAGAATAGGTCATAACATCAAATGTTTAGTATGGATGTCATCCCATTGGTCTGAAGAGGAAATGCTGCTCAGTGCAAGTTGATCCCACTGTGTGTTTGCAAGAGTGGTTGGGGCAGAATAATTAGAAAGATTACTGAGTGTGAAGAGCCTAGGACCAATGGTATCATGGGACAGTATTCTAAATTATCAAAATGTTGACATTCAAAAAGCAAAGATATGGAAATAGAACTGTTGTAATTTCCAGTTTGAAACTTCGATTTAACAATGTTTTAATGTTCTATATTTCCAGAAAAATAGTTGAAGAATTAAGACTATTTGTTTGCTTGTTAGCCTACAGCTCTCAATAGAAGCATTGCTTCCCCAGAGCAGTCTTCCTTGAAAACCACATCATCCTCCCAGTCTAGATCAGGTTTTGTTTTATTAATTTATTTTTAAAAGATTTTATTTATTCATTTGAGACAGAGAGGTACAGAGATAGAGAAGGAGAAGAGAAAAAGAGAGCGCATGAGCAGGGCAGAGGCAGAGGGAAAGGAAGAAGCAGACTCCCTGCTAGGCACGAGGAGCTTGAGCCCAGGACCCAGTGATCATGACCTGAGCTGAAGGCAGAAGATACTTAACTATCTGAGCCACCCCGGCTCCTCAGGTTTCATTTATTTTTTACTGTACTTTCAAAGAACCATGTTCCTTCCCCTTGTTGTAATTATATACTCATTTGTATATTTATTTGATAATTTGATTGTAAGTCCTTTTCTAAAGGTTTTATCACCAGAATCTGCAAAATGTAGGGACTGAATAAATGATATTTAACTTTATGAATGATGAAGAATGATTATTGCTGAATTCAGAGGTTAATCTTTTAACTATCAGAACATTATTTTTTTTCTTCAGAATTCTGGGCTGATGGTAGATACACGAGTGTTTCTTATTTTAAGACACATGTTAATATGTATTTTCTTTCATAGGTATAGTATATACTACATTTTAGAAAGACGTTTTCTATTATTAAAATGGCTGGCAAAGGTATTGGAACTTACCTTCTGTTGTGAGACAGTTCTGTTTTATCCGAATGTCTTCTGTGCTCAGGGCACTGACAGGTTTTGTCAGTTGTGTTTGAAATGCAGACAAATACATTCTTGGAATTTGAGAAAAGATACTTATCCGAACAAACAACAACCAAAAGGCAATAATGGAGAGAAGAAAGAAATAATGGAGTAGAAGAAATAAAATGGAAGTGAGAAATAACATGGTAGATACGGACCCAAATATATCTGTAATTAAATTGAATGTGAATAGAATAAATGTTCCATGTGAAAGTATAAAAATGTATACTGTATAAAGATATGAATTCCAATTAAATACCGCTTAAAAGATAATATCTAAAATAGCAGAAGTGAGAGAATTGAAAGTATAAAGGTGAAAAATAAGGGCACCTGGGTGGCTCTTGGTTAAGTATCTAATCATGGTTTCAGGCTCCTAGAATCTACCCCCACATCACGTTCCCTATCCCTCTGCGCTTCTCCACTGGGCATCCTGTCTTGCTATTTCTTTGTCGCTCAAATAAATAAATAAAATATTTAAAAAATAAGGTGAAAATAATATAGTGCAATCTGGTGTGGCTACATTAATATGACCTAAAATAGATTTAAAAGAAAAATCATTACTAGACTTAAAGAAGGTCATGTTGTAAGGAGAAAAAATTTAAATAATGAGAAGTATTTAAAATTTTTTTTTGTATTTAAAACAATTTTAACTTATGGATCTTACAACAGCTTCAAAAAAATTTATTTTTAATAAATTTATTTTTTATTGGTGTTCAATTTACCAACATACAGAATAACACCCAGTGCTCATCCCATCAAGTGCCCCCCTCAGTGCCCGTCACCCATTACCCCCAGCCCCCGCCCTCCTCCCCTTTCACCACCCCTAGTTCGTTTCCCAGAGTTAGGAGACTTTATGTTCTGTCTCCCTTTCTGATATTTCCCACACATTTCTTCTCCCTTCCCTTATATTCCCTTTCACTATTATTTATATTCCCCAAATGAATGAGAACATATAAAGTTTGTCCTTCTGCGATTGACTTACTTCACTCAGCATAATACCCTCCAGTTCCATCCACGTTGAAGCAAATGGTGGGTATTTGTCATTTCTAATGGCTGAGGAATATTCCGTTGTATACATAGACCACATCTTCTTTATCCATTCATCTTTCGATGGACACCGAGGCTCCTTACACAGTTTGGCTATTGTGGACATTGCTGCTAGAAACATCGGGGTACAGGTGTCCCGGCGTTTCATTGCATCTGTATCTTTCGGGAAAATCCCCAACATTACAATTCCTGGGTCGTAGGGCAGGTCTATTTTTAACTCCTTGAGGAACCTCCACACAGTTTTCCAGAGTGGCTACACCAGTTCACATTCCCACCAACAGTGCAAGAGGGTTCCCTTTTCTCCGCATCCTCTCCAACATTTGTGGTTTCCTGCCTTGTTAATGTTCCCCATTCTCACTGGTGTGAGGTGGTATTTCATTGTGGTTTTGATTTGTATTTCCCTGATGGCAAGTGATGCAGAGCATTTTCTCATATGCATGTTGGCCATGTCTATGTCTTCCTCTGTGAGATTTCTCTTCATGTCTTTTGCCCATTTCATGATTGGATTGTTTGTTTCTTTGGTGTTGAGTTTAAGAAGTTCTTTATAGATCTTGGAAACTAGCCCTTTATCTGATAGGTCATTTGCAAATATCTTCTCCCATTCTGTAGGTTGTCTTTGAGTTTTGTTGACTGTATCCTTTGCTGTGCAAAAGCTTCTTATCTTGATGAAGTCCCAATAGTTCATTTTTGCTTTTGTTTCTTTTGCCTTCGTGGATGTATCTTGCAAGAAGTTACTGTGGCCGAGTTCAAAAAGGGTGTTGCCTGTGTTCTCCTCTAGGATTTTGATGGACTCTTGTCTCACATTTAGATCTTTCATCCATTTTGAGTTTATCTTTGCGTATGGTGAAAGAGAGTGGTCTAGTTTCATTCTTCTGCATGTGGATGTCCAATTTTCCCAGCACCATTTATTGAAGAGACTGTCTTTCTTCCAATGGATAGTCTTTCCTCCTTTATCGAATATTAGTTGCCCATAAAGTTCAGGGTCCACTTCTGGATTCTCTATTCTGTTCCACTGATCTATGTGTCTGTTTTTGTGCCAGTACCACACTGTCTTGATGACCACAGCTTTGTAGTACAACCTGAAATCTGGCATTGTGATGCCCCCAGATATGGTTTTCTGTTTTAAAATTCCCCTGGCTATTCGGGGTCTTTTCTGATTCCACACAAATCTTAAAATAATTTGTTCTAACTCTCTGAAGAAAGTCCATGGTATTTTGATAGGGATTGCATTAAACGTGTGTATTGCCCTGGGTAACATTGACATTTTCACAATATTAATTCTGCCAATCCATGAGCATGGAATATTTTTCCATCTCTTGGTGTCTTCCTCAATTTCTTTCAGAAGTGTTCTATAGTTTTTAGGGTATAGATCCTTTACCTCTTTGGTGAGGTTTATTCCTAGGTATCTTATGCTTTTGGGTGCAATTGTAAATGGGATTGACTCCTTAATTTCTCTTTCTTCAGTCTCATTGCTAGTGTATAGAAATGCCACTGACTTCTGGGCATTGATTTTGTATCCTGCCACGCTACCAAATTGCTGTATGAGTTCTAGCAACCTGTTCAGGTTTTCTATTTCTTCCTGTTCCAGTTTTGGTAGTTTCTGGCTTTCCAGGAATGCGTCCATTTCTTCTAGATTGCCTAATTTATTGGCGTATAGCTGTTCATAATATGTTTTTAAAATCGTTTGTATTTCCTTGGTGTTGGTAGTGATCTCTCCTTTCTCATTCATGATTTTATTAATTTGAGTCTTCTCTCTCTTCTTTTTAATAAGGCTGGCTAATGGTTTATCTGTCTTATCAATTCTTTCAAAGAACCAACCCCTGGTTCTGTTGATCTGTTCCACAGTTCTTCTGGTCTCACTTTCGTTGAGTTCTGCTCGAATCTTTATTAACTCTCTTCTTCTGCTGGGTGTAGGATCTATTTGCTGTTTTTTCTCTAGCTCCTGTATGTGTAAGGTTAGCTTTTGTATTTGAGTTCTTTCCAGTTTTTGAATGGATGCTTGTATTGCGATGTATTTCCCCCTTAGGACTGCTTTTGCTGCATCCCAAAGATTTTGAATGATTGTATCTTCATTCTCATTAGTTTCCATGAATCTTTTTAATTCTTCCTTAATTTCCTGGTTGACCCTTTCATCGTTTAGCAGGATGGTCCTTAACCTCCACATGTTTGAGGTCCTTCCAAACTTCTTGTTGTGATTTAGTTCTAATTTCTTATGGTCTGAGAATATGCAGGGGACAATCCCAATCTTTTGGTATCGGTTCAGACCCTATTTGTGACCCAGTATGTGGTCCATTCTGGAGAAAGTTCCATGTGCACTTGAGAAGAATGTGTATTCAGTTGAGTTTGGATGTAAAGTTCTGTAGATATCTGTGAAATCCATCTGGCCCAGTGTATCATTGAAAGCTCTCGTTTCTTTGGAGATGTTGTGCTTAGAAGACCTATCGAGTATAGAAAGAGCTAGATTGAAGTCACCAAGTATAAGTGTATTATTATCTAAGTATTTCTTCACTTTGGTTATTGATTGATTGATATATTTGGCAGCTGCCACATTCGGGGCATATATATTGAGGATTGTTAAGTCCTCTTGTTGGATAGATCCTTTAAGTATGAGATAGTGTCCCTCTTCATCTCTCACTACAGTCTTCGGGGTAAATTTTAGTTTATCTGATATAAGGATGGCTACCCCTGCTTTTGAGGACCATTTGAATGGTAAATGGTTCTCCAACCTTTTATTTTCAGGCTGTAGGTGTCCTTCTGTCTAAAATGAGTCTCTTGTAGACAGCAAATAGATGGGTCCTGCTTTTTTATCCAGTCTGAAACCCTGCGCCTTTTGATGGGGTCATTAAGCCCGTTCACGTTCAGAGTTACTATAGAAAGGTATGAGTTTAGTGTCATCATGATATCTATTCAGTCCTTGTTTTTGTGGATTGTTCCACTGAACTTCTTCTTAAAGGGAATTTTAAGAGTCCCCCTTAAAATTTCTTGCAGAGCTGGTTTGGAGGTCACATATTCTTTCAGTTCCTGCCTGTCTTGGAAGCTCTTTATCTCTCCTTCCATTTTGAATGAGAGCCTTGCTGGATAAAGTATTCTTGGTTGCATGTTCTTCTCATTTAGGACCCTGAATATATCCTGCCAGCCCTTTCTGGCCTGCCAGGTCTCTGTGGAGAGGTCTGCTGTTACCCTAATACTCCTCCCCATAAAAGTCAGGGATTTCTTGTCTCTTGCTGCTTTAAGGATCTTCTGTTTATCTTTGGAATTTGCAAGCTTAACTATTTGATATCGAGGTGTTGAACGGTTTTTATTGATTTTGGGGGGGGAGGGGAATCTCTCTATTTCCTGGATCTGAATGCCTGTTTCCCTTCCCAGATTAGGAAAGTTTTCAGCTAGGATTTGTTCAAATACATATTCTGGCCCTCTGTCCTTTTCGGCGCCCTTGGGAACCCCAATTAAACGTAGGTTTTTCTTTCTCAGGCTGTCGTTCATTTCCCTTAATCTATCTTCATGGTCTTTTGTCTCTTTCTTCTTCATTTTCCCTCTTTGCCATCAACTTGTCTTCTATGTCACTCACTCCTTCTTCTACCTCGTTAACCCTCGTCGTTAGGACTTTTAGTTTGGATCGCATCTCATTCAATTGATTTTTAATTTCTGCCTGATTAGCTCTAAATTCTGCAGTCATGAAGTCTCTTGAGTCCTTTATGCTTTTTTCTAGAGCCACCAGTAGCTGTATAATAGTGCTTCTGAATTGGCTTTCTGACATTGAATTGTACTCCAGATTTTGTAACTCTGTGGGAGAGAGGACTGTTTCTGGTTCTTTCTTTCGATGTAGGTTTTTCCTTCTAGTCATTTTGCTCAGTGCAGAGTGGCCAAAAACAAGTTGTATTGGGAAAAGGAGAAAATGAGAGAGAGAGAAGGAAAGAAAAGAGAAAAAGAAAAAAAAAAGGAAGAAAAAAAAAGAAGAAAAAGAGAAAGAAAAAGAAAGGAAAAAAGGGTGGGGGAAGCAAACAAATCAAAAAGCACACACACACACACATACACACAAAACACGGGGGAGTATCTTCTGATTCTGTGTACTTTAAGTCCCTTGGCTTCCCCTGGAACTTGTCCGTCTAGCTGGTCTTCTGGGGGAGGGGCCTGTTGTGCTGATATTCAGGTGTTAGCACTTGGGGGAGCTGCTCTGCCCCCTCCCTGGTGCAGGGCTCAGTGCGGGTTGTTTACCCCGTGAGGCCCCTGGAGGAACAGCCCCAGTGGCCGCCGCCAGCTCTGCAGCCCTGGAATCAGCCCCCGCAGTAACTCCGGAGCTCTCCGTCTGCAGGGCCTGGAGGCTCCGGGGCGGGGCCGCTGATCTGCTCAGCTCGGGGCAGCAGCGTCCTTGCTGTCCTGGGCCCTCCCGGCCTCTGCCTGTTCCGGGGGAGGCCGGGTCCTGGGCTGTGTCCCGGCGCCCTGTGCTCCGGAGCCTGCGCTGTTGGATTCGCGCTCCCGCCCCGCAGCCCCCACCGCGGAGCCGCCCCCGAGCCCCTCCGAGCTGCTCCCGCCCCGCTGCCCCCTCCACGGAGCCGCCCCCGAGCCCCTCTGAGCTGCTCCGGGTCCCGCCGTGCGCGCTGCAGCCCTTGGGGAGCTCGGCGCACTCTCCCGGGGCGCAGTTGCTCTGTTACTGTCCCGGGGAGCCCGAGGGCATCCCCGCCCTCCTGGGTCCTGCTCCACCTCCCCGCGAGCCCCTTTCCGCCCGGGAAGGTTGGTGCAGCTCCTGCGTCTCCGGGACGGGGCTCTCCTGTCCTGGGGACACCCGCCCCGCCTCAGCCCGGCTCCTCGCGGGCCCCTCCCCCTTGGAGGCCTTTTGTTTCTTTCTTTTTCCCCGTCTTCCTACCTTGATAGAAGCGCGAGCTCTTCTCACTGTAGCATTCCAGCTGGTCTCTCTTTAAATGTCAGGCCGAATTCATAGATTTTCAGGATGATTTGAAGGTTGGTTATTTAGGTAATTTGGTGGGGACAGGTGACTTGGGGACCCTCCTCTTCTGCCATCTAGCCCCTCCTCCAGCTTCAAAAAATTTGATTGAAGAAATAATATCTTGTAAAATGTGAATTGGAGTCATAGTATCTAAATGAAAATGCATTTTTCATATATAATAATTATACATTGAGACTTCCAGGTATTTTCAGAAGTTTATAATATATGTCATTAATCTTATTGGTAGAAAATATTGAAAATGCATACCTTTTTAAATGTCTATTGTTTATAGATGTCAACCACAAAATTATGTGATAAAGTTTGATTTAAATTATAAGCAAATTTGTCACACTGTTTTAGTTTGTAGTTTTCCTTTGCTATTGTTGAAATGACTGGTCATGTCTTACTGTGCTACTCTTAGGCTGAACTAATTCTTTCCATACTGAATCCGTTTTCGATTTGGTATGAATATTTTTTTTTCCCTTATTCACTGTGTGTGGTCAAATCTTAATTATTGTGTTGCATGGAAAAGCATTTGTTTATCTAATAATTGGAGTCAGTGAATTAAGTATTGTGTTAACAGATTGAAATTTAGATTTGGATATTTTAAAAAAAGTGCTTTGGTTTTGGCAATCTTTGTGATTTGAATTGAGACCTCCCAGGACTATCGCAACTTATTCTAGAAAATGAAGGGACTAGAACAAAAGATTGCTTAAGTCAAGTCCTCGTTAAATAACCATAGTAATGATGATGCTAATGCTAACAATAATCATTATAACTACTTCTACTCTGAATTCTACATCTGTCTATTTTATTTTATTTTATTTTATTTTATTTTATTTAAAATTCAGTTTGCCAGCACGTAGGATAAAATCCAGTTGTCATGACATCACGTGGCCTCCATAATGCCCGTCTACCCCTATTCTTAATGCTACTATACATTGTGTTCATTTATGTTTTAAAAATTATTGATTTATAAACATTTTGAACGTTTTCTATATACTATATCTTTACTAGTTACATACATTGAAAATATCTGATTCCTTTGGATAGACTGTTTCTTATGGGGAAAATTTGTTAAAAGAAACATTGATTTCAATATAATCAGTCTTATTATTATTTTATTTATTTTCTTTTAATTTTTAAGAATATTTATTTATTTGAGAGAGAGTATGTGTGCTCCACTGGGAGAAAAGGTAGAGGGAGAGAATCTTCAGGTAGACTTCATACTTGAGTGAGGAGCCCAAAGCAGGGCTCTGTCTCAGGACCCATGAAATCATGACCTGAGCCAAAACGAAGAGTCAGCTGCCTAACGAACCAAGCCACCCAGGTGCCCCTATTGTTTTCTTTTAGAATTTGTGTTTTTGTGCCTTGTTAAAATAAACTATATGAGATTTCTATTTACTTATTACTTTATGAAATTTCTTTTCATTCAATATTTATGTTCTTTAATGTAGTCTTATATTTTTTATAAAATATACTAGATATATTCCAGAGTTCTTGTAATTTAAGCTTCTTAGTAAATGAATCTTTTAAATTATGTGTTCTTTACTTTTTTCCCCCTTTATTGAAACTCCCATTGGTTTAGCATATTGATCTTATTATCTGGCAATCTTGTTGAATCCTTATATTAATTCTATTGTCTGTGCATTATCATGCTTATTATATATAGAAGATAACATCATTTCTACATAATACTCTTTGTAATTGCTGTTAAAAATTTTTTTTATTACTGCATTGGATAAGACCTCATTATAGTGTTAAAAAATAGTCCTAATCAACATCTTTGTCTTTTTTTTTAATAGAAATATTTCTAACAAATCACTGTGAAGTATGAGGTTTTCTGAGGGTTTTGGTAAGTCCTAAGACCTCTTTCTACTATACCATACTGCCTTGAAAGATGATATCTTTAAATTTTTGAGAGAAGAAGGACTTAATCATTTATTGGAGAGAAGTCAGTAATGTCCTTTGGAAATATGAGGAAATATATGGATTTTCTCCATAGGAATAAAATGGACTTTTTATTTTAGAATAAAAAGAAGTACTTTGTATACAATTTTAGGGACTCATGAGTGTGTTAAATATTGACTCAAAGTTAAGATCCTCTGATCTAAAATAATTTTATTCACTAAAATACTGAAGAAACGTTTATTGACTACCCATTAAATGGCCATGACTAAAATACACTATGTGTATAGAAAAGAGCACACTGAAACCCATGTATGAAAAACTAATGCAGATGTTAAAATATAGTACATGAGACTTTTGAGGAGAATATATGAATTCTTAGTTACTTCTTTGTGTGTTTTAGTGAAAGTGCACAACCTAATTTCAAATACTATTTTGTCATAATGTAGAAGTTCTTGATATGAATGAACAGTAGGCTAGGCAGAGAATGAGTTCATGTAATAATAAATGATTATATTCTGTTTAGCCTCTTTGCTCCCATTAGTTATTTCTTTTCTAAATGGCACTATATTACATCATATTACATTGGTACATACTTAAAAGGCTTTATTTTGGTTCAGCCAACATATTGGCACTCAGCTTTTTTATTAGTAGTTTTGCAAAAATGTCTGCAGGTCATTTTGCTCAAAAGGAATAACAAATCCCTTCGGCTTTTTTGGAAGAAGCTTTGTCGGCCTTTGCCTTCTAAAACATCGTTGACAACTTGAAAATAAATAAATGGATAAAATGCTTTGGTTGAACTGATTGTAGTGATGGACAAGGTACCTTCTCAAGGGAAGTATGGCCGCAGGCCTGCTGCACTGAGCATGGGTTTAAAGTCTGGAACTTTATCTTACCTGCAGTGCTTGTTGCCTCTTGGCATGAGGAGCAGATGATTATTTTTTCTGGACCTCTCAGCTGCTTCTCAGGCCTCTTGCACATTTCACCAGTTTATATAAAGTCAGAGGAGGCATTCTGCCTGTGGCTGGATTAACCTTGCTTTTTCCTGGGTCTTTAAAAGGAAGATGTCAAATTGGTCAAAGCTTCTGTAGGTGTATTTCTATTCCATCAATCTTTGGGAATGGAATTGCTTACACCTGTCTCTAGAGAGGTTTCAGGAGAGAGTTTTCATTTCAAATGATTAATACATGTAGTGTCTTCCTCACTAACAACTAATACTAAAAATAGTACATAGAAACATCCCTTTTAACTAAGTTTACAGCAAGTTTTGAAGCAAAGCATAGTAACTAAATTTTCATATGGGTTTTTGACTGTCAGCTCATATTTAATTTTTATATGAGTAAGAAGCTAAAGGATTTGGGTAAAGAACAACTATTACTACAACATAATAAAAACGTCTGTTACTATAGAAACTTAGGGCAGCTTATCAATTGACTAATCCTCAGTATATGATCTTGGGTATATTTACATTATATGTCAATCAGTTTCTTACATAGAGTTTGTAAAATTAACTGTCAGTTAATTAAATTAAAATGAAATCCATTCCATGGTGTAGTTCTGAGTTAATTCTTTGAGTTAATATTTAATATTTATATAAACTATTGGATCATTAGTTCATGCCCAGTCTTGAACTTGATCTAAGACTAAAAACCTTGATCTTTTATTTCATGAATATTTAATTGACTGAACTCTTTTCCTTTTACCTTGTGAGTGGGAGTGAAACATATTCTTTATTGCTAAAGTTATCCATGGTGCTTGGCGTCTTAATTTACTTTCTTAAAGTTTTAACCAAGGACCATTTCAAGTCCAATGAGCATACTTTATCACATTTTTTCAGATGATTACGTTTTCTCTTTGAAGTTTTTAAAATTTTTATGAAACTTGAGAATATTTCCCTTCTAGTTTTAGCTTACTAAACATGACAATGAGGTCATACAGACATCATTCTTCTCAAATCATAGAAGAATGATATCTGAATGAATGTATCTTCTAAATATCAAGTAGAAATGGTCCAACATGAGTCATCTTCATTTTTCTAATTGATTAATAGTATATATGACTTATTTACAAGTAAGCATATTAGCATAAATTATATCTTGGAGGATATTTATTACAAATTACCTGTCATAACTACCCTTCTTTCCACCCCTCAAATGTCTCTTCATTAAGTGGTGAGATGGAGTGAGAAGCATCATGTTGAGTCTGATGCCTAATAGGAGAGTAAGAAGAGATGAATTTTTGCTGTATACTTCTGTATATGCTATATTTACCATATGTAAATTGACCTGTTTTATAAAAAGTGGTATTGAAGTTATTGATTTCAAATTATCCATTATTAATACAATTTAATTATGATGCTGTGATTTTTTTAGAAAGATCTTATTACTTTTCAAGCATTTTCTTTTTCTCATTTTATTCAAGTAGATGATGAGTAAATGATGTTCATATATATTTATTAACTAATATCAAGATGAAAGAATAGTTTTTCTGAAACCATCTGGCCATTTTTCAGTTACATTGCTGTTATGTATAGTTTAGTGTTTCACTGAAATTAAGTGAAATCATTGCCTGTATTTGGAACTTCATTTGTTTAAATCAGGTATTTCTTTACAATTTTTTAATCTTTTCTTTTTTTAATTTAAATTTAATTAGCCCACATATACTACATCATTAGTCTCAGATGTATTGTTCAGCAATTTATCGTTTGCATATAACACCCAATGCTCATCACATCATGTGCTCTCCTTAATGCCCATCACTCAATTACCCCATCCGCCCCACCCACCTTCCCCTTCAGTAACCCTCAGTTTGTTTCCTATAGTTAAGAGTCTCTCATGGTTTTTCTCCTTCTCTAATGACTTCCCATTCAGTTTTCCCTCCCTTCTCCTATGATCCTCTGGGCTGTTTCCTGTATTCTACATATGAGTGAAACCATATGATCATTGTCTTTATATATTGATTTACTTCACTCAGCGTAATACTTCTATCCATGTTGATGGAAATGGTAAGTATTCATCCTTTCTGATGGCTGAGTAATACTCCATTATATATGTATATGTATATACCACATCTTCTATCCATTCATCTATCGATGGACATCTGGGCTTTTTCCACAGTTTGGTTATTGTGGACATTACTGTTATGAACATTGGGGTGAGGGTGCCTCTTCAGATCACTACATTTGTATCTTTGGGGTAATATGGAATAAGAAAAGATCCTGAATAGCCAGAGGAATGTTGAAAAAGAAAACCAAAACTGGTAGCATCACAATAACTGACTTCAAGCTGTATTGCACAGCTATAGTCTTCAATACAGTATGGTACTAGCATAAAAAGAGACACATAGATCAATGGAACAGAATATAGAACACAGAAATGACCCTCAACTCTAGGTCAGCTAATCTTCGACAAAGCAGGAAAGAATATCCAATAGAAAAAGAATAGTCGCTTTACTAATTGGTGCTGGGAAAACTGGATTTCTTTTTTCTTTTTTAAATTTATTTATGATAATCACACAGAGAGAGAGAGGCAGAGACACAGGCAGAGGGAGAAGCAGGCTCCATGTACCGGGAGCCCAACGTGGGATTCGATCCCGGGTCTCCAGAATCACCCCCTGGGCCAAAGGCAGGTGCCAAACCGCTGCGCCACCCAGGGATCCCTGGATTTCTATATCATACTTAACATAGAGTTTATCCAGTAGTACAGAGGATCCAAAATTCTGGTCAGCAGCCTGAATCTAGCCTAGAGATGTCTTTCGTTTGTCTCATGAGCTATTTAAAATTTTAAAAGGGGGAATTGGCATAAAAATATGGATTCCCAGCTTCTCTTGAAAAAGTAGGAATATTGGGTAACATTTTTTTGTCTCTTTGTGGAAATCACCAAATAGTGGTAAAGAATTGCTGCCTCCTTGATATAAGATATTGTTTTCAGTAATGCAATCCTTTTTGTGTTTCTGACACTGAGACAGTGTCAGCTACAGAACTAAGAACAAAATATAATGACACTGTATTACCAGGATTATTACAGGAGGCTTACTTTCCTCCTTCGTGTTATAAGCTTGACTACTACAGGCAGTTGATTTGTGATACATGATTCCATCTCTTACTCCTACTTTTGGGTTGTTTATATTGAGTTCTTATTTAAACTCATCATCTATACATCTCTTAAATGATGATGTTCCTGTCTGGAAAATAGATAGGATTGCCTTGTGAACATGCTCTTCATCCTACCAAAATATTTCTAAGAGACTTCTAACCTCAACTTTACAGTAAAAAAGTCTTACATTTATATCTGTAGACCATCTTTCTCTTTATTCCTTTGGTGTTAAGTCTTCTATATCTCACTCTGTTGTGCTTCTCCATTTGGGTACAGTGTAGATAGCTCTTATTAAGCTGAATTTTTCATACAGTTACCCAGATAGGATCTTCCTTCTGTATTTCTGAACCCAAACTATAGTAACATCATATGATGGTTACTAAAAAATAGAAACACTGAATTTTTATGTCTCTTACTCTTTTTCTCAATTCCTAAGAGCTAAAAAGTAACAGCGTATGTTCATTTGATCCTTGAATTGACCATTTTGACTTAAAAGATACTTATCACCTATGTATGTAGTAGAAACGTACAATGAATACAATTAAAATAAAATTATCCTCCCTTCCAGATGTTCCTAATCAGACCTATGAATAGAAACGTGCAACCTTATTTGATAATATGAAAAATGTTAGACTTATTCAGAGGATGTCACAGGACTCAGAAGAATGCCATTTGGACATACTGAGGGAGACTGGTATGGGAAATACTGTTGCTGGTTCAGCAGAACTAGAATTAGCTGATGATGGATTTAGACAATGGGAATTCCATGTAAAGAGGATAACCTGAAGAGATAGAAGGGATAGTAGATGTAGGAAAGTTTATAAGGTTTGCTTGAGTATAAAGTGTAAGGTTAGGATGTGTGGTAAATAAGTTGGAGGAACAGGTAGGGATTGCATTATGAAAGGCCTTGAATAACATGTAATGAGCTTACACTATATTCTCAGAAGATCTGAAAAAAAATTTTGGGCAAAGGTGTAATGTAGTCAGGGGTACAGTTTAGTAAAAATGTCGTTGAATGTTTTTACTTGATATGAATGCTTAAATGGAAGGAGTCCAATTAGGGAGATAAAACAATAGTCATGAAAACAAAGTTGAGATAGTGAAATAAAGTGGTTACAACAAAGACATAAAAGATTTGATCTGACGAACAATTAGAAGTAAAATATTATTATATGTACATATATATTCACTATATCTTTGAGAAGTTATGATTGATTTTTTTTAGCTTTCGACATGCAAAAATACTATAAGCATTTTCAGTGTATTTATTTATTTGTTCATGAGAGACAACAGAGAGAGAGAGAGAGAGAGGCAGAGACATAGGAAGTTGGAAAAGCAGGCTCCCTGCAGGGAGCCTGATGTGGGATGATCCCAGATCCTGGGATCAGGCCGTGAGCTGAAGGAAGATGCTCAACCACTGAGCCACCTAGGCATCCCATTCTCAGTGTATTTTTCTTCACACATCTACTGTTTTTATTAATAAAGATGTGCACACGTATATAAGAGCAAATGGAAGTCAGGCATGTCAGGCATTTCACCAAGGAGCAGAATCCTGCATCTTACATTTGAGAAACATACATTTTATTATTTAGTAAGTCATAGGGAAGAATAATTTTACTCTTTCATTTTTTAAAATTTTTATTTATTTATGATAGTCACACAGAGAGAGAGAGAGAGAGAGAGAGAGGCAGAGAGAGAGGCAGAGACACAAGCAGAGGGAGAAGCAGGCTCCATGCACCGGGAGCCCGACGTGGGATTCGATCCTGGGTCTCCAGGATCACGCCCTGGGCCAAAGGCAGGTGCCAAACCGCTGCGCCACCCAGGGATCCCAATTTTACTCTTTCAGTTTACAAATAGCACTTACTTGTAAGAGAGTGATTCATAAGTCAGAAACGTTCCTAGCAATGACTGTTGCAATTCTTCAGCAATCAATAGACAAGCATATAGATTTGTCAAATGGAATGCTAAAGTACAATTTTAAATTGTGAGGTAGTGTTCTTATAAAGCCAATATGATAAATGGCTTTTTTTCATGAATTTTTAGAAGTTTTATACCTTTAATTAGTTTATTTTTTTCAAAATACCTTTTATTCTTTAAAAAAAGATTTTATTTATTTTTTCATGAGAGACACAGAGAGAGAGAGAGAGGCAGAGACACAGGCAGAGATAGAAGCAGGCTCCACACAGGGAGCCCGATGTGGGACTCGATCCCGGGTCTCCAGGATCACACCCCAGGCTGAGGATGGTGCTAAACCGCTAAGCCACCGGGGCTACCTCCTTTAATTAGTTTAATTCTCCCTCTCTAACATATGACATCTCTCTAGATTTGCTTTTATAACTTATATTTCACATGTTATACAATAAATCCACATTTGTTGCAAAACACTTTTGAGAATATGCATAAGATGAAGGAGCGAAAGTAAAATAATCTATAACCCCATTACCCAAAACCAATCCTGTTAAAATTAGGAATATACAATGCCATTCTTTGTAGTACACATATATATGTATGTGTATATATATGGGGGTGCAAACAGAGAGATAGAAAAAGGAGAGGACACATTTATTATCTATAATTTTCTTTTTTATAACTGTACTGCTTGACTATATTATGATTTATTTATAAAACTCCACATTTTTTGTTGAATAGCTGTTTTTACTATTTTATTGTTGTCAGTAGTGCACCAATATATAATCCTGTAGCTAATACTTTGGCTACATTTGTGATTATTTCCCTAGGATTAATTTCTAGTGTAAATTATAATCATAAGTCAAAACATCTTTTAACCTTTTTAAATATATTTTGATGTGTATTGCCAAATACATCTGTTGATGCATATTTCCAAATTGCTCTCCTGGAAAATTGTACTGTCACCAGCAGCAAACAAGACTATTGTTTTCCACAAACACTTCAAATTTTGATATTAGCATAGGAAATATTTTCAAAACATTTAAGCTAGCATTGATTTAAGTAAACAAGAAGTTAAGCATTTATGTTTATTCAGTATTTAAAATTTTCCTAATAATATCCTTATACATCTTTATACATTCATTTTTTTTTTACCAGGGTTTTTGTCTGTTCTTTATAGATTTATATAAAGTCTTTAAAAAGATACTGACTTTTTATCCATTATATTTTATACAATTTTCTCTAGACAATTATTTGCCTTTCATATTATGTTAACTATTTTATGACTTAGGAAAAAATACATACATAGTCACACATAATAATAATTTCTCTTTCTATTTGTTTATTTACTTAGTGTATTTTCCCCTTGCTGAAAAGTTTTGCATCTAATTATCTTCTTTTAGATCTTTAAAAATATTTTGTTTTGCATCAACATTGTTCATTGATCTGCATTTTACTTTTGTGCTAGCATAAATTGAGGATTGAAATTAATATATTTTTTGAGTAATCTTCCCATTTTTGTAATAGGAACTGGTATATTTGTCAAAATTTCCAAGTTAAATATTCCAAGGTCTGTTTTTGAGTTTTAAAATTAGCTTTATAGGTTAAAATAATAGCTTACATATTCCTTTTCATATCCTGCTCTGTGGCATTGTATTGTCTTTTATATTTAATCACTTAGGGATGCTTGGGTGGCTCAGTGAGTTAAGTGTCTGCCTTCAGCCCACATCTTGATCTCCAGGTCTTGAGATTGAGGCCCACGTTGGGTTCCCTGCTCAAAGGGTGTAGTCTGCTCCCCCCCTTCCATGTGCTCTTTTTTTCTCTCTCAAATAGATAAAATCTTAAAAAAAAAAAACACTGAAATACTAATAGGAAAAATCTCAAAGAGATTATATATACTCCCATGTAATAGAAGAGTCAAAATATAGACATACCATTAATGATTCATCAGTGGGCATTAATAGATAAAGAAAATGTGGTATATAACAATGGAATATTATTCAGCCCTAAAAAAAGAAAAAAAAAAAAGAAGGGAATCCTGTCATTGCCAGGAACATAGGTAAACCTAGAGGACATTCTACCCAGGGAAATAGACCTTTTCAGAAGGATAGATACTGCATGATACAATTTATATAAGGAATCTAAAATGGTTGAATTCAGAACCAGAGAATAGAATGGTGGTTGCCAGAGGATAGTGGGAGGAGGATACAGGAAGCTAATAGTCAAAGAGCAGCACTAAGTTTCAATTATATAAGACCTAGAGGTCTTACATAAATACAGGACTGTATTTGTAATTAATGATACTGTATTGTATGCTTAAAGTTTGCTAAGGAAATAGATCTTATATTAAGTGTTCTTATAAAAAATAAGTACAGAGAGTGGTAGGAAACTTTTGGAGGTGCTGGATATGTTTATGGCATAGATTGTGGCGATGGTTTCATGGGTATATGCTTATAATTCATCAAGTCGTATATATTAAATATGTACAGTGTTTTATATATCAGTCATACTTCAGTAAAGTGGTTGTAAAAAAAAGAAAGTCTTTCAAACTTATTATTGGATAAGGGCACAGCTGTGTTAGTAAGTGACCAAAGGAGGGCAAAGAAAATGAAATATTCAAATAATTGAGATTAATAGACAATAAGCTGGAAAAGTTAGGCTCGTTGGCCCCGTGTTTCCACTAAGCTTCATACTGCAGATTATTTACTTTAAAAAATTTCAAATCAATACTGTAATTTCTTCTACTTTGTGTGTCAGTCTCCCTCTTACTCTCTCTTTCGTTGCTCTCACAAGATTTTCTCATTTGAAGGCTCCAAAGATCAGCTCTGATAAGCTATATTGCCTTGGTGTCTTTTCTTGTCACTTTTGACACTGATTGACCCTATCTAGCTCAGGGAAGTGGTAATACACTGCTTTAGTCTTACTCTTTTCATTGCTTCTTTTGTGACAAAAGAAAAGATTATGACTCTCTCGATAAAAGTTTGAACTAGTGTCTGTGTGGGCAAAATACACAAACTAGCAGAAAATGTCTTTTCACACATATTCATATTTTTCCTCTTCCTTAAGGGTCATATGATTAAATGCATGAATTTTATTCTCCCGCACAAAGCAGCATCACTGTTGTTAGTACTCATTGTGTCCTCAGAGATATTTATATATGAATTCCCAGGAAATTTCATCTGGCTCGTATGACTAAAGGAATTGATAAAAATGGGCTGTTGCTTCTTAATACTAATAACCTTAGAGTATCAGAGGAATTTAAGAACATATAAAGAATAATTCTAATAGGACACTTAATTGCCTTAGGGCATCTTGCAGTAAGCTGTTTGTTTTTGATTCACATGCCTTTAGAATTCTTTTTATTAATCAATTGCCAAAATTGAGAGAGGCATCAAAGTAAAGTAGATTTAGGGAGTCTGTTGGTTGAGGGGAGAGGCACAATAGACAACCATTATCATGGTAGTTTCAGTACTGTTTGGTTTGCCTTCCTGTCTTTTCCAGTCTTTTGTTTTCTCCTCTTTGTTGCATTAGGTCTTTGCCTTTGTGGGTGACTCACTGCTCTCCAAGACTCTAGGTCATTGGAATGGACTGTTTCTCTGAAATTCAGTTATTAGCGGGCTGCATGATTCCTGATTGACCTGCTTATTAAGAACAGTGTCATGGTTTTACATTGGGCATCCTTTCCCTCATTAACTGAGTCACTTCACTTTTACTGTGAACATGTTCCAAAAATCTTCAATTATTCTCTTCCAAGCATGCGCACACATGCATGCTCTCACACACATGCAATGACTCCTATTCAACTTAGACTTTTATTTTGTACTTTCCCTTCAGTGATATCTATGAATTTATATTTCTTTCTTTTTTGTTTTAAAAGGATAAAGCTGAACTCTCCTTTTCAGAATTATTCACTGTATGTAATTTGAATTCTTTTGATATTTTTAAATTAAATTGGTTTGAAGAGTATAAGAAGTGGAATAAATGTTAACCAGCTCCATCTGTGCATAAAGATGAATGAATATATTAAATTTTAGGAAAAAAAATTATCACTATACCTAAGACCTGAGAATAATAATCAAAAGGAGAATTATCTTTAGTTCATTTGAAAAAAAAAGAAAGAATTCACCCCAAACCTAGAGTTACTTCTGTCATTTAAGTTAAAGATTGATAAGTTTTAAAACCTGAAAATATTAATACCATTAAATTCTTTTTTTTAATATGTTATCCTTTTTTTTTTTAAATATTTTATTTTTATTCATGAGAGACACAGGGAGAGAGGCTGAGACAGAGGTAGAGGGAGAAGCAGGCTTCCTGCAGGGAGCCCGATGTGGGACTTTATTCCTGAACTCTGGGATCACACCTGGAACCTAAGGCAGGTGCTCAACCACTGAGCTACCCAGACTTTCCTAATACCATTCAGTTCTTATCAAAATAAGAACATAGAACAGTTCTTCCTTTGACATTTTTTTCTGACAGAATTTGGATCTTCAAAGTTATATAGGACCCTTCCATTTGCATATTGATTTCAATTGTTTCTAAGATATCTTTGTTTTGTCAAAAGGTATATAATAATAATATTGACTTACTATCATGTCTTATTATTTATTTTAATTTTTCTCTTTTAAATACCATATCATCTTGACTAAATGTTTCATCTGTTTTGGTGTGTATAATGTAAAGGTTTTTTTTTCCTAATAAATAATTAACATGGAGTTGTAGCTTACAGTAATTTTCTTCATCTGAAATGTGATGAACTGCTCTGCATTCTTCAGCTGAACACGTGAGGGCAAGGATATGTTGGTAGTTACCTCATTGTGAAAAATGTCCTTGACATAGGTGAATCAGCCTCTCTCTCTCTCTCTCTCAAAATCTCTCTCTCAAGATACCATATCTTGATTTAGTTTGTTGTTTTTTTTACGTGGTACTTATAGCCGTCTAACATGGTATGTACTTTACTTATTTGCATTTATTTTTATTTCTACTTTTCCTGATATAATTTTCTGTGAGGCAAGGCACAATTAAGGAAAATGTTTAAACAATTTGTTACCTTGCAACCTAATTTATATTAATATTGTCATCAATAAAACGATAGAAATAGAAACAACTTTATAATATCAGAACAACTAAGAATGAGAGAGCAGATGGGAGAGAAAACCTTGCGTAAATTGATACAAAAGGCCACTCAAAATCAGCAAAACAAATTAGAGTAGGGAAATTACTTAGATGAATCAAGCTAGAAAAAAATTAATGGGAGGCAGAGAAACAGAAATTAGCTTGTCTTATAAAATATGTATTTAAGAAAAAAGATTATGTTGAGCATAATGTATTAGGCATATTCAACATGACTGCCTCACAATGTTCATAATTGTACTATATCCAACATTCCTAAACTAATTTGGTTAAGTAATGGAGCTCAAAGAAGTTACTTTTTCAAAAAAGTGCTCTATACAGTATCTAACTCTAGAAGAAACGATAGGAAGAGAGAAAAAGCACTTTACTGGTTGAACAATGTTTGATATATCCAAGAATAATTACACTGGACAAGTTAAAGGCAAAGAAGACTTTATTCATGAGTTTTGCAATAGCAGAGGGAGATTGAACTGAATTCTACTGAAGGAAAAAGTGGGAGAGTTTTTAAGCCTGCTTGGGTCCACTAAAAAAGTACTAACCCATGGATGTTAGGCTCCTGCCCTCTCAGAGACTGGTTAATAGGGGCTCCATCTTCTTGAGGTTTGCATTTTTAGGGATTGGCTCCCAGGGCCTTGAGAAATATTGCTGGCTTGTAGGCAAAAGCCTAAGAAGTTTTACATCTCAAAGGAGCTGAAAAAGTATTTACAGTTTCTAAAATAAATATTCTAAGGAAAGGGAGGTCAGGGGCCTAGAGTCCGAAGGAAGCTTAGTTGAGAAGAATGATCTGGTCATCTTGGTCAGATAAAAGAAACTGCTCAGGTCTCTACAATGATCTCTCTTTCTTGCTGGTTTTTTTTTTTTTTTTTTCTTGTAGTAACAGTTTGCAATACAGAGCAAACCATTCTTTTGCTGTGGCTTATTAAAGAGATGAACAGGTAAGTGCCTGATTCCATTGTAAGAATTCTATTCAAGACAGTTTTACTTTTTCCTGGTATTCAGAGTTGTAAAAATGAACATGCCTGGTCTTTCTGCTCAAAACGTTAAAAATCTTGATATAATTCTGTAACGCAGTGTCTTAGTAGTGTAGAAAACTACATTATTTATGGTAGAATTTTAAAATACTTACATGTATGTTATTTGTTAGATATCAACATTATGTTTGCCCTCTCTAAATAATTTGGAAATGTTAAAAATAGTCAACATAAGAACAGTATCCAAGGACTTTGTTTACCTTGTATTCACAGCTGGATATTAGGAATAACTCTGGACATACCTGTTTCAAGTGAACAAAAGCAAACAAATACAGAAGTCTGTAACCCAATATATTCTCAAGTAGGTAAAATTTTCTGTTTAGCTATGTATAGATCCAGCTATTTATACAATTAGGTACTGCCTATATAAATAAGTATGCACATATAATACTCATGTAATCTATTCTGTTGTATTATTTAAGAAGGAAGAATATATTTGAATTTTTTTTGTTCTCTCCAAATAAGTTGGAAATATATTAGTATATAATTTAAAAATCAATATAGATCTCTACCATTAAAATGTTATTACGGTTACTATGTAAATTACTATTAAATTATGATTTTAATTAAGCCTATCTAATTATAATGGAAACACATAGATGCATATTATATTTCATACTTTTGCTTGTTTCTAGGAAGTTCAGAGAGTTAATGTTTAATCAGTCTTAGGGATTGATCTGTTTGCTTATTCTGTGCCATTAATTCTAAATAGCCAAGGAAAAACAAACCTCCCCCAAGAGGGTGAATTCGAATCTCTGTTCAGGAAATTTTTCTTCATATTACTGTATGAACTTAGAAAAATGTTGAGAAGACTATTTTTATTTTATTATCTGCAAGTCTAATAGTCTTATGTATATGGCTTTTATTGATTTATCTCACATTCTTTTCAGAAGAACAATTTATATTATATATGTATTCCAGTAAGTATATATTTTTCCCTTGAAAAGTGCTATGTAGTTAAAAAAATAACATAATTTAAAAAAACGGGGCATGGTTATGTCCAACAAGTATATGTTGAGCACTATAACATGTAATGTGCTATTGATAGAAATATGAATGACCAGATTTTTTTTCCTCTGGTAAAACTTGGTTGGAGATGAATATTTGAAGGGATCATTTCAATACAGTGTTGTACATGAAAAATAGTATTTACAGAGATGTTAAAGCTAATGGACTTTGGAGCCAGACTAATTGAATTTGGATTCTCAGCTTTGTAACTGAGTAGCTGTGTGGTCTTCGGCAAATTAATTAACCTTTCTGTGTTTCTATTTCATTATACATAAAGGAATAATGATATTAACTACTTTATATGGTGGTTGCCTGGATTACATAATTAATGTAAATTACATGTTTAGCCTAGAGTCAGAATTATATTGTTAACCAAATATAATTTATCATTGTGATTAGTGGTGCCAGGATTAGTGAGAAAGTTTAGGGATGACTTCCTTGAAAGCTCTCTTGCAGAGATGATTCTGGCTCTTGAAGACTAAATAAAACCTCTCTAAATGAAGAAAGGGATTGTAGAAAAATCCAGGAATGGAGAGGAATGAGCAGTTGACAAGGTTATGATGTTATAATCTTGAAGTATTATCAGTTTTTTTGCCATGGAATTTAAGGTATAAGGAGGAGAGTGGAATAAGGAACACTAAGGAGATAAGCAGGAACTTTATCATGAAGAGATTTGTATGTCCCTCAAAGGAGATTTGACTTTACCTTGTAAGTGATGGATATAAATTAAAAGTGTTTTTTTAAAAAAGGGGAGTGAGGGGTACCTGGCTGGCTCAGCTGGAAAAGCTTGTGACTCTTGATTTTGGGTTTGTGAGCTTGAGCCCCATGTTGGGTGTAGAGATTACTAAAAACCAAACAAACAAACCAAAAAATAAGAGATGCACCTCAGTCAGTTAAGCAGCTGAATCTTGATTTTGGCTCAGGTCAAGATCTCACGGTCATGAGATTGAGCCTTGCATTGCAGCAGGGTCTGTGTTGGGTGTGGAGCCTGCCTCTCTCTCCTGCCTCCCCCCTCATTCCATGCACATAGTCTCTCTCATTCTCTCTCTGAAAAAAATAAAAAATAAAATAAAACAGAGTGAACTGATTAGATTGGGTTTTGTGTAAGTCTCTCTGGGTGCAGTAGATTGAGAGAAATAAGATGGAAGGCAGAAAACAGTTTATGAGGCTATTGAAAATATCACTGGATAATATAGATTAAATTGTTTGATTGTAATAAGGATTAATTTACAGGTCTGTTTTTGAAACAATATCACTTTGTGTTTTAAAATTTAAGTAAGAAGAAAAAGATACTACTACAGGTGAACCAGTTCTCATGGGAACAGTGTAAATGGAAGAAAAAGTTGACATTTTTCCTGATATTTCCCAGAAAAAAGTTGACTGCATATATAACCATTACAATGACTTCTGTGTGTTTTTGTAAGAAGTCTGTAAATATCCTATGTGATAATTATATACACAGAGGCATATGACATCATTTCTTCCCTTTTCTACCTTGTAATAATAGGAGTAGTAACAGTGGTGGCAGCAGTAGTGTTCTTATAACTTATTTGGTAAGGAGAATTGTATTATATTTGAATTAAAATAATAGAATAAAAAAAGTGTTTAGGTTCATGTCTCTTCAAGAATTATTTTTCTACTGTTTACATTTTTATGTATTGATTAATATTAGTATAATATAATATTAGCATAATGTAATAATTACTGTTTTAATTTTAAAATATAAATGAACTGTTGTTCAATAGGAAATTTTGATGTTCTTTCTCTTTCAATTAGCAATAATCGCGCCTTGGATAAACCTCATTGGCTACGATACTGCCACTGCGCAAGGCTTGATGTTCTTTCTCTTATGTGTAATCTGTTATACTTAATAAAATCACTATGCATTTATGCATTAGGGATCTAGAATGGGATAGGTAAGAAGTCCAGGTACTTCTGTAGAGATAAGTTCACAATACTGTGCGTATGATCCACACAACATCCTGCTGGGATAGAAAGAGCAGTGCTCTCCTTTTTTAACACTTGAGGAAACAAACTCCAGCTGGTTAGATGACTTGCCCAAGGAGCAGTCCTGAAATTTATACCCAGGCTTTTAAACTTCACATCTAATGTTTATTTTCTGTTGTAGCAGATTGCTAAGAACAGTAGAAAAAACGAAAGAATGATAAAATGGTATTTTGGATATTTGAGAATTTACTTGGATCCAAGGAAATTGGTGAACATGTGTCCTGACTCAGAGTGAAGCAGGCAGAAACATCTGTAAAAAAAAAAAAAAGTAAAACCTAGGTATGATACATGCTTAATTTATTAGGCACATCATTTAATCTTCCAATTCTCCCTTCAAACAATTTATCTAGTGAGTTGTAACAATTACCTCACAAAGAAGTCAAGATAATTAAATTATAACTATGTACAAAAGGCCAGGGATAGTGCTTGGTAATATAAGTTTTCAATACATATTAGGCTTTTCTATTAATCAACTTTGTGGATCTTTTGACGGAGTTCTTGAAAGAATAGTTCCTTGAGAAATGCTTTGCTTTTGACAACTGCTTTTTTTATTTTTATTTTTTATTTTTTTATATGAAGGGCCAGTAGGGGGAAGCAGAGCACCAGTCCCAAATCCAAATTTCTGGTAGTCTCCTGGTTTTGCAGTACAGGTGAGACAAACCCTTGACTTTCCCAGAGATCTAGACTGGTTGGGAAAGGACAGAAGAGCTATATCTGTACTAAATGTGCTTACACAAACTTACAATCTAATGTATGCCAAAGCAGACGTCCAAACCAAAGACTGAAAGCCAACTCAAAAAGCAGGAATGAGATTGAAGTTGTGATCAGCTTCTCAGTTCTTGGAAAGACAATTCTTTTGGTATTGGAAAAGCTTATACCTGTTTCTAAATAGGGCTCTACTTTGTTCTATTGAGGACATGGCTATTACATTGTTCAGTATGTCAGAGTTCCTCAAACCAGTCCTACCTTGTACAGGTCTTTTGGTTTGATGTGGTCATTGCACTTAGTAAATTGTCGGTAAAACTAGGCGAGAAGTGGGGAAACCCTGAGGAGAAGTATAGACTCCCAGGTCAATTTTTTTTTAGATTTAAAAAGCACCAGATTTAATACAGACTAGATGATTAACATATGCCACTTATACACTACAAAGAGATAACTACTATAAATGTAATTACCGTCCATCAACATAAAATTGAGACCCTTCACCCATTTTACCCACACCTCAACTCTTTCCCCTCTGGTAACTACCAATTTGTTCTCTTTATGAGTTTTGTTTTGTTTAGATACCACAAATAAGTGAAATAGTGTTTGTCATTCTGTCTGACTTATTTCATACTGTAATTCCCTCAAAATCCATCTATCTTGTCACAAATTGCAAGCTCTTTCTCTTTTTTATGGTTGAGTAGTATTCCATTGTGCATTATGTGTGTGTGTGCATGTGTGCGTGTATCACGTTTCTTTATCCATTCATCCATAAGTAGACACTTCAGTTGTTTCCACATCTTGATTATTGTAAATAATGCTGCAATGTATATAGGCATGCATGTATCTCTTCAAACTACTATTTTTGTATACTTTGGATAAATAATCAGAGGTGAAATAGCTGGATCATGTGGTAGTTTTATCTTTAATTTTTTGAGGAAACTCCATATTGTTTTCCATAGTCTGCACCATTTACATTCCCACTAACATTGTATTAAGGGCTCCCTTTCCTTTCTTTACATCCTCTCCAACACTTACTGTTTCTTATTCTTTTGATATAAGCCATTCTAACAGATGTGAAGTGACATCTCATTGTGGCTTAGATTTTCATTTCCTTGATGATTAGTGATGTTGAACATCTTTTCATGTGCCTTTTGGCCATCTGTTTGTCTTCTTTGGAAAAATGTCTATTCAGATCTGCCAGTGTTTTAATTGGAATGATTTTCTTTTGACTTGTGGGAGTTTTTTATATATTTATTTGACCCCTTCTCAGATACACAGTTTGCAAATATTTTCTCCCATTTGGTAGGTTGTCTTTTCTTTTAGTTGGTTTCCTTTGCTGTGCAGATGCTTTTTACTTTTTACCCTCCCCCCCTTTTTAAATATTTGCTTTTGTTTCTCTTGCTTGGGGAGACAGATCCAAAAAACATCACTGAGACTGGAGTCAAGGAGCTTACTACCTATTCTCTTGTAGGAATTTTATGGTTTCAGGTTTTACATTCAAGTCTTTAATCCATTTTGAATTGTTTTTTTGTGTATGATAGAAGATAGTGGTCTAATTTCATTCCTTTGTATGTGATTGCCCAGTTCTCCCAGCACAATTTATTGAAGAGATTCTCTTTTTCCCATTAGCTACTGTTGCCTCATTTGTTGTAGATTAATTGACCACTTAACTATTAAGTATTTATTATTTCTGGGTTCTGTGTTCTGTTTTATTGATCTGTGTGTCTCCTTTTTGCCAATACCATAGTGTTTTGGTTGCTGTAGCTTTAGTACAGTTTATAAGTAGAGAGTGTGATACGTCCAACTTTGTTCTTTCTCAAGACTGTTTTGGCTATGCAGGTTCCTTTAGGGTTTCATACAAACAGAATCATTTGTTCTAGCTCTGTGAAAAATACCTTTGGGTTTTGATAGGGATTGCATTGAATCTGTAGATTGCTTTGGATAGTATGGACATTTTAACAACATTAATTCTTCCAGTCTATGAGTATTGAACTCTTCCTAATCCATAAGACACTAGAGATTTTACTGCTTGGACAGGAGATTCTAATGTAACAATTTTAATTTACTCTGCTTCTTCCATCAGTTTCCTTTATTGACATGATGGAGGCCTTTTTTTTTTTTAAAGAAATTTTATTCATATATATTAGAGACAGGGAGAGGGAACACAGGGAAGGGGAGAGGCAGAGGGAGAATTAGGCTCCCTGTTGAGCAGAGAGCCTGATGTGGGGCTCAATCCCAGGACCCTGAGATCATGAGTTGAACCAAAGGCAGATGCTTAATTGACTGAGTCACTCAGGCATCCTGATGGAGGCCTTGGTAGTAATATATGCAATGGGTCTGAGTAGAAAAGGGCTAAGATTGTCAACTTAAAATATGACAAAGAGGGGCAACCTGGGTGGCTCAGTGGTTTAGCACCGCCTCCAGCCCAGAGCCTGATCCTGGAGACCCAGGATCGAGTCCCACATTGGGCTCCCTGCATGAAGCCTGCTTCTCCCTCTGCCTGTGTCTCTGCATCTCTTTCTCTCTCTCTCTCTCTCTCTCTGTCTCTCATGAATAAATAGATAAAATCTTTAAAATATATATATATGACAAATATGTAAAAACATATTTGGGGGACAATGGGTAGAACAGGGAACTCTAGTAGTTAGGTTGAGGGTGGAATAAGATGCTCTAAAATGACAGAGTTCAGTTTTTCCCACGTCATTGTATTTACAATTTAGATATAGATCCTCTTCCAAAAATCTGAGGGATCTTAATTTATTTGGTAATCTGCTTTATTAGATCAAATGGTAGGTAATTATCATTCTTCTTAATGTGGCTACATTTACCTACTTCCAAACTACATAAGCCAAAAGGGTGGATAAATCTCTTTCTCTAAGGGTTATAAACTATGTTGAGACAGGGCTGAGAATTGGAGGTATAAGGTTATCCTCAGAAAAACTTTCTATTTCCTTAAACTTTCTATAATAAGAAAACATATTTTTCATTTATGGAAAAATATTGTGAGTTACTGCTTTCTTAAATATTCTATCACATGGAAATCAGTGACTTGTTACTCAGTAGCATCTCTAGCACCCCTGCATTTGATCTTTCACCACCAGGAAAGATGCTTAAATCTCAGGTTTTAAAACAATACACTCCCAGAGTAATGATGACTTGGTCCTTGCTCCCTCCCATCCCATCTCAAATAGCTTTGAGATCCTTCTGCTGTTAGATTGGAATTGTGTCCCACCAAAGTTCATATATTGAAATCCTAACTCCCGGTACCTCAGAATGTGCTAAATGGGATAAAGTTATTGCAGATATAATTAGTGAAGATGAGGTCTTCAGGATATGCCCTAATCCAGTGTGATAGTGTTCTTATGAAAAGGGAAAATTTGGACACATGGAGACAAGTATGCAAGGAGAATTCCTTTGGAGTTATGTTGCCACAGCCAAGGAACTACTACAAGCTGGGACAGAGGACAGAGACCTGGAACATCGTTCTAATGCCTTCAGAGGGATCTTGATCTTGCTCACACCTTGATCTCAGACTTCTGGTCTGGTCTTCAGAACAATGAGAAGATTTCTGCTCTTTAAGTCCTTAGTTGATGGTACTCCATGATGGCAACCCTAACAAACTAATATAAGACAAAAAGTACATGGCTCTATTGAGTGTTCTGTTGGTAGTTAAAGTGTCTTATTTCTCAGGAAAACATCCTCACCAGGACTATCTCTCTCAAGAAATTGTTCCTTGTCACTGAAATGGCACCAGAAATAAAACCTTTCTATTGTATATAGTTTAATTTCCATTTTTTTCTTCTGACCACTGAGACCGTATTCAACATTATTAAGATTCCTCTTAAGGTTAAATTCATAAGCTTAATAAATACCTTTGTTTAAATAATTATAAAAATGTAAATATAGAAATGTATTCTATACAGTCAAAAGGAATGATGTGAAGCATGTATGAAATAACATGTCCTCACTCTGACAGATCTAATTGTGGCAAATTGCCTTATAAGCATCCACAGGCAGCCAACTCTGCTCAACCATTCCAGAAGGTGAGGCCCAATGATAGTATTAAATCTACCAAAAATCCTACAGTTGTATAATTATTTTTTACACTCTGTATTGACTCTTTTACAAACATCTCTTCCACGTTTCATTTGATAACATCACAGTTGTATATCACCAAAGTTATGAAACAAATGGATAATACAATTGAATGTCATTAACATAACCTTAATTGTAAACATGAAAAATGAAGATAAATGAGAAAATAAGAAGCTCAGAAATTCAGTAAAGACAGTTATTTGTAATATTAACAGTGCAAAGATATTCATAACAATGGCTATGTTAGTACATAGATATACATATAGTGAAATACAATATTGAGTTACAAAATTTTAACTCTTAGATCATGAAAGATAACATCCTATCTGAAAAGTATGGACTTTGAATCCTTAGCAAAGTGAATATGAAAAATGGCTCAGTGTATCTCTCTTTGGTGGAAAAAGAATCACTCTGGATGTATGTACCTCCTCCCTCCCAATATCCTACCACTTCAGTGGCTGATAAGTAACCCAGCTAATTGAGATGGCAACCAACACATCTGAGATTATCAAAATGTTTCCTAATTGGGCATCTTTTCAGTATGGAAAGGTTAGAATTGAAAATAGAATGACAAATTAAATCTAGGGTATTCACAGTTTGATGTTAGATTTAAGAGTGCATATATAACTGGCATTTTTTTTATAATTGGCATTTTAAATATAACATTTAAGAGAATTCAATGTATTAGAGTATCTGATATTTTATTAGATTAAAATTTACAAATTAAAATGCACAATTGATTTTAGATTTGTGATTTCAGTATAAAAAATGTTAAGGAGTTTGGCCAACATCCTAAACTATATTGAGGTAATCAAAATAATTTGAGTAACTATGTAAGTTTAATTTACTAGATTTTCAAAAGTTATTTTTAAGCACCTGGAAGAATTTTGCTTGTTAAAAGTCATATATTTGAAGACTATAAAAATAAAGTAGAATTATTAAATTTTAAGTGGACTTAAATGTGAATTATAATTGGGCTGTAATTAAAACTTCTCTGAGGGAAGTTTAGTTTGTTTATTTTGAATCAGTATTTTGAGTCAGTCAAAAAGTGAAGATTATTATCTTGTTTGTTAGATTAATAAATGGAATAACACTATTTATACATTGATATTATGAGCAAAGTAATGTTTCCATAATTTTCTATAACATTTTGAATATTAATTTTTAAACCTAAGAAACCATAAATAGTACTAAGGGTAAAACAATCATGAACATCATGAAATTCATTCTGACATTATGCTATGGCATAAAATTTTATTATGGAATGAGTGTGTGAAACCTGTCTACCCTGGACTTTGGGTTCTTACCTTCCTAGCAATATCAAATAGTAAAAGATTCTGAGAGATGCTATTGTCAGACTGTCATTTTTTTCCTGTGAAAAAGTTTTGAATATCAAAGCATATCCAGTTCCAGCACCTCATTTTTAGCAGCTTTACAGATCTTGTTTTTTTCACTCTAAACGTGGGAACAACTGCTGTTTGAAAAGTTGTACTTTAGGGCCTATTGCCCTGTGGCAAGATCTTTATTCTTTATGCTCCCTAAAGTGTAGTTTTGAAGGAATATACAGCTTTCTGAAGTGACATTGTCAAATTCACAAGATTATCTTTTTTTGTAGAGGTAAGAAACATTATTTTACTTTTTGGTATATTGTGTATGAAATAGACATTTGACACTTCTACTAAGGGAACAACAGGAAGTCTACGGCATCAACATAAATTAAAATTTACAGAGCACAGAGTTTAGTCACATTTCTGTTACTTGTGATTCTTAGCTGCCAAAGATGCCACTTACAGAGTTTGGAAAATACTCTGCATTGAAATTCTGTGTTATGGGTCTGCTTCTTGAATTAACTAAATCTGTGACTAATAGTAAGTCACTTTATCCGCATTTTTGCTATACCTGGAAAATGCACTATTTAGTGCACTATTTAGACCAACAGTCAGCTTGGTGTTTCTCTGATTAACCCTTTGTAAATCTTGAAACTCAGGTTTATGCAACTATTTTAACCTGTTATAAATGGTTTCAAAATTTAGCAAGACATATATCATTTATATAATGATAGCTTTGTTTTTTCTCTGTTTTGTTTGTTTGTTTGCATTTAGTTTTCTTAGTCCTGCTTACTAATTGTGATACTTTCTCTTGATGAAGAGGAAAGCTAAGGTAAGGAGCTTTGGTTTGGGCTATGGAATGGAAAACTCTCTGGCCAAGGATTGGACATTTGAGTCTGGTCTGTTTTTTGATCAAATTGATTAGTTATGTTGGATACATTTTGAAAGAAAATGAAAATTCTAGTAATCACGATGCATTTATACAGGTTGCTGAGAGAAATTTCTTTATTTCTACTTCGTATTTGCTTGAGGATTTTGTTAGTGCTACATAATATTAGATTACAGAATTGCAGCAATGAAGGTTTTACAAAGTCATTATAACACAATATGCCAAGAAAAGCATTTTTTTTTAACTTTTATTTTTACTTTTGTGTATGTGTGCGTGTCAGCGAATTGTATGCTTCTTTGTCTTTGTGTCCAATCTTCCAGTACAATACCTGGTACAAGAATATCTGTAAATTCTAAATGAACCAATGAATGGATGAACCACCATTTTCTATTTAACTGTCATTATTATGTAACAGATTGCTCCAAAATTTATTGGCTTAAACCAACAGTGGAGATCTGTTATCTTGGACAGCGTCTGTGGGTCATCAATTTGGGATTGGTTTAGCTGGGTGATTCTAGCTCAATCACTTATGAGGTTACCGTCAAGATTTCTGGATCTCTTCTTAGGACTGCTTGTGTGTGCTCATGTCATAGAAGCTGGCTTTCTGTAGAGCAAATGATCCAAAGAGATCAAGGCAAAAGCTGTAATATATTTTATCATTTAACCTTGGAAGTCACATACCATCATTTCCATCATATCTTATGGGTTAAATAAGCCAGACCTATTTATGATGAAGGGCACCAGAGAGGGACATGAATACCAGGAGACATGGGATTATGGAGGCCATCTTGGAGGCTGGCTAATGCTATTAGAGACATTTTATATTAGATGAATGTTTCACATTTATTAAGTCATATTCTCACTAGTTAAGATTTTTCATGTTAGAATGAGTCAACAATGGTACCAGGAAAATTAGCCAATTCATTATGGTTTTTAGGGGTCATAAGTATATTCTCAACAAACTCTGGAAATATGCAGCAAGCTGAAGAATGATGTTAACAAATGTGTATTTATTTAACTTTTCCTGTTTTCTGAAACTCTTGCTATAAAGTCTTATGCACATCCTGACATAGTCATACTTATCAATCTGAGATTTGCCTAGTTAAAGCCTGAGCTTTCATCGGAGGGAAACAACCTCAGTTAACATCAGTAAATCCCTTTAGCTTTAAGTGCAAGAAGTCAATCACAGAAAAATCACAAAGCATAAAGTAACACATAAAATAACACTGCCAGTCTGATCTCTTAGGAAAAACAAGCAGTGAAAGGGAAAGATGGTTTCTGAAAGCATGCTCAACCTTTCTTGGCAAAACAAAAGCCAAAAACAAATTACAGTGTGTGTTTACGCTAGAATGACTGTTACCTTAAGAAAATTCAAAGCAATTTTCCATAAAATAGGGTCATCACATCCCAGCGTAAGAACAGTCACTAAATTGAAGCCAACCTTACTCAAAATACAGTGGAATGGGGTGTGGGGAAGACCATACTCCGAAATTTAAGAATCTTACACAATTAAAAACTACATTTTCTATGATTTTGGCTTTTGTTTCTTTTGGAATTCTTTTCCTCTGGATTTTCTCTTTGACTTTTTTTGATCTTTAATGGAAGTACATATGTCCCTTTCTGTACAGGAAGAGTTAACTAGGTGGTAATAATAACATATTTTCCATAATTTATAGTAGTAAATTATTCAAAATGGAGAAAGTTATTGTTTTCCTTGCTTAGCCAGCTCTGATTTTTGGTTAAAGAAACCTTCCATCACAAGAAGGGAGAATAAGCTTCCAGCTCTTTTTTTCCTTATATGTGCCAGGCATCATGTGAAATAGTCTACTTTTATTACTCCATTTAATCTCCAAACCAATGAAGGATAATCTGAGATGCAAAGGGGATGAAGAAGCTGAAAATTAGAGGTATTACTTACGATTAGTAGCTAAGAAGGAGCAGAGCCAGAATTTTGTCTGTCTGTGAAGCTATCTCTTCTACTCTGTGTTATCTCCTAGGGGAAATACAAGGTTCAAGAAATCTACCATTCTAACCTCAACTAACGACTAAAGTAAGGCTGTCAGGTTATTTTACCAGGAACCGTAGAACTTGCAGAGTTAGAAAACTAGAAGATGGTGACCAACTCACACCATATTAACTTTAAAAATGAACAAAATATTGGTTTCTGAATAATTTTCTGCCTCAAAAAATAATAAAAATTTACCTTAAATAAATGCAATTATATTTTCAGTGACATAAAGGTATGATGGCAGATCCTAAATTAAATTGTTTTGCTATTCACTTTCCTTTCATCACACAATTTAGTTTGGCATAATTGCATTAACACTATTTGACCAGAATTACGTTCTGGCATTGCCTTAGATTTGTGTTTAATTCTGTACCAATTTCTGTTGACCTGATGACTAGGCATTACTCCTGTCTTTCATCAGCCAACCCCTTAAATGTAACTTGAACAGTTTCTTGAGCCCTGTAGGGAATTAACTAATACCCACCATACTACTGTGTTTCAACCACTGAAATGACAGCTGTATTAATTTCTTATGAGTAATGTGCAAATGGGGGAGAACATATTTTAAAAATATTATTAAAAACACTCTAGAATTCTTCTAGTCCAGTACCCTGTTTTCATGAAATAACTGTCCATAAACACAAATACCTATTACATCTGGGCCATGTGCTGGGATTTGACAATCGTCTCTCACTTTCTTGCTCCAATATTTGATAGTCCTGTCATGAAGTTCTCTATTTAGTAGCTTTGAGTTTCAAGGTACTCAAGTCCTCCTACGCCCTTTTCAATCTTTTGTTTGCTTTCTAGTGATCAATCCACATGTATTTTATCCTTCAGTCTCAGTGATTCATTGTTCAATTAACATTTCTTGCCTTCTATAAATTATTCCTCAATTAAGTTTAGCGTAGGGTAATTGGTTTAACCTGCGGCAGCCTCCTCCCATCTGCATTACTGCAGAGACTCACTATCCTAGAAGTTCTGCTATTCTTGATACCAAAACATTTCTCATGCACTTTTTCTTCCAATGGCATGCTATTGAGGTCAGAGGAAAAGTTACATACTCATTTAAGGACAATGTAGGGCTATTAGCTCAGCATTTTCAGTTCTTCTCAAACTCATTACTGTATGAATCTTGATGAATTTATGTGACACTCTGCATACAGAATACAGCCATCTTTATTACCACCATCATCATCATTACAGATCACTGCTGTATCTGTTGATGATTCTTCTTGTGTTTGATAACTACAGAGTATCAACCTGGTTGTTTTATGAAATGGTCAATCTAAGACTGAAAGTAAGAAGCAAAACCTAGTAGAAGTCTTGATGCCTCTGCAGGATATGCCTGTATGTATGTACAAACATAACCTAGATGAGGGAATACACAAATAGGAAAACATATCTTCCTGTTATTATGAATGGGAGTTCATCTTTTTAAAAGATTTTGTTTATTCATGAGAGACACAGAGAGTCAGAGACATAGGCAGAGGGAGAAGCAGGTTCCCTGTGGGGAGCCTGATGTGGGACTCGATCCTAGGACCACAACCCAAGCCAAAGGCAGACACTCAACCACTGAGGCACCCAGGCACCACTAGAAGTTCATCCTCTTGCTAGAGAGTTTGGTGTAATGAGGTGGAGGAATCAGACAAAGGTAAAGAGACCTGATATTTAGGTAAAATTTGTTACTGTTTACTTTGGTGCTTCTCAGTTTTTAAGTGCATTATAAATCACGTGGGAGTCTTGTTAAACTACATTCTCTTTCAGTAATTCTTGGGTAGGGACTAAGATTCAGAATTTCCTACATTAGGTTCTTAGGTGATGTTGATGCTGGTTTGCATTTTGTGTAATAAGAACTTGTTTAACTTTGAAGAAGTCTGTCATTTCTGAGTTTTTTTTTTCCATTCACAAAATAAAATGATTGAACTGATGAGCATGCAAGGTGCCTTGTCAGTCTTCCAATGTTTTGAATTGCATAAGCTCTCTATATCTCTGTTAAGATATATTAACTCTATCCTTTGGTGATTTTGTCATAAATTTACTTAAGAGAATTTGTTTTCCTGCTTCTTTCCTTGTTCCAGATGGGGTTTGAATCACAGTTAAAGGAATTTGAAATTAATAAAAGCTTTTCTTTTTAAAAAAATTTAAATTCAATTACCCAACATATAGTTCACCATTAGTTTTAGATGTAGTGTTCAATAATTTATCAGTTGTGTATAACACCCAGTGCTCATCACATCATGTGCCCTCCTTCATGCCCGTCACCCAATTACTCCATCCCCCCACCTACCTCCCCTTTAGTAACCTTGATGAAGTCCCATTAGTTCATTTTTGCTTTTGTTTAGTTTGTTTCCTAGAGTTAAGTGCCTCACCAACATTTGTTTTCTGTCTTGTTAATTTTAGCCATTCTGACTGGTGTGAGGTGGTATTTCATTATAGTTTTGATTTGTATTTCCCTAATGCAAGTGATATTGAGCATTTTTTTTCATGTGTCTATTGGTCATTTGTATGTCTTCTTTAGAGAAATGTCTGTTCATGTCTTCTGCCCATTTCTTGACTGGATTATTTGGTTTTTGGGTGTTGAGTTTGTTATTTATATATCTTGGATCCTAGACATTCATCTGTCATTTGCAAATATATTCTTCCATACTGTAGGTTGCCTTTTAATTTTACTGATCGTTTCCTTTGCTGTGCAGAAGATTTTTACCTTGATGAAGTCCCAGTAGTTCATTTTTGCTTTTGTTTCCCTTGTCTCTGGAGATGTGTCTGACAAGAAGTTGCTGCAGCCGAGGCTGAAGAGGTTGCTGCCTGTGTTCTCCTCTAGGATTTTGATAGATTCATGTCTCACATTTAGGTCTTTCATCCAGTTTGATTATATCTTTGTAGGTGTAAGTAATGGTCTAGTTTCATTCTTCTGAATGGTCTGCCCAATTTTCCCAGCATCATTTATTGAAGAGACTATCCTTTTTCCATTGGATATTCTTTCCTGCTTTGTTGAGGATTAGTTGACCATAGAGTTGAGGGCCAATCCTGGGTTTTCTATTCTATTACATTGATTTGTGTGTCTGTTTTTGTGCCAGTACCATACTGTCTTGATGATCACAACTTTGTAATATAATTTGAAGTCAGACATTGTGATGCCACTAGCTTTGGTTTTCTTTTTCAACATTCCTCTGGCTCTTCAGGGTCTTTTCTGGTTCCATACATTTTAACAATATTCTTCCAATCTATGAGAATGGAATTTTTTTTTCATTTCTTTGTGTCTTCCTCAATTTCTTTCATAAGTGTTCTGTAGTTTTTAGAGTACATATCCTTTACTTCTTTGGCTAGGTTTATTCCTAGGTATCTTATGGTTTTGCTTTTCTTTTTATAATTAAGCTGTAAACTGTAACTTCGCATTATGGAGACATACTAAGAAAATAGTTGAGTATCTATACAACAAATAGTTATATGTATATATCACCTTTATTCTTGGATATAGTACTTATCTGTGAATATATATATACTTACTAAAAATGTAAGGATATATACACCTGTGCACATATAATAGTAAATAAATGAGGGGGGTAGAACAATAGCATAGGAATTCCTGAACTTATTTCCTTTCATGGTTACACCAAATTTAAAGCTACATATGAATCATTTCCCTTTGAAAAAGACCTGAGAACTAGATCAACTCTTCTCCACAACAAAGAAAAGTTAAAAGACAAAAGAAGGAAAATTAACTAAAACTGTGATAATTAGTTTGGGATATATAGAATAAAAAGATATAAAAAGTGGTAGCAAAAACAAAATGTGAAGGGGGAGTAGAAATGTAGAGTTTTGGAATGTGTTCAAATTTAACTTGTTATCAACTTAAAATAGAGTATCATATACGTAAAGGGTGATATATGTGAACTTTATGGTAACCAGAAAGCAAAACCTAAATGAGAAAAGAATATAAACATAACAGTAAAGAAAGTCATGAGGCTATAGAAAGAGAGAGAAAAGAAAGAGAGGAACAATAAAAACAACCAGAAAACAGTTTACAAAATGGCAGTAAGTACATACTTGTAAATAATTACTTTAAATGTAAATGGGCTAAATTTATAAATATATATGCATAACATAGAAGCACCAATATATATAAAGCAAGTTTAACAGGCCTAAAGGGAGAAATTAGCAGAAATGCAGTAGTAGTAGAAGATTTTAACACCCCATTTACATCAATGAATAGATCATTCAGACAGGAAATTAGTAAAGAACATTGGGCTTAAATGACACATTAGATCAGATGGGCTTAATAGATAAATACACTACATTATATCAAAAAAGCATCAGAACATATGTTCTCAAGTACATGTGGAACATTCTCCAGGATAGATCACATGTTAGGACTCAAAAAATCTCAGTGAACTCAGGAAGAATGTAAGTCATATTATGCATCTTTTCTAGCCATAATGATATAAAATCAATTATAAGAAAAAAAAACGAAAAATACTACAAATACATGAGAATTAAACAACATGTTACTGAACAACTACTGGTCATAGGATAAATCAAAGGTGGAATAAAATACCTTAGGAAAAATGAAAACAGAAATATGATAAAATCTATGGGGCACAGCAAAAGTGGCTCTACGAGGGAGATTGTAACAATTCAGGCCTACCTCAAGAAACGTGAGAAATCTCAATTTAACTTTACACCTAAAGGAAGTGAAAAAAGACAAGCAAAGCCCAAAGTTCGTAGAAGGAAGGATATATTAAAGATCAGAGCAGGAATTAAATGAAAGAGACTGAAAGGACAGTATAAAAGATCAAAGAAACTAAATACTGGTTCTTTGAAAAGATAAAACTGACAAACCTTTAGCTAGACTCACCAAGAAGCGGGGGGTAGGCGGGGGGCTCAAATAAAATCAGAAATGAAAAAAGAGAAGTTGTAATTGATATGAAGAAAATACAAAGGATCATAAAAGACTACTATGAACAGATATATGCCAAGAAATTGGACAACCGGGAGAAAATGGGTAAATTTCTTAGACATTTACAATCTTTCAAGACCAAAGCATGAAATGGAAAATCTGAATAGTCTTATTAGGAGCAAGGAGATTGAATTGGTAATTAAAAACCTCCCAACAAGCAAAAATCCAGGATCACATGGCTTCATTGGTGAATCTACCAAATATTCAAAGATTTAATATTGTTCTCAAACTCTTCCAAATAATTGAAGAGGAGGAAAAGACTCCAAACTCATTTTAAAAAAATAGATTTCTATTTATTTATTTGAGAGATTCTGAATTGAACTGAAGGCATATGCTTAACCATCTGAGCCACCCAGGCACCCAGATTCCAAACTCATTTTATGAGGCCGCATTACCCTGATACCAAAACAAGACAAGGATAATACAAGTAAAGAAAATTATAGGCCAATACCTCTGACAAACATAAACACCAAAATCCTCAACAAAATACTAGCAAACTAAATTCAACAATACATTAAAGGGATCTTGCACCATGATCCAATGGAATTCATTCCAGGGATGCAAGGACAGTTCAACACCAGCAGATCAATCAGTGTGATATACCACATTAGCAAATGAAAGATAAAAATTAGACAATCATTTTGATAGATGAAAAAAAGCATATGACAGAATTCGACAGTATGGAAATTTCTCAGAAAAGTAAAAATAGAACATCTTATTTTACCCAAAGAAAGCAAAAACACTAATTTGAAAACATGTACGCCATCCCATGTTCATTGCAACACTATTTATGATACAAGATATAGAAACAATCTAAGTGTACATTGGTGGATGAATGGATAAAAAAGATGTGGTATATATATTTAGTGGAATACTACTCAACCATAAAATCAATGACATCTTGCCATTTGTGACAACATGGATAGACCTTGAGAGTATTATGTACAGTGAGATAAGAGAGGAGGACAAGTAACAGCATGATTTTACTTACATGTAGAATCTAAAAACAAAACAAAACTAGATCAATAGACATAGGAAACAACTTGGTGGTTGCCAGAGGCGCGAGGGATGTTGGTGGGGAGATGAAATGGGTGAAGAGAATCACGATGTACAGACTTCGGGTTATGAAACAAATAAGTCTTGGGGATGTAATACAAAGCATGGGAAATATAGTCAGGAACATTGTATCAACTATCTAAGATAACAGATGGTAACTAGACTTACTGTGACCATTTCACAACGTCAAAGCACTATGTTAGACACCTGAAATTACTATAATATTGTATGTCAATTCTAGCCCAAATTTTTGAAAGAATATAAGTAAATATAAATGTGTATGAACATTTGATTTTTGATACTTTTAGCGTTTTTTAATGGAAAGCTTCACAAATGTAAAAATGCAAATGAATATACATACCAATCACCAAACTTTAAAAATAATATTTTTACCAGGTTTTTAAAAAAGATTTTATTTATTTATTCATGAGAGACACAGAGAGAGGCAGAGACATAGGCAGAGGGAGAAGCAGGCTCCCTTCGGGAAGCCTCTACCCCAGGACCCTGGGATCACAACCTGAGCCAAAGGCAGATGCTCAACCACTATCAGTAGAAAGGGCAGGTGCCCCTTTCTATCAGTTTTTAAAATCTGTACTGTATTCTCCTGCCAACTCATTTTTTAGGAGGATTTGATTATTTTAAAGTAAATGCCAAATATAATTAATGAGTGGGTTGAAATACAACATTACTTTAATACATTTACTACAACATTAAAAATTTCAAAAAGACTGTTACTCTTTCAAGATTGTACTTTGTGTGTGTGTAATTCTGTAAACAAAATTGTATAAGTCCAGTGGTGTGCTGATAGATGTTTGCCAACTGACTCTCTGAAAACCACAAAGGAGAAACCACAGACCACTGGTTTACTGCATTTACAATTTCTCTGGTGTAAATACTTCCACTATGACTAATTTGAAGGCGGTAATTTGACATTAGTAAGAACATGGATTTGAAAAGAGGTGCTTATAATAGTTCTCTTGAGCCAGAATAAACTGACTTCAGCACACTGTATAAATCTGCTTATTTAATAACATGATTTGGGCACATAAGTATATATTTCCCTCGGTAATTCAAACTAATATTTGAGTCTTGGGTCATTTTAAGTGTGGAATGAGTAACTTATTTCTGTAAATATTTTAATTTATGTCAATAAGTTATCAAAGATTTGTCAGTTGTCTGTATGAGAGGTATGGAATATGCTATGAGTAATGATTTCTTAATTTGATTTAACAATATCATACATCTGTGTCATGGCACCTTGTACCAGTGGATGTTCAAAAATTTGTTCAGTGCACAAATCAAATGTTACAATATGTAAATGAAGTTATAATTATGCAAAAATACATATTCTCTTTCACATATCATTGAGGCCAGAGAATTGGGTGTTTTATTTAAAATAATAATTTTAAGCTATATAGGTGATTTATATTCAAGATTTAAAAGGCCTCTGGCCACTCTGTTCTCAGGCATGTGAGTCATCTAAAATCAAGAGATGGAAATCTGGGGGATGCAATGTTAAATAATGTGTGAGTGATGTAATTTTATTGTGTATCTCATTAGTAAAATGCTGTAGGAGATGGTAATGTTAAAAAAATAAATCTTTCTTTTCTTAGACATCATTTTTCAGCATCATCACATTTAAAGAGTCAATTTTCAGACAACCTGATGGGAAATCATATGAAGTTATAATGCAGTACAGACAGTTGCTATTCTGTGGATCAAAAGGAAAATCATGAATCTCATTTCTAATTCAAGCTGCAGTCTCTTTCTGTCTCTTTATTTCCTCTCTTTTTAATCTTCTGCAACAAACAATTTCAAATCTCTTCCACCTAATAAAATGTAAATTACCTCTTGGGTTCACAGTTATTAGAGCAGTTTTATTAGCTCTTGCACTGTGCAGCATTCTGGTAAGGAACTGGGTTATATAAATAATCATCTTTTTCCTTATCTCCTGGCTTCCATCTATAATTGATGGTTTACATCACCTTATCATACAGACAACCATTTCTTCATAAACAAATATGTGATCTGGTGCAGATGTGCCTGAGTGTCCTAAAAAGCCAATATATCAATTTTGCTGCATTTTAAAGCCTACAATTTCATGCCTAACACTTGGCATTGTAACCATGGTATCTGTAGTTAGATGTCGGATCCAGAAACATCAAATAGAAGGATTATTTCTTGAGTCTGTTATACAGTCAGAACTGTAAAAGGGACAAATTGTGAGAGCATAGAAGAAGACTATGTGTAATATTTTTTTTGTATTTTAAAAAATACTCTCCTTAGGGAATTTGTTATTTGAAATGTTTACAAGAAAAAAGTTACAATCAAGTTAGTGTATTCTATATATGGCCCTTAGGTTTTACAGTTCCTCTTCAAATAAAAATATATTAGCTGGATTTTTCCATGTCTCTTATATTAAGAGTTAGTGTGAAGAATAACTGAGCTATGTCTTTCCAGTTTATAAATTTTGATACACATGTAAACATATAAATCTAAAATTTTTGAAATAATATTACCTTTTTCTAGATGCTAAAGAATTTTTGAAAAACATCTAAGCATTTTGATTAGATTCTTTGGTAGACATCTGTTTTAGTTTTTTCCCGCTCAGCATATATTTTCCCTTTCTTATAACTTTCCAACCTACCTTTAGGAATGTTTTCCACTCACTGTACAGTTTTGATGGAAAATTAATCAAGGTGCTCTGCCTATAATCAACAGAACTAGAAGAATTCTTGCATACTCCTTTAGCCAAAGATCTCATATTAGGTGTCCTACCCTCTTTCCTCACAATTAAGCTTGTGGGGTGGGCAGTACTATGTTCTAATTTTGAGCAGTAAGATTTTCTCTCTCAGGAATTATGAATATTACTGTATATAAGAGATTCAAATGAGACTGATTTGTTGTTACTGTTTATTCACTTGTTTCTTTTCCTAGGTGAGGCTTGAGTTTTAATTTTTAAAATAACCAAAAGTTCCATCAATGGATTTAACTAAACCAGATGCAGTTTACTCAAGAGGAATTTAACTACTTTTTTTTAAGTGGGAGAAGCAGCAGCCTTGTGATTTAAAATAAATCCATCAAGTTATTTTTCTCTCTATTTTATATGATGGGTGGATATTATAATAGAAAAGATGTTATTTTTCTGTCCTGGATCACAGGTGTCTGATACTGCCATCTAGAGACAATATCTGTCTGGAGACCATTATGAAATAAGATCCAGGAGCAATTTTAGGATGCCGTGGAACTGTATGGGTCAGAGACTTGGACTGTGATAGCTGTATTGAACCAGGCTTACTGCCAATAGCTGGTTAAATGATATACTCATGGGCTTCATTCTCTGAAACCCTATATGAACCATATGATTCTGGAAAAAAAGAACACATTTTTTTTAAGAGTGATCATATTATTCATTGGAGAGAAAAACCTTTTGCGTTTCTTTGGTTTGGTTTTGTGAAAAGTGGCTAAAAGTTCTGCATTCTAAACTCTTTTTCATTCAGACCAAGGACAAGGAATATTCTTGTTTCACCTTGGATAAGTCACTTAACCTGGACCTTAATTTCTTTACCTGTAATAAAATCTAGGCTCATTACCCATATAACAATGTGGTTAGTTACCCCATGAGTTAAAGCGCTTTGCATTTTCTAGTTAAAATGAAATATGTAGTATAATTAAACAATAATACAATGATGATTAATCATTTTTCACAATTTAATTATGCAATGTGTATGATTAATCATTGTAATTTAAAAGGTGTAATAAGCAAGCAGTATAATTATGTATAATGGAACATGAGGTATAGGTTAAAAGGTATATATTAAAATTACTCATAAGTATCCTGGAAAAAATTATTAAATGATATCACTGAATATGTCTTTAATGTAATTAGTCTCAGGATTTTATATGTAAAAGACAGGCATTTCTTTTCCTTTGCACCAGGCAAGGAAGCTTTCCCTTGTTTTCTCTATCTTCTTTTTCCAGCTGAGTGTATATTTTTAAGTGCTCTGCATTTTTTATTCAAGTCTTCTAAAAAGGGAACAGAAAGAGATCTGAGATTTTTGGAAGGACAGACAGGGTCACCTCTCCTGGTAGAATCTTTAATGCTGGTCTTCATTTGAACGAACTATTTAAATATAGTCAGCTTCCATCATACCAACACCTCATGCTTAATTGCCTGAAGTTTGGGTGAGTTTATCCATGCAATGTCAAGAAAAGGTTAGTTTTTTTTTTTTAATTTATTTCAGCAAAAGAAGATGTTCAATAAGAGGAGATAACACAAAATTCCCTGTTGTTCTTGCTGTTTGATACCAAAAAGAGGCAATTATTAACTTTTTCCTCTGTAATGGTGATATAGGAGAAAATATATCTGCTTATTAATTAATGTATTTATCCATTCAGAAAATAATATGGGTTGTCACCATGCTTCATATAAACATCTAGTGGATGTCCATATAGTTATCTAGTGCCTTCTCTAATAGGAAGAGAAGTTTCCAGTGTCACTGAGTGAAATTTGTACCAAAAATGATGGCCTCATTTTCAGTTGAGTTTACTGGACACAAAACAAAACAAAATATTGATAATATGCTGAGCCTAATTCAATAAATTAAGTCTACCTTGAGATTTTTAGCTTATTTCTGGGAATTAACATTTTTAATAACATCTTTCAATGGGAAAAGACATTCCAGGTTCTAGATAAATGACTGAGTTTAATTTTGTAATACAACTTAGTTGTAAATTAGAGCCTTGCTATTCTTAAAGATAAACCACCAGGATGATCATGTTATGGCAGGGATAACAAGAAGATGCAAATAGCATTTTTCTGCTTTAATATCCTAGAATCTATGATACATAAATTGAGAGTAGTGTTTGATTAAATCACTAAACGGACAAGGAAACATTTTGAAAAGCAAGTGTTGTTTGTTATGCCTTTAGGGAATGATTCCTCAATCCTACACTTATAAACAACTCTCAGCAACCTCAACAGGAGTTAAGCATGTATTTGGAGAAGCACATAAGCAATCTGAGGTGACAGGACCCTAGCTGGGTCTTGCCATTATGAGTCATGCTAAAGCAAAGTGTCAGGTAGTGCAACAGAGCTAAGGATGCTGGGTAGGAAGCACAAAGTGTATCTGCTGAGAGCTGTTGATATGGCTTCTTGAAGAAGTGGTCATATGCAGTGAAAAAGGAGGAAAAGAAAAAGGAACGGAGGAAGATGATAGTAAGGCTGATGAAGCCAAAGCAGATTCCACTGTACACCAAGAGGCAGTTGGACTGGGCTACAGAGAATTTATTGATCTTTCTATCTATTTCTGCTCACTTTCCATTGGGATAGTCTTTTAATAAAAATAGAGGAGCTTCTGAAGCCATTCTCTTTGGCAGGGACTCGTGTGGTCATAATAATTTGACCTATTATGTATCTAGAGAAAACAAAATTGCAGATGGGCCCATTATTATATGCTGAGGGAATACAAGGCATAGATGGGAATTGCTAAATTAGTACTGTAAACCTTACCTGCTATAGAAGTTCAGAGCAAATTGCCATCTAAGCAAGCTTTACTCTGCAAGTGATACTTAGTTTAACCTTAAAGGAAATCTGTTATGTAGAATGCAGGGTAGGAGAGCGTGCTATGGAGATGTAATATTGAGTAAAAGTCTGAAGGCGTAATTTGTAGACCAAGTCAGGGAGATGATGAGCTGATCATTTTAGCGTAGCAAAGGAATTCTTCTGGACAAGAAACTGGTATTTCTTGTGTTGGGCTAGAATTGGTTACTTTTAGCTTTTCCCAGTTCCATTGTCTTCGAGGTCTTAATGGCTTATCCTCTGCAATTATAAAGGTAGGTTAGCAAGGGTTTTCATTCATTTATTTATTCATTCATTCAGTTTGGACTATGTGGTGGTCTGTTTTATGTGTCATCTTGACTAGGCTAGAGTCCCCATTTATTCAAACACCTATCTTAGTGTTGATATGAAGGCATTTTGTAGATGTGATTAATGTTTATGAGTTAACTGTAATTAAGAAAGACTGTCTCTGATAATCTGAGAAGGCCTAATTCAATTAGTTGAAAAGCCTTAAGAGCAGGCTATGGCTTCCCAAAGGAAGAAGAAATTCTGCCTACAGATAACAGCTTTAGCTTGTGCCTGAGAATTCCAGCCTATCCTTCATAATAGCTAATTTCAGATTTCTGATTTACCCAGCCAGCTCTACAATCATGTAAGCCAATTCCTTGCAATAAATCTTTAATATATATCTCATAATGATTCTATTTCACTTTTTGGGACCCTGACAGACATAAAGTGCCATAACAAGTAGATTTGAAGGGGAAGGTGTACTGGGAAAATAATGTTATATTAGGAAGATGTTATGTGAAAAGTGGCTTATGGAAGTTATATTAGGAAGATGTTATGTGAAAAAGTGAGGCTTTAATAAATAATGACTAAATCTAGTGAGAGTGTGTGTTGGAGGTACTGACTGGACTGTTAAACTAATTCAATGAGAAGTTTGAGACTTAGTTTTATAGGACTGGACATGGAGTATGGGATTCCTGGCAAAACAAGGGACCTGAGGAATCAGAGTAACAATTGAAGTTAAAATCTATTGGAAAAGCTGATGTGGAGTACCTGGGTGGCTCAGTGATTGAGCATCTGCCTTTGGCTCGGGTTGTGAGGCAGAGACAGAGGGAGAAGCAGGCTTTCCATGGGGAGCGCAGTGTGGGACTCGATCCCAGGACCCCAGGATCACAACCTGAGCCAAAGGCAGATGGTCAATCTCTGAGCCACCCAGGCACCCCTAAATAAATAAAATCTTAAAAAAAAGAAAAAAAAATCTGATGATTGAGAATGTAACGTCGAGATTCCAAGTCCAATGCACCTTGGTTGCAGATGTTTTGAAGCCAGATGGAGATGTAATCAAGGCTAGGGCATATCAGAGGTGGAAAGAGCCACTGACAGTGGATGTTGTTCCAGGAAGATTCAGTTCGGCTTGAAGAGCTAAGGGCAGGATGAGATTCAAAGTACTAAAACAGCTTTGGATGCCACAGCTCTATGTCATAAATGAAATAACATATGACACAATTAAGGCAGTGTTGATAATAGAAAAGAACAGGATAGAGGAAGGTGATATTAAAAAAGAAAAAAAATCATATTTGCAGAATTACAAGAATCGGAGGAAAGGGAAGCAATGTTCTCCCTGAATTACAAAGTGTTTAACATGTGAGATCAAAGTGCACAGATACACACTTCTATATGACTCTTATCAGAGCAGTGATCTGCAGTGACTCAAATATTCTAATAATTTGCCTGCAACAAACTTGCAAACATATTAAGCTATTGAGCAATGAATATAGGCTGCTTTATTTCATTTTTCTTTATTCTACTTTTCTCTTTTTGAGTTAATTTTAATACCTTCATTTTTTTTCTTTATAAGTGATCTGTTTCCCAGCTCTACACTAGGACAGTAAGTGCTTTAGTAAATGGTCCTACTTCAAGATACAGTGATCAGCTTTTATTGTAAATAAAAGTAGATCTTCCAAATGTTGAGAGTCAAGCTTTCTGTTTTTCTCAGCTTTTGACAATCTGAAGAGACAAAGCCTCTGAAGTATCATTTTCTATATGTGGCCACAAGATTTTGTCTCTGAAATTATTATGAATTTAATGAGAAAATTAGAATATCGTTATGCTATCACTGGAAAATATGTGTAGCTCTCACTTTTAAAATAGTTCTTACACAACTTTTCAAAAAGATATGTTGGAAGTAGGCAAATGATGTCCATTGTGGCAAAGATATGAGTGAATGCTGCCTTATAAATCAAGAATTCTTACAAAATTATCTTTAACCCCACTGGTCCTAGGAAGCTACCTCCCTGAGTGAATTATTGCACAGTACTCAACCAATCTATGATTTCCTGAAGCCCTCAAGCTTAGTTTAATGGTAAAAGTTTCAGGCCAGTCCAAGTGAGTAAGAGTTACATTTTAGACCATTGGCAACCTCAGGCAACTTGTTACTGAGAAGTAGCTGCCTCTAAATGAATTCACTTGTTAGGGTCTCAGAACAGCTGTCACAGAGGCCCTGCATTGAAGAGAACAAACTCTGTAGATTTAAAATAAGAATCTGATTTAGCAGGAAGGGCTGCATAAAAACTGTACCAGAAAAGAAGAAAGAAGAAAATATTTCTTGTGGCCTCCATGATTTTATATTAGTTGCAGTGCATATTAATATTAAAGATTAACATAAACCAAAGAGAGAGAACATCAGTGAATGCTCATTAGAGAGATAAAACAGCATATCTAAAATCCTTTCTTAGGAAATCTCCTTGTTTTAATTTGATGAGCAAAAAATATAACCTTACTTGTTATCAGCATTAAGAAATCATTTGCAGTATGTCAAACCGTATAATTATGTTGACTTACAATAATTAATAGAAAAACATCATGAAGAATTACTGATGAATACTGTATAGGAATAATGAGGAAATTGATCTATTTCTTCATTGTGGAACATAATTAAAATTTATAATTAAAAGTATTATGCTATGTACTAGGTATTTGGTAATGTTAGATTTGACATTTTAAATTAATGACTAGTATGATTATTTAATAGATGGTATTGGAAATCTAATTTTCTCAAAAGTAAATTCAGTAATTTCCTCATGATATATCAAAATAATCTCATATAAATTATAGTTTATTTCAATGGTGCCATATTATAGAAATAAATAATGTCTATTTGATTTTGGTTGTTGGGAAATCCTTTCAAAATATGTATGTTAAAAGATGTGTATGATAATGTTTTAGAATATAGTCATTTTTTTTCCCTTCCCTGAATTTCATTCTTTTCCATAGAGCATACTGAACAGGTAACTGGCTTCATATTTCATTATTTTGGTGAGGACTGTGGCACACCAAAACATAGAAATAGACAACATCTATTCTTGGATTTCTCTTTTTTCTTTCAAGGCCAAAGTTCACGTGTGAACATGGACAGTTTATAGAGGTGGAGAAAAGAGAAGTGGGACCATCTTACCTCATTACCTGTTACCTTAGCTCTTAGCTCAAGACTATGGTAGTACTCTGGAGAGCTGGCAAAGCTCTGTGGTGGAGTAGAGTTTTCAGGAAACTAAGGCAGTAGACAAAGGCACAAAGGGAAAAGAAATGCTGTATTTCCCTGCTCAAATATAGAAAAAAAATCTTTAGGTTCTTTTTTCTTTTTTAGTGAATCCTAGTTTTTCATATTATACATTATTTATTTAATCACATACTTATTTTTGAAAATTTAGTTGGTTTCCAACTTGTATTTAATAATAGTACTTTAAAATGTGATTTATATATTTTTTATCATACCCAGCCTCAATTGTTTACTTAGAATAAATACCTCCATTTGGAAGTTTAGAGTTTATATATATATACATATATATATATATATATATATATACACACACACACATATATATATGCCTCTCTCTCTCTCTCTCTCTCTCTATATATATATATATATATATATATATATATGGCTCTTTGTGTGTGTGTGTGTGTGTGTGTATGCCTCTTTATGCATATGGGCATATTTCTTTCTGGAAAAGTTTTGGTAATTTTGAATCCAACACAGAATGTGTGAAGTGGTTATGTCAATATACTTCTGCTACCATTACCTTTTTTCCTCATTTTTCTTTTTGCCAGTTTAATGGGAAAAAGCTTACATACTTATTTTAAGTTATATTTTTTACTACCAGAGAGGATGCAACTTAAATTCTTTTCAAGTTGTAATGATTTTCCTTTTAAAGGAAAATGTCTATTTTTTAAAAATGTGAAGTGTTTTTAATGCTTTGTAAAACCTTTATGTACATTAAAGATATGGTTTGTCAATGAAATATGTTGCAGAAAATGTTCTCCATTTGCCTTCTACTTTTTGGTCTTATGTGTAACTTTGTAAAGGGACATTTAGTATTAAATGTTAATGTAAACCATTATATTTTTAATTTCCTTTGTGTTTTTAAAATAATATGCCTCTTCCATTTTCATTTACAATTAAGTTGAAAAGCTGTATGTATTTTATTCTATTTCTATCGTGTTTTCTGTTTTTACTACCAACCCTAATCATCCTGAGACTGATGTTGCCAAAGTACAGTAGAAAATAATTTTCCTCATTCATTTATTGATTATCTAGAGATTTATGCTGATAACTGTTGTTGGCTAGTCATGTGCTGTGTCCTGAGGATAAAGGAGAGTATATAAGATATCGTCCATGCCTTTAAACATTTTATTTCTTTGAGTGTGTCACCTAAAAGCAAAGAAGGAATCTGCATAAAGTATGTGAGAGATCATTGACCATTTAGAAGGTGGAAAAAAGCCGGTGAGGCATGTGTAGAGAATATGAAAAGAATCACAGGATAAGAGTAAAAAAAGATAATCAAAAGCTAGATCACACAGAGCTTCATTAGAGACGCTAAGAGACTGATTCAACTTACTAAGGGCAAAAAGTTGTTGAAGGATGTTGTAGCAGGGATGGAGCATCATATAATTTTGCATCATCCTGAGTTTCTGAATAAATATAAATATTGCATTCCCCCCTGCAATCAGGAACACCCATATTGGATTGCTCTGTGTTGGGAGATAACACTTGTTCTGTTAAACCACTGAAGCTTGGTTATTATAGCAGCAAGCAGTTTCCTGTCCACATATAGTGAAGGTAGAGGATGTCCATTGTTGTAATACTTGTCATTTATTCAGCATTGAAAATATAATGGTTGACTTCTTTTTTTTAAGATTTTAATTTATTTATTTGAGAGAGAGAGAGAACACAAGCAGGCATAGAGGCAGAGGGAGAAGGAAAAGCAGACTCTCCCCACTGAGCAGGGAGCCCGACAAGGGGCTCAATCCCAGGACCCTGAGATCATGACACTTAACCAAAGGTAGACACTTAACCAACTGAGTTACCCAGTTGCCCCAAAATATAATGGTTGATTTCTAATTAAAAGTCAGTATATTAAATCCTACGGTGGTTATAATAATAACATGTTGTCTGCATTTAAAGTATATGAAGAGATTTCTGGGGAAATATTAAAAAGAGAACGGAGGTCAAACTGTAATATACCTTAATAAAAAATTTACTAGCTGGGACATCAGCTTGGGAGTTTTCTTTCCTCTTGAGTATTCTTCCTTGTTGTTCAGCATCTAGTTTCAGTCATGAATAGGATCACTTTAAATGATTAAATGATGAAACAGGGGAAAATGAGCTTTAGAGGTTGTCTTATATATAAATGGCACATGTGTGCGTGCACACACACACACACACACACAAATTTTCCATGAAAATTTTCTTGTGAGATATGAATGTTCAGTCATACTGGTTGTACCACGTAATGTATATAATTACAAGAAGATTTAAGTGATACAAGACTAAACTCTTACCTCTTATCACAGTGCATTTAAATACATGAAATGGTAATGTTTTTCTCTCAATAGATTGCTTTATTTTTGGAAGGTGCTTATACTATAGATAGAAGTGTTGGTTGAATACAGTGTTTCTCTTTTTAGTGTCTAATGATAAGGAGTGTAAACAGAGAAGTCAATTGAGGTTCGCAGGTTGGGAGAGTAGGGTTGGAGTTTATGCTGTTATCTCTGCAAAAGCAAATTGTACAGGCAAAAGCAATGAGCATAGATCAATTTGGCCTGTGGAGTTGAGTTTCTGGTAAAATACTGCTCTACATTCCACCTCCATTTACACTTGCCCTACAGGTTATTATTTATTATTGAGCATTATTACAAATTCTTAAGAGAAAGTAGTATAATTCATTTGAAGTGATGCTACGCTATTGTGCATGCAGTATACTCAAGTTCTTGCAATTACTATTCTAACTTATAGGGTAATGAGCTGTTATTTAAGTTACTTCTTGTGGTTACAGCATTAACAGATTCATTTCTATTTGTTGAAGTATTATGCTTATTTATAGTCATTAGGGAAAATAGTTTTTATTTAAGTGAACTCTGAATCATTATCTCTGAATACTTTATATATCCTTTGTAAAATGAACTAAACAAAGTGGTTAGCTTGATATAATATTCTATGAACTATTTCATAAATAAAATTCTATGAACTATTTTGGGTTATTGAGGAAATTTTGAGCTATTTGAGGAAGTTTTGTTGACGTTTTTATCAATTACATTTCAGTAGTTACAACACACTGGGAATCAACATTACATACTTATTTCTAGGTTATCTAGTTATTATAAGAGTGATGCCATGATATTTACTTTGTATTGCAAGATGAATTGTATATATACATAATACATTATTACTGTCAGCAATATATCAGGTGCTTCTGACAAAAAATGTTGTTTAAAAATTAAATAAATTATGCAGTAAATAATAACTAGGAATTTATTGACTATCGTCCTTGTGGTGTACCTTACATTAAACCAAGGACTATGTAGTATACAAGTTAGGTGCAGTGTGTAATTGTTTTCCTAATCTTATGGTTGAGAAGACAAAAGTAATGCATGAAAAGTAAATAGAGAAAGGACAACAAAGTTAATAAATCACATGGTAGCTGAATCTAGAAGTTCAGAAAAAGGTGAGTGAGTAGAGGCTTTAGCATTCAGAATATTTCCTTAAACAGTTTAAATCTGAATTGAGATGACTGAGTAAAAGTTTGGATTATTAAAGAAAATGCCTATTCAGAATTTGTAGAATATCAAGAACACATACATGTAAGTTGGATATAGTTTTGTGTGTTAAGGGAACCAAAAGGTGGAGGAAACAATGGTTTTCAGTGAGAAAACAAGTCAACTAAGTAGAGTGGGCAGGATTAGAGAAGGCTTTGAAAGCTGTGTAACAAATATATAAAAATTTCCATCATCTCTCGATCCATCATTATCACTTATTGATCTATCCCAATTCAGAAGCTCTTAGATCTCTAGATCAATAATGAAAATGCTTTTGTGAACTAAGAGTATAAGTTTTAATTTCAGTATATTTTCCCTCCAAGAACATTTCTTCTCTATTCAAAACCTGGTGTTTTTAATCATTTAAATAATTTATACAAGACGAGTGCCTGGGTAGTGTAGTTGGTTAAACGTCCGACTCTTAGTTTCAGCTCAGGTCATGATTCAGGATCATGGGATTCAGCCCTGTGTTGGGCTATGTGATCAGTGTGGAGTCTGCTTGAAATTCTCTCTCCCCCTCCCACTTGTGGTCTCTCTAAAATAAATAAATACATCTTTTAAAAATATTTATACAAGACAGATTATCTTTTTTGGGTGTAAATTCAATGGTTGGTTGATGTATGGAAAGCAAGCTATTATTAATTAACTGTTATGTTTTAGACTTGGGGCTGGGCACATCATGTGTTTTATTATATAATGCTTCACAGCAGTGCCTGGAGTAGACGGTTTTATCATTGAACATTGATAATCAGGGACATTAGAAATATGTTGTTAAAAAAAAAAAGAAATCTGTTGTTAAGCATCCAGATCTTTAATTCCAAAGTCTATGCTTTCTTTTATAATCAAGCTGCCTGCCATATCAACTTGTCCTTGGTTAGATCTATTAGATGTGTTCATCTTTGTTTCACTTCTTTCTAAAAAAATATGCACTCTATACTCTCCTTTTTTCCCAAAGCTCAGATGGTCATGTTGATACCAGGTGCCCCTGTACCTTAGCTGACAGTTGATGGAACCAAAAACAGGTACCCGATCTAGGTTGAGTCAATCAGTTTCTCTCACTATAGAAATTTGAACTAAGATACACAGCAATAAATTGAGCAGATATTGGTAATTAGATCTGTAAATGATGAAGTAGAGCCAGAATCATTGCTATGAAGAGTCATGGTATGTTGCATATGAAACTTATGTGGAAGCAGAAAATAAAAGCCTTAGAGAAGAAGCAAGTCCTTAGGAGGAAAATGAAACAGATATGGATTGAGAAACAGAGGAATGCAGGAGTGTGTGTCTTTGTATGATTAAAAATGTCTTTATTAGATTCTTGTGATTGAATAGACATAAGATTATGGGTTCAAAATCCTGTTTCCATTGCAAGTTGTGGATTTTGTGTTATTTTACAGCATCTTGTGGTACAAAAGAAAAGCTGTATCCTAGTTCATTTTTATCTCTTTTTAAGCAGTTTAGTTTTTCTTAGTGGAAAGTTGGAGGTTTTGTTGTCATTTTTATTTGTTTGTTATTGTTGAGGGCAAATATTTCAACGAGCCACTGTGATTTAGGTATACAAAAATGACACATTCAATTTTATTTAATAAGACTCTGCTGTAATTTTTCTTCTTCATGAAGGAGCACTATAGTAAAATAATTTAAACCAAAGTTTTTGCTTGCCTTATGTCACTAGGAAAGTGATTATTCCCAAAATTCCTGTACACAACTATCATGTGTGAATGTTGTATAAGAATGTCAAGACAATTCATCACATTTATAAACAGTGAATGTAATATATATAAGTAATAATTCAACAGTAATAGTATGAAATCATTACTAGTTTGGGTGCTCTGCATGTAATAAATTATTTCTTTAGTGTTAATATGAAATTTGACAGTGATTTTTGAGAATGTCTCTATGCAATATAAGTCTAATTAGAAATAATGAACAGCGCATTTGGAAGGGGTCAATGGATTTTTCATTTCATATGGCAATATCTTGAGGCTAGAAATATTTTAGAAAATGATACAATTTATTATTCCATTCCTTTTCTTTAAAGATTTTATTTATTTATTCATGAAAGACGCGGAGAGAGGCAGAGACATAGGCAGAGGGAGAAGCAGGCTCTCTGTGGGGAGCCTGGTATGGGACTCAATCCCAGGACCCCGGGATCATGTCCTGAGCCAAAGGCAGATGCTCAACCACTGAGCCACCCAGGTGCCCCATGTTTTTCCATTTTACTTTATATTTTATTTGAATATTAAATATAATATGTATATTATACATACCATATTACCCTTTAAAGATATTTCATGCAAAGGTAGACTAGGTATAGACAAAAATTAATGCTTAGATGATATAGGTATTATTCTATAGATGTTTGTGGATGGCTGTTTGTCCTATTTGGCCATACAGAAATGTCTTCCTTTAAGCAAAGTTAGACTATATTTTGAATGACAAAATAACAGGTGATAAGAGCAGGGGTTGAAAAGAACAATTGCCACAGTTCTTTGAATGATTCTAGTGAGCTAAATTGTTTAAACTACTACTTGTTTATTTAACAAATATTTATTGGGTATTCCTATTGTGTTGCAGGTATTCTGCTAGGTGTTCAGAATACCCCAGTGAACCAAACAGACAAATAATCGTGCTCTTGCTGAGCTTAGGCTTTTTCACATGTCCATTTTTCTACACCTAATTAAAATGCATCATAAATGCTTGGCAGCTTTCACCAGTAATGTGCAAAATTTGATGTGTATTTATGCCTTTCCTTTGCATCTACTTACTCATTCAATTTGCTTGTTCTCTCAAACGTTGAGAGCAGAGTGCTTGTAAATCCCTACATTTTTCAGTGCAAGATCAGTTACAAAGACCCATGGCAGTGCTACTTCAGAGAACATACAAAACTGTCATAAAAGGCTGACCCCTCTAGGGTACCATTTATTTGCAAGATAAACAAGCTAGTTGTAAAACCAGGCAATTAATAGACATTAGTTTACATATCTAGTTTGGGAAACTGTGAGGAAATCACGGATGTATTTGGAATTCCATTTGTGCATAGTACTTCATCAGGAAGATGAGAAATAGTTCAGGGTAAGATAAATGTGGGGTTATTGCCAAATCCATGTAAAATCTCAATCTAGAGATCTCCACAAGATCATTGTTGGCTCTACAAAGAAAGACTTGGGAAGACATACACTTTAAGGGATAGAGAATTTCATCATGAGCTAAAATAACATCATTGAGCCAGGATTTAAATTTAAAGAAATCAAAAGAAACTGAAAAAGTAAATAAGAATATATAATTTTGTCTCATTATGCAAAAGGTTTCCTGGGGACGCTCTTAGAGGATTTGAAAAAAATGCATAGCACAGAAGCGATTGTCTTGAGTGGATGCAGCAAGTGGTGGCACTGTGAAGTCAAACCAAGGGAATTGGGTACTGTCCCGTGGCTAGAGGCACCAGAGAGAAACAAATCCCTCAAAGTTCTGTTGCTGTAATAAACAGAGTTCCAGAAAGCCATTGTTAGTTGAGAGAGAAGATCTTCTGGGTTCTACCACCAGGCAATTACATAGCCATTGCCAAAGGTCAGCTGCAAGAATCCATAGCTGTCAAGAGGCATTGCTTTTAGGAAAATTTTATGGAAGTTATAACTAATGTCCAAAAGCACTTTTAATATAATGCCAAGTGAAAATGAAGGATGTAAAACTTTCTGTATAATATAATATCAAGAAATATGTATATTATATATGTCAATATATAGAAGATAAGAAAAAGAATACATATTTTCTTCAATGAATATGATTTAAATTTATAATCATGGAGAAGTGTTTTTTTGTAATTAAATCTAATTACTATCAAATATTATGTAATATACACTCTGTTTTTTTACTTAAGTCCATGTTAAGTCCCTCTGAAAGAGTTTTACAGTTTGGAGACCTTTTTTTTTTTTTCTGTGCATCAAAGTGGATTTATTAAAATATTAATGTAGGAGTGAGTGAGGAGTGAATGATAATTTCAAAGTCCTGTATTCTTTACTTTTGTAACTGATCAAAGGGTGAAATAGGGGGAAATAAAGCATAACTACTTCAAAGATATCTTAAGAATAGCTTAAAATACTAGTTAAAACCATAAGAGTTATTATGATTTGGGTTCCATTCTCATGGAAGCCAAAAATAATTCATGCGGTTCATCCCTATATGCCTCCTTTAGATAGAGTCTGGTTACAGAGACATATACTCGAGCTGCTTAGGATTGTGTGAAATGGGAAAATACCATGAGGGAAATTAGTGATTGTACATAAGGGGTGTCCGATTGAATTTCCTTCTAAGGTTTCCTTTAGGAAGAGGAAGTAAGGGAAGACTCTGTGTAAGATCAAAGTCAAGTGATAAATAGGTGGAATGAGAGTTGCTAGAAACCTTTTCTTGAAGGCAATGAATTTGATTTCTTTTCACATTAGTGAGTCTTTTTTTTTTTAGAAGTGTTAACCAGCCAAAATTGACTATGACTTCCCCAGTTTTTTTCTTTTCTCTGTGCAGAACTGACTTTGAGTTTCCTGCTCATATTAATACTGTTTGCTGTTTTAATAAAAGTTCACCCCTCACAGTTTATATCTGAGATTGAGGTTGATGTGTGTATGCTGACCACCAACCAGAAGGCTTAGTCACAAATTGTGAGAGCAGTAAGGGTGATGTCTAGGTAATGTCAAGGATGGTAGCCAGGTGGAAGGGAATTTGACTGTATAATCCATCCTTTTAGAAAGCTGAAGGGCACTGGCTGTTCAGAAGTGTCAGTTTAATTTTCCACGGGTATGAAATGGTGTATCTTTTCATAGATTATTAGGACAGATTTGAGTGCCCACAAAAATCTGCATTAGGCAAATGATCTGTTAGTTGGTCAGTTTTAATCTAATAGTCACCATAAAGAAATACTAAATAAAATGAGAATGTAGAAAGTCAGCCATCAAAGCTAACTTCCACATTTATTAAAACTGCTTAATTCTGAGGTTGAAATAGTCAATTAACAACACATAGGTCATGAAATAAATTGAAATACTGTGGAACAGATAGTTAATGCAAATAATCTAAGATAATAAATTTATTAAAATTAACATGGCAATTGATAAGATAAAGATATTGCAATCTAGTGTATACCATATACGCTCAGTAGTTTATACATTTCAAATACATTTGCTGACCTCCTGCATGTTAGCATTTATGCAACATCTTGACCATAGGCTTTTTGCTGAAGCATTCGGCATATAATCAAGATGCCTTATTGGCCTAAATACTCATTAACAAGGCTGAGGCATTTTCCTGATTAGAAAAGAAAAAGTTTATTCTGTGAATCTACCTGTGAAAAGTCTGTGCCCATTATATTTGTGTTTATGATACAGAAACACAAAAATCTGAGTGCTTTCATCAACACACTGACAAATGCTAGAGAAATGAAAACAGCAACTTTGATAGTAACAGGGAGACCACATTTTCATTATTCAAAGAGTATGCTAGTGTCGTAATTTGAGAAGTAAGGGGGGGGGTACAATCAAAGTAAAAAGCACTTAGCTGCTTTCTCATGCTTTGTCTAAGGGAATTGAGATTTTATTTTGAATTTGATTTATCTTTCAATTCAAGATAGAAACATCATTTGTCATCCTGTTAAGAGTTACTTACTACTAATTTTAACTTGTTGAATAGCTGATTTTAACTCTCTATTCTAAGATAAACCCTCTAAATTGTGTATCTAAATATCATTTCTACCATAAACGTCATTGGACATTGAAACCTTGATCCAGCTCTCTAATCACATCCAGCTCTATTCTTATGTTACTAGAGCTTTTAAAGTCTTTGCATTCATGCCATGTTTTTGACATTTATATCAGGTACAATAGATGAGCTTAAAATAAAACAAGTGATACTTACATGCAAGGTCCACAACGTCTTCTTGGCAAGGTTCTTATCTTTTCAGAAAACCACAGAATTTATTGCCTGTGTTTTTTCTTTAGGAGGAAAATTGACCTTGTTTCATACCACATATTATTGACACTTAAGCTGTCATAAACAGGTTTCTTTTCCTTTTTATAACTGCTCTCTTTTAAAAAAAATTAAGAAAGGAAACTCCTCCCTATGGGCATCTAATTCTTATCATTTTCTGCTATTTTTTGTTACTGTCAGAAAATATGTTCTCAAGGCCATCTCAAACATTGTATTCACATAGGAGTTTTACTTCATATAGCCATACTACAGTTGTGTGTTCTGTCTGTAAAATTGAAGGGAGAAATAAAATTATAGACTAACAAAGTAAAAAAAATCAAGCTTTATTTCAAGAGTAAAATCATTGACATGTTGAATTCTTACTATGGACCAAGCAGTCTTCTAAATACTCAAAATATGTCATTACTTATTGACACAAGATGAAACTGAAGGTTATAGAAACTAAGTGACTGCCCCAGGTCCTCCAAGAATTAGGTAATAGAGTTAGGAGTTGAACATATGTATGCTTACAGACCTGACATCTTATGACTATACTTTAATATTTTCAAATGTTGCTTGTTTACTGACTTTTCTATCAATAAAAGCACAAATGCTAGATAAATGAAAGGTTCTAAAAACTGATATCATTCGTTCACAGGAATTCGGAAGAATTTTCATAGCATGTAAATAACTTCCTACCATTCAGCTTTATTCGACAGTCTTTCTTTCTTTCTTTCTTTCTTTCTTTCTTTCTTTCTTTCTTTCTTTCTTCTTTCTTTCATTCTTTCTTTCTTTATTTTACTTAACAGTTTTATTGAAGTTTTGTGCTATTATGTGTTGACTTTTTAAAAGTAAATATATGGTTGATTACTGTAGTTTTCTCGAGGAGGATGTGTGTAAAGAATAAGTTTCCTGATTATATAAAAAAAAGATTTTTAGTTTGTAAATATTTCTAATGTTCCCTGAGTATCAAACCATTTATTTTTCATTATTGATTTTTTTTTTTTTTTTTTTTTTTTTTTTTACATTTTGAACATTGAACATTTCCTGGTGTTTGAGAGCACATGCCTGATTCTGAGGTATATTGGGGGAAAAAACTCAGTTACAAAACAGATAAAATATAAAGAATTCGTTACATAATATTCTAAATGAGATGTAAGAGAGGGGTTCTGTAGAGTAAAATAAAAGAGCATCAGTAGATCTATATAAATATTATTTAATGTTCGGTTATGTTTTTAAGCCAGGGAGTAATGTGCACATAACTAACCATCTACTTAAAGAAATCCCAGGTTTCTAGTTAAGATCTTGAAGCTGTTTATTATGGATTGAATTGTGCCCCTCCAAAATTCATATGTTTAAGTCCTAACTCTCAATACCTCAGAATGTGACCTTGTTTGGAGATAGGGTCTTTCTAGAGGTATTCAAGTTAGAGTGAGGTCATTAGGGTGGGTCTTACTCCAATATAACTAGTGTCTTTATGGAAAAGGGAAACTTGGAGACAGACACACATACACAGGGAACAGTGTGTGAACATGAAAATGACCATCTATAGGACAATGAGAAAGGCCTGAACAAATCCCTCCCTCATGGGTCTCTGAAGGAACCAACTCCGTCAGAACTTTGATTTCAAACTTCTAACCTCCAGAACTATGAGATACTAAATTTCTGTTGTTTTAGCCATCTAATTTGTGGTACTTATGTCAGCCCAAATAATACACCCATATTATTCTTTATTGGTACAATGGCATGCCATTATTTTTGTTATAAGATAGTTACTATTTCTCCAAAGTATTTTGTGAAATGACATTGTGGTTACTGTTGTAAAATGGAAAGAAAAGACAAAGTATTTAAATCAATGAATACTGTTGAGTTCTTATGCTTACTTTTATTCTCAGTCCTCACTTCTTGTAGAATAGTAGTTGATTATATTTTTTGTCACAGATTATGCCTGTTTTTTTTTTTTTAAATTGTATTTATTTCCGAGGGAGAGAAAGAGTGCGCACAAACAGGGGAAGTGGGAGAGGGAGAAGCAGGCTCCCTGCTCAATCCCAGGATCTTGGAATCATGACCTTATAGCCAAAGGTAGATGCTTAACTGGCTGAGCCACTTAGGTGCCCCAATCATGCCTGGTTTAAAAGAAAATAATTTGGGGTGCTAGGTGGCTCAGTTGGTTAAGTGTCTGCCTTTATCTCAGGACCTGATTTCAGGGTTATGGGATGAGCCCTGCATCTTAGCTCCCTGCTCAGCAGGGAGTCTGCTTGCCCTTTTCCCTCTCTCTCTGCCCCATCCCTCCTTTGTAGTCTCTCTTCTCAAATAAATAAATAAAATCCTAAAGAAAAAGAAAATAATTTGTTAGCATATGCATACATTTGTACAATTTCCTCTTCTTTTTACATATTAAGAATAATTCTAATACTTGGTTTGTTCCTAATATTGCTCAACTATAAAACACCAGTGATTTTTCTTTTAACCAATAATAATACTGAAGTCGATATGTTGATCATTTGAATGTTCTCTGAAATGAGTTGCTTTTACTTTCTATTTTAACTCAGTTGAATAACTGACGTGGAATGAAGAGGATACAGATTCCATTTTAATTGTTTGCTTTTTTCCTCCACCTCTTATGATTTAAATATATTAAAATTATAGGAATAATAGGAATAGAATAACTCATCAGGGTAATGAATTTTAAAACAGTTCTTACTATCACTTAATAATTCTGAAAATTTATATTATGGGGAATTACACTTTACTGCACTTTCAGACTGAAAACTAATTGTAACCACAGAGCCTTTGGTGGTTATTTAGAAATAGTCTTTTAAAAAGTACTTCCATAAATATTATAAATAGTAACTTTCTCATTGAAAAGGCCTAGAGAAAGAAGTTGTTAGATATGCATTAAAATTTCATTTTTATCAAATATTTCAGAATATATACTTCCTCTGTTAAATGCTATAAAAATATTTAGAAAATATGAACTCGAACATAAAAATGCACTTAGCTACCATCTATTTCCATCCTAGCAAAAGGCATTCAGAAAACAGCAAAAAGGCATTCAATTTTTATTAGGTAAAAACTTGCTCCACAGCATTATCTTCTGGATTTAATATCTTTTTCTGAATGATAGCCTTCCTTTGTCATCCACGTACAGAAAGCCTGTGGTAGTTGTCATGGTGTCTGATTCATTGTCCATAGTATCTTCATGTATAGTTTTAATTAAATCTGGAAAGGTTCACTTCTACAACCGCCAGTGGCTCAGTTTTTTCCGGCTGCAATCTTGGTATCCAGCCTATAATAGTGTCTCTTGCTGTGTTAAACAGCTATTCAGTATGTATAGTTGTTGGGCCTGACCTTTTCATCTTCTAGTGTTCAGATTAACAGAAGGTAGAGTGGCTGAGAGGCCTCACTGATGAAATCTATGTGCTTAATTCTTAATTCAGAATATGGTGGTAATAATAGTTCTTAACTTAAGCGCAATCCATTTTAAAAGTTCTATAATTGCCAAATTATAATAATCATAATCGTGTGAGATGACTGGAAGGGAAGAGAGCAGGAAATACACTTTTCTGTTTTAAAAGGATTTTTATTTCATTCACTTGAAAGCATGCCTGCTTGAAGCAATATACAGCTAGTATTTCAATTACACAACTTTTAAGACACTATCACTGCAATCACTTACTTGGAAATAATGAAGAACTTCCTATTCTATCACATCCTGCAGTATGATACTGTGTACCAATCTTTTGGATCTACTGGCAATCAGTAGCAGGATAGTAGCAAATTATTTGAAATTGGCTAGGCATTGGCTTAACAAAACAGATGGAATGACAAGGTATATTTATTTCCATTCATCAAAAATATGTATGAATAATTATATAGATTTAGTATACTATATGCTTGGTTTGGATATCATCTCCCCTTGTACAAAAATAGCACTTTCATGATTTCATCGCATTGACGAAACTTACTCGTGATCTACCTTACTAAATGTGGCTTTTAACCCTGGAGTACTTGACTTCTATTTTCTTCAGCCTCTATAGGAAGAACCAGAGTCTGAATATTTCATCGTTTTAACCCTTTATATCCCTCTGGAAAATAAACTCAGTAGTTTGGAATCATATGTTTATGTTAAAAGCTTTGAAAGGATTTTGAAAGTTAGTCTTTAAAATTTAGTGTTCAGGAAGTTATTCCTAAGTGGAAAGAGAATTTTATGATATCATAGAGCAGCAAATTTAGAGAAGATTGAAGTCTGAGTATCATAATAATGTAGTTTGAGGAAGAATGATGTCAGATACATGTTAGTTTGTTTCCCTTAATATTATGAGATGATTAAATTAGCATATGCAAATATTTTAGTAAGTATTGATAAACTGAGTATAAACTTCTGCACATTTTACAGTGGTGATACTTGCAGCAGGTCTCCCTGAAACATCATAGATTTTTGAAACTTACATAGACTTTTTGAGATTGTTTTAATCCCTGCATTTTCTAGATGATTTGACTGAAGCTCAGAGTTGTTAGAAGAATTGCCAGTGGCCACACAGGTAGTGGACAGAACCAAGAATGTCACCCATTCTGTTTCCCATGTGTTATTCGACCCAGGAAGACCTAGTTTAGAATATCATGTCTACCATCCAGTGTTTTAGAGACCTTGCCTAAACCATACAGAACAAAGGTTTCCTCATCTGTAAAGGTTGAAAAAGTATGAGAAGGGTTGATAAATGTTTTTAGGTGCATGGTTACATGGTATATATACTGAACACCAATACCTGTTATTCCTATTAAAGATTATATAACCTTGGCAAATTTTCTTATCTATATATAATTAAAGAAAAAAAGAATGAACACTGGACTCCTTGGGCTTTATCTGGATTAAGAGAATACATTTTTATATAGAGTCACTTCTGTCTGTATAGCTAGGGTTTTATGAGGCCCTCATGATTTGATCATTTAAAGAAAAAACTTTAATTCAACTTTCCTGCAGTCTTTGGTATTAGCTCAATGCAGAAAACCTGCAAAAGTGCTTATTAGAGGAGCTTTAATGAGTAGGGGGAATGCAGATTTGAGACTAGATTTAACTCTGGTAAAAAAGGTAGAAAGCAAGAGAGGACAGGGGCAGAGGACATTATCTCAGGTGAAAGAGTTTCAAGGAGAGGAAATATAACTGCCAAGAAACTTTTGATTAGAGAATGGCTCAATAGTTTTAAGGACACATCTATCTAATATTAGGTTTATTCTACTGAGAGATAGCCAATACTGCCACAGAGAGGATAATTTGAAATTGATTGATCTTTGCTTTAACCCAAAATTATTATCAAAACTTTAGCTGCACAGGGGTGCTTGGGTGGCTCAGTTGATTCAGTGTTTTCCTTTGGCTCAAGTTGTGACCCCGGAGTCCCAGGATCAAGGCCCACATTGGGCTCCCTGTTCAGTGGGGAGTCTGCTTCTCCCTCTCTCTCTGCCCCCCCCCCCCCCGCTCCTGCTCTCTCTCTTGCTTGCTCACTCTCTGTCTCACTTAAATAAATAAATAAATAAATAAATAAATAAATAAATAAAGTCTTAAAACAATACAATTATAGCTGCACAGAGTTATGCTAACAAAAGTATAAGTGACCCTGTTAATGCTATTTTGATGCAATTTGAACATTCTGGGGAAACTGAAAGAATGGTCCTAGAAATAGTCATTCCAAAGATTGCAGTCATTTCCCTTGCATTTTCTAAAACAATCTGAAAAGCAACGGCAGCCTATCAGGTGACTGGCAAGGGACTGGCAAAAGGATTATAGAATGCTCTCCACTGAATACCATTGTTGCTATAGTTGAACAGCTTAACTGAGAAAATGTTGCCCACAAAAGAACACTGTATCCCATATAGGATGGTCTTGCTCTATTCTGTAAGAGACTGTTTACTCCAGATCTTCTCTAAATCTGTGAGTGGGATAGTTCTACACTTAAAAAGATCACAAGCTTAGTGACTCTGACAAGAGAGTGAGACACTTACCAAAGAGTAACAGGCTCTATTTATGTTGGTTTTGTTCCAATACATTTTGTTCCATGACATTTGAAAGCATATTTACGCATGTATCTGTGCATATATTATACATATGTACAGATTATACATGTATATATATACACACATTCTTTTTATATGTGTATATATATACCCACATTCTTTCTATATGAAGATAAATATAAATGACCCTTTAAGATCCAGGCTTGAAGCACAACTCACATGTTGAACCTTCAAAGTTTCCCTAACATTTCATAGGCCATAATAATCCACATGGCCAAGTCTGATATTAATAGAGCAGAAAAATATAATTATCTTTCAGGCAAGTTGCAGTAAGTAAATAAAAAAAAAAATCCACAGTCTATCTCAAGAATATAATTTAGCAACAGGTATACATAGTTTTCAGGTTAAAAAATATTGAATCAAGCATCTGTATCCCGATACTCTCAATGCATAAATTTGCAAATGTGATTTAATGTGGTTGAAAAACAGACCTAAAAGTATTTTTCAAAGGAAAAACATATATAATGTAAACAAATTGAAGTTATTATACTAGTTATAAAATCCCAAATTATACTACCAAATTCTAGAAATTGTAGGAAAGTTTCGGCCACTCTGAATTTCTTACTAACTGATGAGGTTTCCTGAAAGAAACTCCACATAGAATTAAATTGAAAAATTATACTTATATCAAGTATAATAAATTAGAAATGTGACAGTTATTTTCATCCAACTAAGTCCAACTAAGGTAAGAAATAACTGACATAATTAGCTTTACTGTATAAAGTAGTGATTACCTGAAAAATGGCAGGCAATGCTTTTGTACCATCCCTACCATTTCTCCATAATGAGAGGCTCACTGCCTGTGTCAATTACATGAGAGACCTGGACAGGTGATTTCTCTAAGAAGTGGCAGTGAGCAGTCGCATCTGCCCCCTAACCTTCATCTCTCCTTCACCTGCATTTTTCTTTTTCTTTTTGATTAATTTTTTTGACATTTTTTCAATATTTTATTTAAATTTAATTTGCCAACATATAGTATAACACCCAGTGCTCATCTCATCATGTGCCCTCCTTAATGCCTGTCACCCTGTCACCCCATCCCCTCACCCACACACCCTTATGTAACCCTTCTTTGTTTCCCAGAGTTAGGAGTTTTATATGGTTTCACTCATATGTGGAATATAAGAGAGAGTGAAAAGGACCATAAAGGAAAGGAGGGAAACGGAGTGGGGAAAAATTAGGAAGACAAATCACCACCATTTTTCATGCATCAATATAGAAACTGTATACCCTGAATATTAATGGGTTGGAAGGAGGCTTGGCCTGTTCAGACAGGATTCTGAAAAGGGTAGCTTATTCTAGGAAATATGCATCACAGTAAAGCAATATATACGAGGCTGGTATGGAACAAACTCAAGCACATCAGTTCAGCATCTTGAGAGTGTAAAGCACTGTGTTAAGACTTGAGGATAGAGTAAGAAGAAAAGCATATACAAGTTCTTCATTCTTAGATACATAGAGAATAAAAGCAGACAATTAATATTTAGGGATAAGTGAATTTGCAGTTGGAATGGAGGAAGCTCTAGCATGACACTTTTTAAGCAAACACATGAAAGCTGAGTTAAGGTAAGCTAAATGGCATGATGCGGGAAGAATTGTTACAGGAAAGGACCAGAAGCAGTGGCATCTGAACTACCAATGAAACAAAACTGAGGAAGATCAGCATGGTAGGTGTGGTGAGATGGAGTGAGTGAGATAGGCAGTTGGAAAGCAGAATTAAGATAATTCAATATATAGAGGAGGGGCAAGATGGTGGAAGAGTAGGGTCCCCAAATCACCTGTCCACACCAAATTACCTAGAAAACCTTCAAATTATCCTGAAAATCTATGAATTCGGCCTGAGAATTAAAGGGAGAACACCTGGAATGCACAGTGAGAAGAGTTTGCGCTTCTATCAAGGTAGGAAGACGGGGGAAAAGAAATAAACAAAGGCCTCCAAGGGGGAGGGGCCCCGCGAGGAGCTGGGCTGAGGCCGGGGCGAGTGTCCCCAAGACAGGAGAGCCCCGTCCCGGAGGAGCAGGAGCTGCACCGAACTTCCCGGGCGGAAAGGGGCTCGCGGGGAGGTGGAGCAGGACCCAGGAGGGCGGGGATGCCCTCGGGCTCCCGGGGACACTAACAGACACCTGCGCCCCGGGAGAGTGCGCCGAGCTCCCTAAGGGCTGCAGCGCGCTCGGCGGGACCGGAGCAGCTCGGAGGGGGGGGCTCGGGGGCGGCTCCGCGGAGGGGGCTGCGGGGCGGGAGCAGCTAGGAGGGGCTCGGGCAGAGGAAGAGGCTCCGCGGAGGGGGCTGTGGGGCGGGAGCAGCTCGGGGGGGCTCGGGGGCGGCTCCGCGGAGGGCGCTGCGGGGCGGGAGCGGGAATCCACCAGCGCAGGCCCCGGAGCACAGGGCGCCGGGACACAGCCCAGGACCCGGCCTCCCCGGGGACAGGCAGAGGCCAGGAGGGCCCAGGACAGCGAGGACGCTCCTGCCCAGCTGAGCAGATCAGCGGCCCCGCCCGGAGCCTCCAGGCCCTGCAGACGGAGAGCTCTGGAGTTACTGCGGGGGCTGACTCCAGGGCTCCAGAGCTGGCGGTGGCCACTGGGGCTGTTCCTACTGCGGCCTCACGGGGTAAACAACCCCCACTGAGCCCTGCACCAGGCAGGGGGCAGAGCAGCTCCCCCAAGTGCTAACACCTGAAAATCAGCACAACAGGCCCCTCCCCCAGAAGACCAGCTAGACGGACAAGTTCCAGGGGAAGCCAAGGGACTTAAAGTACACAGAATCAGAAGATACTCCCCCGTGGTTCTTTTTTTGTTGTTGTTGTTTTGTTTTGTTTTGCTTTTTGATTTCCTTCCCCCACCTCCCTTTTTTCTCCTTTCTTTCTTTTTCTTTCTCTTTTTCTTCTTTTTTTTCATTTTATTTCTTCCTTTTTTTTCTCTTTCTCTTTTCTTTCCTTCTTTCTCTCCTCTCTTTTTCTCCTTTTCCCAACACAACTTGCTTTTGGCCACTCTGCACTGAGAAAAATGACTAGAAGGAAAACCTCACCTCAAAAGAAAGAATCAGAAACAGTCCTCTCTCCCACAGAGTTACAAAATCTGGAGTACAATTCAATGTCAGAAAGCCAACTCAGAAGCACTATTATACAGCTACTGGTGGCTCTAGAAAAAAGCATAAAGGACTCAAGAGACTTCATGACTGCAGAATTTAGAGCTATTCAGGCAGAAATTAAAAATCAATTGAATGAGATGCAATCCAAACTAGAAGTCCTAACGACGACGGTTAAGGAGGTGGAAGAACGAGTGAGTGACATAGAAGACAAGTTGATAGCAAAGAGGGAAACTGAGGAAAAAAGAGACAAACAATTAAAAGACCATGAAGATAGATTAAGGGAAATAAACGACAGCCTGAGGAAGAAAAGCTTACGTTTAATTGGTGTTCCCGAGGGTGCCGAAAGGGCCAGAGGGCCAGAATATGTATTTGAACAAATTCTAGCTGAAAACTTTCCTAATCTGGGAAGGGAAACAGGCATTCAGATCCAGGAAATAGATCCCTACCTAAAATCAATAAAAACCGTTCAACACCTCGACATTTAATAGTGAAGCTTGCAAATTCCAAAGATAAAGAGAAGATCCTCAAAGCAGCAAGAGACAAGAAATGCCTGACTTTTATGGGGAGGAGTATTAGGGTAACAGCAGACCTCTCCACAGAGACCTGGCAGGCCAGAAAGGGCTGGCAGGATATATTCAGGGTCCTAAATGAGAAGAACATGCAACCAAGAATACTTTATCCAGCAAGGCTCTCATTCAAAATGGAAGGAGAGATAAACAGCTTCCAAGACAGGCAGCAACTAAAAGAATATGTGACCTCCAAACCAGCTCTGCAAGAAATTTTAAGGGGGACTCTTAAAATTCCCTTTAAGAAGAAGTTCAGTGGAACAATCCACAAAAACAAGGACTGAATAGATATCATGATGACACTAAACTCATATCTCTCAATAGTAACTCTGAATGTGAACGGGCCTAATGACCCCATCAAAAGGCGCAGGGTTTCAGACTGGATAAAAAAGCAGGACCCATCTATTTGCTGTCTACAAGAGACTCATTTTAGACAGAAGGACACCTACAGCCTGAAAATAAAAGGTTGGAGAACCATTTACCATTCGAATGGTCCTCAAAAGAAAGCAGGGGTAGCCATCCTTATATCAGATAAACTAAAATTTACCCCGAAGACTGTAGTGAGAGATGAAGAGGGACACTATATCATACTTAAAGGATCTATTCAACAAGAGGACTTAACAATCCTCAATATATATGCCCCGAATGTGGGAGCTGCCAAATATATCAATCAATTAATAACCAAAGTGAAGAAATACTTAGATAATAATACACTTATACTTGGTGACTTCAATCTAGCTCTTTCTATATTCGATAGGTCTTCTAGGCACAACATCTCCAAAGAAACGAGAGCTTTAAATGATACACTGGGCCAGATGGATTTCACAGATATCTACAGAACTTTACATCCAAACTCAACTGAATACACATTCTTCTCAAGTGCACATGGAACTTTCTCCAGAATAGACCACATATTGGGTCACAAATCGAGTCTGAACCGATACCAAAAGATTGGGATCATCCCCTGCATATTCTCAAACCATAATGCCTTGAAATTAGAACTAAATCACAACAAGAAGTTTGGAAGGACCTCAAACACGTGGAGATTAAGGACCATCCTGCTAAAAGATGAAAGGGTCAACCAGGAAATTAAGGAAGAATTAAAAAGATTCATGGAAACTAATGAGAATGAAGATACAACCGTTCAAAATCTTTGGGATGCAGCAAAAGCAGTCCTAAGGGGGAAATACATCGCAATACAAGCATCCATTCAAAAACTGGAAGGAACTCAAATACAAAAGCTAACCTTACACATAAAGGAGCTAGAGAAAAAACAGCAAATAGATCCTACACCCAAGAGAAGAAGGGAGTTAATAAAGATTCGGGCAGAACTCAACGAAATCGAGACCAGAAGAACTGTGGAACAGATCAACAGAACCAGGAGTTGGTTCTTTGAAATAATTAATAAGATAGATAAACCATTAGCCAGGCTTATTAAAAAGAAGAGAGAGGAGACTCAAATTAATAAAATCATGAATGAGAAAGGAGAGATCACTACCAACACCAAGGAAATACAAACGATTTTAAATAACATATTATGAACAGCTATACGCCAATAAATTAGGCAATCTAGAAGAAATGGACACATTCCTGGAAAGCCACAAACTACCAAAACTGGAACAGGAAGAAATAGAAAACCTGAACAGGCAATAACCAGGGAGGAAATTGAAGCAGTCATCAAAAACCTCCCAAGACACAAGAGTCCAGGGCCAGATGGCTTCCCAGGGGAATTTTATCAAACCTTTAAAGAAGAAACCATACCTATTCTCCTAAAGCTTTTTGGAAAGATAGAAAGAGATGGAGTACTTCCAAATTTGTTCTGTGAGGCCAGCATCACCTTAATTCCAAAACCAGAGAAAGACCCCACCAAAAAGGAGAATTACAGACCAATATCCCTGATGAACATGGATGCAAAAATTCTCAACAAGATACTGGCGAATAGGATCCACAGTACATTAAGAAAATTATTCACCATGACCAAGTAGGATTTATCCCTGGGACACAAGGCTGGTTCAACACCCGTAAAACAGTCAATGTGATTCATCATATCAGCAAGAGAAAAACCAAGAACCATATGATCCTCTCATTAGATGCAGAGAAAGCATTTGACAAAATACAGCATCCATTTCTGATCAAAACTCTTCAGAGTGTAGGGATAGAGGGAACATTCCTCGACATCTTAAAAGCCATCTATGAAAAGCCCACAGCAAATATCATTCTCAATGGGGAAGCACTGGGAGCCTTTCCCCTAAGATCAGGAACAAGACAGGGATGTCCACTCTCACCACTGCTGTTCAACATAGTACTGGAAGTCCTAGCCTCAGCACTCAGACAACAAAAAGACATTAAAGGCATTCAAATTGGCAAAGAAGAAGTCAAACTCTCCCTCTTCGCCGATGACATGATACTCTACATAGAAAACCCAAAAGTCTCCACCCCAAGATTGGTAGAACTCATACAGCAATTCGGTAGCGTGGCAGGATACAAAATCAATGCCCAGAAATCAGTGGCATTTCTATACACTAACAATCAGACTGAAGAAAGAGAAATGAAGGAGTCAATCCCATTTACAATTGCACCCAAAAGCATAAGATACCTAGGAATAAAGATGTAAAGGATCTGTACCCTCAAAACTATAGAACACTTCTGAAAGAAATTGAGGAAGACACAAAGAGATGGAAAAATATTCCATGCTCATGGATTGGCAGAATTAATATTGTGAAAATGTCAATGTTACCCAGGGCAATATACACGTTTAATGCAATCCCTATCAAAATACCATGGACTTTCTTCAGAGAGTTAGAACAAATTATTTTAAGATTTGTGTGGAATCAGAAAAGACCCTGAATAGCCAGGGGAATTTTAAAAAAGAAAACCATATCTGGGGGCATCACAATGCCAGATTTCAGGTTGTACTACAAAGCTGTGGTCATCAAGACAGTGTGGTCCTGGCACAAAAACAGACACATAGATCAGTGGAACAGAATAGAGAATCCAGAAGTGGATCCTGAACTTTATGGGCAACTAATATTCGATAAAGGAGGAAAGACTGTCCATTGGAAGAAAGACAGTCTCTTCAATAAATGGTGCTGGGAAAATTGGACATCCACATGCAGAAGAATGAAACTAGACCACTCTCTTTCACCATACACAAAGATAAACTCAAAATGGATGAAAGATCTAAATGTGAGACAAGATTCCATCAAAATCCTAGAGAAGAACACAGGCAACACCCTTTTTGAACTCGGCCATAGTAACTTCTTGCAAGATACATCCACGAAGGCAAAAGAAACAAAAGCAAAAATGAGCTATTGGGACTTCATCAAGATAAGAAGCTTTTGCACAGCAAAGGATACAGTCAACAAAACTCAAAGACAACCTACAGAATGGGAGAAGATATTTGCAAATGACGCATCAGATAAAGGGCTAGTTTCCAAGATCTATAAAGAACTTATTAAACTCAACACCAAAGAAACAAACAATCCAATCATGAAATGGGCAAAAGACATGAACAGAAATTTCACAGAGGAAGACATAGACATGGCCAACATGCACATGAGAAAATGCTCTGCATCACTTGCCATCAGGGAAATACAAATCAAAACCACAATGAGATACCACCTCACACCAGTGAGAATGGGGAACATTAACAAGGCAGGAAACAACAAATGTTGGAGAGGATGCGGAGAAAGGGGAACCCTCTTACACTGTTGGTGGGAATGTGAACTGGTGCAGCCACTCTGGAAAACTGTGTGGAGGTTCCTCAAACAGTTAAAAATAGACCTGCCCTACGACCCAGCAATTGCACTGTTGGGGATTTACCCCTAAGATACAAATGCAATGAAACACCGGGACACCTGCACCCCGATGTTTATAGCAGCAATGGCCACGATAGCCAAACTGTGGAAGGAGCCTCGGTGTCCAACGAAAGATGAATGGATAAAGAAGATGTGGTTTATGTATACAATGGAATATTACTCAGCTATTAGAAATGACAAATACCCACCATTTGCTTCAACGTGAATGGAACTGGAGGGTATTATGCTGATTGAAGTAAGTCAGTCGGTGAAGGACAAACATTGCATGTTCTCATTCATTTGGGGAATATAAATAATCGTGAAAGGGAATATAAGGGAAGGGAGAAGAAATGTGTGGGAAATATCAGAAAGGGAGACAGAACGTAAAGACTGCTAACTCTGGGAAACGAACTAGGGGTGGTGGAAGGGGAGAAGGGCGGGGGGTGGGAGTGAATGGGTGACGGGCACTGGGGGTTATTCTGTATGTTAGTAAATTGAACACCAATAAAAAATAAATTAAAAAAAAAAGAAAGGGAAGAGACAAAAACAGGAATGAGCAGAAGGAGAAGTCAGAAGAACTATGATGCAATCTCAACAAAGCCTCATTCAATCCTATTGGGGGGCTCTGAAGGGTAAAGATTCTTCACAATTGTCTTAACTTGGCCCTGGAAAGTCAAATTTTATACCTCCTTATAAATGAGTAATTGGATATAGGCTACTCTCCCCACCTTACCCCAAAGGGGGCATGGCTTTGGGTGAGGTAGTTCTTTTCATTTGATGCAATCCCTAAAGAAGGCTGATAGTTGAGATACATCTACTGGTGGCAATCCCAGGAGCTGAGCTAATAAAACTTTTATTTCTAGAGTGAGTTCTGGGCACACCTCATGGAATCTACCACACAATATTCGAGAGCTTGGGAGTTAGTTTGGTAAACTGAAAGGAATCTAGGATGACTGCCAGGCAATGGTGGCAAAACATAAGATTGGACATAACATCAGAAGCTGGATCAAGAAGGACTTTGTAAACCATTTTAGGACTTTGGACTTTAGACACAGAGAGAAGCCCGTGGGATTTTTAAGAGCAGGAGTGACAGATTTGGATTGCACTGTGCCTTTAGAAGCTTTGTAGAAAATACAGTGTAGAGGAAGACAGTAGCAGTTCAGAGTAACCAATATAACAAAGAGTCTGGGTGAGAGACAGTGGTAGTCTGGAGGTAATATGCTAGTAGGGAAACAGCCCAGCTCCACGTATTGGTTTAGAATTTTTGAGCACTTTTATGAAGATTGAGTTCCTGTTAAGTCTATGAAATGAATGGGGTCATGGTGGGAATGAGTGGATGATTAGCAATGTAGATGTCCTAGGGAATAAACCTAGAGGTATTTCAACATTCATTGGTCAATAAGAGAAAGGGGGACTGGCAAATTAGAATTTCAAGATGTTGAAGAGAGGAGAACTAAAATGGAATCTCAATGATAGCTAGAGCTTAGAGTCTTTTTCAAGAAATAAAGAAGGATCTTTGTCAAGTGCTACTGAAAGGTGAAATAAAATTAGGACTGAAAAGTATCTATTACATTGGCAACAAAGTAGGGGCTAGTATTAGGAGATAAATCTAAGAAAGGTAGCTGTCACTGTTTAGTTTTAGGAAGTTAGTATCTTTTTCCTGCTTATTTTCTGTGTGAAAGTAAGTGTTAGCTAAGTCTGCTAAGAAAGTGTAGAGAGTGAGCATAATTTGAAACTGGCAGAAATTTGAAATATTATTTTTGGAAGTGGAAAGAGAAAAATTATCAAAAAAGACCAGTTATACTTGCTGGTTAGTTATGTACTGATGTTTCTGATGATAGAATTGTAACACCATTGAGCTAGTTGTGTTATATATTCATTTGTTTGTATTACTTCTATCACTTGGACATAGGCAGAAAGAAAATATTGGCATTTAGCTGGGTAGATGCTAACAGTGAAAGAGCAAGTGAGTTTGCATTTTGAGAAGACAGTATCTGAAATGATGAATCAGATAATCAACGTTAGATAGGAAGGGAATTAAGGAAAGGATGTAATCACATTTTGTGGCAGACAGCTTCTAAGCTCCAAATACAAAATACAGGCAATCTCAAAACTAATAGGAGGACTTCAATTTAAACATGGCAGACCAAATACCCCTGTTTACTTCCATTCTCCTTGAGATACCATGAAAATGACAGTAACATGAATTTTCATAAAGTCCTAAGTCTGTGAAGGCAAAGAGAACCTGAGGGAAGAGGTGAGCAACAATATTTGGAAAGCTGGAAAGTAGAAGATTGAGTGGTAACTAACTTGGCAGACCTGAGCAAATTGCAATTATGTCAGCCCCAGGGATAGCATAGAATGAGACTGATTCAGGAACTTTGGAAGGCTCAGCATTTAGATGTACAAAGTACCTCTAAGAGTGGGGCTATAAAAAGATAAAAAAACCCACAGGAATATTGGTTAAAATATAGCTATCCATTTGTGTGACATTAACTACAGACAGTCCCACTTTCTGACATAACGTTAGCAACTCTATTCTATCTTGCACTTTTCTTCTACTTCTTCATATCTCACATTTGTACTTTTATATTGTACTTTTTTTCTTTTTTTAAAGAATAGGAACATGTTTAGATTTAATTTCTTTTCATGACATAGCTACAATTTTTTTCTTTTTGAGTATATTTGGCACACATGTTATTAATTTCAGGTGTACAATATAGTGATTTGATAAGTTTGTACATCATGCTATGTTCAGAAGTATAGCTACCATCTATCTGTCCCATTACATCGCTGTTACAGTATCATTGACTGTATTCCTTATTCTCTTCTTTTTATTCCCATAACTTACTCATTCCATACCTGGAGACCTGTATCCCCCTCACTCCTTCACCCAAATTCCCCTTCCTCATCCCTCCCTTAAACTATCAGTGTCCGTATGGTTATAGTTCTGATTCTGCTTTTTGTTTGTTTATTTGTATTTTTAGATTTCAATTCTGAGGGAAATCTTATGGTATTTTCCTTTCTCAGTCTGACTCATTTCACACAGTATAATACCCTCCAGGTCCATCCATGTTGTCTTAAATGGCACAATCTCATCTTTTTTAATAGTTGTATAATATTTGTGTTGTGTGTGTGCGTACACACATACCACATTTTCCTTATCCATTTAACTTATGGACACTTAGGTTGCTTCCAGTCTTGGCTACTGTAAATGATGCTACAGTAAACTTTTTTTTTTTTTTAAGTAGGTTCCAGCCCCAACATGGAGACAAACTTGGAGCTTAAAATCGTGACCCTGAGATCAAGACCTGAGCTGAAATCAAGAGTCAGATCCCTAACTGACTGAGCCACTGAGGCACCCCAGGGGTGCATATATCTTTTTGAGTTAGTGCTTTACCTGGGTAAATACCCAGTAGTGGAATTACTAAATCACATGGTGTTTTTATTATTAATTTTTGATAAAACTCTATACTGTTTTTCACAGTGGCTGTATCAGTTTACATTCCCACCAACAGTGCGTGAGGATTCCTTTTCCTTCACATCCTTGTCAACACTTGTTTCTTGTCTGCTTGATTTTAGCCATTCTAGCAGGTGTGAGGTGATATTGGGCTGTTGGCATCCATTTCCCTGATTAGTGATGTTGAGCATCTTTTCATGTGTCTATTTTTTCATGTATCTATATGTCTTCACTAGAAAAATGTCTATTCAGGTCCTCTGTCCATTTTTAAATCAGATTGTTCATACTTTTGGTGGAGTTGCATAAGTTCTTTATATATTTTGGATATTAACCCCTTGTTGGATATATCACTTGCAAATATTTTCTTCCATTCAGTAGGTTGTACTTTTTGTTGTTGTTGTGGAAAATATTTTGATATAGTCTCAATAGTTTATTTTTGTTTTTGTTTCCCTTGCCTTAGGGGACATATCTACAAAAATGTTATTGTGGCCAGTGTCTGAGAAATTACTGACTGTGCTGTGCTCTCTTCTAGGATTTTTATGGTTTCAGGTTTTACAATTTGGTCTTTAATAGGTTTTAAGTTTATCTTCATGCAAGGTATTAGAAAGTAGCCTAGTTTCATTCTTTTACGTGTAACTGTCCAGTTTTCCCAGAACCATGTGTTGAAAGGCTACCTTTTCTCTTTATATTCTTGCCTGCTTATAGATTAATTGACCATATAATTGTGGGTTTATTTCTCATCTCTGTTCTGTTCTATTGATCTCTGTGTCCATTTCTATGCCAGTACTATACTGTTTTTATTACTACAGCTTTATTGTATTTTTTAAAGTAGACTCCATGCCTAGCAACCCAGAGATCAAGACCTGAGCTGTTATCAAGAGTCAGATGCTTAACTGGTTGAGCCCACCCAGATATCTCCAGCTTTATAGTATATTTTGAAAAATGTAATTGTGATGACTTGAGCTTTCTTTGTTCTTTCTCAGAATTACTTTAACTATTTGGGGTATTCTGTGGTTCCATACAAATTTTAGTATTTACCTGTTCTAGTGTTGGTATTTTGATAGAGCTTGCATTGAATCTGTAGATTGTTTTGGGTAATATGGACATTTTGACAATACTAATTTTGATCCCCGAGCATGGAATATCTCTTCATTTATGTCCATTTCAATCTCTTTCGTCTTTTTTTTTTTTGTAGTCTTCAGAGTACAGGTTTTTCACCTCTTTAGTTAAGTTTATTCTTAGGTATTTTATTCTTTATGGTACAATTGTAAATGATTTTTTTTTTTTAAATTTCTCTTTCTGTGACTTTCTCTACAGGTATGCTACAAACTTCTGGGTGTTAACTTCATATCCTGCCACATTACTGAATTTGTTTATTACTTCTAGTAGATTTTTTGTGAAGTCTTTAGGATTTTCTATACATAATTTCATGTCTGCAAATAGTAACAGTTTAGTTTCTTCTTTACCAATATGGATGCCTTTTGTCCTGCTGCTGTGAGTAGGACTTGTGAATAAAAGTGGTGAGAGTGGACATCCTTGTCTCATTTCTTAGTCAGCAAGGTTTCAGTATTTTGCCATTGAGGATGATGTTAGTTGTGGGGTTTTTATATTTAGCCTTTATTATGTTGAGGTATGTTCCTGTTAAGCCCATTTTGTTGAGTCTTTAACATAAATGGATGTTATACTTTGCCAAATACTTTTTCAGCACCTACTGAAATGGGTATATGATTTTTATCCTTTGTTTTGTTGTTGTGGTGTATGACATTGATTTGTGAATATTGAACCATCTTTGAATCCTGGGAATGAATCCAACCTGATAGTGGTGAATGATCTTTTTAATGCATTGTTGTATGCAGTTTGCTAATATCTTGTTGAGGATTTTTGATCTGTGTTCATCAGGAATGTTGTCCTATAGTTTTCTTTTTTTTGTGGTGTCTTTGTCTGGTTTTGGAGTCTGGTTAATGCTGGTCTCATATAATATATTTGGAAGCTTTCCTCCTTCTGTTTTTTGTTTTTGTTTTTAAGTTTGAGGAAAATAGGTTTTAGCTCTCTAAATGTCTGGTAGAACTAGTTTGTGACCATAGTGTACTTTATGTTGTGCTTTTTATATTTGAATTTCATCTTTGTACTTGTGTGTTATGACATACAATGTAGTGATTCTTGAGGTATTAAATAATCAGTAACTAGAACTCTCATATTACTCTTCTAAGTTTGGAATTAATGGAGATGGAGGGAGAGAAGGAGAGGAGGAGATGGGTAGAGGAGGAGGAGACTTAAATGTCTTCTTTGCTTTACTGCTAATAATAACCTAAAAGTAGGAGGCCAAAACTAACTCAGAACAGACTGAACAGAACAACTACAGACCTTCCCTGAAGGGACAGAGACTGCTTATATAAGCAAAACCACATGGAAGAGAGAGCCAACCAAGATGTACCTTTTCTGAAAGGAAGAGGGAGGAGGAAGGATAGAAAGAGGAAAATGCTGGGATAAACATAAGCAACTTACTCTCCCATGAACATCATTAGATAAATTACAGAATGATGAGAAAAGAAGAGAATCTTGGTGTGTTTCTCTGTTATTTTTCACACCTAAGACGTCAAATGAGAATTCCTGTTCCTTTATGGGCAACATTAGGGATGGGGATATGTCCTTCCAAGCAATTATAAAGTTAAAGGTTAATGATATTTAGAAACTATCACTATGTAAATATTGTTTGATGCAGAGTCAAGTAGCATACTTTGTTTATGCCTTTTATAATTTGTACTTATTTTGTTTTTATTTCTTCTTTTGAATTTTCCTTTGGCTTTCCTGGAGTCTGACTGCCTCAATTGAAGCCAAAGTCTACTGTATGAATTTACTTTTGTAATCTGTTAAGTAATGATATTAACATGATATCCTTTATAGAATTATTGTGATGATTTAATGGGTTAATACACATGAAATGCTAAGAACAATGCTTGATACATAGTAAACACTCAAAGTATTTTCTGTGATTCTGCCTTTATTATGATATATTCTTTCAGTTTCTCAAGTCATATAATATTATGTAAATCATGTAGATGTAGATAAAACTTTTCCTTAAAGATTTCTCCTGGTGTCTTCTGTTCTCTTGCCTAGTACTGAAAAAATTGTGATATATGCCTGCAGATGAATGGCCATCTGGAACTTTCCTTTTAGGTTTTGTACATCAGATCCTCAGTGGTCCTTTTTTTTTTTTTTTTTTTTTTTTTTTTTTTTTTATTACCCTTACTAAAGTGCATTTTTTTACTGAAGTGCATCTTTAATAATAAAAGGAGATGTGTGTATGAGGTAAATTCTTAGGGTCTTTGCAGTTTGAAAAATCTTTATTCTCTTCTCACTTTTAATTGCTAATTTGATCGCTAAAGGTTTTCTGTTACTTTTCTCTCTGGTTTTTAAGGCATTTGTTTTTTTTCTAACAGCTACCTTTGATGATTAGAGGTCTGTTTGCAGTCTTAAAAAGATTAATTTGTGAGCAAACTTTTTCTTTTTTCTTTTTTTTTTTCAAACTTTTTCTTTAGAATCTTTTAGGAGTCTTCTTTTTATCATTGGTAATATGGAATTTCAGAGTGTGAGTCACTTATTTTTATTCATCCTGCTTAATAATTTATAGAATCTTTATTTTGACGATGAATGCCCCCCTTCAGCTTTCGTAAATTATCATCTATTATTCTCTCACTCTTACTTTTTTCTTGAATTCCTATTAGCCAGATAATATCTTTCAAATAAAAATAATTCCCTTGCTTGGTGTATATATATATATATATATATATATACACACACACACACACACTATATATATATGTATATACGCACTATATACACTTATATATATAGTATATATATACACTTATATATGTATATACACACTATATATAAGTGTATATATTAACATATATGTATATATAGTATGTATATATACATATATGTTATATAATATGATAAATAATGTGTATATAATGTGATAAATGATATGATAAAATATATACGTGCTTATATTAAGGAGATGTCTTTAGCCTTATCTTCTAACACTTATGTAATTAGCTTTTTCCATTTAGATAATTAATTTTCCTCAAAATTTTATTTATTTGTTGAAATTGTGTACCTCCTTCAATGTTTTTTTTGCTTGTTTTGATCATATTTTTGATGATGCAATCTTTCCTTAAGTATCTAGTAATTCCTACTCATGCATTCATATTTAATTTAAGGTGATATGAAGGATAATTACATTTTGTGTATTTGTAGATAGAATTTTCAACAGAATATCTCACTCTGGAACAAACATGCTATTTTAGTAAGGCTATTAAGTGTAAGAATTCAGAATAGTTTACTCTGGGGTACTAAAATTACCTTAGCTCTTTCCTTATACTTTAGAACAATTTTGTTGTTTTTTTAAGAAGATAACCATCAATTGTTTTAGCAAGGATTTAGTTGCCTTGTGACTTTCATTTTTCTCCAGAGCCTGAGAGTAGTGGGATCATTGCCTCTTTTCTGTGTAAGCCTTCAAAAATAATACACTTTTTCATTTCCATTTCTCACTCTTAACTTCTGTTAGACTTTCAGTCTTTGAATTTGTAGTTTCCTTGGGCATCTGCTAGGTGGGTTGACTGCCTACCAGAATTCTAGGTGATGTCTACTTAACTCTGCTTCACTAAAATTAGTGGAAATCCCTCCCTCGTTGATGACTTTCATTCTGTTTTCTTTGTTGTAGAGTTATATTGTTCTTTGCACATTTATTTATAATAATTTTAATTGGTGTCTCAGGAGAGTTACAGTGTATTCATACATGCTTAGTCTGTCATCTTGACCTGAACCAAAGTTCAGTTTCAAAACACTAAATGAATATGGAATGTGGACTAGGATAAAGAAGGAATAGAGAGTGAGGACTAGTTAGAAGCTTAATCCAGATAAGATGATGGTATGTTAAATTAGAGTGGCTTCCATGGAGATGAAGAAATCTGTGGATTCAACAGGTATTTTGGAAGTAAAATCAACACTACATTATTTTGTGATTTGGTAAATAAAGTCACTTTTACACAGTTCAGGTTTTTCTTCACAGTTGGTTTTTTTTTTTTTTTTTGGTAGCTTTTGTTTTACAGAATGGAAAGATTCTAATCTTTTAAATTTCACTTTATAAAACAGCGATATTTCTTTTATTATTTAGTTAATCATCTATTATTCTTTTCAGACTCTGTTATATTTCTTAAGGAATGAGAGTCATAAACACATACAGTGTTCCAGGTGTTGACAGACATTATTTGAAAATTATGAGACTACCAATCCTGTTGCCCATGATACTATATAACAGGAGGCAATTTCTGAAACAGTCTTGGCCAGGTCAAGGTCATCTGAAAAGCCTAGTCTCACTGGGACTGGGATACCCTTGGTAGTTATTTCATTAGTGAGATTTAACACAGCTATGGTTCACATTCTCTAAATCCTGACCTACTAACTACCACAATTATAGATATCCCTTGAGAAAAATAAATGCTTATAAGAGAGGCCAAAAGAAGATTATAAAACTAGCTTGGATTTGGCTTTAGAGTCTTGGTTGGGCCATATTTGTCCTGGTGATCTGCAGTGTATCACATCAGAGTATACCACATCAGGTGTTAATTTTACATGTTAGTTAGGCCTATGCTAAATCAGTTCTGAAAGCCTTCTCAAGTAAAATGCTCTTCCTGAGTAGGATGCTTCCATAAACTATATTGTTACATGAGATTTACAATAATAGGGAATCAAACCAAAAAAGGATAAATTTTGAAAGATTAGACAAAAAATAGGCCTGATTATTATTATCAAAGATACATCTATCTTCCTATTACTTGGGCCCATTCAGTGTCATTGTATTTGAACTATCCATACAAAAATCACACTTTTATGAAGATGGAGCAAAAAGTAGGTTCAAGTTTCTGTTAAAGATGGATTTGACAAAAAGGAAATTGAAGCAAGAGATGCAAGAGAAGTGATTTATAAACCTAGCTGCTAATCAGACACAATTAGAGTTTTCAAATTTGGAGGTGGGTTTTGAGGTTGAATGATTCTTAAAAACTTCCAGAATGAAAGCCTATAGATGTTTTGAGGAAGGTTAAATTTCAAGTCCATGGTAAAGCACAGTTTAGGATGTTTCAGAATATGGGACTGGGATTACTTTTACTGATGGTCTTTTTTTTTTTTTTTTTGTATTTTTGAGATGTAATTAACGTATATAACTAGTTTTAGGTGCATTGACTAAAGAGACTATCTTTTCCCTATTGTATATTCTTGACTGCTTTGTTATTAATTGATAAAAATATAAATGCATGTGTTTATTTCTGGAGTCTCTATTTTGTTCCTTTTGTCTGTGTATCTGTTTTTGTGCCAGTACCATGTTTTGATTACTATAGCTTTATAATATAGTTTGAAATCGGAAAGTGTGATGCCTCCAGCTTTGTTCCTTTTTCTTAAGATTGCTTTGGCTATTCAGGGTCTTTTGTGGTTCCATACAAATATTAGGATTGTTTGTTCTATATTTGTGAAAAATGTCTTTGAGATTTTGATAGGGATTACACTGAATCTGCAGATTGCTTTAGGTAATATGGATATTTTAATAACTCAGTAACAGAAACCAAACTCAATTAAAAAATGGTCAGAGGACCTGTGTAGGCATTTTTCTAAAGAACACATACAAAAGGCCAAAAGGTACATGGAAAGGTGCTCAGTTTCGCTGGTCTCCAGGGAAATGCAAGTCGAGGCCACATACTTATTAGAATGGCTATCATCAAAGAGACAAAATACAAGTGTTGGAGAGACCCCTGGGTGGCTCAGCAGTTGAGTGTCTCTGCCTTTGGCTCAGGGCATAACCCCGGATTTCAGGGATGGAGTCCCACATCAGGCTCGCTGCATGGAGCCTGCTTCTCCTCCCTCTTCCTGTGTCTCTGCCTCTCTCTGTGTGTCTCTCATGAATAAATAAATAAAATATTTAAAAAATATAAAACTGTTGGAGAGGATGTAGAGTAAAAACACTCTTGCACTGTTGTGAGGCATATAAATTGGTTCAGCCATTGTGGAAAACAGTATCGTAGTTCCTCAAAAACTTTAAAATAAAATTAACATTTGATCCAGCAACCACATTTCTGGATATTTTAAAAAAGAATGAAAACAGAATCTCAAAAAATATCTGCACCCCATTCTCATTATAGCATTATTTACAGTAGCCAAGATATGGAAACTATCTAAGTGTCCATCTATATAGGTGAATAGATAAAGGAGACATGGTATTTTTCTCTATATAATGAGATACTATTCAGCCATAAAAGAGAAGGACATTTTGCCATTTGTGACAGTACGGAGTACTTTGAGGACATAATACAAGTGAAATAACTAAGTTGAGAAAGACAAATACTGTATGCTCTTTTCTGTGAAATCTAAAAAAATGAAACTTAGAGAAATAATGGTAAGACTGATGGTTGTGAGAGTCTGGAAGGATTGGGGAGAAGGAGAGTTGTTAGTCAAAGAGTAAAAATTTCTAGTTTTAAGGAAAATATGTTCTGGGGACTTAATGTATAGCATAATAATAATAGTTAATCAAATACCTGAAAGTTGCTAAGGAGAATAGACCTTAGATGTTCTCATCACAAAAAAAGAAATGGAAATTATATGATGTGATGTTACATGATGTTAGCTAATAATATGATGGTAATCATTTTGCAATATATAAACTTATTAAGTCAATACACTCTGCATGTTAAAACTTAAATGTCAATTAGAGTTGACCCTCATAACAACATGGGTTTGAACTGCACAGGGTCACTTACACCACAGTTTGTTTTAAAAAAAATATAGTACAGTACTGTAAGTGTATTTTCTTATGATTTTCTTAACATTTTCTTTTCTTGATGTACTTTATTCTAAGAATACAGTATGTGTAATATATATAACTTACAAATATATGTTAATCAACTATTTATGCTTCTGGTCAATAGTAGGCAATTACTAAAGTTTTTGGGGAGTCAAATTTATATGTGGATTTTTGACTGCACAGAGTTGGGATTCGAGTGCCCCTACCCTCTGTGTTGTTCAGGGGCCAATTGTATATCTCAACAAGGCTGGAGAAAAAAGAAAATAGAGAGTAAGCTCAAAATAGAGTTGAAATATCTATTTTAGGGATTTAGTTGAAATCTTTAGATATGGAAGCTCCATTTTTAGATTACAATCTAAATTAGGAAGTGGAATAGAGAATAAGAGTAAACCAGAAGAAAACCAGGACAGCTATGTATTTAGAAACCAAGAGAGAAGTACTTAACTAATTCTCTGAAAAGGCCAAGAAAGAGGGATTGAGGAAAAGTCATAACAAGAAGTTATTTAAAAATTACTTGTGAAAAAAAAAAGAAAATCACTTATAACTTAAGGACTTTAGAGCAATTTCTTTTTTTTAACTGTGTGGTTTTAATAAAACATAATTGTAACCATATTCAACATATAATTTCAATATTGTAGAAACTTTAGAATGATACAATTAGCATTGTATACATTATTTTTGTAAATAAACATTAGATAAATATATAAAATGGTGGTATAATATTGCATTGAATGAATAAATTATAGTTGAAGATTCCCTGAAAATGGACAATTAATTTGCATCCAGTTTTGGCTGTAATTAATATTTCAAATATTGTTTGATATATGCTGGTTGTCTCTAATTATTTCAGGACTATTTCCCAAAAGAAATAATTCCATATTTAAATTTATTATAAACATTTAAGTATTTTAGAGAGACATGTTTTTTTTTTTTTTTTAATTATTTACTTGTTTATTTGAGAGAGAGAGTAAAAGAGAGCGTAGGCAGGGGACAGGGAGGAGAAGGCTCCCTGCTGACTAGGGATTCCATTGCAGGACTCCATCCCAGAACCCTGGGTTGATGACCTGAGCTGAAGGCAGATGCTTAACTGACTAAGCCACCTAGGTGCCCCTAGAAGGTCATGATTTACATCTACTCAATTGCTTTGTATTTATAATGCCCTGAGCAGTGTACATTGGGGGATCTTTAGCAATGCTTTTATGATTTTGAGGTATTTTCAATGTTCTTAAATCTTTGCTGTTTAATGAATATCAAGTCAGAGCAGTTATGCTTAAGCCCTCCTCACAGAGACTACTGTAGAACTTTTATAGATGTTAGACTCCAGATAAAATGTGGAATATAAAAGCTTCATTTTAATATCTCATAAATTGTGTCCCTATTTTTCTGCATTCTGTTTCTATTGTGTACTTAAATCTGTATTTTCTTTTATACAGCAAGTAATTGCTGTAGGAGAATTTTCATATCTTAGGAAATTTAGTGGATAACAAACTGGCAAATTATGATGTTCTAGGAAATGGAGGTGGGAATCTTAAAGTTAATAAAGTTGCTTAGGTTACCAAGAGATTGAAATATTAACACATGGGGAAAGATTTATAAATTACCGCGCAATATGCTATAGAAAAATGGGTTGGAATACATATGCTAGCTGCTATCATGCAAACAAAAAACAACAGAACTTACACACAAGATAGAAATAAAGAAAAAAAGGAGATAGTGAAGAAAGGAAACTGATTTTTTAAATGATAGGTGTTAGCACATGAACTCTTCAGTGCTAATCTGAGATGTATATACTTGTTCCTGATCTAGACACTAGAAAACAGATTAAACATTAGTTATTGATGCTTTGCTTTTGGAACTGACTGTTGAAAGGAGATTGTTGTTTTGGGAGCAGAACAGGTCCAATAACCACCTGAAAACAATTCGGACAGTGATAAAGTATTGTCCAGCTCTGATTTTTTTCTGAAAGGTAATGATTTTCCCCATTCAAATTCCTAAAAATATGTGGAGGACTGAGCAAAGCAAATGTATTTATGGATGGTTTCTCCTAAACACCTTCTGTAGAATCTGTTGACAAGAAAAATAGCCTGGCAAAAAGAAGGAGAGGAAGGAAAAGATTGAGGGGGAAAGATACTATGAAAAGGAAATCCTAAAAGATTAATGAACTGTTGAATCCAGAGTTTTAACTGATGGATTCAGTTTTTAGATTAGACTTTTAGATTAGACTTTTTAAAAACACTGTCAAACAAAAATGACCATAGGTAACATACTGCTTTGACAATCAAATTGGCCTATTTTCATGTGGTACTTATGGTATCAGTTTTTGTTAATCATCATCTTGCATTGCCTTTGTTTTCTTAGAGTAAAAATGATTGTAAAACCCCCTGTTGATTTTTATTCTTATTCTTTTTACTCTTCTGTATTCTTTCTTAATGTCATGGAGATGATTTTTTTCTATTGTATGTCAGTGTGTGTATTTTTTGGTTAAATTTAAATTATCTTACCATCACAATATAAGAAAAAATGAAAAATAAAACACAAAGTTTTGCATGTGTGGCATTTTCCTATGCGGATAATTGGCCTTTTAAACTATGAATTTTTTATCTTAAGATACTTGAGTTATTGTGGAGAATGTTTACTATAGTAGAATTGCTACATATGTCCCACACTATTTTAAATTATTATTCATTACTTTATGCGTTTATTTATTACACAAAAATATACAGAGAATGTACGACATGTGAAGAACTGACCTAGGAAATCAAAGTTAAAAAAGATACAGTTTATATTCTTAAAAAATTTAAGGAATATGTTTTTTTCAACATAGTCAAATTGTGCAAGACTCGTCTGGAGGAATATGAGATCCTGATAAGTCTAGATCAGTCAAATTGTAATGTAGACAATTTCTGATCAGTATGTCTGTTATATCACTTCTGTAGGTCCCCTCTTTTCCCACTCTGTGGCACCTCTTCCTAACTATATGTCCAGTGTACCCTTCTTACTACATTGTCCCATGAAACACGTGGTTTTTCAGAAGGACTAAGATGTCATTCATAAGTTACTTAGAATGACTAATTCCAGTGTATTCTTTTTCTTTTTTAAAAATAAATTTATTTTTTATTGGTGTTCAATTTGCCAACGTGCAGAATAACACCCAGTGCTCATCCCGTCAAGTGCCCACCTCAGTGCCCGCCTCCCAGTCACCCCCACCCCCTGCCCTCCTCCCTTTCCACCACCCCTAGTTCGTTTTCCAGAGTTAGGAGTCTTTATGTTCTGTCTCCCTTTCTGATATTTCCCACTTATTTTTTTTCCTTTCCCCTTTATTCCCTTTTACTATTTTTTATATTCCCCAAATGAATGAGAACATATAATGTTTGTCCTTCTCCGATTGACTTATTTCCCTCAGCATAATACTCTCCAGTTCCATCCACGTCGAAGCAAATGGTGGCTATTTGTCGTTTCTAATGGCTGAGGAATATTCCATTGTATACATAGACCACATCTTCTTTATCCATTCATCTTTCGATGGACACCGAGGCTCCTTCCACAGTTTGGCTATTGTGATATTGCTGCTAGAAACATCGGGGTGCAGGTGTCCCAGCGTTTCATTGCATCTGTATCTTTGGGGTAAATCCCCAGCAGTGCAATTGCTGGGTCATAGGGCAGGTCTATTTTTAACTGTTTGAGGAACCTCCACACAGTTTTCCAGAGTGGCTGCACCAGTTCACATTCCCACCGACAGTGTAAGAGGGTTCCCTTTTCTCCACATCCTCTCCAACATTTGTGGTTTCCTGCCTTGTTAATTTTCCCCATTCTCACTGGTGTGAGGTGGTATCTCATTGTGGTATTTCCCTGATGGCAAGTGATGCAGAGCATTTCCTCATGTGCGTGTTGGCCATGTCTATGTCTTCCTCTGTGAGATTTCTCTTCATGTCTTTTGCCCATTTCATGATTGGATTGTTTGTTTCTTTGCTGTTGAGTTTAATAAGTTCTTTATAGATCTTGGAATCTAGCCCTTTATCTGATACATCATTTGCAAATATCTTCTCCCATTCTATAGGTTGTCTTTGAGTTTTGTTGACTGTATCCTTTGCTGTGCAAAAGCTTCTTATCTTGATGAAGTCCCAATAGTTCATTCTTGCTTTTGTTTTTTTTGCCTTCGTGGATGTATCTTGCAAGAAGTTACTGTGGCTGAATTCAAAAAGGGTGTTGCCTGTGTTCTCCTCTAGGATTTTGATGGAATCTTGTCTCACATTTAGATCTTTCATCCATTTTGAGTTTATCTTTGTGTATGGTGCAAGAGAGTGGTCTAGTTTCATTCTTCTGCATGTGGATGCCCAATTTTCCCAGCACCATTTATTGAAGAGACTGTCTTTCTTCCAGTGGATAGTCTTTCCTCCTTTGTTGAATATTAGTTGACCATAAAGTTGAGGGTCCACTTCTGGGTTCTCTATTCTGTTCCATTGATCTATGTGTCTGCTTTTGTGCCAGTACCACACTGTCTTGATGACCACAGCTTTGTAGTACAACCTGAAATCTGGCATTGTGATGCTCCCAGCTATGGTTTTCTTTTTTAAAATTCCCCTGGCTATTCGGGGTCTTTTCTGATTCCACACTAATCTTAAAATAATTTGTTCTAACTCTCTGAAGAAAGTCCATGGTATTTTGATAGGGATTGCATTAAACGTGTGTATTGCCCTGGGTAACATTGACATTTTCACAATATTAATTCTTCCAATCCATGAGCATGGAATATTTTTCCATCTCTTTGTGTCTTCCTCAATTTCTTTCAGAAGTGTTCTATAGTTTTGAGGGTATAGATCCTTTACCTCTTTGGTTAGGTTTATTCCTAGGTATCTTATGCTTTTGGGTGCAATTGTAAATGGGATTGACTCCTTAATTTCTCTTTCTTCAGTCTCATTGTTAGTGTATGGAAATGCCACTGACTTCTGGGCATTGATTTTGTATCCTGCCACAATGCCAAATTGCTGTATGAGTTCTAGCAATCTTGGGGTGGAGACTTTTGGGTTTTCTATGTAGAGTATCATGTCATCGGCGAAGAGGGAGAGTTTGATTTCTTCTTTGCCAATTTGAATGCCTTTAATGTCTTTTTGTTGTCTGATTGCTGAGGCTAGGACTTCCAGTACTATGTTAAATAGCAGTGGTGAGAGTGGACATCCCTGTCTTGTTCCTGATCTTAGGGGAAAGGCTCCCAGTGCTTCCCCATTGAGAATGATATTTGCTGTGGGCTTTTCATAGATGGCTTTTAAGATGTCGAGGAATGTTCCCTCTATCCCTACACTCTGAAGAGTTTTGATCAGGAATGGATGCTCAGTGTATTATTTTTCTAAGAATACTACTTTTCAAGCCAAATCTCAAATTACAGAAATCTAATCATTAATCACTATTGGGGAAATAATTGGTTTTCCCAATCAGGTAGGGAAGCTTTAGACATGCCTAAAATTTCACTAACTATAGCCTTTGTATACCAAACCAGGTAGGAGCTGGCATGTGACTTATTCCCTGCCTCTTATCCATTCCTTAATCTATTTTTTCTTTTTAAAGATTTTATTTATTCACGAGCAACAGAGAGAGAGAGACAGAGACAGAGACAGAGGCAGAGACAGAGACAGAGACACAGGCGGAGGGAGTGAAAAGCAGGCTCCATGCAGGGAGCCCGAGGTGGGACTCGACCCCGGGACTCTAGGATCACGCCCTGGGCTGAAGGCGGCGCTAAACCGCTGAGCCACCCGGGCTGCCCCGTAAACTATTTTCTGTTTTGAGTTCTGGCTTACCTCTACTTTTCCAACTGGAAAAATTATAATGGCTGTGGTGCCTGGGTGGCAGTTGGTTAACCATCCAGCTTTTGATTTTGGCTCAGGTCATGATCTCAGGTCATGAGATTGAGCCCTGTGTGGCTCTGGCATCAGTGCAGAGGCTGCTTAGGACTCTCCCTCTCCCTCTGCCCCTCCCTTTCCATGTCTGCTCTTTCTTTCTCTCAAATAATAAATCACACACACACACACACATATACATACATATATATATATATATATATATATATATATATATATATATATAGGCTGTCTAAATTATGTCCCTTCATGGATTTCTTCTGAACATGAGAGGTAATCTAAGATGAATTCTGTTTATATGAAATCATCAGACTTTTTATTTCATCCTGCTGCTGCTGATTGACTGCACAGGAAACTCAAATGAGGAAAATTATCAAAATTGTCAAAAGATCTAGCTGAAACAAAAGGCTTCCAGTGAACAAAGCTGAAACAATTTGATCAATTTGATAACTTTACTCTGTTGAAACCTACCAGACACTACTTTAACCAGTGGATCAAGATTAACTTCCCATCATTAGTAAGATATATGATGTTATATACACCATAATGTGATGCAAGAGAAGGATGCACAATACTTCTGTAATATTTCTGCCAAAAATTCATTACTTCATCCTAATCTCAAGAAAATATCTGACACACCAAAACTGAGGCATTTGACCAGTACTCTTCAAGGAGTCTAGTTCATGAAAGACAAGGAAAGATTGATGAACTGACACAAATAGAGGAGAGTTAGGGAGACATGAAAAGAATGCAATGTAGGGTTCCTGTTCAGAATCTGGAACAAAAAGAAATCATTAGTGGAAAAATCAGAGAAATAAAATGTGTGGCTTAGTTAATAATATTGGGCTAGTGTTACTTTTCTGATTTTGATAATTATACTGTGATTATATAAGATGATAACATTAGAGAAAAGTAGGTGAGGTTATATGGAAACTTGTCTGGACAATTTTTGCTACTTTTTTTAGGTCTAAATATTTTCTTTAAGTTAACAAAAAGCACCGGTTTAGGATTATGAATATTATAAATCATTCTTTTTTTTTAATCTGGATTTTTTGGGTCATGATTATGTATTACTTTTTAATTTAAATAGAAAGGTTGAAATAAAAAGAAAAAGAGGCCTGGCTCAATCATAGATGCACAATATTCTTGCCACAAAGACGTAAGTAGAAAAGAACTGTGAAGAGTTGGCTCATTAACAAACAGTTCCTGCAATGAATGTGTAGGGCTTCAGAAAAGTCATTTCTATCTTTTAGTTTTAGAAGGATATTTATCCATTAGGATATTCAAGGGCATCTTTCAAATCAGTTTCATGTATTGGGAATAACATGGGTTTGGAGTCTGAAAACCACGGGTTCTCCATGGGTTTGGAGTCTGAAAAGTTAGCCACTACTTTTTGAACATTACTAGATTTTGTTCACATCAGTTAACCTCTCAGCCACTGTCTTCTCATCAGTTACAATAAAACTAATATTCTTTGATAGTATTTTTGTACGGATTAAATGACCCAAATGTGGTAATGTTCCTGATAACTGTGAAATGCTCTTCACTTATCCATTACTGTTATTGTTTAGTATGTCCCATTGACAAGTGAGACACTGGCAACTAGAACACCTTGTGGTAACACATCTGAGAAAGTTAACTGAACTCAATGCTGAATCCTGTTTTACCCTCATGTAACTGAAGTGTGGCTGCAGGGGAAGGCTTTGGTGAAGAAGAAGATGAGTGAGCACTTTCTCTTTTGAGCCTGCACTTGAGATGAAATATGTATGGAAATTAAATCATTTTCACTTCATCTTGATTTTTGTTGCTTTCCTCATACCTTTCTGACCTTCTTTTGCCCCTGAGCTTTTTCAGTGCTGAGTGATGATCACGTAGGTAGAAATCATATGGAAAGCATATCATGCGTGCAGTATGCACAGGGATGCAAGAATTTAATTTTCTTTCAGTGCAAAGCAGTCCTGCCTGTTTAAAACTGATTTCCCTTTACAGCAAAATCTACAAAAGTGCATTGGGAGAAAAAGTTTTCCACTTTAAATAAATTCTGCTGCTTGTGCTTTACGTGAGGAGATTTATGAAGTTCATTTAAAAAATTGGCTAAGTAAAGGGAGTTTTCAATCTGAAATGAAGACAAACTAAGGGGAAAAAAACATAAAAATATATGGAGATCTGACTCATCCTAGCCCATTAGCTCAGCACTGGTGCACGCATACATAATGTTAATGCAGGAGTACAGTTTTAAAACCTGATTAGAGTGTAGACTGGGAGTTTAAAAAATAATCAAAGGAATCAGCTTTAGAGTACACATCAAAGAATACTCTTTGTGCAGATGGGAATGAAGAGAAACAGAGAAGAATATCTTGTATTTAATCCTTGATTCTCAGGGCAAGTGTTTTAAGAAAACAGATAAAAGATTAAAGCTCAACTCACATACAAAATAAGATAATTAAATAAATTTATGGCCTGAAAAAACCCAAGCTCTTCATTCCTAATTATATCTAGCAATAATCTTCCAACAGCCTAGTAAAAGCATTAACAATAGAAAGTTAATATACACAGCTAATTCTTCGTTTTTAAATTCTTGTCATTTGGTTTTGAATTTGTAGTTAGAAAGCTCAAACCCAGCCTCCTTCCAGCGAAGTAAAGATAAAATGTTTTTATTAAAAAATTCTTCTTCATTTCTTTCTCTTAGTTGCACAGTAGCAATAAGAAAGCAGATTCCTAATATAGAGAAAAAGAATGATGTGCTACGAATGGATGCATCAGCCTAATATGATTAGCATATCTCAAAGGCAGGTAAATTTTTTCCTCGTGAGAGAAAAACATTCTGTACCCTTGTCACATTCCTCAATTTATATAGAGGAAAATGAGTCATTAGGGATGGGTTATTGTCTGTGGATGAGACAGTCCACTCATCTTATAGTTGTATGCATTTTCCGTTTTAGATTCGACACATTGTTCTAAGTTACCATGCATTGCCTGAGAAATTAAATGTCTTTCTTTGCATTGAGAAACAAATGCAGAGCAGCTCATTTTCTTTTGCTGAGAGGCAGAGCTAGAGCATAGGTGTGAAAAGAATTATTCTTAATATAGATGAAAAATGTTTCCCCAAAACTATTGAAAATTCCCTTTTAGTCTAATCATAGTGCTTCCTAAAGGGAGTCCTGCACAATCATTAACACCAATTTATGTGGGAGGTAATTTGAAAAGACTTTTAGAAAGCCTGGGAAGCCAAGACTATAACACATCTGTTCATTAGCTCTCAGCCTAACTACCATGCAGTCATTCACCCTCACCTTCCTGAATCAGTGTCCTATTAAATGGAGGTGTCCTTCTGTGGGCTCTACGGAACTGAGTCTTGCCAAGACTTAGAGCGTATGTAAGGAGCCCTACTCTGGAAGTCATCTATCTGATCCATCACCCAAGAGAACCATAAGTGTAGTCAGTATTAATGACTATAAAGATCAAATCAAATAATTAAAATTGTGAGTAGGATTTGAAGTTGTAAATGTCATAAGAATAGATAATATTTAATCCATTTGTGGTATACCCTATGACCCTACTTTGGCAAAGTCATCAATAAAGCAGATCAGTTTATGGAACTTCTCTTTGGAGACTTAAGAATAATGGAGTATTATAGTTTCTAATCTAGATGCAATTTAGTGAACCAAGGGACAGAACAAATAGGCCTTTGCTATATAGCATACTAGCATTCTGCAAGCCCCGTTATCTGTTAAAAGAAAAAAAAAAGAAAAGAATGTATTGAAGTGTGTGTGTTCACTAAAGCTGAGTGTTGTTAAACCATGGAATCCCTTAAAGGCTTAATTCATATTATGCATAAATTCAGATTCTAAACTACTTGGCAGATAATAGACTGCTGGTGTGTTGTATAGGGGGACAGAGATGGATGGATATCACACCTATGCAAGAAGGCTTTGGAATTTATTAACTTGAAAGTAAAATTATTATTATTTTTTTTTTAAATTTTTATTTAATTTTTATTTATTTATGATAGTCAGAGAGAGAGAGAGAGAGAGAGAGAGGCAGAGACACAGGCAGAGGGAGAAGCAGGCTCCATGCCCCGGGAGCCCGACGTGGGATTCGATCCCAGGTCTCCAGGATCGCGCCCTGAGCCAAAGGCAGGCGCCAAACCGCTGCGCCACCCAGGGATCCCGAAAGTAAAATTATTTAAATTGATTTTAAATTGACAAGGCATAAACATGAAGTCAGTAAAGATAAAGGTAAAGCAAAAGTTAAAAAGTACCTAGGCTTATCTCAATTTCCCTTCAGAATAATCCTATAAAACATTTCCTAGTTTCAGAAGCTGTTTTCCCCAAATCTTATAGCAAGTAAGTGATAGAATTGATGATTATTATATTCCATATTTTTGGAAGTCACAAGGAATTTTACTGTGAATGTAGGTCCTCAAATTGCTGTGGATTCCACAGGTACAGCCTAAGGAAGACCCAAGATGTCACTGCAAGTCTGAAATCCTGTTTCCCCTTCATGGTTTGCATAATAAATATCAATAGGTGTTCTTCATGTGTAGTAGCTCCATACCAAACAGGAACTCAGTAACTCTATTTTGAATTTTTCTGAATGTGACATGAAAGGATATCAAAGAAAGAGGAAATTAGACAAAGAAATTAAAGCAATTTAGACCTTCAAATTTAATTTAGTGAAGTTTTGTAGAATAATTTTTTTGTGTGTGTGTTTTTATGTGAATACTTGAATTCATTGTTAATTAGTTGAGATGAAGAAAACAAAACCATCCCTCTCTAGGTTGTTTTCATTTTTCTTTTCTTTTCTTTTCCTTCCTTTTCTTTTCTTTTCTTTTCTTTTCTTTTCTTTTCTTTTCTTTCTTTTCTTTTCTTTTCTTTTCTTTTCTTTTCTTTTCTTTCTTTTTTCTTTTTCCTTTCCTTTCCTTTCCTTTCCTTTCCTTTCCTTTCCTTTCCTTTCCTTTCCTTTCCTTTCCTTTCCTTTCTTTTCTTTTTTCTTTCAGATTTCTTTACTGATTTGACAGAGATTGAGTGAGTGCACAAGCAGGCAGAGCAGGAGAGGGAGAAGCAGGCTGGCTCCTTGCTGAATGGGTAGCCTGATGTGGGGCTCCATCATGGGATCATGACCTGGGCTGAAGGCAGATGCTTAACTGACTGAGCCACCCAGGTGCCTCTAATTTTTGTAGCAAAAAGAAAAATGTAATTTGTAGCCAGACAGAATGCCAACAAACAGATATGGAGGATTATCAGATCTCCATACGCCAAATATACCTGCCACTCTCCTTATAAAGGCATTCAGTGAAATAAATAGATGAGATCCATGTCAGGTATTAAAAAATGTGGAATCCCCTCACCTGCAGTGATAATATTCCAGATTACTTAGAAAGACTCTATTGACTAAACTAGATGCAAGATCAACATTGAGGCCTCTTATACCAGAGCTGGTTTATTAATATGTATTGTAATGAGTTGGCTTATGTGATTGTAGGAGTTAACTAGGCAACTCTGAAATTTGCCAGTAGTTTGTAGTCCACAGGTGGAATTTCTTCTTCCTCAAGTAAACTTCAGTTCTGTTCTTAAAGCCTTTCAACAGATGGGATCAGACCCACCCTAATTATCCAGGCTAATCTCCTTTACTTAAAGTCAACTGATTATAGATGCTGATCACATCTACAAAATAACTTCCACAGCAACACCTACATTATTGTTTGATTAGCTTATCCAAGTTGACACATATAACACTATCACATATTTTTTATTGAATAGAGGACAAAAGTTTCATGATATTTTCAGTAGATGTCTACATATGCACACATACACCCATTCAGTTAACTTGAACTAGATGTCCTGTTCTGATAATGTGTATCTATAAGAACAAAACCTAGAGATAATGGTGAAAGACTGAAATCTTTCCCAGTAAGGTAAAGTGTAAGAAAAGGATATCTACTCTCACCACTTCAATATTTTTTAGAGGTCTTACAGAAATTGTCCACAGATTTCTAGGCTCAGGGTGGAGTATGCAAGGAATGAGGTGTGAATTAAACTGGATGAGGGTTTCTTTTGGGCTTATAAAAATGTTCTGAAGTTAGATTGTGGTGTTGGTTGCACAACTCTTTAAATATAGAATAAAGCCCTGAACTGTACACTTCAATTTTTCTTTTTTCTTTTTTTGGTTAATTAGACAACAATTTGTTCAAAATAATAGCAACAGTTTATCCAATTATATATGTTTTTATATATACCTTAGGCTGATGTATGCTTATATGTGAGTGAAATGAAAGAGAGCAATGATCCAAGGGATAGGAGGTGGAATTTAGATTATTTTGTTATTATAAAGAATTGTGTGTTAAAAAGTTTGGACCGTCTCTTCAACAAATGGTATTGGGTATACTGGACAACAAAGAGAAAAAGAATGAAACTGGACCAAGTTCTTATACCATATGCAAAAATAAATATAAAATGGATGAAAGAACTAAATTAAGACCAGAAATCATCAAAATCTTGCAGGAGAACCCTGGCAGTTATTTCTTTGATATCAGCCATATCAGCTTCTTACTAGATATGTCTTCCAAGGCAAGAAAAACAAAAGCAAAAATAAATTATTGGGATTTCATCAGGATAAAAAGCTTCTACATATTGAAGAAAACAATGAACAAAATTAAAACGCAACGTTTGGAATGGGACAAAATTTTTGCAAATGACATATCCGAAATATATAAAGAACTTATTAAACTAAACACCCAAAAAACAAATAATCCAGTTAAGAAATGGGCAGAAGATATGAGTAAACATTTTTATTTAAAAAAAAAACTTTAAAAGTATTTTTATTTTATTTATTCATGAGAGACACAGAGATACAGAGGCAGGGACATAGGCAGAGGGAGAAGCAGGCTCCCAATCGGGAGCCTGCTGTGAGACTTGATCCCAGGACCCTGGGATCATGCCCTGGGCCTAAGGTAGACACTCAACCATGGAGCCACCCAGACATCACATGAGTAGACATTTTTCCAAAAAAGACAAACAAATGGCTAATAGACACATTAAAAGATGCTCAGCATAACTCATCATCAGGGAAATACAAATTGAAATCATCATGAGATACCACATCACACCTTTCAGAATGGCTAAAATGAACAACACAAGAAACAGCAGATGTTGGAAAGGATACAGAGAAAGGAGAACCCTCTTTCCCTGCTGGTGGGTATCTGAACTGGTGCAGCCAGTCTGCAAAAACAGTATAGGGGTTCCTTAAAAAGTTAAAAATAGAACTACCCTATAATCCAGGGTAGAAATACTTCTAGGTATTTACCCAAAGAATTAAAAAAAAATACTAACTTAAAGGGATATACACACCCTGATATTTATAGCAGCATTATCAACAGTTACCAAATTACGGAAGGAACCCAGATATCAATCCACTGATGAATGGATGAAGAAGAGGTCATGGGCGGCCTGGGTGGTTCAACGGTGTAGCGCTGCCTTCAACCCAGGGTGTGATCCTGGAGACCCAGGATAGAGTCCCATGTCAGGCTCCCTGCATGGAACCTGCTTCTTCCTCTGCCTGTGTCTCTGCCTATTTCTGTGTGTCTCTCATGAATAAATAAATAAAATCTTTAGGGAAAAAAAAAAGAGGTCATGTTCATATGCAATGGAATATACTCATCCATGAAAAAAGAATGGTATCTAGCCATTTGCAACATGGATGGAGCTAGAGAGTAATATGCTAAGTGAAATAAGTCCATCAGAGAGACAAATACCATATGATTTCACTCATGTGGACTCTAAGAAACAAAACAGATGAACATAGGGGGAAAATAAAAGAGTGAGGCAAACCATAAAACAGACTCTTAACTATAGAGAAAAAACTGAGGTTTGCTGGAGGGGAGGCATGTGGGGTGATGGGTTAAATAAGTGATAGGGATTAAGGGGGGCACTTTTGATGAGCACTGGGTCTTATATGTAAGCAATGAATGATTAAATACTATGCTTGAATACTACTACTACACTGTGTGTTAACTAACTGGAATTTATATAAAAATTTGGAAGAAAAAAGTTCTCAAGGTTTAGGGGTACTTGGCTGACTTGGTGGTGTTTGTGATTCTTGATCTTGGGGTAGTGAGTTGCAACCCCACATTGGGTGTTGAGATTACTTAAAAATAAAATCTTAAAAAAATTTAAAAAAAGAATCTCAGGGATTAAATGGTGCTTTAAACTATCCATTTCAATCCTTGTTCATACTTGAAGATACACTACAATGTATGTACAAGAAGTCAATTCAAATTTGTTTCAAATCTTCTAGTGTGGTAATGTAGGTTCTTCCTGAGGTTGTCCACTCTTTATGGTTTGCTCTAATACAGATCTTTCTCTTTGATTCACTTCAGTGTCTCCTAGAAACACATATATCTGAATCCTTATCAATGTGAACCTAAAAAAAAAAATCAAGTTAACATTTTCTTAAAATGTTTATGGATTATTCCAAGGCTAACCTGAAGTGTAAGATATCTAGATGAGTAAACAGGACTAACAATGACAAAAAATAAGTGAGGTAATTTTACAGACTTTGTATAAATTGTCATAACTTCAATAAATATTAGGATTAGGAGATAACCTCTCTAAGATTGGTAGAAAGTAAAAGCTAAAATGTCACATGTGTAAGTGAGATCCTACAGTATTTGTTTTATTTTGTCTTATTTCACCTACTGTGAGGCCCTCGAGGTCCATCTATATAGTCAAAAGTGGTGGGATTTCCTTCTTCTCATAAATAGTAATATATCATTATATGCGTGTGTATGCGTATATACATACATTGCCACTTTTTTCCATCCATTTAATCATAGGCAAGGTTATTAAGCAAATCTTGGGTGCTGTAAATAATGCTGCAATGAACATGGTTGTACAGATATTTTTAAAATCTTGACTTCATTTCCTTTAGATATATATCCAGAAGTAGGATTGCTGCATTATGTGGTAGTCCTATTTTTTATTTTTTTGAGGAACCTTGATCCTGTTTTCCACAGTTGCTGCACCAATTTATATTCCCACCAGTGCTGCACAAGATTCCCTGGTCTTCAGATCCTTACCAACATCTCATTTCTCTCTCTGTGTGTTTTGTTTTCAGTAATAACCATTCTAACAGGTGTATGACATGATATACCATGTGGCTTTGATTTGCATTTCCCTGATGAATAGTGATGTTGAGCATCTTTTCATGTATCCATCAGCCATTTATATGTCTTTGGAAAAATGTCTCTTCATGTCTTCATGTCCCCTGCCCCTGTTTTTTGCTATTGAGTTTTGAGATTTCTTTATGGACTTTAGATATTAATCCCTTTTCATATTATGTGGTTTGCAAATTTTTCTCCCACTTCATAGTCGCCTTTATATTTTGTTGATTATTTCTTTAGCTGTGCAGAATCTTTTTAGTTTCATATATAGTCTGCCTTCTATTTATAAAAGTCTACTTCAAGTTGGTAAGAACTGAAGTTTGATCTTTATTCCAAAGCTCTATACTTTTACTCTCACCACCATGTTTTGTTTTTGACATCACATTTTATATCTTTTTGTTTTTTGTACCCTTAATTATTATAGTTATTTTTACTACTTTTTTCTTTTGACCTTCATACTAGATTTGTAAGTGATTAATCTACTACCCTCAACAAATATCCATCTTTCCAGTGAGATTTATTCTTTTATATGTTTCATTGTTACTATTTAGTGTTCAAGATTTCTTTTAAGCTTAAAGATGTCCCTTTAACATTTTTTGTAAGGCAAGTTTAGTGATGATGTACTACTTTAGCTTTGGCTCATTTGAAAAACTCTATGTTTCCTTCAATTCTGAGTGATAACTTTGCCAGATAGAATATATTCTTGGTTGGGGGATTTTTTTCTTTCAGCACTTTGAATATGTTGTGCCACTCTTTTCTGGCCTATGAAATTTCTGTTGAAAAATTTGCACATGATTTTATGTGGATTCCCTTGTAAAATAAGTTGTTTTATTCTTGTTGCTTTTAGGATTCTCTCCTTGACTTTAACTTTTGACATTTTAATTACAAGAAATCTTAATATGAGATCTCTTTGGGTTCATCTTGTCTGGAATTCTCTGAGCTTCCTGGAACTGGATATTTGTTTCCTTCCCTAGGCTATGGATGTTTTCTGCTATTATTTCTTCAAATAATTTTTCTGCTCCTTTTTTGTCTCTATTCTTCTGGGACCCCTGTAATGCTAATTTTAGTCTCTTTGATGTTGTCCTATTTAGTCCATAAGCTATCTTCAGTTTCTTTTCATTCTTTTTTCATTTTGCTGCTCTGAATGAGTGAGTTCCACAGCCTTGTATTTGAATTCACTGATATTTTCTTCTGCTTCATCTAGTCTGCTGTTGAATCCATTTTGTGTATTTTTCAGTTCAGTTACTGTATTCTTCAGCTCTGTGATTTCTGTATGGTACATTTTTATATTTTCTGTCTTTTGTTGAAATGCTCACCGTGTTTGTCTTTTTTCCCAAGTTTGATAAGCATCTTTATGATCATTACTTTGTACTGTTTTTTAATTTTTTTTATATTTTTATACATTTATTCATAGAGACACACAGAGAGAGAGAGGCAGAGACACAGGCAGAGGGAGAAGCAGGCTCCACGCAGGGAACCTGATGTGGGACTCGATCCCAGGTCTCCAGGATCACACCCCGGGCTGCAGGCGGAGCTAAACCGCTGCGCCACTGGGGCTGCCCTGTACTGTTTATCAGATAAATTATTTATCTGTTTCATTAAGATTTTTTTTCTGGCAGTTGTATCTTGTTCTTTCATTTGGAACACATTCTTTGTTTCTTCACTTTGCTTGACTCTCTGTATTGTTTCTTGAAAGGGCGACCCTGTATAAGATGTGAACCTTGTTGTTCAGCCTTTTCCTACCTCTTGGTTGTCTCTCAAACCTAGTGCTTATCCAAGAGGCCTATTATTTTTTTAATATCTCCCAGTAGTTGAGGGTGTACTAAGATCTGTCATTGTCTCAAAAGGACGGATCTCAGTGAACACCTAAATTCATATACTGATTGAAAGCCAGACTGTCAGGCCTTAACTTTTAAATAATGCAAATATATATAGTCCTATGGGACTGCAAGCAGAAGCTCCACTGGCCACCAACCCAGGTGATCTGGAGATGTCTCTTGAGTTGCAGATATAGAAATCAGGGCTCCAGATGAGTGTATAAGCTCTTTCCTAGGAGATATTGGTGAGCTATAGTGAAGCAGAGGAAGAACAGTAGGATGGCATATATTAGCCTTGTTTCCTGATAGCAATCCCTTAGGCCCCTAAATGTACACCAAACCTGAAGTCTGTCCCTTAGGCTGAAGCTCCAGGACAAGAAAGTCGGCATCTTTCATAAATAGAATGGAATGGTGTTTCACTGCTGTCTGAGTAGTGCCCTGAGGCTAGTAGCCCGTCAAGAACTATCTGTATAATTATTGCAGTGTTATGGGACCTGGGAACACAAGACCCCCAGCCAAGAGAGCCAGGTGATTAAAGGATGTCCCCTGGGTGGCAGGCACAAAAACTGAGACACCAGATGCATGTAAGGGCTACAATTCAGGAGATAGTGACACTCTACAGTACAGCAGAGGAAGAACATGAAGATAGTGCCCACCCTCTGAAGTCTCCAAAAAGTATTACAGTCAACTCTTAGATGTCTGTTTAATTAGAATCCTGCCCTTCAGGCTGTAGTTGTGACCAGCTAATAGGCCTTCTTCAAAGAAAGACTGTAGTTCCTGGCTTTGTTGTTGCCTCTTGCTGTGCCCTATAGGTGGTAGCTTTTTGAGAGCTCTGTCTTTGGGATGCCTAGGTGGCTCAGCAGTTGAGCATCTGCCTTTGGCTCAAGGCATGATCCAGAGGTCCTGGGATTGAGTCCCACATTGAGCTCCCTATGCGGAGCCTGCTTCTCCTGCTGCCTATGTCTCTGCCTCTCTCTCTCTCTCTGTGTCTCTCATGAATAAATAAAATCATAAAAAAAAAAAAGAAAGAAAGCTCTGCCTGTTGGACTCTTGAGTTTGTAAGCCCTGCTGGCAGCCAGAACCAGGACATGAAAGCATGTTCCCTGGTGGCAGCCATAAAAATCAGAGTGCCAGACAAGAGTATATAAGCTAATTTCTGGAATAGACTGGTGAGCTATAGTGAGGCAAAGAGAGAGCACAAAGATGGTGTTTACCAGCCTGTGTTCCCTGACAGCACTTACGTAGACCACTAGATACATATCAAATCAGAAGACTGCCCCTCAGGCCAAAGCTCCTGGACAAGCAAATAGGCCTCTTTCATAGAAAGACAGGTGATATGTTTTAGTTTGCTATCTGTGCAGCACCCTGGGGATGGTAGCCTGCCAAGAACTGACTCTTTGATTGTTATAGTCCTGTGGGACCCAGGAACACAGATTCCCCTGGTCTTCAGAGCCAAATGATCAAGGGATGCCTTTGGGCAGCAACCACAAAAATCAGGGCATCAGATGCCTGTAAAAACTCCCTTTCAGGAGATGCTGGAGATTTTGAGCATGGTAGAGGGAGAGCATGAAGATGGTCCATACTGTTTGTATCAAGACATAGTGTGAGTGAGTATAAAGATAGTACTCTCTAGAAAAAGGAAAAAAGGAAAAAGAGAAAATGAAAAAAGAAGAAAAAATTAAAGAGATGATGTCCACTGGCTCTATAGCAAAGCAAAACAAGAGTGTGAAGATGGTGACCTTCAGTCTTTATTCTGAAGTATTCCATCATGACTGTGAGCCCCCTTGATTTTTAAAGTTAGATGTTTTGGGGCCTGATCTCTCAGATATAGGTCTTAAAAGTTGGGGTGCTTGATGGAAGGTTCAAATGCTTCATTCCTCAAAAAGACACTCCAGGTTTTGAGTTTTTTCCTGATCTGTGGATGCTGGGTGCGTGAAGGGTGGGGTTTATGGTGAGATTGTGTCCCAGACTCCTCTAACTGGTTCAGTGTGTTTTCTTCTCGTTTTTTTTTCCAGTGTATAGTTGTTGCTTGGCCACCCTTTAGGTCTTTTTGAGAGGAAGGTAGCTGTAGACTCAGTGTGTCCATGGGATGAGGTGAGTTCAGAATCTTCTTAAGAGTTAAGTGAAGGATGTTTTGTTGTCAGAATTCTTAAACCATAAGAATAGTTTAAAGGAAATTAATTGATACTATTTAGATATTAATTTAGATATTAATTCCAAGTATATTAAATTTTCATAAAGAGAAATTTGTCTGTAACATTGTTTTCCAAAATTTATGTTTCCAATAGCAATGATATTATAAAGCAACCCTTTAATACAATAATAATGTTTTTAAAAATCACTATTTTAATACCATTTATAGCTTATAAGCTAGTACCACAATATAGACACTGTTTTGTATTCAGAATATAAATAATTTTCAGTTTCCCATTGCATAGAAGATAGAAATTTTCACAGAAACATGAAAAACTGGCTGAGTATTACCAGATCAAGTATTCCTTAGAAAAAGTGCTAGATATGCAAAGTGGCTCAAACTTTATTTCTTATAATTGAGTGAGTTTCCTCCTAATTTGTATCTCAAAGACCATCAGGGAGAACAAACTTGCTATTTGTTATCTAAAACTTTTCTTACCGAAGTGACTTCTTTTCTATTTATAGTTCTCTAGTCTTTTCTTCTCCATTAGTTTCTCCATGCATGAGGAGTTGTAGGATTCTTGCAGCACCGTATGAGATATCTCAGATCTGATTGAATGTCTTTGGGAATTCTTCTGGTTGTTCTGTCTGTGGCCTTTAGGGTACCAGTTTTACCTGTCAGCTTGGCCTGATTCCCACTTGCTGAAGTCTGCAAACTGTCCCTTTCTTTCTCTTGTCTCTCTTCCCAGTCAGACCTAAGTGTTGTCTCCACTGACTCAGTTTCACCACTCTTTCCCTGGTGCTGCATATTTTACCAAAATCTGGCTCTCATTAATATTTAGCTTTTGTAGTCTGCTTTCAGCCTTTGCTTCTGTGTGTTTATGTCTCTGGTATGGAAACTCTGGATAACTCAGTTGCCAACATATAATTATCCCCTTTAGATTTTTGAGAAGTGGGCCTTCCCGTTGCAAAACTGTCTCTTCTCTGGGTCTCAAATGGGAAATGTAGCAAAACCCCTTTTGCTTTGATTTCTTCCTTCAAGCTATCCAACAAATCTCTTCCAGTAGGAATCTTGGTCTAGTCAGGGAAGTCAAGACACTTCTTTCATCACTGTCTTCTCACAATCAAGGCTATGTTTTTCTCATGTCCTCCTACCTGGTTTCCCACTTTTCCTTGAAGTGGCATTTTACATGCCATCTTCTTAATATATACATGGAACAGAGGGAGAGAAATTGAGACTTAAGGAATAAAGTGTTACAAAGCATATTTGCTTTTTATATCAACCTGCCATAATATGAATTGATAAAGTAAGAAATAAGCCTTGCCAAACTCCTAAACATTTGTGAATATATTGCAATTTCAATAAATTTTCATCTTTTTTCTTTTCTTTTTTTTTTCTTTTTTCTTTTCTATAACAAAGCTTTTAGCTGCATAAATGGATTACAAATTTGGCATCTTCATTACAAATCTTTGAGCTTATCTTATTTGTTTATACCTTTTTACTTCTGCCTCTGGGTATAAAACACATATTCTCAAGAACAGAGATTTACAATAAATATAAGACCCTCAGCTCCTAAAACAATGTTCAGGGACTATGGATATTCAATTGTTTATGGAGCAAATGAATATTACAGAGCTAAGAATATTGTGAGAATTCTCCAACACATTAACAACTGCTTTCACGCCAAGATTTCTACAGTAAGAGAGAAAAAGAAAATGGTTAACCTGGAACTTTTTGTTCTCTTTCAAAATATTCTGAATTAATCTGTCTTAAATAACTGAGAGCATCCTGATATCATCTAGAAGCAGCTTCTTTAGATCATTCATAACTTGTGTAAATTTAACATACTAATTCTAGAATTTACATTTACATCAAGCCATCCCTTTCAAAGTGGTTATTGCTCTGAGCCCCTTTCCTCATTTACAAAATTTAGTTATTTATTCAGGTTTTAGTCCTCCATAAAGTGTTTGGTATTATAGGTAAAGTCTTATATTGCTTGGCATATAAATAAAGGCTCAAAACAAAATTAGCCTTTATTATTAAAAATGGAGAGAATTTATCTAAATATTTATTTATATTTTTATCCTAATACGGTGGCACGTTGTGGTCCTTAATAACTATAAAATATGTATTTTAGAGTTTACATAGCTTTTTACACACTGTTTCTCTTATTATTCACTATTCTTGATATTAAAACAAACTGATAGTAACTTTGCTACCACAGAATTACTTTGGTTAATTAAAAAACAGCACAGACTTTTAATGTAAGAAAAGTTGAAATGGAGAAGGGAGGAAAGCATGGCCAGGCATATGGAAGGAGAGCTGTATAGGTACAAAATGAAGATTGTTAAAAAAAGTCTTGGCCTCCTCATTCACTCAAAAGTGCAACATATTAGAAAACATTCTCAACTTTGTAGGTAGCAAATATATATAGTAATCAAGCTGAAAATTTAGTGTTCTCAGCAGATATCAATTAAAAAATGATGGTAAGTAAATATCAAGTATAAAATGAAACCCTAACAAACTCAGACTAGACTATTAGTAAAGGCTGGTAATTGATTTTTCATAATTGTTGAACCCTACATTTATACCCCTGGCAAATAAGTGCCATTAGCAGTTTATTTTTTATTATTTTTTATTTTTAAAAGATTTTATTTATTTATTCATGAGACAGAGAGAGAGAGAGAGAGAGAGAGAGGCAAAGACAGGCAGAGAGAGAAGCAGGCTCCATGCAGGGAGCCTGATGTGAGACTCGATCCTGGGACTCCAGGATTATGCCCTTGGCAGAAGGCAGGCGCTAAACCACTGAGCCACCTAGGGATCCCCTTTTTAAAATTAAAAAAAAATTTTATTCATGAGAGACACACAAAGAGAGAGAGGCAGAGACATAGGCAGAGGGAGAAGCAGGCTCTCCACAAGGAGCCCAATGTGGGACTTGATCCTGGACCCCAGGATCATGCCCTGAGCCAAAGACAGACGCTCAACCGCTGAGCCACCCAGGTGTCCCCCATTAGCAGTTTAATGTCCCCTAAAAAGGCAGGGTACATCCACTTGTTCACACAGTTTCAGAAATTTCAAGCATTATAAAATGTTTGAAAATTGTTTTGTAACAATTTTGTTTTGGAAATGCATTTAAAACAATTATTACTTTATGTTTTGGACACGCAAGGTACAAAGATATAGTTTTGTGACATCAATAACCAAAAGGAGTTGGGACAGTTTTAAATGATCATAGTTATGTGTGTTATGGAAGTGAAACTGATTTTAGAGTTTTGTAACTTTAGAATATTAAATGTAATCCCGATGGTAACCACAAAGAAAATAGTTATAGAACATACACAAAATGAAAAAAAAAAGAACATACACAAAATGAAATGAGAAAGGAATTAAAAATTCACTATAAAAAATCAACTACACAAAAGAGACATTAATGCAGGAAATGAGGTACAAAAAGCTATAAGACATAGAAAACAAATGGCAAATGACAGAATCAAATCCCTCCATATCAGTAATCACTTTAGATGTAAATAATTAAACTGTCTAATCAAGACAGATATTGGTATGGATAAGAAAAATGACAGACATATATGCTACCTACAAGAGACTCACTTCAGGTGCAAAAATACAAGTAGGTTGAAAGTAAAGGATGGAAAAAATATTCCAGGCAAATGGTAACCAAATGGGAGCAGGGTAGCTACCCTAACATTAGACAAAATATACTGTAAATAAGAAAAGTTCAAAGAAGTACATTATATTTTAATAAAGATTTGATACAGTAAGATGATACAATTATAAACATTTATACACTTAATAGACCATTAAAATATATAAAGCAAAAATTGAAGGATCAAAAGGAGGAGGGATAGACATTTCTATAATAATAGAGAACCCAGTATCCCATTTTTAATAATGGATAGAACCAGACATATAAATAAAGAAATAGAGGACTTGAGCAGCACAATAAACCGGCTAGAACTGACCAACAAATATAGTAAACTGAACCCAACAATAGTATGCTCTTAAGAGCATATGGGACATTCTTCAGGATAGACCATCTGTTAGGTCACAAATTAAGTCTCAGTACATGTAAAAGGATAGATATATACGAAGTTATCTTCTGTGACCACAGATAAAGTTAGAAATCAATAATAGAAGGAAAATTGTAAAATTAGTAAATTTGTGGAGATTAAAGAACACATTCTTAAGCAATCAGTGAATCAAAGAAGAATTCACAAGAGAAATTAGAAAATGCTTAGAGATGAATGAAAATGAAAGCATAACATCAAAATGTATGGGATGCAAAGAAGGCAGTGAGAAAATGGAAATTTATAGCTATAAAGCTTATGCCAAAAAAGATTTAAGAGGGACCCCTGGGTGGCTCAGTGGTTGAGCATCTGCCTTCAGCTCAGGATGTGATCCCTGGGTCCCGGATTCAAGTCCCACATTGTGCTTCCTCCATGGGGAGCCTGCTTCTCCCTCTGCCTGTGTCTCTGCCTCTTTCTGTGTGTCTCTCATGAATTAAATAAATAAAATCTTTAAAAAAAAAAAAGATGTAAGGTCTCATATAGCATATCTTAAAGAACTAAAAAAAGAACAAAATAAACCCCCAAAGCCAGCAGAAGGAAGAAAATAATAAAGATTAAAGTAGAAAGAAATGATCTAAAGAATAGAAAAATAGAGAAAATCAACAAAACCAAAAGTTGCTTCTTTGAAAAGATCAAAAAAAAGTGAGAAAACTTTAATAAAATTGTCTGAGAAAAAGAATACTCATTACTAAATCAGAAATAAAAGCAGGACATTACTACCAATTCTGTGGAAATAAAAAGGACTATAAGAGTATTTTGGACAGGGCAGCCCCAGTGGCTTAGCAATTTAGCACCTCCTTCAGCTCAGGGTGTGATCCTGGAGACCTGGGATCGAGTTCGGCGTCAGGCTCCCCACGTGGAGCCTGCTTCTCCCTCTGCCTGTGTCTCTGCCTCTCTCTCTGTTTCTCTGTGTCTCTCATAAATAAATAAATACAATCTTAAAAAAAAAAGTATTTTGGACAGTTGTATCCCAACCAATTGGATAGCCTGTAAGAAAGGGGCAAATTTCTTAGAAGCACAAATGGCCATTCCTCATAATCCTAAGAAATGATAACATATTTCTAACATAAGGTAGGGATGGAAATCGGTACATTCATTATGGAAAATGGTATGGTGGTTCCTTAAAAAATTAAATTAAATTAAATTAAAAATATAACTCCTATATGATCAAGCATTTCCATTTCTGAGTATTTATTATTGAGACTCTTTATTTGGATCCATTGTCTTCCCTTTAGGGTAAATGAATCTTTAGAGTTGCCGTATACTATGTATAACACGTGAACTTTCCATCCTGTGTTTCATTATTTTGATGGAAATACAGCTTTTTTTCCTTTCATATAAATTCCAGTTAATGCCCATTCTTTGTGAAGAAATGCTCCCTCGCCTCAAATATGCGCTGTGGAAAACTAGGATTGGTAAGAAAGGTGTGGAAAGATAAAGGTGTGGAAGTGTTTTTCAATTCTAGCGTAAAATCATTGACTAGCACTGGGCTTCTCTCGTAGACTGTAACATGCTCTGTCAGCTAAAGACTGATTTGTTGTTAAGTCAGAAATGCATGAATGAATAAGGTATGAATATAAAGATAGAATATTTTTATTATGCAAGTATGAGTGGAAACCTCTGACTGCCAGTGTCGCATTATTCTCTGAGGCCCAATAAATGTAGAGAGGTAGAAAAAAGGAAAACGGACCAGAGGGAATGATTTATGATAAAATATTAGTAAAATTATATATGGATGCTTTGGCCAAACTCGAAGTAGTGTGGGAAGTGAGTAGAAATGGATCATATATTTTATTCCACTCAATGCCAACTCAAATGTGCACACTGAAATTGCTTGGGGAAATGAAAAATTATGTGCTCCAAAGCAACAATAAGGATGATCACAGTACTGCCATATTTGAAAATGTGGTGATAAGTGACATTCTACCCCTGATTTTTACATGTGCTTGGTCTCCTTGGTTAGGTTGTAAACTGTTTTCTCTTACACATGCACATACATCCTTTTAAAGAAGGTTTAAAACTTCCTTTGATTTGGTATCTTCTTTCCTTTTGCCAATCAACATTATTTATCACTAAATTTTTTATACCTGTTTTACAAGCTCTCAGATTCTCTTGTCAGTTTCAGCTGTTATTCTCACCTTACAGAGATTATCGTTGAAAATTCTTTTTCTAATTATCTGATCTTGATTAGGGTGGAAGCTTAAAAAAAGTGCCAATTTGCGTATTGAGAATTTTCTTCTAAAGGATAATTATTTTGTGGTCCTATTTAAAAAGAACGGGAATGCATTATATATTAATTTTTTAATAGCAGGGACTGCTTCTTTTAGTCAGATGTTTCACAGGTCAGATATATTTTAATTGGCATGCCTGGTTTGGCCACACAGAAGGTTTGGCACAGTTTTGCACACAAGAGATAAAACTCTAGGAACAGAGTGCATGAGTTTCTCCAGTCACACCATTTCTTAGCTCTGTGATTTGAGGCAAGTTAACTTTTAAGAGCCTCCATGTATTCATCTGTAATATAGAGATAATTCTACCTATGTATTTGTGTAATATAAGAATATCTGGCATATGGAAATAATAAAAGTTTAGCTATTATTTAATGGATTTTTGAAAATCAAATAAAGAGGTAGGAATTAATGGCAATGAGCTTTCAGTTTTTATAGTTTATCTTAAGAAGAAATAAGTCAATGACAAATCACCCAATTCTAAATAGAAGGGAACTAAAAGTGGGAGATGGGATTAAAGCAGATTGACTCTCATCCAAGGTTTGGGACTACTGTTTATTGGGTTTATTCAAATGGTTATCTGACTCCAAACTTGACACTTCTACCTTCTCTCCTAGAGGCACAAACTAAGCAGTTGAATATGGGATCACTGCAGAGGCCAAGCTCTGGTTCAGGTAGAATTATTAATATCCTTTCTATGAGTTACATTCACATAGAGGAAGACAATCTACAGGTTGAAAAATCTCCAGGGTCAGAGGTCTAGGGACGGATGTTGTTGGTGCTACTACTCTGTTTTGTTTTATTTATTTATAGTATTATCATTAGCTACACAAATATGCTACTTTCCCTCTATTGATGCTTTTAATTGAGCATCACATATGCTTTTATCTTTATGCATGAATGTGATAGGTGGGATTGAGATAAGCCTTCTAAAAATTCCCCAGAAAAGCCCATAAACTATTTTTAAACATGATTCATGGCTGGTTTATCACAATTGATCATAATTGATCTCCTACATTTTCTCAGTTCTCCCATATGACTCTGGCTTGATCCTGACCCATCCATTAATCTCAAGGCCAGACACTACAACTGGGCTATCACCCTATCATCTTCAGCTTTCCTTTGATAAATGTTCCTATATTCTCATAACACTTTGCCATCTCTTCTTCATCTTCGCTGTTGCAACAGACAACTAATGGTTTTCCTATCGGGAATTCTGTACTCTTTCATTGTGTTCACTGAACTCTTGTCCTAGTAGCTTGCAGATGCCTTCCTGTTCAAGTTACTGCCCTGTAAATGTTTTTATAAGGGCAGCCCAGGTGGCTCAGCAGTTTAGCGCCTGCCTTTGGCCCAGGGTGTGATCCTAGAGTCCCAGGATCGAGTCCCACATCAGGCTCCCGGGATGGAACCTGCTTCTCCCTCTGCCTGTGTCTCTGCCTCTCTCTCTCTCCCTCTCTGTGTCTCTCGTGAATAAATAAATAAAACCTAAAAAAATATTTAATAGTTCAAAAATGTATTTGATAAGGTAAAAACTCTTAGTATATCAAACTAAATGTTTATTGATTAGTTTCCATTTATCAATCTTATTCCCAAATGTGTTCTCCTTATTTGGGAGTTACATTTGGTTTCCCAAATAGAGTGTATGTATTTTAATGACTAGGATTTTGGTCTTTCTTCTCCCTGTACTTTGAATACTACCAGGACTGAGCCTGGTGGGATGTCTGCCCTGAGGTTAATGAGTGAGTGCATGATGGAGGAGTATTGTATAGGGATGTTGTGGTGCTAATGTAGTGAACCAGGTATGAAGTATTTTCCAGACTGGTTTACAAGCTGATCTGAGGAATGAATAATTAACTTTTAAGACTTCACTTAAACCCCTGATTTTTTTATTTTTCCCCCCTAATATGCTGTACTCATCCATAGATTTAGTCACTACAACCTGAGTCTCATATTTTATACACGTCTCTCAAAGCACTTTTTTTGTTCTTTTGGTTTTTCTCTTTTGATTCCTGTTGTTAATTTTATATGTCGCCTTGAATAGGATACAGTACGCAGATATTTGGTCAAATGTTATTATAGTAGTTTGTGTGTAGATTTTTTTTAGATAAGATTAATATTTAAATTAGTAGACTGAGTAAAGCAAATTATCCTGCATCATGTAGATGGGATGGACCTCAGTTAGATGAAGGCCCTAGTAGAAAACGACTAATCTCCCTGAAAGAAAGAATTTTTCTAGCCCACCACCTTTGGGCTCAAACTGCAACTCTTCCATGGATCCCCATCCTACTGGTCTATGCTTCATATTTTGTATTTGTCAAATCTCCACAGTCATATGAGCCAATTAAAAAAATCTATTATCTATCTATCTATCTATCTATCTATCTATCTATCTACCTATCATCTATCTATCTTCCTTTCTCTCTCTCCCTTTGTATATCTATCTCTCCTATATTTATCACCTTTCTATCTTACTGGCTCTCTTTCTTTGTAAACCTAATACATTCCCTAAATGCAGCTTGAGGACAGAGTTATGTCCTTTCGTCCTTCTATTGTCTAGCATTTTGCCTGGTATTCAAATTGATAAGTAATGAAACTTTTTAGTTTATAAACTATCATTCATATTAATGCCACCTTAATATTTCTAACCTGACTTTTCCATCAGGTATCTTCAATGTTTAATTATCTGCTCAAATAACTGCTAACATATCTCCTTGGTATCCTATTTCCTCAAGATTAGATGACAAATCCTTTCTCTTATATTTTATGCTTTTTAACTAACACCTGAAACTTCTATACAGTAGCCCCCCAGTTACCTACAGGGATACACTCCAAGACCCCTGGTGAATGCCTATAAATATGTATAGTACCAAATCTGGAATATAATGTACATATGTATTATGTTTTTCTCTATACATACCTATGATGAAGTTTAATTTATAAGTCAGGCACAGTAAAAGAGAGATTAATAGCAATAATAATAAAATACAACAATTATAGCAATATACTATAATAACATTTATGTGAATAATTTTTTTTCTTCCTTTCAGTGTTTTACACTGTACCCTTTTTCTTCTTGTAATGCTGTGAGATGGTAAAAATGCCTATGCGATGAGATGAAGTGAGAATGATGTAGGCATTGTGAGGTAATATTAAGTTACTATTGACCTTCTGATGGTATACCAGAGGAAGATCATCTGCTTCCAGTTCTCAGTTGACCATGGGTAACTGAAAACATGGAAAACAAAATCATGGATAATGGGGGAACTATTGCATAGGTAGCACCTTCTTCCTATTACATAAACACTGTGCTCTGAGCAGCTGCTTTGCTCATTGTACCCTAGCATACTTTGTACATTCTTCTCCTTTGCCTTTGCCCAGGCTGTCATCCTTGAAGGGATATCCTTCACAACATCCATCTTGGATCTCCAAGTGGAGAATCTTGCCTCCACTTAATTCCACCTTCTCTGAGACATCTTCTCTTTCAATTCAGTTCTAAAGATCTATCTTCTTGCTTTAAAAGCCTTTTTCCAAAGCCATAAATTTCACATAGCATGTAGTGCCTTGTATTGTTGGTTATTCATTTTTCTCTCTCTATGTTACTTATGTAGGTGCTAATATGCCCATTTAGGGGCAGGTAGTGAAAGTTAAAAATGTATAAGCTGAAACAAGATGAACAAAGAACAGCTTTCCAAGGAATATGGATAAATTGAAATATAGTATCATGGCAGATTATATTTTGATTTTATCATCAATATCATCTTTTTAAAAAGATTTTATTTATTTATTTGACAGAGAGAGAGAGAGAGAGCGAGCAAGCAGGGAGTGAGGTAGAGGGAGAGGGAGAAACAGGTGCTCCACTGAGCAGGAGGACCCTGGGTTTATTATGACCTGAGCCAGAGGCAGATGCTTAACCGACTAAACCACCCAGGTGATCTTCAATATCATCTTAAAATAAGTTTTTAATAGATGTTTATAAGAGGCTTGAATTACTATAATTTGTTTTTCAAATCTTCACTAGAGTATTATTGGAATTTTCTTTGCTCATGAAGTTTCTTCATTTTCTTAATTATTATCTGAGGTTCCAGGAGCTAAATTATTTTGTCTTTAATACTCTTAAGAAACAAATGACAAATTAAGAAGAAAAGGAGGGAGATCTATTTATTTATCTATTTATCTATTTATATCTGTCGAGACAAAGAGAATTTGGCTTTTTGGGTGTGTTGTGTTAATGGCTTAAGAGTTAATTTTTGCTCAAGATATTCCAAATTTAAACCTTGAAAACAGTAGGAGGGTCAAAATCAAAGATAGAGTAACAAAAGAAACATTTAAATATATTCACAAAATATTACTGTAAATGTCATATTTAAGACAGAAGAATAGACACTGATTTTGTGTGAAAGTATTTTTTAGATAAGATTTATATTAAATCAGTAGACTTCTGGTTCATAGGAGAAATGAGAAGAAAATGTAAGATTTCCCATATACCCCTTGTATCCACATCTGTATAGCCCCCCTTACTATTAACATCCCCTACCAGAGTGATGTATTTGTTACAATGATGAGCCTACATTGACACATCATAATTACCCAAGGTTTATAGTTTATGTTACAGTTCATTCTTGGTATTATAGGTTCTATGAATTTGGACAAACTTAGAATGGTATGTATCTACCATTATAATACCATATGAAATATTTTTACTGCCCTGCAAATCCTTTGTGTTCCTCTCATTTCTTTTCTTCCCCAACACACAGAATCCCTGGCAATCACTAATATTTTTACGTCTCTATAGTTTTCTTTTCTAAAAGTCAAATAGTTAGATTTGTGTAGTTTGTAGCCTTTGCAGATTGACTTTTTTACTTAGTAATATTCATTTAAGTTTCTTCTATGTTTTTTTCATGGTTTGATAGCTCTTTACATTTTAACACTGAATAATATTCCATTGTCTGGATGTACCATGGTTTAATCATCCATTCCCCCACTGAAGGACATCTCAGTTGCTTCCAAATTTTGGCAATTATGAGTAAATCTGTTTATAAACATCCATGTAAAGATGTATTTGTGGAAATAACTTTTCAACACCTCTTGGTAGATACCAAGAAGCATAATTTCTGGATTGCGTAGATTGTATTTATTTTTGTAAGAAGTTACCATGTTGTCTTCCAAAATGGCTGTACTGGTTTTCATTACTACCAGCAATGAATGAGAGCACCTGTTACTCCACATTCTTGTCCACATTTGGTATTGTCAGTGTTCTGGATTTTAGCCATTCTAATAAGTGTGTAACATTACCTCATTTTTGCTTTAATTTGCATTTTCCTGATGATAAATGATGTAGAACATCTTTTCATATGCTTGTTAGCCACCTACATATCTTTTTGGTAAGGTGTTTGTTAAGGTCTTTGATCCATTCTTTGACCAGATTGCTTGTTTTATTTTTGTTGCATTTTAAGAGTTCTGTGTATTTCTTGAGTAACACTTTTTGTTATCAGGTGTGTCTTTTTTCAGATATACTTTCCCAGTCAATTTGCTTGTCTTCTCATTCTCTTGACATTGTGTTGCACAGAGCAAAAGCTTATAATTTTAATGAAGTCCAGCCCATTAGTTACTTCTTCTGTGGTTCATTGTGTGCTGTATGTGAAAAGTCATTGTCATACCCAAGGTTATCTAGGTTGTCCAGTTGTTCCAGCAACACTTGTTTTAAAGAATGTCTTTGTTCCATTGTATTGCCTTTCCTTCATCTCTCTAAGGTCAGTTGACTATATTTGTTTGGACCTGTTTTGGAGGCTGTCTGTTCTCTTTGATCCCATTGACCTTCTTGTCTATTCTTTCATCAGCAACACACAGTGTTGATTGCTGTAGCTTTATTATACTAAGTATCGAAGTAGGGTAGTGTCAGTCTTCCAACTTTGTTCTTCTCCTTCAAAATTGTGTTAGGTATTTTGGATCTTTTGTCTCTCCATATAAACCTCAGAATCACTTTGTCAATATCCACAAAATAACTTGTTGAGATTTTTTTTTTAAGATTTTTATTTATTTATTTATGAAATTGAGAGAGAGAGAGACAGCGAGCATGAGCAGTGGGAAGGGACAGAGGGAGAGGGAGAAGCAAAGCAGACTCCCCACTGATCAGGGAGCCTGACATAGGGCTCAGTGCCAGGAACCTGAGATCATGACCTGAGCCAAAGGCAGATACTTTTAACTGACTGAATCACGTAGGTGCTCCACTTGTTGAAATTTTTATTGGGATTCTGACATGTTGACAATACTGACACTTCTATCTACTTCTATCTATGAACATTTATTTTGTTCTACATTTATTTAGTTCGTTTATTTCACTCATCAGAGTTTTGTTTTATTTTATTTTTTTAAAATTTTTATTTGTTTATGATAGTCACACACACACACAGAGAGAGAGAGAGAGAGAGAGAGGCAGAGACACAGGCAGAGGGAGAAGCAGGCTCCATGCACCGGGAGCCCGATGTGGGATTCGATCCCGGGTCTCCAGGATCGTGCCCTGGGCCAAAGGCAGGTGCTAAACCGCTGTGCCACCCAGGGATCCCTCATCAGCGTTTTATAATTTTCCTCATATAGATCTTATACACATTTTGTTAGATTTATACCTAAGGGTTTTATGTTTTAGAAGTGCTAATGCAAAGGGTTGTGTTTTTAATTTTAAATTCCATTTGTTTATTGATAGTATATAGGAAAGTGAATGATTTTGTATATTAACTTTGAATCCTTCCAGAGACATAGGCAGAGGGAGAAGCAGGCTCCATGCAGGGAGCTTGATGTGAGACTTGATCCCAGGACTCCAGGATCACGTGCTGAGCCGAAGGCAGAAGCTTAACTGCTAAGCCACCCAGGCATCCCTATCATCACTTATTAAGAGTTTTTTTTGTTGATTCATTTGGCTTTTCTACATAGATAATCATGTCATCTACAAACAAAGGTTGTTTTATTTCTTTCTAAACTAATCTGTGGACCTTTTACTTTTTTGTTATGTTGCATTAGCTGAGACTTCTAGAATGACTGAAATATAGTGGTGGAAGGGGCATCTTTGCCTTATTTCTGATTGGTGGGGAAACCTTCAAATTGATCTCATGACTCTGAGATCATGACCTGAGCTTAAATCAAGAGTTGGAGGCTTAAAGATCTGTGCCACCCAGATGTCCCATGGACTCACACTTACTTTTAAGTAAAGCATAAATTTTAATTGTATAGAGTAAAATTTTTAGATTTACACCTTTGAATTATGAATCTGAGAGGTTTCTCCCATCATGTCAGTCTGATATTAGGAAGCACTCAGTATTTAATAACAGAATAAATGTATAAATTGGATAAACTGAAGTTTGGGTAGGGTTAAATACACTTTACAGTCAGTGTGGGTGAATTGGAATAAACCTTTTTTTTTCTCCATAAATTTAGAATGTTAGAAAGAAAACTCAGGAGAGAATAAACGATGGAGTGATAGATCTCAATCCTGGCTGCTTGCTAGAATTAGCTAGAGAAGGCTTATATAGACTAGTACTTGGGATTAACCCATAAGGAAGCATGATCTCTGGGGTTAGGGTCCCAAATGTCATATTGTTTTAAAACTCTTTGAGTGATTTTGATATCCTGGCATTGTTAAGAACTCTTATTTCAAAGAAACAAAGCATATGATACGATATATATTAAATGGTTTGGGAAAAAATTACTCAGCAGCATCTGTTTCTTTAAAGAAATGTTTTTTTTTTTCAATAAGGATGGATGTCTTAACCACTGTCTCTCAGTTATAGATGCTATCAACTGCTCTCACACAGACATAGCTGAGGAGATGAAAATGTTCCTTTCTTATCACATTTTATATATAAAAAAGTAGGATTAGACAATTATATGTTCTGGAAGACAATGTTCTAATGTCCCAAATCATTGTAGGAATATTCCCCTTTGTAGTTCTTCACTGTAGTAGCGCTCTTTTCTTTGCCCTACATTAATTCACCTTCCTAATAGATTTCGAAAGTTGTCTAAACATTTTTTCCACCTAACTTATATATTGTAAACCTATTTTTTTTCAATTTCATTAGGAAATTTATAATCTGACTCTAAATTGCTAGGGAATGTAATTTCTGTGAACCATGCCACAGAAAATAACGCAGCATCATTTAGTCTTGCCTGTGTGTTTGACTAAAAACTGTGTCTTTAAATTTTTTTAAAAGATTTATTTATTTATTCATGAGAGACATAGAGAGATAGGCAGAGACATAGGCAGAGGGAGAAGCAGGCTCCTCACAGGGAGCCCGATGCAGGACTCAGTCCCCGGACTGGGATCATGCCCTGAGCCAAAGGCAGACAATGCTCAGCCTTTGAGCCACCCAGGCATCCCTGTGTCTTTAAATTTATACTCTTAAAAATGAAGTACAAAAAGATTTTGAGAGATGATAGTTGAAGAGACTTCTTATTTATGATCCTTTTAGTTTGATAATTTAGAAACGAAAACATAAGAAAATGTAATCTGGTTTTTTAAATCCTTACCTACTATTGAATCTTTTATGAGTTGATTAATGTAATAACACGTTTCTTAGTTCTATAATGCAGTAATGAAGGAGCTTGTTTTTTAGCTTTAGTATTTTCAGGAAGCTATTATTTGTGGAAGGAATGGAAAGACTGGCGAGGTGATTCTAAGCATCTAGATAATTACATTTTAGTTTTCCAAGATAAAAAGATTGGTTAGATTTTTTAAAATCTTAGGAAGACTTGGGGTGCCTGGGTGGCACAGTTGGTTAAGTGCTCAACTCTTGGTTTTGGCTCAAGTCATGATCTCAGGGTCATGATCTCAGGGTCATGAGATTAAGTCCCCTGTCCAGCCCCCTTTCGAGCTCTGTGTGGAGCCCCACCTGGGGTTCTGTGCTCAGCCAAGTCGGCTTCAGATTCTCTTCTCTCTCCCTCTGCCCCTTTCTCTCATAGTCTCTCTGTCTCTTTCAAACAAACAAACAAACAAACAAACAAATCTTTAAAAAAATGAGGGTGCCTGGGTGCTCCGGTAGTTAAGTGTCTTCCTTTGGCACAAGTCATGGTCCCCAGGTCCTGGGATCCAGCCAGGTCAAGGCTCCCTGTTCAAGGGTAGTCTGCTTCTCTCCCCTCCCTCTGCCTCTCCCTCCCTATGTACTCCTCTCTCTCTCTCTCTTAAATGAATAAAAAGTCTTTAAAAAATAAAATCTTGGAAGTATTTAATCTTAATGATAATACTAACTAAGGCCAGCAAAAGCAAGTTGCTAGAGAATTGACTTAATTACACTTTTTAAGTATGAAAATCTTCACTTCCTTCTCCTCCTCCAGCTTCTCCGCCTCATCTTCTTCCTCCTCCTCCTCCTAATCATTATCATTGTTATTTTTTTTCTTATGAGTCACTATGATTAACAAGAAACTTTAGGGACAGGGAATTTTTGTTCAACTAGATATTTTAGAAGGTGACTTCTAGGAAGGATGAAATAAGGAAACACTGCGCAAAATCTTTACAACGGTGTAGTAGTTATAGATTTCATAGGCAGAGTAATAAAAAGCACCAAACAAAAATTATAAGTTGGACTTCAGTAAAATGAAAAATATTTCTTTTTCAATAGGTATCATTAAGAACCTTATGATTCTTAAATCATTAAGAAAGTAGAAAACTAAGTCTCAGATGGTAAGAAAATATTTACATTATCTATCTCTGACCAAAATCTTCAGTCCGGAATATACGAGGACTCGAGAAGACAAAATAGATTTTAAATCAAAAACTGGTACAAGAGACAAAGAAGTACATTAAATATTAATAAAAATGTCAATACAGCAGAAATATATAATAATTATAAGCATTTAAGTATTTGGGTCTGTATGATATAGCATCTAATAACATACCATCAAAATATATGAACCCCAAGCTCATAGAGTTGAAGGGAGAAATAGGCAGTTCTACAATACTAGTTGGAGACTTTAGTACCCTAGTCTCAATAATGGATAAAGAACCACATAGAAGTAAGGAAATACAGTACTGAAACCACCTAGATATAACAGATTTGTGCGCAATACTGTACCCAGCACAAAATACACTTTCTTCTGAAGTGCACATGGAACGTTTCTAGGATAGAATATATGTTAGATCATACATTAAGCCTTAACAGATTTACAAAGATAAATACCATACAAAACTCTTAAAGGGCTTTTGGATTCTCTGATTCAGAGGACAACCATTATTTAAAGGTGAGTTTTCTTCTACCACATTAAAATGTGGTACTTTCCAGAGAAAACATGTATATACAACTGTATAGCAAAATGTACTCACATTCACAAACACATGTTATTCCTGGGGGAAAAATTGCTAGGTTAGGATTTAATTTTATCATTTTTTCTTATAAGTTCATCATGTTTGAAAGGATTAACTTCCTTTGTAAAATTTGAAGGCAAATTTAAAACAAAAACTATAATTTGATAGTAAGGTAACATAGGTATATGATTATATAAATATAATTATTATAATGATAAAAATTGTGTTGAGAAAAGATTTACCATGTTCTGTATTCTAAGAAGTTTTATGTAATAATCCTTCTTTTAAAAAATAGATGAAATGAATAGTATCATTATCTCCATTTATAGATGGAGAATCTGAAGCACTATTTGTTTAAAGAACTTTACTTAAGGGAATCCCTGGGTGGCGCAGCGGTTTAGCACCTGCCTTTGGCCCAGGGCACAATCCTGGAGACCCGGGATCAAATCCCACGTCAGGCTCCTGGTGCATGGAGCCTGCTTCTCCCTCTGCCTGTGTCTCTGCCTCTCTCTCTCTCTGGGTGACTATCATAAATAAATAAAATTAAAAAAAAAAGACATAAAAAAAAGAACTTTACTTAAGGTCAAATAGATAAGTGTTGGAAGGTGGAATTTGAGGTATGTGTCTTAACATTTTAAATATTAGTATTTTAATAATTATGTTCTTGCAACATTATTAATTTCTTTAACTTAAGATCAGAGTATTTAGGTCTGTTATGATACTGATTCTGTGATATTTATTGAGTCATATGAGTCATAGTCAACTATGTACTCAGTTTTTATAAATATGCCCTTAAGATATTTATTGTATCATTGTATATTATATGATTTTAAAGCAAAATCATGTATAAATCAAAAAATTATATATTTTCTTTAGTCTGTATCCTTGCATCTTTGGTTTTTGAATGATCAAACATTATGGAAGCTGTGGTGGTATCTTCCAGTAAGATTACAGATTTTTGGATTTCTTTTTGAATTTGTCACTTTTTTTTCTTTATATGCTTTGCTATCAGGTATGTAAAAATTAAAAAAAAATTTACAGTGAAACACATCTTTAATTATTATGTATTGACATCTTTTTTTTTTTTTAAGATTTTATCTATTTTTTCACGAGAGACACAGACTGAGAGAGAGAGACAGAGACACAGGCAGAGGGAGAAGCAGGCTCCATGCAGGGAGCCCGATGCAGGACTCGATCCTGGATCCTGGGATCACAACCTGAACCGAAGGCAGGCGCCCAACCGCTGAGCTACCCAGGCATCCCTGACCATTTTTATTTTAAAAAATATTTTTATATTTTTTCCTTACTATTGCATATTTCTTGGCTTACTGAGAGTTTAAATTTTTTTTTTCTTTTGCTGGATTAGACTTTTTTTTTTTTGTTCTTTCTCTCTTTAGTCATTAATCTTAAAATGTGTGTATTTTCTATATTCCTCTCCTTGCAAAACACCACAATGTGTATTATTCACATCTATATCTGTATCTGTTTACTTCAGAGCAATACCTGATTCTCACAACTCCTTAACTTTGATTATTCTCTGCTATCTTCAGGGTATTTTAAAGATTCCTCATTTTGTTTCTCTAAATTAGGCACCCTATTACCATTTTCTACAATCAGTGTTACTACAGTTTGTGCTCCTGTTTATAGTATTTTAGCGCTATGCAACTTTATTTTGGAATGATTTCCTTTTTCTTAAAGCACTTTCCTTAGAAATTCCTTCTTGAGGGTTAATAGAGATAAATTCCTATCTGAAAATATTTCTTTTTAAGATCTTTTAGCTATTTTTTTGGTCTTTGCTGTTTTGAATTGCTACCTCCTGTGTGTCAGGGCTCTGTCTGTAGAAATCATGTGAAGCCTGTGTTACAGCAACGTTCTTCCAGAGGGTCTTTGCTTTTTCTTCTTCATCATGTTTCCTAGCACTAAGGATCCCTCTTATAATTCAATATTCTTGTTTTGGGCTTTGAAGATTATGCAGGTGAAGTTAAATACAAATTTAATACCCTGGGAAAATATCCTTTTTTTTTTTTTTTTGGATGGTAGAAAGGAAATTCACTGAATCTGTAGAACCTTAAGGACATCAACTTCATAGGAGGGTCTGTGTAGAAACACCTACCTATCCAAGCCAACTACCCAGTGTCTCAACTCTAGCTTCTCTTTTTCTTTACTACTCTGGCTTTTGGCCGTTACAGATTTCCTTTACTTTTTACAGTCTTAGCTCTATATTTAAATATTTTATATTTTATTGAATTTTACATGGCATCTTTACTTGTTGTTGAGGTTCTGTGTTTTATCTGTTTTGCCATTTTGATTGAAATGTAACTATAAATTTATTCTTTTAGCAATAATCTGACAATATGATAGATTTGCTTATAATTACACTATAAACAGAGAACTGGACCCACATCTCCAAGGTTTAATAATTAGTATATCATGATTACATACCTGCAATTTTAGAAATCTTCCTGATTTCAAATATCTTATCTTGTGTTCATTTTACATGCCTATACCCATATTTATTTCAGGAAGTATGGTGCCTTCACATCATACTAAACATTTTGAGGATAGTCAACTAAGAAATGTCTAATTGCTTTGCTCTTTCTTGATTCCTACTGTTCCTTCAGGAGTCAAATAGTATCACTACTTGATTCAACAAAAATTCACTGAAAACTTATTTTAGCACCAATACTAGACTCTATACATGTAAAGACTCTTTTATTCAAAGTAAATCAATATTTAGAGTAAGTAGAGAATAAAACAAAAATTTATAAAGTGCTGTGAGAATACAAAGGAGAAAGTCCTTAACTACAACTGCAAAGGCAAAAATAAAAAAATAAAAAATACCACAGAGATATCTTAGCTAAATTTTGAATAAGTTAACATGAACCCTTCATGAGATCATAAGTGGAGAGAGCTGTTAGGAGATAAAAGGGTAAGGGTGAAATCTTAGTGATTGTATGCAGTTCTAAGACACTGAGCTGTACTTCATAGGCAATTAGGAACAATTATTTGGACTCAAGCAAGGAAATGTATAATCATATTTGCATTTCAAAAAGCATATGAAAGATGGAAGAATGAAGAGATTGGTGTCAAATGGGATTTGTAATAGCTTCTGTGATACAAAGAGGGTCTGAAATTCTCCAAATTTTGAAAATGCTTGTTTTGTGAAGTTTTTGAACCTAGAACAAGAGACGAATGGGGATATTATAACAAATTTTGAGTCTTTTAATCATTGTCATTATCACTAGTATTCTTAAGAATATTAAATATAACCAATCTATGTCAATAGATTGACATCTTTTCCCTCATGAAAAGAAGCCTCCATGTTTTTAGGAAAGTATATTTCAATATTAAATAGGTTTAAATTTGTGTCTCTAAGAGTCCTTGTATCAGTAGTAGCCCTTGAAAAGCTGTATTTAAATATGTTTGTCCTTCTGAAAGATGCCTTGTAGGCATTCATGGCCAGTTCTTTGTGGAAGCTATGAACAGAGCTTGGAAGCATACAGGAGCCCTTGCACACATGCCCACAGGATCCTTAATGGGATGGAATGGATCTATAGTATGAAGAAGATGGACGTAGTGCCTCTACCATTAGGCATGGAATTTGAACCTTGAGGTCAACTTGAAGTTATTTTAATAATATGGGAATAAAGAATATATTCAATTTAACAGTTTGATTTAAAACTTCAGAATTTAGATATATGGTACATGGGCTTTAAAAAATCTCTTTCCATGCATCCCAGAATGTTAGAGGCAGACTAATGGGGGATTATTAAGGAACGTCTTTTATTTTATAATTTGTTCATCTGTATTTTCACTGTAATCACCTCCAAGCCAGAGAGTAAAATTAGATTAACGAAATTAGGACAAACTTCTAGAATCAGAAAACTGGCACTGGAGGAGGCTTTAGATTCTTTGCCCTTAATCTTAAACATGAGGTAACTGAGATTATGAGTTTTGTTCCAGATTATCCAGAAGGGTAGGGGCAAAGCCAAAATAAAAACCTAGGTACATAGGCAGCTTTATGATTACCTTTTATCTTTTATTAATTAATGTATTAATTTTATATTTCTCTTAGCAGACTTCTTTATGCAAATAATTTCTTTTTAGGTCTTATCAAAAGTTCAGAAAATCAAAATCATGTCTGTGCATGTTGTAAGGTGAAGACTCAATGACTTTTATTGAAGTTACATGTTTTATTTTGTAAACAATATTATTTCTACTGAATCAGTGACTGGCATTTTTAAGGACTCTAAATGATATTAGCCAGATGTTCCATTAATACTTATAGAAAACATCTTATAAAATTAAAATTATGATTTTTCATTTACATGTTTACATAAATATTGGAAATTCCAAGAGAACATCTAAATGTAAACAACTAAAACTTTATATTTTATTTAGTGAATAATACACATTTTACAAACAAGAAAAACAAACATAAATCAATAAAAATTATTAAATTAATTAAATTTGTGCTAATGTGTTATACTGGTTTTAAAATTGATAAAATAATGATATTGCTCCAAAATGAATAATCTTCTTTAGGAGACATATCTTGCAATTCTAATGTCCAGATGAAATTATTACTGTGACTGTCTTAATAGTGTGTAATTCTACTTTGGATATCATATCACATATATTTGAAATTAAGGACTAAAAACTATTGCCCAGAAACTTACAGCTTATTTTCCATGCAAGTATCATCCAACTATTTAGCCATATCTGATTGCCCCATTCAATTAATTTAAACTTAATGTCCACTCACATTCGCCATTTATCAGATACTCATTTGAATTACAATGAGTAAAGGAGCATTGGCATTCATTCTGGAAAATACATCTTCTCAATGAAGGGCAGGAGGTCATGGGTGTAGAAAGGGTGCTTAAAAATGCATCATTGTAAAAATGAAGAAGAAACTATATTCAGAAATTGTCACTCACATTAAAGTATTATAGTATAATATAAAGCTTTATTATCTGGATGACCCCACCTATTTTCTTTCAGTACACATTATCCAAATGTTACAAAGGTGATCAACCTATAACTTTGATATCTTTTTATATATGATCTCCTTTAATTCTTTAAGGAAGACAAATAGGCAAGAAAAAAAATAGAATAAATGGTAAAGTAAATATCCCCAGATTCAAGGTGTTGAATATGCTATTAATAGAATGAGAATCTGTTTATATCTGTTTATTCTATTGAGGTTGTTTATCCTCCATTAATTGGCACAGATCATCAACATAACTAAAAACTGAATTAAAATTTTTTTAACAAAAGCTAAGATTTTCCTAATAATATTGGTATGTTCTTTTATTAAATACTCTGTACTTGTTTTTATTGTAGGGAGTAAGCAGCAGTTGGGCAAAATCTTTGAAAATTTGAGCAAAATTTTTGAAAAGAGTTTTGCTACCATACATTGGACAAATGATTCATGGTCGTGTAAATATAGGTAGAAAAAATAAAAGCCATTCAGTCTCTACTAATTCCAGTTGGTAGTAACTATACTAGCTTGATAAGGTTTACAGATCAAATCAATCTTAAAACTATTGGTTTGTGAGCTAAGTAGGTGAATATATAGATTTAAATAACAGGTAGAGGGACATTGGGACCCAGGTATATCCAATCATGTGAAGAGCCTGACTAATTCTAATGATTAGGCAGTAGAGATTGTGATCTTTCTTGCTGTGCTCAAAGGCAGGACAAAGACAGTCACCTTGCCAATGAACACATCAACAATGGTTCTCAGAAATCATGAAGCAGAGAATGGTTCATTGAATTTGCTTTTAGGCAAATAATTTTCTATAGGTGAAGGTAAAAGTTTATCATATTGTATGTTCTTTTTAAGTGACCCAACAGCCATGAAATCTATCAGGAACCATTCTTGTGACTCAGATGTGCTTAGATGCACAGCCCAAAAGAAATAGAAAGTTGGAGGAAGTGTAACTCTACAGTGTAAAACGTGCAGATGTCATCAGAATATTAAAGATAGCCACAAGCTATTTGACATTTTTCCTATCTAGAGGTGGATTCTATTTGTCTTTTTTTTTTTTCTCTCTCTCTCCTTGAATGTGGGCTTCCATATGACTGCATTGAGCCATGCAGTATGGTGGAAGTGTAGCTATGAAAGGTCCAGGCCTTGCTTTTAAGAAGATTAGAAGCTCCCTTTGCCTTTTGGAGTCTTGGGCTATCATATAAGAAGTTAGACTTTCCTGTGGAGTAAACAAATGGAAAAGCCCCGAGATTTGATGGGAAGAGGGCTCCAGCCATGCCCAGGCTTGTAGCTATCCATGCCAGTGCACCAGAGATATGAATGAAACTGTCTTGGGCAATCAAGACAAGCGGAACTTCCAGTCGAATATCACTGTGTGACCAGAGTCAATACTACATGGAATTGTAGTATTCAATTGAAGAATCACCCATAGGTCTCACTTGCTTAAGTTCTTGGCCCCCCGAATTGTGAGATATTAAAATTGTTATTTGTTGTCACTAATATTGGAGTAGTTTGTTATATAGCAGTAGATAACCAAAAGATATGTTCATTTTGAATTTGACTTTTTTTAATGTAATGAATTCTCTTTATTGGAAAGAATACATGTGTAAATTCTAAGGCTAAGTACTAAGATATATGTGTGTGTGTGTGTGTGTGTGTGTATGTGTGTATTTTAATTAAAATTTGGAACAGACAAGAATGACCAGGAATACTAAGGGCAAGAACCATTTAAATGTGAAATTAGGAAAAGACCTCAGTATTAACAACAGTCTTATTGCCAGATGTATTAGTTATATTGATTGCAACTGAGTGGCTAAAGAACACTTCTCTGTGATATAATAACATTTTGTTTCTTCTAAATGATAGGTTACCTTTAATTATACAATAATTATAACTCACAATGGCATTTATTTTGTACAACTACTTGCTTTTAAGTACAGACCATGTAAGACTTTCTAAAGGTCTGTCTCAATTTGAATACTTTGTGGAAGTAAAGCATAAAACCTAAAGAACTCATGTTATATTTTACCCTAGTCTAATAGTAATTAACGAAATTAATGATTCATCCTCAGGTATCCATGATAGAAGTTACTAACATTTCACTAAGGGAAGAAAATGATCAAAATAATTTTCATTTTCACCCCAAACACCAACTACAGTCAAGAGAGTGCTTACAGCTAAATGTGGCATGTAATTTTTAAAGTTCAGAAGTTTAAAAAGTCAGATAGCTTTCTCAGAATATATGAAGATATTAAAACTCCATTCAGAAATTGATAAAGATCAAAATACTGAATAGGCAGTGAAAGTTTTTATGTACCATCAAAAATTTTAATTGACTTGAGTCTTCATATAAGATATTCATTAGGTGACTATTTTTTATTACTTCAAGTGAACATAGTTACAATTAAACTGAGATAACCTTTCCATTTCGGGATGGCTTATCCAGACTATTTGCGATTATGACTTGAAAGGGTCACCTTTATTCATGCAGTAAATGAAAGATGCTCGTATTTTGTCCCTGCCACTATTTCATTGTTTTACCTTGGAAATTAATCACATCAAATTGACCCCTAAAGGCACACACCAATTGCAGAAAGAAAAGGAAAGTTTAATATCTCATGATATGTGTCTAGTTAGGACAAACACAGACATAAGTTGTACTTGAAGAATTCTTACGGTAAATTCATTCGAAATCTTTACTCATCAAAACCCAAGAGTTCTGGCCACAAGGTGTGCTGGTGATGGAGATGAAAATATGCTCCAGAAGGAGCAAGAAGACCGATGCTATGGCGGTGCTGGCCAAGTAGAATGATCAGCCTGGGCAGCTACCACAGTTACACACACTGTGCTCGTACACAACTGATCTGGGAATTGAAGGTGAAGGTTAAAGCCTATCTGCTCTGCTTGGCATTCTGCACACACAGGCACAGGTCTCATCAGCTCAGACAAAAAGAGATGCCCTTTTCCTTATAGGGGTTTCTCACAGTAGTTGTCTTTTTCTAACTCCTACAAAGATGACACTGTAATGGCAGTAGCCCTGGGTGTATCTTTCCCAATCATTGTGTCCAAACACACATCTGCATTTTTTTGGTTTGATCTAGATTGAAGAAGGGATGAACAGTTTGTAAGGCAGAGACACTTGAATCGGGTGAATTTAGAATTGGTTCTTGGAAGTTTTGTGTAGGTGGAAGAAAGTTATTTTAGTCAGCAGCTGGATATTTCTGGAATGAGAGGATCCAACTCTTAGTAGAAAGTGATAAACAGGATCTACTTGGAGGCTTGGCAACCAAAATTGGTAAGAGGGTTAGGGCAGTAAGGGGCACCACTCCCAGCAGGAATGATGGCAGAAGCTAACATTTCATGGTTTGATTTTTAGTTACTCAGAGACTGGGTGAGACTTGAGTGGGCACATTGCTTGTCTTAAATAAGATATTAAAAAAGTGAATATTAAAGCTAGAACAATAATTTTTGTGCCATATCCTTTAATTTGTGCTCTCACACACCTTAAGGGTATAAATTTACTCTCCTAAAATATTAGTACTACTCACAATTGATTATTAAAACATTAAAAATATTAACCAATATTGACTTATAATACTTTCCATTTCCCAAATACTGTGTTAAGTGTGTTATATTTGTAATCTCATTTAATCCTTATAATCTCTGTGAGGGGAATGACACTTTCTTATTTAGTAATTTAGGAACCTGACTGAGGTTTAGAAAGGTTAGGTCACTGCAGACACACACAGAAGTGGCAAAGGTGAGATGAACCCAAGACCAATTAAAAAAAAATACATCATCACCCTAAGCTACCTTCTATGATTAGACGTGTTGGGTGAAAACACTAAAATATACCAACCATGAGAAAGATTCTTCAGTGATTCTACACTGTATAAACTAAAAATATTAGATAAGTCTTAATTTGGGTTGTCTTGGAAAGAGTCGAGGATTCAAGTTCACATGGCTTACCTGTGTGGTGATCTCAGGAAACAACAGGAGAAAGTGACACAGGAAGGGACAGAAGCCAGTGAAAGATGTACGCTATCAAGTAAGTTACAGATGTGAACTTCTGAAACTTGACCCCACTGGAGAACTTGGGGAACCATTGTAGGAAATATTACTCTATATGGGAAGGATAAAAGGTGCATTAGTTACCTGTCCGTTCTCACTCGATGCTGGTTGAAGTTATATTTCAGGGGGCATTAATTCTATAGCAGTTCTAGCCTGTCGTGTACAGAGCAGAGCTGGGCGGCCAGAGGAAGCCCTCAGTGCTGCCAGCTGAAGTTTGGGCCACTTGCACTGACGTTGTGGTAGCTCAGCTGACAAGATAACACAATAGTAGCTACTGCAATTAATAGTCATCTCTTTCTTAATTCATACCTGAGGATTTTCCTGATCAACTTCTGGCAAATTATAATCTCTAAAAGTCTGTAGCATTTTATTTTTACCATTCTCATAAAAGTTACTTGCCATCATGATTTGTTATAATTTGTTTACAAGTTTTCACTCATAAAAAAGATTGAAAGCAAGTACCACACTAAAGACCTGCCTTTGTGTCTTCTTTTTAGGCCTTTGATATTTATAGTCCATCTTCATTTGATCCTCTTTTTCACTAATTTATTTGGAAGTGTAAGCCAAGATTCTGTTTTTGAAACCCTTCTTTTATTACACTGCATTATCATAAATCCTTACTTAGATGGCCACTAAATCGCTTCCTACTCTGACTTCAGTTCTGAGAATCAGACTTGCGTTATAGTTCAACATCTGTCCTTCAAGATTTTGAATCTTGGGGATCCTTAGGTGGCTCAGCGGTTTGGCGCCTCCCTTTGGCCCAGGGCGTGATCCTGGAGTCCCGGGATTGAGTCCCACATAGGGCTCCCTGCATGGAGCCTGCTTCTCCCTCTGCCTGTGTCTCTGCCTCTCTCTCAATCTCTGTGTGTCTCTCATGAATAAATAAATAAAATCTTAAAAAAAAAAAAGATTTTAAATCTTACCGGGCTTTAAAATCAGTCTGTTCAAAAAAATAAAAAATAAAATAAAATCAGTCTGTTCATTTTATGTGGCCTCTTCCTGGATGTTTTACTCCACTCACCACTTTTCTCTACCTTTTCTCTTCTCTGTGCCTCATCTGGTTGAGTTCTGCCTTTGGGGAGAATTGCCAGGGATCTCATGAGAGAGAAGATAGAAGTCAGGAATTCCTTCTTACCTTCTGGGTCCCCATTGGCCAGCTGAGTCCTGCTCCCCTCCAGAGACGCAGTTCACCTGGCTCTTTCAGTCTTTTAGTTCTGAAAAGTGCCTTCTCCTTTCTTCATTTCAGGCTTTAGTCTTAGCAGAGGCCCATTGTTTCTATCCCAGATATATCAAACTCTAACTGAAGTTTTATCCACTCTTTGGTACATTTTTATGAGTGGTGGATAGTCTCAATTAAATTCTCCTCAACTTATGAAATTTGAGCATGCCATTTGTTTCTAAAGAATATGCCAGACTGATAAACCAAGTAATGAATACTTTTTTTTCCTCATAATTATGTTATTGTCTTGCCAGTTTTAAAAAAGAAAAAAAAGTCTTGAATATCTTTCTTTCTCTGTTTACTTTGGATTACCAGTCAATTGCTGAATCATACTTATTCTGAACATAAACTAACTGTTTTATCTTGTTTTTTATCCTTGTACTTTGTAATATTTAAGTCAACAAAATAAGTTCTATACTGTGTCTGCAAATTCCAGTTTCTAATCTTTCCAGTATCCTGTCTGTACTTCTGAATTATAAAGTTTGTCATATTTTCTTCAGGGTCCTTAGTAGACTTTTTAAATAAAAAATAAAATGCATTTCTAAAATAAGATGTTCCCTTTAAATATTAAAGAAATTCTCTCCTACTTAAATTATTTGTACAAAACTCAGTCAGTGCTGAAAAATCCTGAAATTCAGTATATATCTTTTGTTTTTACTTTCCTACTCATTTAATCCTCCCCTCTTTTAGATTATGATTTCTCTTCATTCTTTGATGGTAAATTATTTTTAATTTAAAAATATTTCCATTAGGTCAAAATAATTAAAGAGATATTTCCACCTAACATTTAAAATCTCTTATATTTTCTCATATCTAATCAGTATCTCAGAGCAGTAATTTTTTTCTTCTGACTGGATATCACAATCAAAATAGGGAGATATGTTGTTTTTGTTTATAGTTTCAAATTTCTATTAGCAATAATTGCGCCTCGGATAAACCTCATTGGCTACAATACTGATACTGCGCAAAGCTATAGTTTCAAATTTCTATTTTTAAGTCCTTTTTTTTACACTTTATTTTTAAGTTCATTAATTACAGCAGAAAAAAGATACTACAAAATGATAGGAAAGATGACATACCAACAATACATAGCAATCAATTGCTAGATATATCTAGCAATATAGTTTGGGAATGTATAAAATAAAAACCGGTAGAGTTATAAACAGAAAAGGACAAATCCACAACCATGTATAAAGCAAGAAGTTAAAGAATTATAAGCAAAAATTTACACACATCTATTAGAAACAGATGAGTCAAGTGTATTAATCCGTTTTTTAATTTTATTAAAAGAAGTTCTTTTACTTGAGTATGGTTGGCATACAACACTACATTAGTTTTTCTATTTATCTGGTTTTAATTGTGATTCTATTGCCAGAGATTAGGATAAAATAGATCTAACGTGGTACTTAATATCTGTAATTTCTGGGATACCTGGGTGGCTCAGCGGTTGAAGTCTGCCTTCTGCTCAGGGTGTGATCCTGGGGTCCAGAATCAAGTCCCGCATCAGGCTCCTTGCTGGGAGCGTGCTTCTCCCTCTGCCTGTGTCTCTGCCTCTCTCTCTCTCTCTGTGTGTCTCTCATGAATAAATAAATAAAATATTAAAAAATATATATATGTGTAATTTCCAAAAATTCTTTAGTATATGTGTCCATCCTGGTTTGGGAATCACTGTTCTGTAATTAGACCTTAAAAGCCCATGTGCTTAAATCTGTTTATGATCTGACCAAAGAATCTCTAGAAATTTCAGTTACATAATCGCTGAAAATAATATTGAGATATTGAGAAGGTATGGAAAAGTTCCATTTATTGGCCTGTTTAAAATGTAGACATGTAAATATAAAATGAGAAAGTTTGTTTTAAGTAGACACTCCCAAATATTGCTTGCAAATTTGACATTATACCAGTTCAAGAGTTGAGTGCTTTGCTGTTGATCTTTGAATGCTGATTGTATTGAGCAATAAAGAGTAAGCGTAACAAATGTACAAAATGGCAGTTTCAAGTTCTTAGAATTGCTGGAATCAACACACCAGAGCCTATTGCCAGGTGTGACACTTTGCACTAGTTTTTAAAAACTTCCTTTTCTTAAAAGTGGATATTAATGTTACCTATTTGCAGGATTTGGGGGAAAATGTATGCAAATCACTGGCTCAGAGTAGACAATAAAAAATGTTATTTCTCCTGCAGAAATGTATAGTCTAATTAGAGAACCAAAGCAGAAAAACACAAAACAATTAATTATAATGCATTGTGGTCAGGGTCAGTAAAGGACTTCCCAGTGTGGGTTCAGCCAGCTTCTCCCTCCTACACTTCAGGTTTTCTCATCTGCCTAGGGAAGGTACTTAAAAAAGGTTGAGTTCAACAATAGGTTTTTCTGCTGTTCCTATGGCAACCAACTGAAAATAATCACAACACTTCACTTCAATCCTTAATGCAATTTAGTCAGCAACATTTGCTGAGCACCCACTGTGTGCAGAGAAATGTACTGGAAGATTATGGCAACAAGAAATTTTATTGTCATAAGTGGAAACTGCCAAGAAAAAATAACTTTTTTTTTACATATATATCCTCTGAAAAATAAAAGTTTATAAAAGTCTGCCTCAGGGTACCTGGGTGGCTCTGTTAGTTAAGCATCTGCTTTTGGCTCAGGTCATGATCCTGGGTCCTGGGATGGAGCCCCGTGTGGAGCCCTCATCGGGCTCCCTCCTCAGCCGGTAGCCTACTTCTCCCTCCACCTCTGCTCCTCCACTCTGCTCACTTTCCTGCATTCTTGCTCTCTCTCAAATAAATGAAATCTTAAAAAAATAAAAATAAAAATCTGCCTCATTATTTGTACATTAGGGTTTCTAGGTTTACCTTGAGCTATGGGTGTTTCTTTGCAAACTTCTGCACAAAAAGTTAGCAAGATAAAAGTGGAATTTGTTCTCTATACTGGAAATGATTTGAGTTAGTTGAGACAATAGTTCAATACTATTTTACCAATACTAGTGGATTTCTCTCTAGAATTTTTCCCTGGGATAATAAATAGACCTAAATACAAATGTAGGAAAATGCCATTTTCCCAAAGTTATGCCTTTTGGCGGGGGGAAGATCCTAGGACAATGAAGCTAAACAGGAAGAATGCCATTAAAAGCGAATAATTAAACAGTTACAATGACCTTTTTCATAAAATCCAGCTATGTGATGACTAGCTGCAGATTGTCAGATAAAGAACCTAAACATCTTTCTTCTATCTTCACACAGCTGTGTGTGGCCAATCCACACCAGGCTAGACAAATTTCAGGTGAACAAATAATACTGACCTTCTTATCTGTTCAAAATTCTTAGTAACGTGTTGCCTTGCACTCATCTTTAATCCACCATTTTCCAGAGCAGCTTCCCACTGAGATTTATTTCATGCAAATTGATTTTACATATATAATACAATGTATGCTCTTTTATCCATTTGCATATTGCCCAACTGACCTAAACAAGGAGAAGAATTAGTGAAGTATGATGACATGGCATACTGATGCATGCTTATTTAAGCTGTGTACATTTATTTAATTCTAAATACAATTTTTTCTTACTACACAATATGCAGAAGTTCCTTATATTAAAAAATAGAAAATATTAAAAACAAAATAGGAATATTAAAATCCATAATTTAATACTCTTGGGCTTCATTATTAACATTGAGGTATATGTTTCTTGCTTTTATTGTTAAAAAATGAGATTGCACTTTTTTCATAATTTATAACCTCCCTTTATATTTACTGATATATCATTGATCATCTTTGTACATTGTTACGGACTGGATTGTGCCCTCCCCGCATTCATATTGAAGTCCCAGCCCCCAGTGTTACTATATTTGGAAATAGGGTCTCTAAAGAAGGTATTAAGGTTAAAAGAGGTCATAAGGCTGTAACTCTAATCAGATAGGTTTAGTATCCTTGTAAGAAGAGAAGTCACCAGAGTAGTCTCTCTGAGCACAGAGAAAAGTTTAGGTGAGATACAGTGAGAAGGTGCCTTCTGCCAACCTAGGAAAGAGTTCTCACCAGAAATCATCCTTTTGGCTCCTTGATCTTGGACTGGACCTCCAGCCTCCAGAACTATGAGAAAATAAATTTCTGCTGTTTAAGTTACCTAGAATGTGGTGTTTGTTATGGCAAACTGAGCAGAGTATAAATATATATTAATAAATGTGTTTCTATAACATTTTAATCATTACATCATATCTTCTGTACATCATAGTTTATTTTTACTTTCCTATTACTGGATATTTCAATTATCTAAATATATTTAAATTTTTAAAAAGATTTTATGTATTTATTCATAAGAGACACACGGAGAGAGAGGCAGAGACACAGGCAGTGTGAGAAGCAGGCTCCCATTGAGGATCCCAATGTGGGACCTGATCCCATGATCCCAGGATCACTACCTGAGCCAAAGGCAACGCTCAACCACTGAGCCACCCAGGGTGCCCCTAAATATATTTTAATCTTAATATTTATTTATTTTCATAAGAAAATTTTCCAGAAATATTTTTGAATATAAAGCAATGCACATTTCTAAATATTTTTGATCCATATTGGTAACTGTTAGTCCCATTTATACTTCCGTGAGTTGTGAGAGTGTGACATCATCACTACTCATAAAGGAATTACCACTTTTCAAAAATCTCTGTAAATCTGGTAGTCAAAATTTACATCTGTTTTATTTTTTTACTCAATTTGAATTTTTAAGTGTAATTTGTAGTGAATAGATTATATTAGTGATTTTATTTGTAGTGATTTGATAGCAAATTTTTATTAGCCTTTCTGTGGCTTGACCTTGTGACTTGCCTATGCATATCCTTGTAGTTATTTATTTTTTTTAATTGCATGAAAAATAGGGGCACCTGGGTGGCTTGGTAGTTGAAATGTCTGCCTTCGGCTCTGGTCTTGATCCCTGGATCCTGGGATCGAGTCCCACCTCCACAGGGGACCTGCTTCTCCCCCTACCTATGTCTCTCTTTCTGCGTGTCTCTCATGAATAAATAAATAAAATCTTTTAAAAATTTTTAAAAATTACATGAAAAATATGCTGTGATTGTCTATTTTTGTATTGTGAGAAAATTATGTGCAGAGCCAAGAGATTGTAAATGATACTTACTTCAGTGACACTAGAAACACATTTATCTGTGATGCTTTGGTATTTGAGTGGGAGGTGGAATTTGAGTAGGAGTTGAGCATTGAGAACATGGGAAATTTTTTATTTCCACATCACCATTTTCTTACATTTTTGATTCTAACTGCTGCTTCTTAGAAGTTTTTACTTCTGTTAATATCTTATGTGGTATTTCCCAGGGCATTTTACACACTCTGGTTATTTAGTCAATATCCCATATCCATTTGCTGATTAATATTTTAAATCTGTAACTTAAGTTCATCTGAACCCAATCTGACTCTTATGAGTTCTCTCAGTGACCTCACCATCCACTCAGATTCTTATATCAATAACATAGCTGCCATCTTTGACTTACTTATCTTCAATTTACAATGTCTAATGAGCCAGCAGTTTGATTACTTCAACAAACATTTATTGATATGCTGACTTAATCAGATAATGTTCTAGACTTTTGGGGTACAGCCGGAAATAAACTAAGTCCTTATTTTTGCAGAGCTTATATAAATGGGTATATGTCAGGATCCAGTCAGAAAACAGAAATGAACATAGAACATTTAATTAAAAAAATTATTAACTAATTATAGGCAACTATTATTAAGGGGTAAAGAGAACCCTGTAGAATACAAGAATAGTAGTTACAGAGACCAGCTACTACTTTTAGTGCTGAGAGCATGACCAAAGGAAGAAATACAGTGGGAAAAGATTTCCCACTCCAAAGACTGAGATTCTGACCTTCCTGGAAAGAATCTGGATATAGTTCTGTTGGATGGTAGAGAATTTGGCTGAGAAGCCACTGTCAGGGGCTGGCAAACAGGGAACTACCTGATGGGGAATGATGTGCTTAGAAGCCATCCATTAGGCTACCAGCGTGACATCCTGAGATGCTTTCCATTGGAGTGCCATCAACACTTGCTTGGGAAGCTTTTCACTGGGTATCTGGTAAATCTTGTTGACGAGCCACTTGCTGGGGTGCAATTGAAATTCCCTGGGAGTCCCCCCACCTTGTCCAGACTACTTATGGAACTCACTGGAGAGTGAATGCCCCTGGATGTCCTGCATCCCAATGGTGGCTGTGCACTGCCGAACAGGAACAAAAGCATACCAAGGCTAGAACCATTCCTCTTGCAGTGTTGTTGTTGTTGTTGTTCTCTTTAATAGACAGACAGAAAGAGGGAGAGGCCAAGGGAGAGAGAGAATCTTAAGCTCCATAGTGGGTGTGGAGCCCAATATGGGGCTGAGATCATGACTAAGCTGGAATCAAGAGTCCTTAACCCACTGAGCCATCCAGGTGTATCTCTTGTGCTCTTTACTTACAGTTTAACATTGTGCCAACTGGCAAAGTAGAAATGCTTGCAAGATTCAGATTCAGTATCATAAACAAGGCAAAGAAGAATTTGTAGCTGGGAGGCAAAGAGTTGTTAAGTGGCACTATCCACTCCTTCAGATATAGTAACAAAACAGCTCTTTGTTCCCATTTGATGAGGTAGAGCTACAATTAGTTTAAGCAAAGTTGTCACCTCTTATCTGAAAGGTGAAGAAACTGATTACCAAGAGCCATTGTATCCATTGCTAGCTATACTAAATTACTCCTCAAATTCTATCACAGTCCCATTGAATTTTATGTTACCTAAAATCAAAATTATAAAGTTCACCTGTGACAATTTGTATGTAAATTATTGAGTACAAGGATATAGAAGAAGAAAATAACTAGCATATATAAACATATGCATAGACAAAAAGAAAACAAACAAAGCTACTATATATTTTGATCCCATTACTGGTTACAAGTTTGTAATTGGCCTATGACTACCTTTTTCTACTACCGTTATATATTACCTTGCTCTCGACAGGAGCCTCAGTTGGTTGGGATTTTATCTGTTGAAGTTGCTCAAATACTCATTCCCATTCCCAACAGTCCTTTTTTGGCTTGCTATAGTTTTGTAAATTAAGTTTTCCTTTTAAGTACTAAAAGTCATGAGAGAATTTCCTGGATTCTAGACATAGTGCTCTTTTCCCTCAATTGTATAGCATTTACCCAATTTCTCCTTGGTAATTGGGCTGAACACTCCAGCCAGTAAGATAACTCCTTTTTTTGCCTGCTGATTCAGTGGCATCAAGAGCCCCAAATGGTCAAGTGGCAAGTACACCTTACAATTTAAGGGAACCATTGTTGTGTTTCATGGTGAAAGCATTCCTCCATTGGGGACTAAAACCTCCAAACCAGAGAGCTCAAAGTTTTCAGGAAAGACAGCAGAAGTTATGGGAGTGCCTTAGTATGTTGTAAAGGAAGAGGAACCAGTGCAGTGATTACCCTTTGATTCCAGGACCCATATATTCTGTATCTAGGGAAGACAACACCATACTATGATCTCTAGTTCAAAGGATATTCACCATCTGTAAGACAAGCCAGTTGCTTCCCAACTGGCACCAAAAATGAGTTTTTGGTAAGTCATTACACCTTCTAATTAGACCAGCTGCTTCTAGGTGATAGAGTATATGGTAAGATCAGTTATTTCCATAGCCTTGAGCCTTTACTGCATGACATTTGCTATGAAATAATTCCTTTACCAGAAATAAATGCTATGCAGAATGCCATGATGATGGATAAGGAATTCATCTATGAGTTTGTGGATATTTGTGCTGGCAGATGAATTACGGGCATGGCAAGCAATTCCGTATCCAGAGTATGTGTCTATTCCAAGTGAAATGGGCTTTTGACCCTTTTATTATGAATTAGATTCAGTGTAATCAATCTGTCACCAGGTGGCTGGCTAGTGCCTTGGGAATTGGTGCCATATCAGGGTTTAGTGTTGTTCTCTGCTTTTTGCAGATTAGGTACTCAGTAGGAGCAGTTGCCAGATTAGAGTTGCTAAGAACACATATGTCCATGATATTGAGCCCATCTGAAGTCTTCATTTATGCCTCCATGGCCACTTTTATTTGGGGCTCATTCAGAAAGTATTGGGGTTTCTGGTAAAAGAAGTTGACCAACATCCACAGAGCAATCATATTGTCTACTTGATTATCATGAGCCCCTTCAATACTGGCTGCACTTTGGGAGGCTGCTTTCATTTTGTTCTGATCACTGGTATTTCACTGATACCCTTAATGGATAATGTGCTCCTCTTGTCTTTGATGGTTAAATGTTGCCACTTGGCTTATGGTATCCAGAGTGTATAACATACATTGAAATCAGAAAGATTTTCTCAATGTTGGTATTCCAATAACTCTAAAAGGCTTATAAAAGAGATTAACTATCAAAAACAGAAATGCTCAATTCACTTATGTATTTCTCCATGCTTTGGTGAAAGGAGTATCTCCTGTGCATCTTTGGAGGATGTATTTGGGTTGAGTTTGCAGGTCACATGTGATAAATCCATGCCAACATTCCTGTGGCTTTAAGACTTTAATTCTTATAAAATTTAATTCTTATATCCATAAGACTTTTTAATTCCTTCCCCACATCATGCCTGAGAGTTGGGAATATGACCTCATCTGTGTGTAGTAGGCCACAAATGAATTCAAATTCACTCAGTCAACTGAGTAAGCTGATAGTGCCACCTCCATCTCCATGAAGTAATACCTTTAATCTGGAATCTCTACTGAGTGTACCAATATCTATGAGATACTAGTATGATATCTATCTGAGAAATCAGTGAGCTATCAGGGAAATTCCTGAGAATCAGTAAATAGAAAACCCAGCTCTTCAGTTTTCAGACTATGATTTTAGCTAAGAACTAACGGATATGAGTTTGGCATTTTCTTTCAGTAAATGCTCCGGTGAAGATGCTATATATAGTATTTGTAGTCACTACCAGTGCCATAACAATCAAGTGCAGCAGCCACTTGAGTCCCAAGACACTGGTTTTAGTTGGCACCTTATCACAATCAGTGATGGGGGCAGTTTCATTATTTTTGATTCCACTGCATGCCATGGATTACACAACTCCTATTTACTCTTGGAAAGGATCTGGGACTTGAGCTGGAAACCAAGGCTACAACCAAACCAATACTAAAGTCCCATCTTTGAGGGTCTGTCTCCTGGAAATACTCCCAGTACCAATTCTGTCTAGCCAAGAGACAGAAATTGCACTACTAAGTTGAATAGGAAAAAAAATGTAATGTGAAGGTTATGAAGAATTTAACTGCAAAAGGGGAATTACAACTAAACTGTAAATTGTATTGAGTTCTCTATTATCACTGTAACAAACTACCACAAACTTAGTGACTTAAAAAAATAAAAATTTACAACATTATATAGTTCTGTTTGTCTTAAGTCTGGCCTGTATTTTACTGATCTAAAATTAAGATGTCAGGAGGGCTGTGTTCCCTAGTGGAGAATCCATTTCCTTGCCTTCTCCAGTTTCTAAAAGCCACTTAAACTCTGCTTCATGACCCGTTTCCTCATCTTCAAAGCCAGCCACGGTTAAATCCTTCTTATGTTGCATTTTTCTGATCCTTCTTCCATCATCATATCTCTCTTTGACTACAGCTGGGAAAGTTTCTTTATTTTTAAGGGCTTATGTAATTATATTTGACAGACTCAGATAATATAGGATGATCTTTCTATCTCAAAATTGATAACCTTAATTACATCTCTAAGTTTCCTTATTCCATATAAAGTAATATATCTCTGGTTCTAGGGATTAGAGTGAGGGGATATTTTTTGGGCTGCCATAGATCTCTAAAGAATCCAAGAATAACATATTGAAGGAGCAGCTGCTCCCTCTGTGGCTAAGGCAGAGTACTTAAGGAAGGAACACATTTGGAAAAAGAACATCCTCCATGATTGAGATTTAGGCCTCATTAGCAAAAGTAAAATGTGTGGATGGAAATGGGCAGAAACAGTTCCAAACTTTGATGTTTTCTCTGTCTGGTGGGCAGGATGAAAAATGAACACATAAATGAATAAATTACTTTAAATAGTATCATACATGCTGAAGAAAGTATACAAGTATGATGCGATAGAATGTTATTGGGAGAAAGTGACTAATTTAGATTTTTTGGTCAAGAAGAAATCTTTTTTAAAAAGTGACATTAGCAGATACTTCATGATGTTAAGAAGCTAGCTTCGCAAAGATCTGTAGACAGAGAAATGCAAAGCCCCCCTTTCCCCTATGTAGGAACATATATAGCAACTTTGTGGAGTTCTAAGAGGGGCTGCAGGTCTGGAACTTGGTATTGAGGGGAAGAGTGAAGGATATTATCTTAAAGAGATAAGGAGTCTGGTATACAGTGCTCTGTAAGCCAAGAGACAAGGATTAAAGTTTCAAGTTTTCATCCAAATAGGATGAAAAGCAATTAACAGCTTCTGACAATGAGTAACATGACTGGATTTATATATATGTTTTTAAAATTACTCTTGTTACTATACAGACAGTATTGTATCTTAATGATTTTTCTATCTGCTCTTTGAATGTGTCTTACTTGTGGACAGGGACTCTGCCATTATTGTCGTTTTTAGAATCTGGCACATTGCTTGAAACTTGGTAGATGGTGTATAAAGTCTTTTGAATAAATAATTGAATGAGTGAAAAATAAATGAAAACTGTTTCTCAACAGAGTGGTCAAGAATGAGAGAGGAGTACCAAGTAGTCACAGAAATGTGGAGAACATTCTTCTGAATAAAATCAATCTTCCATGGTGTTGCTAAGGATAGGGAGATTAATCCAGTTAGCATTTACCTATACTCCAAATACTTGCTTGGAGTACTAAAGGAGTGAGCATCTATTTGCCTTTTGCCAATTTTGAGTTTCCTCCTAAACATTAATGCTGGTAGAGACAAGTTAAATAAAATGGTTATATCACTCCATAATAAATACTTTAATAACACTGGCTCTAAGTAAAGATAATCCAATAAGCAATTAAATAGCAGTATCAGGATATTCTTTATAGAGGACAGGTTGAAGTTAGCTCATTTATACATTAATCATATTCTTAGTCTTCATGTACCTCATTTATTTTTTGCAGCATATATTCTTCCCAAACTACTTCCCAAACTTTCTTCCCAGACTATTTAAAACAGATACAGTTCTGCACTGAGTTGTACCTAGTACTTTCTGCTGAACTTATATTTCATTGAAGCTTCAGGTAAGGATCCTACAGGCCAGGAGTGGAATATGAGCAGACCACCCTTGATATAGGCCCACATATTTTATCTAGTAGTGTTAGGATCTTGGGATTTTAAATTCTGAGATTGAGAAAATAAGGTTCTGCCTGTTTTCTCTGTATCTTTGCTTGTTTGTTTTCTCTCTTTCCCTCTCTGTTCATTTCTTCTAATTGTTATATCCTGACTTAATCTATTTTGTTATTCCCAAATTAACTAATTCAACTCTTAGTTCTACCAGTTAACCTTGGGACTTGCCTCCTTCCATGAGACTGATTCTATCATCAGTGGTTGTCCTTTGAGAAAACTAATGACCATGGCCTCATACACCTTTCTCTAACATTGTTATGCACTAGAATAGAAAAGCAGAGATTGGGGCAAAATGATCAGTATAAAAATGATAGAGGGGCACGTAGATGGCTCAGTTGGTGAAGCACTGCCTTTGGCTCAGGTCATGATCCTGAAGTCCCCCAAATGGAGCCCTGCATCAGGCAACCTGCTCAGTGGGGAGTCTGCTTCTCCTTCTCCCTCTGCTCCTCCTCCTGCTCATGCTCTCTTGCTCACTCACTTTCTCAAATAATAAATAAAATCTTAAAAAAAATAAAAATGATAGGAAGGTAAGTGGTCTTACATACTAAACGTATGTTGCTAAAATGGCAGATGAACATCCAGACTGGTTAGAACTATGAGTATAGCAAGCAGAGAGATGAATGTGCAAATAAGAAAGAATGTTGACTGTGAAGGTGGATTTTAGAGAATGCTGAACTTAAAGAGAGAACACAAAAGAATAGTCAAAGAAGAGAATATTGAATTTTAGTCTTGATATGGAAATTTAGAACGATGAAGACATCTAAAGTGTGGCTATACTATTTAGTAAAGGATGCATAGTGGAAATGAAGACATGGAACAATATCATGTAGATAATTAGGGATGGGTGAGATCAGGTTTTGTTACTTCATTTTAAAATTCTTTAATGGACTTTAGAACATTTGAAGTGTAGAGTAGTCAAATGCCATTTCTATTGCCTACACAAAATATTGATTTTAATAATTTCTAACAGAATCTAGTATAGAAAATTTAAGTCTTAAAGTACTCAAAAATTACATTCTTGGGGCGCCTGGGCGGATTAGTCATTTTAGTATCCAACTCTTGATTTTGGCTCAGGTCATGATAACATGATTCCCTGGATTGAGCCCCATGTGGGACTGCACTCAGCAGGGACTTGATTTGAGATTTTTGCTCCTCCCCTCATATTCTCTGTCTCTTTCTCAAATAAATCTTTACAAAATATTTATATTCCTTCCTCCCTTTCTTTTAACTATAAAATGAAAATTTTGTCTACTAACATAGAGATTTCAGGTAATAGTGTTCCATTCCAAATCGTGAAATGTCAGTCAATTTGTTCACAATGTTTTGTATGTTTTTTATTAAAGTTAAAAAAGTTAATACATGGAGATCTTGTATATTCTTGGTTAAAGTAATTCCTAGGTTTTTTTTTTTTTAATTTTTATTTATTTATGATAGTCACAGAGAGAGAGAGAGAGAGAGAGGCAGAGACACAGGCAGAGGGAGAAGCAGGCTCCATGCACTGGGAGCCCGACGTGGGATTCGATCCCGGGTCTCCAGGATCGCGCCCTAGGCCGAAGGCAGGCGCCAAACCGCTGCGCCACCTAGGGATCCCAATTCCTAGGTTTTTAAATAAAGTTTGTGGTTATTAAATCGAATCCCTTTGTTATTTTAACATTATTTATTATGTTTTTGTATTGCTTAATGCTGATGTAAATAAGTCTTACTGTTTTGTGAGGGTTGGTTTTTCCCCATTTCTTCAGTCTATTGTCAGTAATGCATCAGAAGAAAGAGAGACATCAGATTTAGCCATGTTACTTTATATCTCTGTGTCTTAGTTTCTGTGTCTATAAACGAAGAATATTAAGATAACATCCTTTATAAGGTAATGTGGATGTATTATTTCAAGTGCCAACCTAATCCAGAAATATGATTCTCAGTTCTACATTCATTTTTGTGATCATTCTGAGTTGTGGAAGTCAAGCAAGTTAAAATTATTTTCATCAGAAAGAATGGTTAAAGTGGATTGAGATCCTCTCATTATTGGTAAGAACAATGACTTGTAAACTGGGCACCCTTACTTTGTTTTGCAAAGGTTCACCATAAACTTAACTCTTAACTCCCTCCATTCCAACTCTCTGCTAACCTATTGTGCTATTACTTTACTTGTTTTGAAATCTCATTAATGGTTTTTAAGTAAAATTAAGCTAGTATATACTACTCAGTATTTATAAGAAAAAGGTTTTCCTTCTTCAAAATCAGAATCCTTTTACAATAGTCTCCAGTGTTAGGCATCAACTTGACAATATTGAGTAACACATCATATTCTAAAATGCCTATTGAAAAGTAGATTTAACTGTGAAGGTTTCTAAAAACAACTTAGTGTATTTTTTTTCTTAACTTCATGTCAGTGACCAGCACTCAAAACCAGGGGCAAATTAAGTATGGTACAAAAGAATGTGAAACAGTTGATAGCTAAAGACTTGATTACTTATATTTTAAGAAACTGCCTTGGGCTCTAAGAATGTGAGAATGAACAAAATCAGAGGATTCTGGTAATATTTTTGAACCTGAAATACAGTACAGAACCTCTATTAAAGACTATAATAGAACATACTTTAACACCAGCATGATCATGATCATTATGCACTCTTCTGAACCTCTGTAGTTCTCAAGAGCTGTTTAGAAGTGCTGAGAATTAAAGCTGAAAAGGTGGACAGAAATGTAGGCAGTATTAATAATGGGAGTTTTTGTGTACTCACATTCACAGCATACAGTCACCCATCTTCAAACTCTTGGAACTCAAATATTTGACATGATATTTAAAATTGTTCAAATAAAATCCACACTGAAAAATTGTAATGAATCAGAAGGAATCACACTTATCAAGGACATACTATAAACTAGGGAAATGATGAGTTTTTATGACTCATGTGTTAAGTTAAATAGTATAGGTACAGTGAGGCTAACAAATATCAACCGTAAAATGTCTATGCAGTTGGTATGCCTAAAGACCGATTTATGGAGTGAATACTGTCTATTCCAGTATTAAAATTTAGAACAAGTACTCTGTGTCCTCTGACAGTGTTTTCCTTTTAGCTAAGTATATGCCTGATCTTTGTCATAATCTTTATCCAAAGCTTAATGTTTTTAAAAAATTCAAGTATACAACCTATGTATTACAGAACCACCTATCAAACAGAACCTAAACACATTCTCCTTAATTTAAGTTGATTTGCATTTAATAAGTACATTTGCAAGAATAGGTTTTTTCCTATGATAATAATAAGTAAAGGAAAATACAGGTACATAATCACGCTAAAGTAATCTACCCTCAAATTCAAATAGCTATATATTTGTTACTCGAAAATGTAGCCAGTCATGTATTTCACGTAACAAATAGAGTAAATGTAATAGTGCTCTAAGAAACTACAGGCTCTCCACAACAAGGCTTTTTTTTTTTGCTTTTTTTATTTTTTATTTTTTTTTTAGTTCTTTACTAAAATAGGTATTAATGGAATACAATAGTTGCTAATGGGCTATTGAACAACAGGATAGAAAGAAAGCTAGACTGGGGTGATATATGCCAATTAGCAAGTTCTTAAAGTAGTCCCAGGGTGAAGCACTGGTTGTTCCAGGCATCAATCTAAGCAGCAGTAAAAGAGGATTCAACTCTGAAATAGGCCACACCTGAATTTCTGCCTAGTTGGAGATTTCATGTTGCTTGATCAACTTATAATTAGCATAATATATGGCAGGAAACTTTTCCATTTAAAAAAAATAAAAGAGATTTTGAACATAATTATCTTACTAGAGTTTGACTAGAATAACTAAACATATTTCCCAAGTGAAGAATTAAACATGACCCTTCAGGAGGGTGAAAGGAATTTCAGAGCATCTCAAACTCTAAATTTTATGAAGCAATAAAAATTTCTCAGAGAAGAGCCAGCTAACTTCATATTTGCATATGAACTATGACCAATGATTCACTCTGAAAACAATGTGAAGGCAAATTTACAATTTAACGCAGAGTCTGCATAGCATGGTGTAAATGAATCAAACAATATACAATAAATTTCATGGACAGTTAAGTTTTAGTTCTAGTGGTGTAAATCACAGGTGGGTTCCCATTACAGATAGATATATTGTTGAGATGATAAAAACAGTGAAGTAAAAAAAATCTTATCCTGCTTTAAGTATCTGAGCTTCAGAAGAAAACGAAACTCAGTGGGGGAGATAACGAGTGGTGATAGGAACAGAAAAGAACTAATCCCAGTGCCAAAAATAAAAGGAAGAATCAAAGCCAAGCCACCTGTGTGACCTATCTGAACAATCCTAGGGTGAAATGAATCAATCCAACTTCCAATTTGTGGCCGAGCTGTAGAAATGGACCTAGAAAAATCAAAGAGGATTGGTTGGGGGAGGGAGGAGGAGAGCCTGCTGGGTAGTTGTTTGATCAAGCTCAGCTTTGCTCCATCGAATGAGAAAATCAAACAGTTTTACTATGTGTTGGTGGAACATTTATGGATTTTAATTCTGCCGGAATGTACATGTTCATTGGTTAGGAATGGAGTCAGACAGCCTATGTCACCTAACACATTTAATCTGTATTTATCAAACATTCAACTCCATTCCTTTCAATGATCTGAAGAGCTAGAAATTCAGAACTTATAAATAAAGTTTAGCAAAAAAGGTCAAATACTTGGAATCACACATGTGCTTGGTATATTTGAAGATTCAGATGCATTTGCAAAGCCTAATTAAGCCTTCGATAAGCCATTTAATACAAAAATAGAATAAAAGTCTATTAAGTTTCATTACAACTTATAATCACTTTGTTTTCCACTCTCCTCAGGGAAAAATATTTTAGTACAGAATTTGCATGTCTGTAAGTCTTCTGAAACTAGTAAAAAATTACCTTTTAGTAAATCTACAAGTAAAAACAATGAAGCACATTTCCAAAACTGGTAAGAACTTAAATAGGCCAAGAGAGTTCCATGCATCATTCTCTATGTTATTAAAAATTTCCTTTCATTATTTTCAGTAAGGTTTTTTTTTAATTTTTATTTATTTATGATAGTCACACAGAGAGAGAGAGAGAGAGGCAGAGACATAGGCAGAGGGAGAAGCAGGCTCCATGCACCGGGAGCCCGACGTGGGACTCGATCCCGGGTCTCCAGGATCACGCCCTGGGCCAAAGGCAGGCGCCAAACTGCTGCGCCACCCAGGGATCCCTTCAGTAAGGTTTTTATACAAAACTTCTCTTTCAGATTCTCCTCAAGACTGAGGGAGTGTTAAATGTATAGAGGGCATCTAAATTGGATGGCCAAAACAATTTTTTATATCAGATTTTATGGTCATTTAAAGGAGAAATGTACAAGAAAAAAAAAAAGGAGGAAATAGAAGTTATTTTTAAACAAAGGTGTTCATCCTGGTCTTGTGTCCATAGGAGAGATTGAGGTTTGAGGCTCTGTGCAGAACAAGGACTGAACTTTATCAGGGAGTCTGTTCATATACACTTAATGTGGAAATAGCTTCTATTTCTTCAGTTACATTTAACCATTCAAGAGTGATCATTGTTTAGGAAAAGTATTAAGACAATGAAAATTTACACATATGTGTATTAAAATAGTTGCATTTTATTGTCTAGTTAATGTGGTGGGAAAAATAATCCTACTAAGAGTGGTGGTATTGCCACTAGACCATGTTGTCTGTAAATGAATACAGGAATGAATGGATCTGCAGTCAGTTTCCAGTTCTGCCACTGTCTAGTTGCATAAGCTTGATAAAGCTACTACATTAGGTGGGTTTCAGTTGATTCATCTACAAAATGAAAATGTAAAATTTAGATGTAACACAAAATCAATGCCTTTGGCATCCTAAGCACCAATTAATATTTAATTCTTGTTAATAACATTTTTATGTAATCACAATAATTGATTATATATATATAAAATTGATTATATATATATATATATATATATATATATAATTAATTGAAGTGTAATGCATATTTTAGGTACCATAGCGCAGGCACACAACTTATCAACTAGTTTTGGATAAAAGATAATACTGGAGAGACAAAGTTTATTTCATTTAATTGGACTTGAATTTATCCAATTTTGTGGCTAGGTAAGGCATTCAGAGTTCATATCAATCTGTGGAAAGTAGTGGTGGAGCTTTATTTAATTGATGAATGCCTTACTAATTTGACGTGCTTCATTAGAAGACTTTTGTAAATTGTTTGCAAGAACAGCAGGATTGCTCATGCATAAACTTAATGAACTAACCAATAAATAAATTGGTAAGATTATTAATGAGATGCTTATTCAGGAATTCTTTAGTGGCTTGTCTACAGGATCTTTAGAAGACTTTAGTGAGTTTTCTCAGATTTCTGTTTGTCTTGACAAAAGTGGCACATGCATGATGTAAAGAAAATTTGATTAGCATGGGTAATTTTTATATTAGTTCACATTAAAACTAAAATATTCAAAAAGTGTGATAGAAACCAGTACAGTTAGGAAGACTGTTTCTGTACTCAGACTAGAATTATGTCAACCACATTTAACTTGGCTTAACTAATGTGATTTTTTGAATTATCAGCAGATAATTTCAGAAGCACTTAGAATTTGGTAAAGAATTTTCCAAGGTAAATGTGATGACATTAAAATTTTATTCAAGAATGTATATTAAACCTAGACCTTGCCAACTCATTGTAGCGCAACAATGAGTAAGACACATTCTCTTCTTCCCCATCAAAGAGAGAAGACACACAAGGAATAAAAAATTATAACACAGGTCTTTCTGACATCCTAGAAAACAATGTGTGTATTGTCCAACAATTTGTCCATTAAAAATAATCTTCCAAATGGATGAAAGATCTAAATGTGAGACAAGATTCCATCAAAATCCTAGAGAAGAACACAGGCAACACCCTTTTTGAACTCGGCCATAGTAACTTCTTGCTGATACATCCGCGAAGGCAAAAGAAACAAAAGCAAAAATGAACTATTGGGACTTCATCAAGATAAGAAGCTTTTGCACAGCAAAGGATACAGTCAACAAAACTCAAAGACAACCTACAGAATGGGAGAATATATTTGCAAATGACATATCAGATAAAGGGCTAGTTTCCAAGATCTATAAAGAACTTCTTAAACTCAACACCAAAGAAACAAACAATCCAATCATGAAATGGGCAAAAGACATGAACAGAAATCTCACAGAGGAAGACATAGACATGGCCAACATGCATATGAGAAAATGTTCTGCATCACTTGCCATCAGGGAAATACAAATCAAAACTACAATGAGATACCACCTCACTCCAGTGAGAATGGGGAAAATTAACAAGGCAGGAAACCACAAATGTTGGAGAGGATGCGGAGAAAAGGGAACCCTCTTACACTGTTGGTGGGAATGTGAACTGGTGCAGCCACTCTGGAAAACTGTGTGGAGGTTCCTCAAACAGTTAAAAATATACCTGCCCTACGACCCAGCAATTGCACTGTTGGGGATTTACCCCAAAGATACAAATGCAATGAAACGCAGGGACACCTGCACCCCGATGTTTCTAGCAGCAATGGCCACGATAGCCAAACTGTGGAAGGAGCCTCGGTGTCCAACGAAAGATGAATGGATAAAGAAGATGTGGTTTATGTATACAATGGAATATTACTCAGCTATTAGAAATGACAAATACCCACCATTTGCTTCAACGTGGATGGAACTGGAGGGTATTATGCTGAGTGAAGTAAGTCAGTCGGAGAAGGACAAACATTATATGTTCTCATTCATTTGGGGAATATAAATAATAGTGAAAGGGAATATAAGGGAAGGGAGAAGAAATGGGTGGGAAATATCAGAAAGGGAGACAGAACGTAAAGACTGCTAACTCTGGGAAACGAACTAGGGGTGGTAGAAGGGGAGGAGGGCGGGGGATGGGAGTGAAGGGGTGACGGGCACTGGGTGTTATTCTGTATGTTAGTAAATTGAACACCAATAAAAAATAAATTAAAAAAAATAATCTTCCTGTAAGGAATTAAGAAAAAAGAGCTAGTTAAAACCTGAGATACTGTTCACCACAAGCATACCAATTCTCAAATCTTCTTTGCCACTTGTAAAATGCTAAGTAATCTGGACACTCTTCTTTAAGTCTAGATTTTAACCTTAAGATTTTCTTGAACATAACAGTGCAGATGTCACAACTAATTCACTGGAATTTAAGTAACACATTAAATGGTTTTGCTATTCTAGCTGAGTTTTCATTAATAGGATAAACTCAGATGGTAGAGTTCATCTGTATTTAACTTTTACAAAATAAGCTTAATTTGAAGTATAATATATTTACAGAAGAGTGTATGACTCACAAGTGTTACTAGTATATATTGATGTTTAATACCATTTACTTGCTCCCTTTCTTTGTTATGTTAATTATACACAGACATACACAGTAAAATATTACTCAGCCTCAAAAAAGAGGAAAATTCTGCCATTTGTGACAACATAAATGAATCTTGAGAGCATTATGCTAAGGGTAATAATTCAGACAGAATCAATTTACTATATGATATCACTTATTTGGAGAAATAAAAAAAGAATTTGAACTGATATGCATAGAAAGTATATGGTGGTGGCCAGGGACTAAGGGATGGGAGAAATAGGGATAAGTTCATGAAAGGGTACAGACTTTTAGTTATAAGATGAATAAGATTTGAGCATCCGATGTATAAACATGGTGACTATCATTGATAATACTGTTTTTTGTAATTGAAATTTGATATTAGAATAGAACTTGTTTTCTCACCAAAAAGAAAAAAAAAAGGTAAATATATGAGGTCATGAAGGTTTTAATTAACTCAGTGGTGTGCATCCTTTCACAATGCATACATATATTAAATCATCATGTAGTACACATTAAATATAATTTTATGTGTCAACTATACTTTATAGGAAGAAAGTGTTAAATAATAAAGAAAAATAGTTTTTCAAACATGTAAAAATCATGTACTTGCTTTCATATATGCATATAAAATACCATGCACACATATATATTTTTGTGTATATATGTACAAAAATACAATATAGATTACACTTGTATATAGCACCTATTGTATTCCAGGCAGTATTTAGTGCTATTATATTTATTTAATCCACTTAACAAACTTTAGGTGTTCTTATTAAACTCCTTTTATGCATGAGGAAACTGAGGGATAGAGTATAATTAACCTGCCAAAGATCATACAACTAGAAAGTGGTGGAGCTATGCTCTTAACCCACACAGTCTAATTCCAGTCTTGTTAGATATTATTCTAGTTCACTTGGGAGGTAGCACATAATGTCAACCTGTATGAAAACAAGTAAATGTAATAATCATAGCAAGAAATTTAGTGGGGTATTTTGGAAAAAAGAAAGTTCCTAAAATCAATAGCTCCAACATGCCAGAATATTAAAGACACAATTTAGGAACAATACACTTAATAAGACTGTACTAATTGAATTATGCACAAACATGAATGCAATCAAGTAAAGAGTCTTACTTTTAAAGCATTTTTAGAATATTGAAAAAATTCATTATTCCATAGAAACATTATCATTCAGACTCTACTTTCTGGATATGATAAAAAAAAACATTAGAAATAAAAGAATAAATGTAGCCCGGATATTTCACAAATTTACAGATAAAATCATACTTAAAAGTATTAAATTTTTAAAATCAGTAAAATTATGAAACATTTATAATGAAAATTTAAAATATAGCATGTAAGATGCAACTAGACTGGCAATTAAATGAATATTTATATCAGAATTACATTTATTGAAATGTAAAGAAAGTTTAAAAATAAGTTAGAAAATCATTTGGCCCACTCATTTTCTTTCCTTTCTCCTTTATTCCCTTTCACTATGTTTTATATTCCCCAAGTGAATGAGACCATATAATGTTTGTCCTTCTCTGATTGACTTATTTCACTCAGCATAATACCCTCCAGTTCCATTCACGTCGAAGCAAATAGTGGGTATTTGTCGTTTCTAATGGCTCAAGAATTTTGGAAAGGAGCAAGAGAAAATGCCCAAAAAGATAGAGAAGTTTGGAAATTCAGTAAAACCAGAATTTGATAGAAAACCCAGACCAGAGAACATACACAAATAGAGATCATTTTTAAAAAATATCTATGGGGATACTAGTAAATAGACAACTTTAAGTCTCAGTGGTCAAGATGAAAAAATAAGGAGTACAAATAACAGAATTAGAAATATTTTTAAAGATTTACCTGTAGTTGAAGAGGGTTTAACTATTATAAGAAAATGTTTTGAATAATGTTCTGAATAACTAATGATAATACTTTTGAAAGCTTTAATGAAATAAGAAATATTCTAAAAAACTACTATTTGAAATTATTTAAACAGGATTAGAACTCTGAACATATCAATAGTCACTAAAATTACTGATAAAAAATCAATAAAATGTGAATAAATTAAATAGTTTAAGAAGAGAAAAAAATGTTCACTTTCTAAAGCTATTTCTCACAATGGAAAAAAGAAAGTGTATGACATTTTTTAAACATCGTATAACATTAGCATTTGAATGAGGTGAAAGTGTAGGGAAAACTGCATGCTAGTCTTACTGTGAATCTAGATACAAAACTTCTAAGTAAATTATCATGAAATTGTATCTGCCAATACATTAAAAACTCAGTCTTGAAGAAGTTCATTTTATTCAGTAATTACAAGGATGATTCAATATTTGAAAATCTAATAGTGAAAAAGTCAGTAAATGGCAACATTATGACCTAAGTCTGGTTGCTAGCTTCTTCCCAAATAAATCCTGAAAAAGTTAGAAGTAAATTATGGATCTTAGAACTGTCATATCCAGTATTAGAAACCCTTAGAGGATGGGACATATGGGTGGCTCAGTGGTTGAATGTCTGCCATCAGCTCAGAACGTGATCCTGGACTCCCAGGATTGATTCCCACATCAGGCTCCTCACAGGGAGCCTGCATCTCCCTCCTCTGCCTTTCTCTCTGTGTCGTTCATGAATAAATAAAATCTTAAAAAAAAAGAAACCCTTAGAAGAATTAAGACTCTTTGACTGATTGGATGTATGTTAATAGTTTGGGGAAAAAATTTCAGTGTTGCTCTTGACACTTTCCTCGCATTTTCTTGTGTTGAGCACGCTCATTCTCAAGTTACCTAGTTGCAACAGCACAGTTAGATATAATTGAGATTAATTTAAACTTTAAATGTTGAAAACTAAAATTACACTTTTTCAAGTGTCCATAGAGACATTTATTAAAATTATTCTGAGCACCTAAGTGGCTCAGTCAATTAAATGTCTGCCTTCAGTTCAGTTCACGATCCCAGGGTCCTGGCATCCAGCCCCACATCTGGCTCCCTGCTCACTTGGGAGCCTACTTCTCCCTCTCCTCCTGCCTGTACTCTCTTTTTATCTCTGTCTCTCTCAAATAAATAAAACCTTCAAAAAATTATTGTATATTATATCCAAAGGAGCCTTATATATTTCTCATAGAAATAATGAATACCTTGAACTGTTGGATGCTAATACAGTGAAATAAGAAATTAATAATAAATATAGGAAACCAAGCACTTCAATCCAAATGAATAGTTTAAAAGTCTTAGGTAAAAAATATAAACACATACTTTCAGAATATTTAAAGCATCATAGGACAGCCCCGGGTGGTTCAGTGGTTTGGCGCCACCTTCAGCCCAGGGCCTGATCCTGGAGACCCGGGATCGAGTTCCATGTCAGTCTCCCTGCATGAAGCCTGCTTCTCCCTCTGCCTGTGTCTCTGCCTCTCTCTCTTTCTCTGTGTCTCTCATGAATGAATAAATAAAATCTTAAAAAAATAAAGCATCATAAAAATGCAAAAGTAAGGAGTCATATGGATGAGATGTGACTAAAGCAATACTCAGATTAATGATAGCTTTAATCAGTTATATTTCAGAACTAGCCAAAAGTAAAGATAAACAACTTATGCTTTCAGCTGAGTAAATGTCATTAAATATATGATAAATTTAAAATTTTAAAAATTTTCTACACATGTTCAGACATATACAAATATATATGTGTGCATATACACATAATACACACATGTATATGTGTGTGCATATATATATATATATATATATATATAATTACTGAAAGTAAAAATGTTGCATTGGAATGCTAATCAACAAAACTTTAGAGATTATCTCTGAAGAGTTAAAAAGGGAGATATACTAGGTGGTTAGCTGTAACAACTTTGACTCTATTGATAATATTTTATATTTTAAAATAAATGATACCTTACACAGGTGATTATATATTTTTAATATTCTAAATATATACTGATAATTTAAGATCATTAGAATAAATGTGTCATAAGAATACATTAAGTTTTGAATTAATATGGTTCATTTTCTAGAGTCAGGTTTCATGCTCTGAGATTCAAAGCATATATGGTCAATCAATCTTTTTTGGTAGCCGAGCTGATATTAAGACCCAAAACTGGGAGGGGGGGGGTCTTACTTGACTAATTTGGGGAAATTTATGCTATCTATTTGATATAATTTATATGGTACATCATTCATAAATAAACTACCTACGGACAATTCTGAGCATTTCAGTTCAGGACAGATGGCATTAGGGTCAGTAAATGTAACAGAAAGAGACTATATATATAATGTTTTGGCTCAGCAGTTCTTTTTTTTTTTTTTTTTAGCGGTTCTTAATATATTCTCATACACATTGTGAAACAACAGACAAGAGTCTCACTTCTTGCTCCTATGGATAAAGGATAATATGTGCACGCAAGAATACAAGATTATGTTTCCTTGAATGGTTGTTTGTAAACATTAATTTCCCTATCAAATTGAATTTTATAGATTTCACATTTTAATATGGAAGAAAATAAAATAAATGTTATTCAATAAGAATGTATAACATTTTATTTTACTATTACATATATGTTAAGGACTATTTATTTATTTATTTATTTATTTATTTTTTGAGAGAGAGAAAGAGAGAGCGCAAGGATGGGGAGCATCAGGCAGAGGGAGAAGCAGGCTCTTTGCTTAGCAGGGAGCCTAAGGTGGGGATCAATATCAGGACCTTGGGATCCTGACCTGATCCAAAGGCAGGCGCTGCCTCCACTTCTTATGGTCCACCCTTATGATTTCCATTATTAGGAATTAAATTTCTGTCTATTATATGAGTACATAAATATAAATATTTTATATATAACCTTTTTCTATTTGTATAAATGGAATCATGCAATCCACATCGTATCAATTCTTTCATTCAAAAAAATGTCTGTGAGATTCATTCATGTTGTTGTATGGATCAGTAGCCTAATAATTATCTTTGCTGTATTTTACTTTATGCATAAGATAAAAAACATCAATTTTTTGTTGATGGAATTTTTATTGTGTATATTTCAGATTTTTTGAGTAATATTGTTATAAATATTATGTACATATCTAATTCACACAGAAGTATGAATTTCATATGTGTATATAACTAAGAGAGGAGATTTCTGTGTCATGGAGTATGCAATGATTATTTTAGATAAATCATGAAAAACAGTTTTCTAAAATGATTGGTTCTGTTTATTATCCCACCAACCATTATCAGCATTGCTCCAGATCCCTGTCAAAACTTAGTATTGACTAATTTTTGTTGTTGTTGTTGTTTCTGGTCCTTCTGGTGACATTTCTTTGTACTTTTAATTTTTATTGCATTTTATTGATAAATGAAGAGATTAAAATATCTTCTCCCAGGTAAATAGCTTCTCCCAGACTGTGGCTTGCTTTTTCACTATCTTATTGTGTTCTGTGATGAATGAAAGTTTTTAATTCTAATGTTCAATTTATCAGTTACTTCTTTAATGATTAGTATAAATTATTACCTGTTCAGGAATTCTTTACTTATCCTAAGTTCCTGAAAATGTTTTTCTGCATTTTTTTTCCTGAAACTTGTTTGTTTTCTTTTTGTATGTAGTGTATTGTATCACTTAAAGTTTGCCAGAGTGTTGAATTCAGGACTGCATGGCAAGGGTACCTCTGCCAGGACAGTTTGGCTTTGCTAAAGAGAGTCCCTTCCTTTAGGAATCTAGCACCTTACAGCATGTTACCTGAGTATAAATGCAAAGAAGTACAGAAAACCAAGGGAAACTGCACAATTAGAGGATAAAGGACAAGGAAGTGGGGATATAGCAACTGGGGCCATTAAAGCACTCAGTATACCATAGTCATTTCTTAGATCCTGAATACTCATTTTTCTTCTAACTGCAATATGAAAGAAATTTAAAATTTTACTGTCTTTTAAGGTACACAGACAAATCATCCAATTAGAGTATCAAGCTTAAAGACTTGACTATCATCAAGTCCAAATGGGTTTTCTTGGAAGTTACTCTTATTGATCAGGAGACCTATAAAATTAAAAGATAAGTTATCTGCTTTCCACATAACTAATGGACAATGGTTTTATTATTTATCTTCTAGAGACTCTGCCATCTACAAAGGGAAAGAATTGGAAGTATATAGTTCTAGTCTGTAGTAGTTATAAAATCCAGCTGCATGAGGGATGCTAGGTTCTACTACACTGGAGTTGGGTTAGCTTGATCTGAGCTCCAGCACTCTTCCTAGGAGCAACTTCATAGGCCATTGTTCTCCATGGTTCTTGGGTCAGACCTCTGAGAGTCATTCCTGTTCTATCACAGTGAGGTGTTAATTCCAGGGATATGTACATATGTCAAAGCTTAGCAAATTGTAGAACTTAAATATGTCCATTGTATATCAATAAAGTCATTAAATATGGGTGAAAAAATAAGTGAACTGCCACAATATGCAGTAATATATATGAATCATGAAAACATAATGGAGTAAAGATGTAAATCTTGAAACACCACAGAATCTATGCACAATTATTATAAAGCTTAAAAACAACTAAAGCTAAGAAGCTTATTGTTTTAGATAATGGCTTTTTTTTTCATTTATCTTAAACATTTTTTGGTGTTTATTTAAATGAATATGTGAACTGCAAGTTGTAATACAATTATGTCTTAACAGATACCATTATAAAAAGACTTCATATCATCCAATCCTGTTTGACTTGTTAAATGCTTTATACTTTTGAAGGGCACAGAGTGTCATTTCCATTTTTTATTTGAATGTCTTTTTTTGTTGTTGTTCTACCTTTATTTATTTTTATATTTTTAAATTTAAATTCAGTTAATTAACATATAGTGTATTACTAGTTTCAAAGGTAGAGTTCAGTGATTCATCAGTTTTATATAATACCCATTCTCATTACATCCTGTGCCCTCCTTAATGCCCATCATCCAGTTACCCCATCCTTTTTCCCCTCAGTTTGTTTCTTATAATTAAGAGTCTCTTATGGTTTGTGTTTAAATGATGTACTCCCAAGTATTCCTTATTTTTTTTTAGTTCAACAATTAATTACTTGTATGTTGCATATATTTTTGCATTTAGCAAATATTATTCAAAAGATAAAAGAATACAATATGTAAGTTAATCAGTAATATGGGGCAGATTGTCATAATTACTGTTGAGCAATGAGCTGCTTTTGGACTTTAGGAAAGGTAAGAGATGTGCCTCAAAACATTAATGATGATGGTGGCAGTGATATATTATTATACATAAACCACATTCGTAAGAGGTGGTATATCATTTGAGAATCATATTTGAATATATCACTCTAATACTATCTAATTGATTTGTCTGTATTAGTAGATACAGATCTTAAATATATGACATTGTAAACTCAAAGTTCTTTTTTGATTTGAAGTCAATGAATTTGCTTTCAGGCAAATCTATAGTCTACATATTTTTATTCTCAAGGCTCTTCATATTATATCATTGAAACACCTTAAATATAAGATATATTAAAGACATAATAAAAATAGATCACTAAGAATTAACTATTAATAGTCTTTTCAAAACTGAATGGTGTAAAACAGTGAATTAATCTATCCATATTAATTCAAAAATGCTACTGTTACAGGCAGGAATTTTTAAAATTTTAATTTAAAGATAGAATCACCTTGCTAAATTCTTTAATTCCATTTAAGGTATTTTAATAAAGAACATTATTTGTATGGTGTACCACAGGATAGAAGCATCTGGTGTTTATGCATTTTCTGCTAAATCACAGATGACTAATTATTTTCCATGTGTCAGGAAAAAAAATTGATTAATCACCCATCCTTGTTAGCCTAATGTTCTGCAACTAAGATCTGTTCTTTTGAGCCTTCAACCTCTTTTGTACATTTTTGGCCTTAACTGCAAAGGTATTTATTTCCATATTTTTCAAAAATTTCTTCAAGTAGGTTTGCTTCTAGATACTTCTAGAATTTTTGTTTCGAGATGAATTTTTATAAATGTCATTGGACAGGCCCATAGAAATACTGTTATGATTGTGATTGTTTGAACATGGTTTAATTTGGAAAAATTTGATATGTATATTGCTCCATCGCTGTTTCTACATGCCAAAAATATCCTCCAACTTATTTATGGCTTTGTACGTGTTTCAGTTAGATCTTGTAGTTTTCAAGATTTATTTATTTATTTATTTATTTATTTATTTATTTGAGCGACAGTGAGAGAGAGAGAGAGAGCGAGAGTATGAGCAGAGGGAGGGACAGAGGAGAGAACCTCAAGAAAACTGTGCTGAGTGTGGAGTGGTTCTGGGGCTGGTCCCACAATCCCAAGATCACTTACAACCCACACTGAAACCTAGAGTTGGATGCTTAACCAACTGAGCCACACAGGCACTCCTTCATTGTGTAGTTTTTATATATTTTTGCTATTTGTATAGAATCTTTATGTAGGGGGGGAGGAGCAAGATGTCGGAAGAGTAGGGTCCCCAAATCACCTGTCTCCACCAAACTACCTAGAAAACCTTCAAATTATCCTGAAAATCTATGAATTCGGCCTGAGATTTAAAGAGAGACCAGCTGGAATGCTACAGTGAGAAGAGTTCGCGCTTCTACCAAGGTAGGAAGACGGGGAAAAAGAAATAAAGGAACAAAGGCCTCCGAGGGGGAGGGGCCCGCGAGGAGCCGGGCTGAGGCCGGGGCGAGTGTCCCCAGGACAGGAGAGCCCCGTCCCGGAGGAGCAGGAGCTGCACCGACCTTCCCGGGCGGAAAGGGGCTCCAGGGAGGTGGAGCAGGACCCAGGAGGGCGGGGATGCCCTCGGGCTCCCGGGGACAGTAACAGCAACTGCGCGCCCAGGAGAGTGCGCCGAGCTCCCTAAGGGCTGCAGCGCGCACGGCGGGACCCGGCGGGACTGGAGCAGCTCGGGGGGCTCGGGCGGCGGCTCCGCGGAGGGGGCTGCGTGGCCCCGGGAGCAGCTCGTGGGGGCTCGGGCAGAGGAAGAGGCTCCGTGCGGAGGGGGCTGCGCGGTTCCAGGAGCAGCTCGGAGGGGCTCGGGCGGCGGCTCCACGGAGGGGGCTGCGCGGCCCGGGAGCGCGAATCCACCAGCGCAGGCTCCGGAGCACAGGGCGCCGGGACACAGCCCAGGATCCGGCCTCCCCCGGGACAGGCAGAGGCCGGGAGGGCCCAGGACAGCGAGGACGCTCCTGCCCCAGCTGAGCACATCAGCGGCCCCGCCCCGGAGCCTCCAGGCCCTGCAGACGGAGTTCCTGCCGGAGCTGAATCCAGGTTTCCAGAGCTGCCCCGCCACTGGGGCTGTTCCTCCTGCGGCCTCACGGGGTGAACAACCCCCACCGAGCCCTGCACCAGGCAGGGGCACAGCAGCTCCCCCAACTGCTAACACCTGAAAATCAGCACAACAGGCCCCTCCCCCAGAACACCAGCTAGACGGACAACTTCCAGGAGAAGCCAAGGGACTTAAAGTACACAGAATCAGAAGATACTCCCCGGTGGTTCTTTTTTTGTTTGTTTGTTTTTGTTTTTGTTTTTGTTTTTGTTTTGTTTTGCTTTTTGATTTGTTTCCTTCCCCCACCCCCTTTTTTTTCTCCTTTCTTTTTCTTTCTCTTTTTCTTCTTTTTTTTTTTTTTTTTGTTTTTTTTTTTCTTTTTCTTCCCTTTTTTTTTTCTCTTTCTCTTTTCTTTCCTTCTTTCTCTCCTCTCTTTTTCTCTTTTTCCCAATACAACTTGCTTTTGGCCACTCTGCACTGAGCAAAATGACTAGAAGGAAAACCTCACCTCAAAAGAAAGAATCAGAAACAGTCCTCTCTCCCACAGAGTTACAAAATCTGGATTACAATTCAATGTCAGAAAGCCAATTCAGAAGCACTATTATACAGCTACTGGTGGCTCTAGAAAAAAGTATAAAGGACTCAAGAGACTTCATGACTGCAGAATTTAGAGCTAATCAGGCAGAAATTAAAAATCAATTGAATGAGATGCAATCCAAACTAGAAGTCCTAACGACGAGGGTTAACGAGGTGGAAGAACGAGTGAGTGACCTAGAAGACAAGTTGATAGCAAAGAGGGAAACTGAGGAAAAAAGAGACAAACAATTAAAAGACCATGAAGATAGATTAAGGGAAATAAACGACAGCCTGAGGAAGAAAAACCTACGTTTAATTGGGGTTCCCGAGGGCGCCGAAAGGGACAGAGGGCCAGAATATGTATTTGAACAAATTCTAGCTGAAAACTTTCCTAATCTGGGAAGGGAAACAGGCATTCAGATCCAGGAGATAGAGAGATCCCCCCCGAAAATCAATAAAAACCGTTCAACACCTCGACATTTAATTGTGAAGCTTGCAAATTCCAAAGATAAAGAGAAGATCCTTAAAGCAGCAAGAGACAAGAAATCCCTGACTTTTATGGGGAGGAGTATTAGGGTAACAGCAGACCTCTCCACAGAGACCTGGCAGGCCAGAAAGGGCTGGCAGGATATATTCAGGGTCCTAAATGAGAAGAACATGCAACCAAGAATACTTTATCCAGCAAGGCTCTCATTCAGAATGGAAGGAGAGATAAAGAGCTTCCAAGACAGGCAGCAACTAAAAGAATATGTGACCTCCAAACCAGCTCTGCAAGAAATTTTAAGGGGGCCTCTTAAAATTCCCCTTTAAGAAGAAGTTCAGTGGAACAGTCCACAAAAACAAAGACTGAATAGATATCATGATGACACTAAACTCATATCTCTCAATAGTAACTCTGAATGTGAACGGGCTTAATGACCCCATCAAAAGGCGCAGGGTTTCAGACTGGATAAAAAAGCAGGACCCATCTATTTGCTGTCTACAAGAGACTCATTTTAGACAGAAGGACACCTACAGCCTGAAAATAAAAGGTTGGAGAACCATTTACCATTCGAATGGTCCTCAAAAGAAAGCAGGGGTAGCCATCCTTATATCAGATAAACTAAAATTTACCCCAAAGACTGTAGTGAGAGATGAAGAGGGACACTATATCATACTTAAAGGATCTATTCAACAAGAGGACTTAACAATCCTCAATATATATGCTCCGAATGTGGGAGCTGCCAAATATATAAATCAATTATTAACCAAAGTGAAGAAATACTTAGATAATAATACACTTATACTTGGTGACTTCAATCTAGCTCTTTCTATACTCGATAGGTCTTCTAAGCAAAACATCTCCAAAGAAACGAGAGCTTTAAATGATACACTGGACCAGATGGATTTCACAGATATCTACAGAACTTTACATCCAAACTCAACTGAATACACATTCTTCTCAAGCGCACATGGAACTTTCTCCAGAATAGACCACATATTGGGTCACAAATCGGGTCTGAACCGATACCAAAAGATTGGGATTGTCCCCTGCATATTCTCGGACCATAATGCCTTGAAATTAGAACTAAATCACAACAAGAAGTTTGGAAGGACCTCAAACACGTGGAGGTTAAGGACCATCCTGCTAAAAGATAAAAGGGTCAACCAGGAAATTAAGGAAGAATTAAAAAGATTCATGGAAACTAATGAGAATGAAGATACAACCGTTCAAAATCTTTGGGATGCAGCAAAAGCAGTCCTAAGGGGGAAATACATCGCAATACAAGCATCCATTCAAAAACTGGAAAGAACTCAAATACAAAAGCTAACCTCACACATAAAGGAGCTAGAGAAAAAACAGCAAATAGATCCTACACCCAAGAGAAGAAGGGAGCTAATAAAGATTCGAGCAGAACTCAACGAAATCGAGACCAGAAGAACTGTGGAACAGATCAACAGAACCAGGAGTTGGTTCTTTGAAAGAATTAATAAGATAGATAAACCATTAGCCAGCCTTATTAAAAAGAAGAGAGAGAAGACTCAAATTAATAAAATCATGAATGAGAAAGGAGAGATCACTACCAACACCAAGGAAATACAAACGATTTTAAAAACATATTATGAACAGCTATACGCCAATAAATTAGGCAATCTAGAAGAAATGGACGCATTCCTGGAAAGCCACAAACTACCAAAACTGGAACAGGAAGAAATAGAAAACCTGAACAGGCCAATAACCAGGGAGGAAATTGAAGCAGTCATCAAAAACCTCCCAAGACACAAGAGTCCAGGGCCAGATGGCTTCCCAGGAGAATTTTATCAAACGTTTAAAGAAGAAATCATACCTATTCTCCTAAAGCTGTTTGGAAAGATAGAAAGAGATGGAGTACTTCCAAATTCGTTCTATGAAGCCAGCATCACCTTAATTCCAAAGCCAGACAAAGACCCCGCCAAAAAGGAGAATTACAGACCAATATCCCTGATGAACATGGATGCAAAAATTCTCAACAAGATACTGGCCAATAGGATCCAACAGTACATTAAGAAAATTATTCACCATGACCAAGTAGGATTTATCCCTGGGACACAAGGCTGGTTCAACACCCGTAAAACAATCAATGTGATTCATCATATCAGCAAGAGAAAAACCAAGAACCATATGATCCTCTCATTGGATGCAGAGAAAGCATTTGACAAAATACAGCATCCATTCCTGATCAAAACTCTTCAGAGTGTAGGGATAGAGGGAACATTCCTCGACATCTTAAAAGCCATCTATGAAAAGCCCACAGCAAATATCATTCTCAAGGGGGAAGCACTGGGAGCCTTTCCCCTAAGATCAGGAACAAGACAGGAATGTCCACTCTCACCACTGCTATTCAACATAGTACTGGAAGTCCTAGCCTCAGCAGTCAGACAACAAAAAGACATTAAAGGCATTCAAATTGGCAAAGAAGAAGTCAAACTCTCCCTCTTCGCCGATGACATGATACTCTACATAGAAAACCCAAAAGTCTCCACCCCAAGATTGGTAGAACTCATACAGCAATTCGGTAGCGTGGCAGGATACAAAATCAATGCCCAGAAGTCAGTGGCATTTCTATACACTAACAATGAGACTGAAGAAAGAGAAATTAAGGAGTCAATCCCATTTACAATTGCACCCAAAAGCATAAGATACCTAGGAATAAACCTCACCAAAGATGTAAAGGATCTATACCCTCAAAACTATAGAACACTTCTGAAAGAAATTGAGGAAGACACAAAGAGATGGAAAAATATTCCATGCTCATGGATTGGCAGAATTAATATTGTGAAAATGTCAATGTTACCCAGGGCAATATACACGTTTAATGCAATCCCTATCAAAATACCATGGACTTTCTTCAGAGAGTTAGAACAAATTATTTTAAGATTTGTGTGGAATCAGAAAAGACCCCGAATAGCCAGGGGAATTTTAAAAAAGAAAACCATATCTGGGGGCATCACAATGCCAGATTTCAGGTTGTACTACAAAGCTGTGGTCATCAAGACAGTGTGGTACTGGCACAAAAACAGACACATAGATCAGTGGAACAGAATAGAGAATCCAGAAGTGGACCCTGAACTTTATGGGCAACTAATATTCGATAAAGGAGGAAAGACTATCCATTGGAAGAAAGACAGTCTCTTCAATAAATGGTGCTGGGAAAATTGGACATCCACATGCAGAAGAATGAAACTAGACCACTCTCTTTCACCATACACAAAGATAAACTCAAAATGGATGAAAGATCTAAATGTGAGACAAGATTCCATCAAAATCCTAGAGAAGAACACAGGCAACACCCTTTTTGAACTCGGCCATAGTAACTTCTTGCAAGATACATCCACGAAGGCAAAAGAAACAAAAGCAAAAATGAACTATTGGGACTTCATCAAGATAAGAAGCTTTTGCACAGCAAAGGATACAGTCAACAAAACTAAAAGACAACCTACAGAATGGGAGAAGATATTTGCAAATGACCTATCAGATAAAGGGCTAGTTTCCAAGATCTATAAAGAACTTATTAAACTCAACACCAAAGAAACAAACAATCCAATCATGAAATGGGCAAAAGACATGAAGAGAAATCTCACAGAGGAAGACATAGACATGGCCAACATGCATATGAGAAAATGCTCTGCATCACTTGCCATCAGGGAAATACAAATCAAAACTACAATGAGATACCACCTCACACCAGTGAGAATGGGGAAAATTAACAAGGCAGGAAACAACAAATGTTGGAGAGGATGCGGAGAAAAGGGAACCCTCTTACACTGTTGGTGGGAATGTGAACTGGTGCAGCCACTCTGGAAAACTGTGTGGAGGTTCCTCAAACAGTTAAAAATATACCTGCCCTACGACCCAGCAATTGCACTGTTGGGGATTTACCCCAAAGATACAAATGCAATGAAACGCCGGGACACCTGCACCCCGATGTTTCTAGCAGCAATGGCCACGATAGCCAAACTGTGGAAGGAGCCTCGGTGTCCATCGAAAGATGAATGGATAAAGAAGATGTGGTTTATATATACAATGGAATATTACTCAGCTATTAGAAATGACAAATACCCACCATTTGCTTCAACGTGGATGGAACTGGAGGGTATTATGCTGAGTGAAGTAAGTCAGTCAGTGAAGGACAAACATTATATGTTCTCATTCATTTGGGGAATATAAATAATAGTGAAAGGGAAAATAAGGGAAGGGAGAAGAAATGTGTGGGAAATATCAGAAAGGGAGACAGAACGTAAAGACTGCTAACTCTGGGAAACGAACTAGGGGTGGTAGAAGGGGAGGAGGGCGGGGGGTGGGAGTGAATGGGTGACGGGCACTGGGGGTTATTCTGTATGTTAGTAAATTGAACACCAATAAAAAAAAAAAAAAAAAAAGAATCTTTATGTAATTGTTTCTAAATTCTTTTTTCTAATATATGGAGTTTTTCTAAAGTCGTTTTTCTACTATTTTCTAATATATAATATATATGTTTTATAACATATATTTATATATAATAAGTTCTAATATATGGAAAATATATTTTTCTAATATATATAATATAATATATTGTTTCTAAATTCTTTTTTGTAATATATAGAGAAATTATTTGTTATTGTATAATCTTTAAATGATGTTGATATTGCCTGATTTGGGGCAAGAGAAAGTTTAAAAATGAAATACAGAAATAAATTTTAGCTTAACTTCTTTGAAAGGAACTAGCTTTCAGAATTTTCTTTTTTTTAATTTCTTCTCTGTTTTATAGTGCCTTCCAAAGGATTTGGAAGAACCAGTGTTTCCCTAATGATCCTTTTCCCCTTTCTCATTCAGAATAATTTATAACACATTCCACAATTCACTGTACTCTTATTGGGGGATTTGTTTTCCAATCTGTTTTATAAAATTAATGTTCAGAGAGCAAAGACAAATGGTTTAGACATTACTTGCAAACAGCAGAACAAGTTTATGGAAGATATGTTCACCAAGGCACTTTCTCCATTGTCAAAGCACACAGTTTTGACTGCCAGGAAGATTTTATAACTGTTTGGGACCATTGACTGTGTGTTATTCATTACGTATAATAATCATTGGAAATAATCATTGTAGTTACCATTTTTGTTTGTTTGTAGGTTATCAGACCACAAGAAACCACATCAAGACCAGACATAAGGACCAGAAATCCTGGATTCTGAAGTGGACACAGGTACTTGATAGGACTTAGGTTGGAATCCCTTGGGAAAATATATGTATGTGTAAGGGTTGTTGGTGGAGATTATGGTAGAGGTACTTAGTTTCTTTATAATAATTTCACTTTCTTTCACTTAATATTAAAAGAATTTATACATTTCACCTGGGCATGTCTTCTCTCAACTAAAGATTGCTTTTTTGTTGTTGTTGTATATAGGTAAGGTTTACAAATTGATGATTTGAATGATATTCATATACATTCTGAAATAATCACCACAATCAAGCTAGTTAGCAAATCTGCCACTTCACATACGTGTGTGTGTGTGTGTGTGTGTGTGTGTGTGTGTATGTGGTAAGAATACCTAGGATATACTCCCTTACCAAATTTCAAGTATAGGGTACAGTATTGTTACCTACAGTCACTATGCTATGTGCAGTAGGTCTCCAAAACTTCATCTTATATAACTGAAACTTGTATCCCTTGACCAATGCCTCTCCATTTCTCTCACTTCCCACATCCTGCTATCTACCATTATACTCTCTGCTTCTATGGTTATAACTATTTCAGATTCCATATATATCTGGGAGCATACAGTATTTATCTTTTTTTGCCTGAGTTATTTTAGTTAGAAGGATGTCCTCCAGAACCATCCATATTGTCACAAATGGCAGGATTTCCTTTTTTATTTAAGGCTGGATAATATTCCATTGTCTGTGTATATATACTTAATTTTCCTTATTGGTTTATCTGTTCATAGACGTTTAGGTTGTTTCCATGTCTTGCCTTCTTTGAATAATGCTATAATGAACAAAGGAGTACAGATATCTCTTTGAGTTGCTGGTTTTAATTCCTTTGACTAATATCCAGAAGTGGGATTGCTAGATCATATGGTAGTTCTATTTTTAATTTTTTGAAAAATTTAGCTACTGTTTTCCATAATAGTTGTGCCTATTTACATTCCCACTAACATGTACATATGTACATTATAGTATCATTGATTATATTCCTTATGCTGTACCTTTTATTTCAGTGACTTAATTCATTCTATTACTGGAAGCTTGTATCTCCTACTCCCCTATTTTGCCCACCTCTCCCCACTTCCATCCACTGACAACCATCAGTTTTTCCTCTGTATTTATGACTAATTTTGCGTTTTGTTTGTTTATTCACTTGTTTTGTCTTTTAGGTTCCACGTATGAGTGAAATCATGTGGTATTTATTTCTCTTGATTTGACTTATTTTACTTAGCATAATAATTGTAGATTCATTCATGTCATAATGACAAGATGTCATCATTTTTTTATAGCTATGTAATATTCCCCTGTGTGTGTGTGTGTGTGTGTATACACATCTTCCTTACCTGTTTGTCTACCAATGGACCTTTAGGCTGCTTCTATATTTTGGCTGTTGTAAATAATACTGCAATAAACATGGAGGTTCATATATCTTTTCAAACTAGTGTTTTTATTTATCCAATACTCAGTATTGGAATTATTGGATTAAATGCTATTTCTATGTTAGTTTTTTGAAGAACCTCCATACCATTTTCCACAGTGACTGTACCAGTTTACATTTACATCAGTAGTTGTGCAGAAGCTTTTTAACATGATGTAGTCCCACTTGTTTACTTTGCTTTGGTTATGGTATCATATCCAAAAATTGTGCCAAGACCAATATCAAAGAGCTTTTTCTGTATAATTTCTTCTAGGAGTCTTATAGCTTCCAATCTTACATTTAAGTCTCATCCATTTTGAGTTGATTTTTGTGTATGGTGTAAGATATTGGTTTGATTTCTTCCTTCCTTCCTTCCTTCCTTCCTTCCTTCCTTCCTTCCTTCCTTCCTTCCTCATGTGGAGATATCCAGTTTCTCCAACACCATTTATTAAAGAGGATGTCTTCCTCATTGTGTATTTTTGGTGCTTTCAAAGATTAGCTGCCAGTATATGCATCGGAAGACTGAATTTTAAAATCTCTCTTGCATCTAGATACAGCATTATGACTAAGTGTTGGTTACGGGACATGAGAGAAAGGTTTGTATACGACTTCTGATTCATGCTTATGAGAAGAGTTGTGTTGATCATTTCCTTCTCATTTCCTTCCCATTAGCTGAAATGTACAAGTCATATCATAAGCTATAATATACATATTAGGACATGATGTATTGAAACCAAACCTTGAGAATGGCTTGAGTAAAAGGACCGAAAGAGATTGGAATGTGAAATCCACATAGTATTTATGTATATTTTATACTTTTCATTGAGTGTAGTAGTATATATTATATAATCTATAAATAAATTGCAGATGTATTTAAAAAATAACTTACTGTTTGGGTGCACTTTTTAGCCCATGCCAAAACTTAGGTGCTAACACTTCAGTAGGGGGCACAATACCAGGGAAGCAGGAGAGAAGAGAACTTTAGAGTTCTAAAGGGAAGACAGGGAAGACAAAGAGCATATATTTAAGGGAGTGCATTATGGAACTGGCCACAGCTTCTGAACAGGTTAGCTAGTGGTCGATCTCACAAGAAGTCTTCACAGAAGCAAAGGAAACTACTGCATCTCTAGAAATAGTTAGGCAGAGGAGAGAATGGGAAATCATTTGTATACCAGTCTCACTCTTTTTTTTTAAAGAGTTGTTCTATGAGGCATAAGGTGCGCTCTTCTTCCAGATGATACTACCTGGCTCCTTCAAAGGAGTCTTGATCCTAGAGTGAGGCATAACCACATCCAGGGAGAGTGAAGGAGCTGGGTGTCTGTGATGGGTGGGATCTTGAGCAGTCTCTGCTGAAGCTAGCACCTGAGTAACAACAGAGAAGTCATGTGCCAGAGTGAGAGGAACTGAAATGTGGGCTGAGATGCTGTCTCTTAGTGTCTGTGAATAACTTGAGGGATTCGTTTAACAGATGAACAGTCCAGATGACTTACTCTCTATTATGAAACTGCCAACAAACCTCTTTGGAACCTTTCTCTAAAGATCCTTGTGGTTTATAAGAAAGCATTTAGTGCCCAACAATGTTCCTGAAGTGTTCACAGTAATTTTAAGCAGAGCATACTGGAAATAAAGGATTGAAAAATAGTCTAGAGACCAGGCCAGTAGATATGGACATTAGAAAGAGGTAAAGCCCTAATGAAAGACAAATACTAGTAGCTTCTCTTTAAGTACTCTAGATTTTTATAAGTAATCTTTGAAGAGCTTTAAGGTTAAGGGAATTTTTAAGCTGAAATATTTGAGAAGAATCTGCTGCCACTAGAGAAGCCTATGGACTTTTAATGAGTGAAAGAGCCCACGAAGCCCTGAGTGTCCAGGGAAGTCCCCTTCTGACTGTGGAGTGTGTGAGAGGCTCTGGTGATGCTTATGAAGGCAGCAGGCACTTAAAAGACACATTTAGATATATAGCAAACTTAAGTAGAAGACATCTTAAAGGGTTGAATTATCTTTTTTTTTTTCCTGTGCTGTACTCCACTGTAGGTTCAAAGTTCCTCCAAACCCCTATTAGGCCTGTAACAGGGAGCAATCTTCCTACATCTCAATGAATGACATGCTTTTACTTCTTTTTCCTGAAAATGTATAAATAATAGATAAATTCTTTTATAGGCTATGGTTTTGGATGAATTAAGTGGGTATTTGTCCAGTTCAACTAAAGCTACCTATCATTTTTTGGGGAAAAAATTAAGTGGATCAGTGGTTTAACTAAATTAAATTCACAACTTTTAGACATCGGAGAGAATTAAGTCTGCAACTTTTGCTATTGAAGTGAGTTTCAGGCTGTTTTAATTGTTTGGTTCTTTTACACATAATACTTTTAAAAATTCAAGATGCCTTCAGAACAACTACTTATAATATCTCAGAGGAATTAATGTAAATGATATGTATTAGCAGCAAAGACAAAATCCAGTATCTATTTTATGCATCTGCGCTTTTATAGAATACAGCACAGTGATTAAACAATATTACATGATCTGGTAATTTTTGTCCATATTTATAAGAAAGCTTATGGCTGTGTAAATTAGCCATGACTCTATTTTAGATATATGAGAATAAAGCATCATCTCACTAGTCCTTCATAGATATTGTATAATATAGCTATATATCTGTTGAATCACTCTGTGAATGCAGAATAATAGTCTTTGATGTTTAATACTTTTGGTTAAAATCCCATTTTTATAGTTCAAGAAATGTGTTTTGACCCATGCACTCTATGTACTGATTTATCTACTTCGCATCTAGTGAACCTAAAATAGTTTTAAAGGAGTTCTGTAGATGCCAGTGAACATCTGAAAGTATTTTATGACACCTATATTAAAAAAAGAATTCCCATTACAGGGGAGTTTAAATTGCCCAAACCATAAAAGGATTATTTTTCTAACAAGTGAACTAGTGTTCTGTTCCTTGTGTCCTTCCTGTATTCTAGGCTCTTTGGAGTAATACAGGATCAATTCTTCCAGTGCCCAGGCAATTAGCTCTTTGGCTGCAGTTCACCTGCTAGCTTGATATCCCGTCCTCTTATTAGATACTGGCACTTGAATTTCATCCAGCCTTGATAGGTCTTTGAGCTCAGTGTGGTATTTTTATATGAACTAGATTTTATCTCATTTAAAATTGCTCACTGACACACACAAATGGAGAAAGGCAAGAGGTCTTCAGCAGGAAGTCCAGTGTTCACTGTAGAGGTAAATGATCACTTTTTGAAGCCGCTCTTTGTTTTCCACAAAAATAATTTATATTACTTAAAGAGATTTTTCCTAAAAAATATGCTGTACTTTTAAAATATTGCTATAGACTGAATGCTTGTGTTCCCTCAAAATTACTATGTCAATGATAACTCCCAGTTTAATGGTATTGGAACTTTGGGAGGTGATTAGTTCATGAGGATGGAGCCTTCAGAAATGAGATTAGTGCCCTTATGAAAGAGATTTCAGAGAGCTCCCTTGCCTTTTGTGCTATGTGAAGACACAGAGAGAAGACAGCTGCCTATGAACCAGAAGTGGGCTCTCACCAGATACTGAATCTGCTGGTGCCTCGATCTTGGAATTATCAGCCTCCAGAACTGTGAGAAATTAACTTATGTTACTTATAAAGCCACTCAGACTGTGGCATTTCTGTTATAGCAGCCCAAATAGACTAAGACAAACATATTATTAGCAGGCTTAAAAATTTAAAGACTAGTTTTCTTCAAGAATATTGAGGAAATAATTTTAAAGCCTTTTCACAATATTCTGAGATCCCTCTTTTTCTAATATGAGGCAAACAGATATGGAGAGGGTAAGAACAGTATTTATTATCTATTTCATCAAACATAGAACACACTTGGTAAACAACAAATAAAAACTTAGCCTGACCATCCCCCCAAAATCATTCTGTTGTTATTTTACTCAGAGATGACAAGTCTCCTCAGACAGAGAAAATTTAACTTCTGGTAAGAACAATTGGGGTTCCAGCTGTAAATTCTGAGGTACATACATTATTGCTGTCTGTCCTAGAAGGCAGACACTAGGAGAAGAATATACTATAAATAGTATATGGAATATGTAATAGTTACTTGTATCCCCTTTTAATTTAGGATATTACTAAGTGGTTATTGAAAGCAATGTATGTTCGTGTTTGAAGAATAAAGGGAAACTAGATGTTAAATATACAAAATGTAGGTTCTTAAAAAACAAAACCTTGATTTTTAAAATTCATATTGAAAATTCAGTCTTTGTGAAGGATAGTCAAAACAGGTTTTTCAGTGTTTTTAGTACGTATAAGTTCTCTATGTACTACCCTTGATAAGAGGAATCAGTATTGGAAGTACCTCTAGATTATCTATTAAAAATGAATTCCATTAAAGCAAGTTAAAACAATTCATTTTTAATTCTGATATATATACCCAACATTTATTTCTTTTAAAGATTTTGTTTATTCATGAGAGACATGGAGAGAGAGAGGCAGAGACACAGGCAGAGGTAGAAGCAGGCTCCCCGTGGGGAGCCCAATTCAGGACTTGATCCCAGGACCCTGGGATCACACCCTGAACCAAAGGCAGATGCTCAACCACTGAGTTACCCAGGTCTCCCTATATACCCAACATTTAGATACACATACTGCTCTCATGCAGTTTAATCAGATTCATGTATTTGTATTTTTGTCAAGATTTTAACTTTAGCAATGTCAACAGTATCATGTAATATATGCTAAGCATGCAAATACATAGGTCATAATATTACCACAAACCTGTAATATATGACCTCAACGTGCATGTATTTGAATTAAAATGTTATGAATTGATTCACATTCATTAATATATGTTACCTTATATATATGTTGCTCACAAAGCAAATGTCTTGCGAATATTCAGTCACATTCTAATTTTGGATTCCTTAATTTTAGAAGTAAAGGAATTTCATCTCAGCAAATCAAATACTATGATTTATCTACATTTTTTGAATGATATACTAGTCGAGGAGGAATTACCATCTGTCATTTTATTTTAAACCCACTGTTCTCTCTCATGTACCAGTAGGTCAGTTCTATTTCTGGCAAGTGATAGGGATATTAAATAAATGGTGAAATATTCCAAAAATAATAGATTTGATGTCTTTATTTTATGATTATTTTTTACTCTTTTAGCAACATGATGTTTCAATTTAACAATTTCTCAATTGCTTTCTCTGTACAAAGCATGTGTTCAGTGCTGGGCCAAGCAAAGATAATTGAGTTAGGTTCTTCCCATAAGGAAACTTCTACCTTACAGGGGAGTTACACATGCTTCTGAATAGCTGTAATTACAGGCCTACCAAAGACACTGCCAAAATGGAAGCGGGAATCCATTGTGAAGGATGCCAGAGAAAAATAATTAATGATAACTCAGAATGTGAGTTGAAACTTTAATATTTTGTTACGTTTCAACCAGTGCCTATTTTTGTCAGTAAAATTTAAGCATATGTTACCCAGTTCAGAAATCTGTAATCTGTGAAATAAAATACAAGAAACACCCCAGAAAAATTTAGAATGATCAGTTTTCTGAACTCCACTTGGACATGTATCCTTCTCAAGTTTTATTAGCTAATTCTTCTATATGATTACGAGTCTTAATAGTTATCATTAAGCTTACAATTTATTTTCAGACACTGTTTATTTTTTATTTTTTATTTTTTTTAATTTTTATTTATTTATGATAGTCACAGAGAGAGAGAGAGAGAGGCAGAGACACAGGCAGAGGGAGAAGCAGGCTCCATGCACTGGGAGCCTGATGTGGGATTCGATCCTGGGTCTCCAGGATCGCGCCCTGGGCCAAAGGCAGGCGCCAAACCGCTGCGCCACCCAGGGATCCCATTTTCAGACACTGTTTAAACCCACATTATGTTAGTTTTTATTCCTTGGCTCATTACTTTTATTTGTCCTTATTTTATCAGTCAGCTTATCCTTATTTTATTTAATTTATTCTTTTAAAGATTTATTTCTTTATTTGAGAGAGAGAGAAAGTGCATGCATGTGAGAAGGAGGAGAGCCAGTGGGAGAGAGGGAGAGAATCTCTAGCAGACTTTTGGATGAACTGGGAGCTGGATGCAGAGCTTAATCTCATAACCCTGAGATCATGACCTGAGATGAAATCAAGAGTTAGATGTTCAACCTAGTGAGTCACCCAGGCACCCAATCCCTAGTTACTTTAAATAAAATAACATTACAATTGTCAGTTACAATCTTGTATCTTATTTTACACACTTTAAGATGATTATCTCAAGATATTTTTCAAATATTCATTTTATTTTAAGTATGATTTTAAACTTGCCAAATATACCCTGAAATTGGATCTCAAATTCTAATTAAAGTGAGATAAACTTATGTGACCTTAAAAAAACGTAGCGTAGGATGAAGTTGTTTCTTTCTTCTTATTTTAATTGAGAAGCAATATTCCACATGCCTGAATCTATATTTGTTTAATAGATTTTTATTACTGTTTAAAAGTATAATATCATTTACACAAAGTATATTCTACAGGTATTTCTATATACTATTCAACTAGGAAAATGCAATTATTTTATTAATTTGATATAATTCTTAATATGCTAGCAGTGTATAGTATATCTTGTTAAATCAGCAGATACAGCTATGGATAATATAATTACAGTGTAGCTATAAATATAAATGTTTAATTAGATGCATTTGCATTTAGGGAGATAGAGGATGTATAGTCATGGTAGTCATGGTGAGGTTTAGAATGCATTTTATCATTTTGTTACTAAACAACTTTATAAGGCTCTCCTAAAATGAAAGCTGGGTATTTATCTTTTTTGACAAAAAAGATGTTTTTATTCCTGAAGCTATCTTTATGGATAATTGAAATATTAAGTTTCAAAGACTTGTATTCAGTATGTTTATCAGTCATGGTCTCAGCTGGACAGCAAGTTAAAATTAGGATAATTGAAGGAGGGTTTAATAAAGGGACTTAATATAAAGTAGGCAAGTTATAAGAAAACTACATAAGAAAGCCAGAGCTCTCAGGCTACTAAGAGTGGTTGTTTTCCGCCCTGGCTCTTTCTGTTGAGCTTGGGAAGAGAGCATTTCTGGAACCTCAAAAGGAAGTAGAGAAGGCTAACTTGGAAACTAAAATTTCATTTGGTTGAGGGACAGAGCTAAACTGAAAGTAAAGGAGCAAGGGAATAAATTTCTACTATCTGTTCCCTTGGGTCTTCAGAAGGACTTCCCTATTGACTAAATGTAACCAGGAGCCAGAGTACCTCCTTTGATGTAGTTTATACAAGTTAATCGTCAGAGACCCAAGTGTAGGGTAAATCTGAGGGGCAAACAGAATATATCAGACTAAGTACATGCAGGAAACGAATTATTGGATTAAATAATTCACAGATAGTCTTTAGCCCATCAACATAATCAAAATAAAGTTTGTATCGCTAGGACAGAATTTATACCAGGCTAATTTACTCAGAGTAATGGACAAACAGAATCCAAAAGTAACGTTAATTTACTCTCCCCTAAAATCCATAATATTGTCTTAAAGTACAATGTACCATATTTGGTCTTAAGAACACATTTGAGCAAGTCATATGTGCTGACTGTCACCGTGCCTTCTGGCTGGAGCTGCCTTCTAATGCTAGAGTCTCCCGTGTTTTTTTCCTGCTCAGCTTTTCTTCTTAAAAATAAAATATTGTGCCAGCCAAATGGTGGAGTAGGCAGCTCTAAGCTCTCATCTCCCTCACAGAAACACTGAAAAGTAAGCAAAAATTATTCGGGGCACCTTTGCAGAACTCTGGAAAATGGCCAAAAGTGCAGAGCAACCAACTGAATAATGAATTAAGAGAAAAAGCAACTTCAGGGTCTCAGGTCGTGATCTCGGAGTCCTGGGATCGAGTCCCGCATTGGGCTCCCTGCAGAGAGTCTGCTTCTTCCTCTGCCTATGTCTGCTTCTCTTTCTGTGTCTCTTGTGAATAAACAAATAAAATCTTATAAAGAAAAAAGAAAAAAAGCAACTTCAAAATAGCAGGAAAGCTTTGTGGTGTTTTTACTTGGCTTTGCCATGCTCCCTCCAGTCTTGAAGAAAGAAGCCTGCTTTCCCAGTGCAGAACCCTCTTCCCTGGTTCCAGAAGAAGCAGAGCACACTCTTTCCACAAATTATTGCATGTATCTCTTCTAACCTATATAGAAAACTAACACAAGGCATTTGTCTCTGTTTCATCCAACTCAGACGTTGGGCCAGAAAAATGGTGAGAATCACTTGGAAACATTGCAAATGGAATGACAACTCACAGATGCCTGGGACAAAAGGTTGTAGTATGCTTTGATTGCCTAAGGCCCAGAAGCAAAAGCTGGGAAGTATTTCTTTGAGGAATTAGAACATTCGAAGCACTGTTTTACATGGTAGAGTTTGGAAGTTCATGCGCTTGTTCATAGCAAGAGACATTCTCAAAAAGTACCTGAGAACACTAATATTTCACCTTTATCTGATTTCTAAGCTCAGTGTAAGCCTGGCTAAATGTTGAAGGAGTGTCTGGGCACTCAGCCAGTCTGCAAAAGCTGGATGAGGTGTTATTTGTTTGTTTGTTTTGTTATCTTTAGTTCCTGATGCTCAAGGAAATCTCTGGCAAAATGCTAGCTGCACAAAAGCTAAGAAACAGAGATTTCATTGTCCATACATGGTAAGGAATACAGTCTTTACAAAAAATAATATTGAAAGTCCTGAAATAAATGGACTACTATTGCCTTCAATCATGAAAGCAAGAGAGAATTGACTCATCATATATAAGGGGAACCTCAGAAAGATTAACAGCTGATTTCTCATCAGAGTATGGAAGCCAGAAGATAGTGCATGACATATTGAAAGTGCTAAAATAAGACAACGAAAAATCTGCTATCCCAGAATTCTCTAACTTATAAAACTGTCCTTCAAATTTGAGGGAGAGATTAAGATATTTTGAGATAAATAAAAGCTGAAGGAGTTAATTATCACTAGATCTGCCTTAAATAAAATGCTAAATAGAGTCCTTTTGGTTGAAATGATAGGACTCTAGACACTAGTTAGTAATTCAAGGATCTCTGATAAAGGTAAGTAATGGAAAAACATAAATACCAATATTGTATTTTTGGTTTATAACTCTACTTTTAATTTATTATAAGATTTAAAAGACAAAGGAATGAAAATAATTACTAATATGTACTATTGTCCACAAAATGTTATTCAGATAAGTTTATACAACAAAGGTATGAAGCGAGTTATGGTGGAGCTATATGGAAGTAGCATTTTTGTATGCTATTGAAGTTAAATTGGTATCAAACTGAACTAGATTGTAATGAATTTAGAATGTTAAGTACAATAAAACCACAAAATAATAGATCTTTATTTATATAGTGAGAAGTGAATTAAATTCACTACAAAAAAGGCACAAATGGCTTGAAAATGAAAGAATAGAAAAAGATATTTCATGCAAATAGTAACAAAATGAGATTTGGGATGACTGTACTGTTACAAAGACAAAAAAATAATGTTACATATAGATAAAAGGATCACTTTATCAAATAGTATACTAATTACAATATGCACAAATAACAGAATTTCAAAATACATGAAGTAAACATTTGACAGAATTAAAGGGAGAAGTAGTTCCACAATAAGTGGAACAATAAGCCACTTTCAGTAATGAAAGAATGCATAGACAGAGGATCAGTAAAAATAGAGGACTTGAACAGCACCATAAAGCAGCTATACCTAACAGGCATATATAGAACTCTCCACCTAAGCAGCTGAGTATACATTGTTCTCACTTGCACACAAGACATTCTCCAGAATGGATCATATATGACACAGCACAAGTCTCAATAGATTTAAAAAGGTAAACATCATTCAAAATATCTTCTCTTACCACAACAGGATAATAGAAATGAAAACGAAAGGATTACTGGAAAATTCTCAAATATGTAGAAAATAAACAGTATATTCTTACCTACCCAGTGGTGGGTCAATGAAGAAATCACAAGTAAAAATGGAAAATGAAATGAAAATGAAAGCAAATGAACACATAGCATACCAACACTTGTAGCATGGAGTACAGGTGTGTGTGTGTTCAGAGAAATTTTTCTTTTTTTCTTTTTTTTTTCTTTTTTAATTTATTATTTATGATAGTCAGAGAGAGAGAGAGAGAGAGAGGCAGAGACACAGGCAGAGGGAGAAGCAGGCTCCATGCACCGGGAGCCCGACGTAGGATTCGATCCTGGGTCGCCAGGATTGCGCCCTGGGCCAAAGGCAGGCGCCAAACCGCTGTGCCACCCAGGGATCCCTGTTCAGAGAAATTTATAACCATAAATGCCTATATTAAAAAAAAAAGATCTCAAATCAGTAATCTGACTACCCCTCAAGAAACTAGAAAAAGAAAAGCAAACTAAACCCAAAGCTAGCAGAAGAAAATAAATATGAAGATAGGCAAGAATAGAACACACAAAATAAGGTAGAGAATAGAACAGGTATAAAGATAACCAGTGAAACCAAGGGTTAGTCTTATAAAGCTCATAATTTATTGCATATTTTATAATTCACTATCTTTTTAAAGATTTTATTGAATAAATAAATAAAACCTTTAAAAAAATAAAGGCAGAGACATAGGCAGAGGGAAAAGTAGGTTCCCTGCAGGGAGCCTGATGTGGGATTCGATACCAGGACCCTGGGATCACATCCCGGCTCAACCGCTGAGCCACCCAGGTGTCCCTCTAACTCACCATTTTTAATTAAATTTTGCCTGTTAGTATAGTATATGGCTTTCTTTTTCAAAGGGAAAGTAACGATGGATGCGCTGAAGCACGCATCATAATAAAATTATCCTGATAAGTTGGCACCATTTTAATCTTTTAAATAATCACAATTAAATATATATTGATAAATATATCAGTTTATCTGAAAGAGGATATTTCACCTACTCAGTGTTGAATTCCAAATTGCAGACAAGACTGCTGCTCAAATATTCTATACCATCGTGAGAAGAAACACATTCTTGTTAAATTTGGTGTCTGATATAAAATACCATCTATTGACAAAATAAAGAGTGAGTCTTTAATGGTGTAGCATAAATCAGACTTTGGAATTCATCCCTTTTTGTTTTAGACTCTATCAAAAATTACACAGAGAGTATACTGGTTTGATAGGTGAATATATATCATTCTTGCATGTGTTCTTGTTTGGACAGAATCCGATTTTCAGTCTTAGAATTGAATACCTTCTCTGCATCATTCATTACTTTATTTATTCAAGTGCTGACTAAAAACGTGAGCTAGAAGACAGTTCCTTGGCTCGAGTACATAAAGAACTAAATCCAATCACAAATGTAAAAGTTTGGATGAAGAAAACTATCAGAAAACCAAGAAAGAAAAGTATTGGGGTTGGGGGCAGAGATAGATTATTCTCCATACTTATACCTTATCTGCTCTGTATTAAGTTAATATCAATTTGATATTATTATTATCCCCAATAGAATGAAAGCATCAGGTATCTTTTTTTCTGTCAAGTATCCCAGAATTCTAGAAGTGCATGGTACCTTATAACTACTCAGATATTTATAAATGAGGGAAGAAATTAATTAAAAAATGAAGAAAGACAAATGGTTGATTAAATAAATTTTTATTTAAGCTGAGGTAACTGCAGCTCAGGGAGGTGAATTGATTTGTCTGAGGTTATCATCTGAGTTTGTTCTAGATTTATGTCCTATATTAAGAAAATGTTTTTTGAACATTTTTTTGAAATTAGATATGAAAACAAGGTCAAGGTTTCTTTGAGAAGGATTAAAATAAATTAACCTAAATATTGTGTTATGATCCAACATTTTTTCCCTTTGCCATGGACAATAATCTTAAATTTAATGAAAAGGATACTGAAATACAGTCATTTCAAGGGCAGAGCCCCTTTTAAAACTACCTTTTAAATCTAGTAGCATTTAGTAACATCACTTATTCCCAGTGATCCTTCAACATAATGATGTTGATGATGAATAGCATCATTTTCTGAACAAGGCAAATTTCAAAGAACTTACAGGTCTTTGCTAAATAGCAGAATACTGAACTTCATCTAAATATAAGTATGCATCAAAGTTTGTGTGAATCATACCACTATGGACAGAATGTTCAAAGACATAAGAAACTTTTGATAAGCTGATTTCAAACCATAGCCAAACACTGTATGATGTTCAGTTAAATGTCCATGTTGCTTCTACTTTACTCCATTTAACTGAAGATATTTGGACCTAGTATTCCATATGATTCGAAATAATTGCAAGAATAAACAAATGCTTTTTTCATCAGGACATGAATATAAAGGTTACTAAATCAGATGTATAGGTTTTTTTTCATTTATGAAATCAAGTGAATTTTTTTTATATCTGGATATGTTTTTTCCTTGTGTATACATATTAGTCCTTGGTTAATGGTCATTTAAAATGTGATAAGGATGTTTTATTAATGAAAATATTCAATACACAATAATTATGGCAAATAATTGCCATAAATAAATCTCTATGATCTTACTAGTTTTGCATTTACATTAGAAGGATTCAGATTAAGTAAATGGTATTGCTTTAATAGATATTCATGGATACTGCACTTATTTTAAATGACTACCCAAATTCACCAAAGCTAACAATGTGGCTAATACTTCTAGGTGTTAATCATGGTTTTAAGCATTTTCCTTGTTTCATTTAATCCTAAGAACAAGCCTGTGTCATAGAGACAGTTACTACCCCCAGTGTACAGGTAAGGGAACAAAACATTAATTTCACCAATTTGCAGTGGTGGTGAATAGCAAATGCAGAGCTGAAATCCATGTAATCTGACTGACTCTAGAGCCCATCATCTATAGCATTACCTATGGATCATTTCTGTTTATACTCTTGTGTCTTAAATTAGATATCTTGTCACTGAGCTCTGAGTCTACTATGGGATGTGATAATAGGTGCATTACGGCATATTTTCTGGCTAAAATATTTTCTTTATGGAACTATTTGATAGAAGTGAATGTTGCCATTTGTTGTTAACAGATTTTGGAACTAGACTCACTTGTATTTTCTAATATTTAAGTAGTATTTTTATCATTTTCTAATATTGGAAAAAAATTGTATTTTTAGGTGAGATAGCTCTTGAAGTTACAATATTCTCTGTTCCAACTGAAGTTGGAACCTTCAGAAAATCAGTTAGCTAGTCTTTCTGACTTTTAATTTCCTTATCTGTAAACATGGAGATAATACCTATTATATTTTTTGGCTGAAAACAATAAAGAAATATAGAATTCAGTGCATCTGTCAAAAAGTTGGGACAGAGAAGATATTTGTAAAGGAAAGATAACCTTATCAATAGAATATCTATTATTTATGTTAGATTAATAATGACTCTCAAAAGCCTATATACCAGGTTAGAAAATCAGATTACTGTATTAAATAGCTTCTGAAGGTAAGTGGTGAAACCTAGCTGTTACTGATTCATATTCCACATTTTCCCTTAGAAATACTCCTGAAAATATTTCAAGTAAAGTAAATGTAGTATAATACAAGAAAATGGTGTTATTGATGAACAGCCTATCAGAACTCACAAAGAATAAAAACAAAAGGATCTCCATCAAAGTATAGAGGCAGAATGTTAGGCCACCTAGTGTGAAAAGGTTAATTCTACCCACCTCCCTGATTGAGGAGTTGCGGTTGAAGGAACCCAGTCCTGTTTCAACCCTGCCCACCTGTCTTCCATCCCCACACATTATCCTTCAGTTTTTTAAGTTCTTTAAAATTTATTACCTGGAGCACTTCTTGGAAATATTAAGATGAATGGTTGGGGAAAAAAATGACAGTGTAAACAAGGTTACACAATTCTATGTACAGGCTCAAAACACCATAACTAAAACTCTCGGGCATTGAGGTGAGTTAGTTAAAATTAAGATATTTTTCTTTGATTTTTGAAAGGGAATGCAGTTCATATACTATATATGAGACAGTTTTGTTCCTCTGTGTGTGGATATTCACACTTTATGTGAGACAAATAAAGCCTATAGATTGATTCACCTCAGTTAAGGCCAGATCTTACTATCAAGTCAGTTATGGCAAAGCAGTTTTTATTTCATTTTTGGCTTTCGGACTTGCAGTCAAAGAAATGTAGGCTTACACTATAGCCCTTTCCTTTTTTTTTTTTTTTTTTTGTAAGATTTTACTTATTTAATCATGACAGAGAGAGAGAGAGAGAAAGGCAGAGACACAGGCAGAGGGAGAAGCAGGCTCCACGCAGGGAGCCCGATATGGGACTCGATTCCGATTCTCCAGGGTCACACCCCAGGCTGAAGGCTGTGCCAAACCGCTGGGCCATCGGGGCTGCCCAAGCCCTTTCCTTTGAAAGCCAAAATGCAAGTTTGAATATTAAGTCTCTTCAACATTCCTGCAGTACACTCCTTAATCTGATTGGTCTTCCTGTTGCATAACATTGAATATCCCTTTATTTATTCCATTGAATAGTGACCATGTGCTAAATTTCATGCTAGCAGAAGAGATTCAGGAATGCACAATACAGATGATGTTCCTGCCCTTCCTTATACATATAGTATAAAAGAAACAAAATCACTAAAAGATATTGCATGAATAATTAGACAATTCCATTTGGGATGAGAGATAAAGTCTTAAGGGGGAGAGTGTTCTGAGAGAGTTGAGTGAAGTACTTGTCCAAGTTTGAGAGGGACTATAAGTTTTCTTTGAGAAAGTGGTATTTAAGTTGGAAGCCTAAGTAAGGGAGTTGGGAGAAAAGGCTCTGAGGGGAGGAGAGCAGGTGATAGACCAGAGAGTAAAGAAAAGAGTTCTGTGAGAAGCTGGAGCATTATCTGGGGAGCAGATCGAGTCAGAATTCGTGAACAGTTATGAATTTGAGCCTTCATAATAACAATGAAAAGCCATTGAAGGATTTTAAAATAGATCATCATGCTCAAACTTGCATTAAAAATATTATTATGTTTTTAGCAAAGGAAATGAGTTAATGGACTATTTTGAGAAATACTGCTTTACCAACAACTCTTTTGGGAAGCTGTTTTGGGAACTGTAATTCACAGCAAGGCAGCACAATTAGTGGTCTCTAACACTGGGCATTAACATTGGAAATGTATGAATTTTGTCTGGCAAAAGATATAAACATAGGGCACGTTAGAGATGACATTGGAAGTAATCATAAGGCAAGAGGCAAAGATAATTGTAATATATGAAGAACGTTACATGTTCATGAGAAAAAGACCATAACCCATTAAATAAATGGGCAGTATAGATGGTGCTCAAATTCAGTATCAGTCAAGAAAATGCAAATTCTTGAAACTTAACTAGGTTGCTAGAGTGTTATGTTTTTATATCCATATTTATATATATATGCATATATATGTATCTATATATTATATATATTTTTAAAAAGATCATACTTATCAACTTTTACTTTCTAATGGAAATTAAATTGGTGAGAATATATATATACAATCTCGATTGCTGATACCTTATATTTGCTTTACTAAAATACTGCAGACCTGAAGTGTAAGAGAAAAGATTTTGAATTCTTTGACCCTATTCTCTGGGACAAATCTGAGAGAGACAAATAGTAATGGTGAATTTGAGAAAAAGGAAAAATACTTTCTAAAATAAGCATTCTAGAAAAGTTCTGAATGGGGGCAGTTGGGTGGCTCAGTGGTTGCGCATCTGCCTTCGGATCGGTATGCTCCCGAGGGTTCTGGGGTGGAGTCCTGCATCAGGCTCCTTGCATGGAGCCTGCTTCTCCCTCTGCCTGTGTCTCTGCCTCTCTCTCTGTGTCTCTCATGAATAAATAAAATGTTTTTTTAAAAAGTTCTGAATGTTTATTATTAGAACTTTACTAGCAAACGTATACTCTTGCTAGCAACTAGGATGTTAAACTATTAGGTGTAATTTTGATTATCAAACCAATCGGGATCCCTGGGTGGCTCAGGGGTTTAGCGCCTGCCTTCCACCCAAGGCATAGATCCTGGAGTCCTGGGATCCAGTCTCGCATCAGGTTCCCTTCATGGAGCCTACTTCTTCCTCTGCCTGTGTCTCTGCCTTTCCCTCTATTTCTGTGTCTCTCATGAATAACTAAATAAAATTGTTAAAAATCATCCAGGGACTTGCTAATGGCATTTGATAAAATAACATTAAAATCTATGTCACTGAGTACTTTGGTGGTCTCCCATTTTACTGAAATCACAGTGCAGAGAGGCAGGACCACATTAATAAACCCAATATAATAGAATTTAAGTGTTCTGAGATCACATGAAAAGCTCAGTATTAACATCAACATTTTTGATAAATTATTTAGAAAGTAAAGGTTAAAGGGTTTTTGTGTGTGTGTTTTTTTTTTAGTTTTATATTCTAAGAGCAGCAAAGTTTGTTTTTATTCCTTAGTTCAGAAACATCAATATAAACAGCACATTAATCTGAACCTTCAGAAGCCAGATCAAGAAATATATATAAAACCTGATGAATTTTGTTTACCTGTCATATAGGTATATCTGTACAAGTTCCTTGATAGTATTTCATGTCAAGGACTTTATAGTATTGTGCAGCCTTGGACTGATAAATGACTCAAAAAGTGTACTTACACTATACTTGCCATTATTTCAATCTAAAAAATTGTGGGACTGAATGCTCTGTAAGTACCCACTACTCTTAGAAAATAGTAGTATTATTTGTACCTTTGTTTAAGCCCTTTAAAGTATGAAATATCATATAAATGTGTCCCAAGAAAGCCTGAAACCAAAGCCATTATTAACTGATTCCTTCTTTGTTTCATGTAATGTTCAAATTAAAAATCCTCCTCCCTATTCATAGCTGCTGAGTAAACTAAACAATAGTTCTCATGACCAATGCTGTAGATTACAATTACTACTTCATTGTGATGTTAGCATGGTAACTTGGAACATATTTTCTTGAAAAAAAATTAAACTACAATAAAAGTTTTGTTACGTATATAACCCATCATTTAAATCTGTATTCACAAACAGTATGAAGTTCATCCATAGTACATCAAAATAAAGGGTTTATTTTTATTTAGCTTTATTTTATTTTTTCATGATCATTTGGGGGGATAAAAATTACTAAAAACAATTATACCAGAAAATTATGGGTCAATAACCAAATTACAAGGTGTCAAGAGTTAAATGGACTGAAACAAAACAAAACAAACTGGAAGTAAATGAAGTTTATCTTAATTCTAACCCTGACCTGTAGTCTGAGAAGAATGCATCATTTAGAATCCCTTTGACTGGATTTTATTTTTTATCTTAAAAGAAATGTCATCATAATACCCATCATCTTCCACACAAGGGTAATATAATATTTAATGAGAGTACTTGTAAAGCATCTTTGGTGCTTAAAGGGAAGATATTTTATTAACTGAGAACTTTTCCTTAAGGCTTGAACATGCAAGTCATAATGTGAAAAGAATCAGTTTTGTTTTCAGATTTATTACATCTGTTTTAAAGTGCTATATTCTTAAAACACAAGAATGGAAAAAATGGTTTCTTATGAGAAATATAACAATCAACACTTCTTATAAAATCAGTTTAGAAATTCTTTTAGATAGTAATTTATGATCAGTAATAACACTTAGCATTTCCAGAGTAAACCAAAGATACAAGATTATAATAAATGTTGGTATTAAATTAACTAAATTATTTGTTAGCAGCATAATTAATGCTATACATCAATGACTTTAATTTCAGATAGTTCACTGAATATGACATTTCTTTTAGATTTGAAGACCCATAGTAAGGCGCTGATTGGTCAGTGATTACATATAACAGCTGTCTCAGAATCAAGATAAAAGAATAGCAACATGTACAGAATTATTATCTTTCTTTTATTTTTCACTTTTCCGGCTAATTCAGATAAAACTGCAAGAAAATTTAGACCTATGAAGTTTCTATAGGTGATAGAATCACCTTCTATAGGTGATATTGTTGCTGATAACAACCTATATCTTTTCTATTACTTACGAAAGGAGAATTAATATAGCACCTATACTTAAAGGTGATTGGACTCTTCTGAAGATCAATAAGGAAATTGACTTAAAAAAATGAGTAATTTCAGGGGCACTTGAATGGCTCAGTCAGTTAAGAGTCCAACTCTTGATTTTAGCTCAAGTGATGATCTCAGGGTCATCAGATCAAACTCCACATCAGGCTCCAGGCTGGGAATGGAGTCTGTTTAAGATTCTCTCTCTCCTTCTGTGCCACGTTCTCTTAAAAAAATAATAATAATAAAGGAAAAATAAGAAATCAACTATTAACTATAAAGCTATAGAGAAGAAGCTAATGGTTACCAGAAAGAAGGTGGGCAGGGGAGATGGATAAAAGAGGGATTAAGGAGTGCAACTGTGATGGGTACAGAGTGTTGTATGAAAATATTGAATCACTATATTGTACCCCTGAAAGTAATATTGCACGATATGGTAACTAACTGGAATTTAAATTAAAACTTAAATAAAATAACTAAAAGAGTTCTGTTTTTTAAACATTTCTGTGTGTCAGATGAATTAATGGATTATCTTTATATTCTTGCAAAAATTCGTCCAGTATAGTGTTTAGATCTAGTTTGTAACAACTTCCCAAGCTTCCACATTCAGAGATGGAGATGCAGATTTTAAGCCCATGTCTTCCTAGGAACAATGCAAAAACTAAGCAATATTAAACACTTCCCTTTTATTGCTCCCCAGTAGCAACATTTAGGAACCTACAGAAAATGAATGCAAATAACAGCTGTGATAATATTCAGAACTCATCTTTCGCTAGCAAAATCTGCCTTTAGGCTTCAAGCCTCCAAATAATGCATCTCCCTGTATTTAGGACAAAGCAGTGTAATGAAATTGATGGTAATCATAATGACACTAATAATCACTGATGTTCAGCTGACATATTCTATAACATTACACACATATGTATACACAAACACTTTAAGACTTATATAGGGGCATCTACCTGGCTAAGTTGGTAGAGCATGGGACTCTTGATCTTGGAGTTGAGTTTAAGCCCCATGTTGGGCATAGAGATTACTTTAAAAAAATAAAAAATAAGTGGAAAGTAAGACTTATAGAAATAAATAATATTTTTAAATATTTTAAATAAATATTCTATTTTAAATATTGTAATTAAAATCATAGAAATCAGGAGTAAATTACAGAATGTTGTTTCTGTGCAAAAAATAAGTCAAAATGATGCCTGTATATATTAATAAATAAAATAATATAAAAATTGGAAGGCGGGGCAGCCCTAGTGGCACAGCAGTTTAGCGCCACCTGCAGCCCGGGGTGTGATCCTGGAGACTCTGGATCAAGTCCCATGTCAGGCTCCCTGCATGGAGCCTGCTTCTCCGTCTGCCTCTCTCTCTCTCTGCCTCTCTCTCTCTCTCTCTCTGTCGCTCATGAATAAATAAATAAAATCTTTTTCAAAAATTGGAAGGCATGTAAAATCTATTAAAATAGTTTTACATACGATATTTTAAATTTCATATGTAACATTTATGAAAACAATATCCATTGTATTATAATCACATCTCTGGAAAAAGTTAACTATATAGAGCTTTATTTTGATATTTTTTTGTTAGATTTTGGTTTTTAAAGCTTGATCCAAATTGCTTTGTTAGTTGCTCTTGTTTTTATTGCTTTATTTCTTGTTAAAGTGACAATTTATTCTAAATCTCCTGAGAATCTTCCAAAGAGAAGATTTTGTTTCCAGAAATATAGTTTGCCCTTTAATTCTTTGCAGTAGTTTACATATTTTTCTGATCATCATATAAAGATGATATTATGTAATTCTTTTTATTTTAAACAGGTAAACTGAGGTAGAGTGAAAAATGAATAATTAAAACTATAATTTGATCACAGAGTTACATAATTTAATTGCTAAAAGGTAACACATATAGTCTGGAAAGATAAGAGACTCATCTGCTCATGATTCTCAAAGTACATAAGTAATCACAAAATAATATCAATAGTTGAAAATTAAGTTATTCAGAAAATAGTCAATTTGGAGGAAGAAGAAAGGCTTCCATGATATGTTACACGAGAAATATACAGAATTATGTTAACAATCCTTTTTGTAAGTAGTCTAAATATAATAAATTTTACAAAATTAAAAAAAAACTATATTAAAATATTGACAGCCACTGCATTAGAAATATTGACTGCCATCCATTATTAATTGGTTATCCCACTATTAGGCTTAAATTCCTTTGATGATCAAAAAATAAAATTTATCCAGGTTAGTTAGCCAAAAGGTTTCAGCAAATGAATTGTTAAATTACTTGCACATCCTTTAAGATGCCAGTTTGTAATGCTGCTATTCAGAAACAGTCTCCTTTTAGTAAATCTATGTGCTTTCTTTTTATTTGATAAAATGACCACAAATCAATATTTGAAAGAGTATAATAAATTCAACCTCTAACAACTCCTCTCTTCTGAACTCAAAAAGAAGTTAATGGTGTTTAAAGTCATATGGTAGCTTGGATGTAAGATTTTAAGTCTTGTCACATATCATGTTCTACTTTATATTACAATTCCAGCAACTCATGGTTTTATTTTCTCTACCAAGTTTAAAGTCTCTGGGCCTAGGGTCATGCCTAACTCATTTTCATAGAACCTGCCCTGCCTCCTATGGAGTTTAGCACATTATAGACACTTAGAATGCACTAATTGATTTTTGTGTTTGTGCCCTACTGAGTTCAAAATGTTCAATAAACCTGTTACCAAATTTTATTTGGAATCTGCCTAGGAAGGGAGTGATTTTTAAATTATAGTTTTAGGTAAGTAATTTTGTAGTGATATCAGGGGAGTTAAAAAAATGCTTAAATGCTATTAAGAACAGTTCAACTCTGGTAATTCACATTCCAAATTTCCAAACGCATCCCAATTATTGGCACTAAGGCATTTAATTTCCAAGCTTGATTTCAAGGCTGAGCCATTGTTGCCTTGGCTGGTAATAAGTTAGGAGAAAAGAAAAGCCCTATTCCTTTTAGTCAGCAGGACTTTACCATGAATGGCTCACTGTGAAGTCTGCGTCCTTGTCCTTGTCCTTTATGGATGAGTTTGCAGTGACTTCCAGATATCAGGAAGTTATGAATATATATTAAAGCAATTTTCTCATAAGCGTTGTAAAAGTCAGATTTCAGCCATAGAGTTAACCTATCTTTCTCTAGTTTTAGCTGTTGCTATTTACACACACACACACACACACACACCCCAAGGTAAGGGGCTTGTGGATGAAAATACCATAAGTTGACACTAGAAAAAACAAGATATAAATAAATTCAATCTAAAAAAAAATCTGTCTCTAGAACTCAAAAAGAAACTGATGATCTTTAATGGCATATGACACTGATATAAGATTCTAATAGCATGTGGCATATCACAATCTATTTTATTATTGTTGAAACCCAATGCCTTATTTCCTCTATTAGGATAAATTTATGAAACCCAGTGCCACATTTTTTAAGAGTCCAAATCTTTTGTTTTGTGTATAGGTTCAACCTAGATAAGTTAAACTATCCTCCAAATCTTCCTGTATGATTCCAGGTTGGATAAAGAGTTGGAAGGCAGAGGCGAGACAGCACTACTCTGCTCTGAGGGCACCAGGGGCTACTGAAATTCATTCTTTTGACTTTGATCTGCTGTCTCACTTTGGGGCACTGGGAAACAGAATTCTTCCAGATTCCACTGAATTGCCTCCTTCAACAATGTCCTGGGGCAGGTTGGCATGTAGCACTGAAGCAAAGAGGGCCTGCTCCTGCAGGCACCCTCATCATTGAGGTTGCAGGCGACTAGTTGTGAAAACGTATTAAGGAAACGTAACTCAGAACTGGAGCCGGAAAGCCATGAGGGAAGGACTCTCACATATGTCGTACACCTGGAGGCTTGCACAGTCCAGCAGGATGAAGGAAGAGTTCCTCTCCCCTGGCAACAACAAATTGTCCTTGCCAGCAGCCAATGAGAAGCTGCTACCACTTCCAACTCTCATTTTCTTACAATGAAATTTTGTTCAAAAAATCCCTGCCAACTTCCTCTCTTCTTTTATAAAAAGATACTCTCCATCTCTGTTCTCTGGACTTGTCTATAGTTTGCTTGTCCCAAATTGCAGTTCCTTTGCTATTCCTGAATAAACTCGATTTTGCTGGCGAATTGCTTAAAAGGTTGGCAAAATAAAAGACAGAGCTTCTATTTTACTTTCATTGGTCCCCTTTTATCCTCACTTTCCTCTGCCTCATTGGGGCTGTTCTTCTTGACTACCAGCCTGCTGCTCGACAGCAACTTCAGGCCCACCATCACATACAAAAGCAAAAGTTTCCTGTAGTGTTTTTTAACCAATTTTAAAATTCTGCCTCTCTAATTAATTCCATGTTCCATATCATTTATAGTGCTACTTCTCTAATCAAACCCAGATGTTTCAAGCACAAATTCTAGTACCCGAATTAGTTTTTTTAATATTGAAATATGCTTGTCTTGTGCTGATACAATCATAGCCACTTAAAGGAAATCTATGAAAAAATACTTTTTCCTAAAAAAACCCACTAATAATTAACAGATAAGTCCATACAGTAAAGGGAATTTCAGATGACATGAAAGTTTTAATTAAGAAGTTACTTAATGTGTATGTTATTCTTTATTTTCAAGCTAATTTTGCTTAGGTACATTCTTAAGCTATGTTTTCATAAATATTCTAGGGAAGTAAAGTTTCTGATACTTGCCTTAAAATATCCTTGATTTCATAATACAATAATTTAGGTGTGAATCGAGGTCTCTGTTTAAAATAATTTTAACCTCAAAATGTTAAAGAGCTTATGCAATTACCTTTTACTAAACATTCTTAATGGTAAAAATAATAGTGTGAATCTTTTTGTCACTATGTTTTCCTTATATGTTGCCCTGAGGTCACTTAGAATTAATTATCTCTCCCTTCTTGGCATCCTAAATTCTTACTATGATTTGTCAGGTGTGAGTGTCTCTATTCACTCATTTTCCTTGCCATTTGTTGGGCTCCTGCAATTAAAAATCTCCTGTCTTTAGTATGTTATTTTCTTTTACTAATTTATTTAATAATTATTTCCCTTTTTTCCCCTCTATTTCTTCTTTTGAGAATTATTAGTATTTAGATGTTTGATGCCTCAATTTAACCTTTTAAATATTTTATCTTTCCTTCCATATTTTCCGTGACTGTTGGAGCTTACTCTGCAAGATTTCCTTAGTACTTCCTCTAACTCTGTTTAGCTTCTAAAAAACCTTTTAAAATTTTCTGCCTGTTCAACCTATTGAAAAGGAAATATAGCTGCAAACGATATATCTGATAAGAGGTTAGTATCCAAAATCTATAAAGAACTTATCAAACTCAACACCCAAAAAACAAATAATCCAGTTTAAAAAATGGCCATAGAAACTGAATAGACATTTTTCCAAAGAAGCCATACAGATGGCCATTAGATACATTAAAAAAATGTTCAACATCACTGATTATCTGAGAAATGCAAATCAAAACCACAAATTCATATATTGAATTTTTAACCCCTAAGATGAAGATATTAGAAAGTGGGGTCTTCCCAGAAGATACTTAAAAAAAGTGGGGTCTTTGGAAGATAGTTAGGCCATGGGGCCTTCATGAATGGGATTAGTGTATTTATGAGAAGAGGTAATAAGGCCTGATTTCCCTTGCTGCTCCCTGCCATGGAAGGATACAAGAAGGCAAAGATCTGCAAACCAAGAAGTGTGTTCTCATAGACACTGGGTCTACTAGCACTTTTATCTTAAGCTTCTCAACCTCCAGAACTGAGACATAAATATTTGTTGTTTCAGCCACCCAACCTATTATATTCTGTTATAGTAGCCCAAATTGACTAAGACACCACTTACATTTGAAAGTGAAAGAAAAGGAAATCTACCTAGATGCTATTTATATGTAAGTAAAGTTCAGTGACAGACACATTTTATTTATTTATTTATTTATTTATTTATTTATTCATTTATTTATTTTTTAAAGATTTTTTAAAAATTTATTTATTCATGAGAGACAGAGAGAGAGCGAGAGGCAGCGACACAGGCAGAGGGAGAAGCAGGCTCCATCTAGGGAGCCTGATGTGGGACTCAATCCCGGGTCTCCAGGATCAGGCCCTGGGCTGAAGGCGGCGCTAAACCGCTGAGGCACCCAGGCTGCCCCAGACACATTTTAACTTAGCATGACTGAGGGCATTCAGGCCACTATTAATACATGAAGTACCCAAAATACCATTAGAAGCAGAGAAAACTTTAACCTGATATTATACCAGTGGCCCTCGTTTCCCCAGATATATTTTTTAATACTTCTTTGCAGAAAAAGCTTGCTTTAATGCTTTGTCTTCATTAAAATGTAGTTTCAACACTATGTTCCAACTTGTCTATAGCCATTCCAGCCATTACATCTGCTTTCCAACCAGGCAGAAGAAGAGAGAAGAAAGACAACTCCTCCCACTAACATATACCCCAGAAATTGTACATATCACTTTTATTTATATCACATTGATCACATGTAGTCACATGGCCATAAAAGAAGGCTATCAATTTAGTATTTATTGTAGACATATTTTTTTGTCAGCTAGATTTCAGGGATGCCATTGCTGATGAAAAAGGGAAATGGCTATTAGAAGGTCATGTCTAATTGCTGTCACGTCAGAGAACTAATGATTATGAACATCAGGAAGTGCAGAAAAAAAAAGAAATGAACATTTAAAAAATATCCAGAATAAACTGAATGCATACCTGTGGCCAATATTATCCTAGAAAATGACATAAATGGTACCTCATTTGATCTTCACAGCAACTCTGAATCAAAGATATTACCATTCAATAAATCAATAAATTCTAACCTGGATTTGAGTGTTAGGCAGTCTTATTCTTCATCTTATGTTCATTGTTATCTGATGAATTCTGGACCAGCAGTTAGACATTTTAAATATTAGGGTGAAAAAAAGTTGAAAAATATATGTTAGCTATCTCAATTGTTAGTATATTGTAGTCAACCAAATATGTACTATGATATCATGACAATACCTTAAACCGTATTTCCATCACCTAACACTCTTTTTTTTTAAAGATCTTATTTATTTATTTGACACAGAAATGGAGAGAGAGAAAGAGAGAGAGAGCAAGCAGGGGGAGCAGCAGAGGGAGAGGGAGAAGCAGGCTCTCTGTTGAGGACCCCGGGATCATGACCTGAGCTGAAGGCAGATGCTTAACCAGCTGAATGAAACAGGCACCCCATATGTCACCCAATACTCCTATACACATATTTGCATAGTTTGATTCATTACATATAAGGATGCAAAATAATATTAACTATATGCAGATCGCATACATATTTTATTCCAATTCTATGTGCAAGCATCAATTTGCTTAATGATAGGTTAACATATCCCTGACAAAATTTGCCATGTTAAAATTTAAATATGACTTCTTGAAAAGATGTATAAATGCAAACTTTTGCTAACTATGAAAAATGATAATTATTTTGAAATGGATACATGTATTTCAGTATCTTCATTTAATTTCCAAAGGCTTTTTAATTTTTTTCCTTTTTTTCCAATTTTTTATTTAAATTACAATTAATTAACATACAGTGTAATATTAGTCTCAGGAGTAGAATTTAGTGATTCATCATTTACAGACAATACTGAATGCTTATCACAAATGCCCCCCCCTTAATCCCTATCACCCATTTAACCCATTCTCCCACCCACCTCCCACCAGCAACCTTCCATCTGTTTTCTATAGTTCAGTCTTTTCTGATTTGCCCCTTTTTTCTTCCCCATGTTCATGTTTTGTTTCTTAAATTTTGCATGAGTGAAATCATACTGTATTTGTCTTTCTATGGCCTATTTCGCTTAGCATGATAGTAAATCCATTTAGCAAGATTTTATTCTTTATTCTTTATTCTTTATTATTTTTGATGGCTCAGTAATATATGTGTGTATGTGTGTATATATATATACCACTTCTTTATCCATTCATCAGTCAGTGGACATTTGGGATCTTTCCATAATTTGGCTATTGTTGATAATGCTGCTATAAACATCGGGGTGCGTGCATCCATTTGAACCATATTTCTTAATCCTTTGGGTAGATACCTCGTAGTACAATCACTGCATCATAGGGTAGTTCTGTTTCTAACTTTGAGGCCTCCGTACTGTCTTACAGAGTGGCTGCACCAGTTTGCATACCCATCAGCTGTGTAAGAGGCTCTCCTTTTTCCCCATCCTCCTCATATCTGTGGTTTTCTGTGTTGTTAATTTTAGCCATTCAAGCAGCTGTGAGGTGGTATCTCATTATAGTTTTGATTTGCATTTCCCTGATGATAAGTGATATTGCCCATCTTTTCATGTGCCTATTAGCTATGTTATATATCTTCTTTGGAAAAAATGTTCATGTCTTATGCCCATTTTTTTAACTGGATTATTCATTTTTGGGTGTTGAGTTTGACAAATTCTTGATATATTTTGGATATTAACTGTATATCAGATGTGCCATTCACAAATATCTTATTCTCCTTGGAAGCCATCTGGCTCTGGACTTTGTTGGGATATTTTTTATTTCTGATTCAATGTCTTTGCTTGTTATCAGTCTGTTCAAGTTTTCTATTTCTTCCTTTTCAGTTTTGGTAGTTGTCTGTTTTTAGAAATTTATCCATTTCTTCCAGATTGTCAAATTTGTTGGTGTATAATTTTTCCGTAATAAATATTCTCTTATAATTGTTTTAACTTCTGTGGGGTTGGTTGTCATGTCTCCTATAAATATGATTTTATTTATTTGGTCCTTTATCTTTTCTTTTTGATAAGTTTGGCTAATGAATTATCAATTTTATTAATTCCTTCAAAGAACCAGCTACTCAGGCAGCCCAGGTGACTCAGAGGTTTAGCGCCACCTTCAGCCCGGGGCGTGATCCTAGAGACCCGGGATCGAGTCCCACATCAGGCTCCCTGCATGGAACCTGCCTCTCCCTCTGCCTGTGTCAGCCTCTCTCTCTCTGTGTGTCTCTCATGAATAAATAAATAAAATCTTAAAAAAAAAACCAGCTCCTCATTTCTTGATCTCTTCCATTGGTTGGGTTTTTGTTGTTGTTGGTTTCTATACCATTTATTTCTGCTCTAATCTTTATTATTTCCCTCCATCTGCTGGCTTTTGGCTTCATTTGTTGCTATTTTTCTAGCTTCTTTAGGTGTAATGCTGGGTTACTTATTTGAGATTTTTCTTATTTCTTGAGATATGCCTGTATAGCTACTTCACTCTTAGGAGGACCTCCTTTGCTGTATCCCATAGGTTTTAAACAATTGTGCTCTCATTTTCATTCATTTCTTTGCATTTTTTAACTTCTTCCTTGATTTCCTGTTTGACCTATTCATTGTTTAGTAGTATGTTGTTTAGCCTCCATGTATTTGTGGTCTTTCCAAATTTTTCCATGGCATTGACTTCTAGTTTCATAGCATTGTGGTTAATGATGGTACATAGTGTAATTTTAATCTCTTTGTATTTGTTGAGGCCTGATGATTTGTGACCCTAGTATGTGATCTATTCTGGAGACGTCCATGTGCATCTGAAAAGAAGGTGGATTCTGCTTCTTTAGGATGGAATGTTCTGAATATATCTATTAAGTCCATCTGGCCCAGTATGTCACTCAAAGCCATTGTTTCCTTGTTCATTTTCTATTTAGATTATCTGTCCATTGCTTTAAGTGGGGTATTAAAATCCCCTACTATTATTGTATTATTATGAATGAGTTCCTTTATGTTTGTTATTAACTGTTTTATGTATTTAGGTGCTCCTGCTTGGGTACATAAATATTTGCAATTGATAGATCTTCTTGCCAGATTGTCCCCTGAATGTATATAGTGTTCTTCTTTGTCTGTTTTTAGAGTGTTTTTCTAATTTGTCCCATATAAGTATTGCTACTGCAGCTTTCTTTTGACATTCATTTGTGTGATAAATGTTTCTGCACCTTGTCACTTTTTGGGGAATGGGTTAAATAAGCAAGGGAGATTGAGGAGGGTACTTGTGATGAGCATAGTTTTATGTAAGTGTTGAATTACTAAATTCTACACTTGAAACTAATATTACACTGTATGTTAACTAGGAATTTAAATTTTTAAAAAAAGTTTTTTCACCCCCTCACTTTCGGTCTATAGATGTCTTTAGGTCTAAAATGAGTCTCTTGTAGGCAGCATATTGATGAGTCTTGTTTTTTATCCATTTTGACATCCTAGGCCTTTTGATTGGAGCATTTAGTCCGTTTACATGCAGAGTAATTATTGATACCTATGTCTTTATTACCATTTAATTGTTTTGTCATTGTTTCTGTAGATTTTCTCTGTTCCTTTCTAGTCTTTGTTGCTTTGGTCTTTCTTTCTCACTCAGCGTTCCCTTTAATATATCTTGCAGGACTGGTTTCATGATCACAAACTACTTTACTTTTTGTTTGTCTAGGAAACTCTTTCTGTTCTTATTCTGAATGATACTGAATAGAGTATTCTTGGCTGCAGATTTTTCCCATTCAGCACTTTGAGTATATCATGCCAGTCTCTTCTGGCCTGCCAGGTTTCTGTTAAAAACTCTAAGCTTATGAGTTTCCCCTTGTATGTTAAGAACTTCTTTTGCCTTTCTGCTTTTAAGATTTTTTTTCTCTATTGCTCTGTTTTGCCGTTTAATTCTAATATGTCTTGGTGTTGCCCTACTATTGTTGATTTTGAAGGGAATTCTCTGTGTCTTTTGGATCTGGATGTCTGTTTGATTCCCCAGGTTAGAAGTTTTCTGCTATGATTTTTTGAAATAAATGTTCTGCCCTCTTTTCTTTTTTTTCTTCTGAGACTCCTATAATACGAATGTTATTATGTATGATGGAGTCACTGAGTTCGCTCAGAACTCTTTTAAATCTGTGTGTCATTTGAAGTAATGGTGTGATTACCATTTTTTCATTTACTCTTTCAACCTAAAAAAGGAATAAATGACAACATTTTATGGAAAGAATATGTGCATGTTTAAGAAATTGATATTATATTTTTACCAATAGTTCGCTCAGATGCACTGGTTATCTACAAATGTTTCTTATTAATTAATGGAAATACACAGTCTTAAGGCTGAAAAGAAATTAAGTTTTAAAGAGCTCATCATTTGGATACATTTATGTAACTAGTCAGTGGAAGAATAAAGGTGGTTTTTTTCTTTTTAATTTGAGAGAGAGAGAGAAAGAGTATAAGCAGTAGGGAGGGGCAGAGGGAGAGGCAGGCTCCCCGCTGAGCAGGGAGTCTGACACAGGGCTTAATCCCAGGACTCTGGGATCATGACCTGAGCCAAAGGCAACCACTTAACTAGCTGAGCTACCCAGGCACTCCTAGTCAGTGGATGAATCAAGAGTTAAAATCAGGGATCCTGACACCCATATTGATAACATTCCCATTAAATCATTTTTGAAATATATTTTTAAAACTATATAATTTATAATTTCATTTACATAAAATATGCAAAGCAGGTAAATCCATAACCACAGAAAGCAGAATAATGCTTGCCAGTATCTAGAATGTAAGAAGGAAATGAAAAGTGTTTGATGGGTACAGAGTTTTTTGGAGGGGTGATGAAGATGTTTTGAATCTAGATAGTGCTTTTGGCTGGACATTGAATGTGCTAAATGGGAGTGTGTTGCTCACTTTAAAATGACTAACTGTATGCTATATGAAGTTCACCTCATTTTTAAAAATCATATAAAATGACAAAACATATTTTAAGCATTTTTTAAATTTATTTATTCAGAGAGAGAGACAGAGAGACAGAGAGGCAGAGACACAGGCAGAGGGAGAAGCGGGCTCCATGCAGGGAGCCTGAGGCGGGACTCGATCCTGGATCTCCAGGATCAGACCCCGAGCTGCAGGCGGCGCTAAACTGCTGCGCCACCGGGGGTCCCCCATATTTTGAGATAAGATTGGAATGTAAGTTGGTGCAGCCCCTATGGAAAACACTGTGGCAGTGTTCCAAAAAAATCAAAAGGTGGAGTGCCATATGTTCTAATAATCCTAGTTTTGCGTATATATCCAAAGGAAACAAAGTATCTTGAAGAGATATCTGTAGTCCCATGTTCATTACAACATTATTCACAATAGCCAAGATATGGAAACTACCTAAGTGTTCATTGACAGATGAATGGATAGAGAAAATATGGCACATATACACAATAGCATATTATTTTTATGTTTGCAGCCTTAATTAAAAAAGAAAGAAATCCTGCCATTTGTGACAGCATGGATGGATCTGGAGGGCATTATGCTAAATTAAATAAGCTAGACAGAAAAAGACAAATACTGTACTGTACCACTTATTTGTAGAACCAAAAAACAAACAGATAAAATCTTATTTCATAGAAACAGGAAATATAATGGTGGTTGCCATGGCTGGAGAAAAGGGAAAATGGAGTGATGTAAATCAAAGGATACAACTTTTCAGTTATGAAAAGAGTAAGTTCTCAGTATTTAATTATAGCATGGTGACTAAGTTAGTAATAAGATATTACATACTTGAAAGTTGCTGAGAGTAGATCTTAAGAATTCTTATCACACACACAAAGAATTAACTATGTGAAATGGTTGATTAGTTAATTATTTATCTTGGTATTCATTTCACAATGTATATATCTATATGAAATCATTATATTGTACATTTTAAATATAGACATTATATCTGTTCATTATTCTTCAATAAAGTTTTAAAGATCCTGCAAAAAAAAGAGAATATGTGTTCAGATTTTGTAGATAAATTTTAATATCTATTTTGCCCTGTAATCTCAGTGGCAGATTCTGGAGTTTCAAAAATCTGGTAATATATCATTTTTTTTAAAGATAATGAAGTCAAATGATACCTAAAATAAGTTGTAAATTTTGACAAAATAGCGCCAACATTTGTGTCAAGAGCTGAGTCAAAAAGACTTCTGGTTTAATGATGGTGTGAACTTGGCATGTTTGCTTTTAGAGGAATTATTTATGAAGGAAAGAAAACGAGAAACAAAATACAATTTAGAAGACACCTAAGGTGTTAAACCATAAATTAGAAAGACTTAGCAAAAGACCATTTGCCTAGAGTTTTCTGCAGGCAGATGCCAAAAGAAGTTTCTGGAGCTTCTCATATTAGAAAATGCCAAATGATGGACGTTTCTTACAAGTGAAAAGCAGGTTGTAAACCTCTTATTTCTAGCAAAGAGAACAAAGTCTGCTGATTGATAGTAGGTACTTACTTGGAGCAGTTTTAGCTATGATGAATAGTATAGGGGTACAAACCAAGAGGTTGCACTGGGAAGATGACAAACTTCCATTGTGAACAGTGATGATCTGCCTACCTCCATTATCTAGGGAGACTAAAAACAAACCTATAGACAAAAAAGTCTTGGTCATGAAGGGACTCCTTCTTAGCTTGGAACACTGTTCTACACATGAGCCTCTAAATCACTGGTTCTTTACCTGTGAGTAATCACAAAGAAATCAATACAAGATCTGTATAATGTTACAAAAAAGAGGAAAGTTCAAGATAAAAGGATGGTAGATGAATAATATCAAAAGGAGGGAGAAGATACAAAAAATGTACAATTGTCCTTGGTTTTGTTTTTTAATTAATTAGTCAAAGTATATTTGACATATACTTTTACATGAGTTTCAGGTCTACAATGTGGTAATTTGGCAACTCTCTACATTATGCTGTGCTCACCACAAGCGTAGCTCCCATCTGTCACTGTACAATGCTATTACAATACCACTGACTATATTCCCTATGCTGTACCTTTCATCTCTGCAATTTATTCATTCCATAACTGGAAGCCTTCCTCTCACTCCTTTACACCCATTTTGCCCATCTCCCACGTCCTTCCCCTCTGCAGTTGTTTCTGGAAAATTGCTTAAACACATTTAATGAAGCTTTTGAAGCAAGATGCAAAGCAGAATTATAAAAACTCAGGGGAGAGACAAGATGATATGAGAAAGAGTTAAAGGGTGAGCTGGAAGAGCTTAGGCAATGAGTTAAAGCCAATAGATGATCACTCCCTCTATTAGTCTTGAGATGGGGCATTCCTTTAAATGATTTGGGATGATGATATTTGGGGGATGGCAGGTGCAGAGAAGAGGATGATTATAAACCTTGCCTTTTCACTGCTTTCCTAGGGTGTTTCATGAAGGGATGGGGCATTGTCAGGTCTAAAAATTATTTCAGACATTCACATTTTGGCCTTATTTAAATGCTTTTAGTGACCTCATCTTTATTTTAAGCATATATCAGGCATGATGAGGACTTTAATCTCTTTGACAAGTCATCATGCAGAGGGATATAAATATGTCACTGAAATTCACACAATTATAGAGGCATTATGGAGACAAAGGTATAATTTGTTGCCTAGCTTTTTGAAAAGGTCTAACTAAAATGTTTGGCTTTTAGAAGCAACCATGTGGGCACAGAACATTTTGAATGAGGTTTTGAGAGCAGTTTCAACCTGTCTATAGGGTACATAATTGAAGGATACAGGATACTCTCTGTGCTGGGTATTTGAAATACGGATGCTTGTTGTGTTTTCTATTTATCCAAATCTATGTAGCAAAGAAATGTTCCCAAGATGTTGTGAACACAGCAGCATTTCTGTGAGCATTCTAGATGCATAAGAAGTATTCTTGGGAAACTAGACTACTTTCATAAATTGGTTTTATAACAGTGAGTGAACCCAAGGATAAGCTATCCCAACAAAGGTTAATGTTTCTCTGTCTCAATGTATTTTTAATATTTACTAAAGAATAAGAGAAAATATATTTTAACACTTATTCCATTAATATACGAGAAAGAAAAAAATCTTATCAAACAAATGATTTGAGAAAGAAGGGAACTAAGATAATATAAAAGCATTAATCAACAGAGATAAAGCATCAGAAAAATACTATTGTTCTCCTTTATTTTAGAAAAATAAAAGAATTAAAAAGGCATGTAGGCTATTAAAATCTAATCTCTCTTTTTCTCTCGTACACACTTGCTATGTTTTTCCCTGTGGAAAGACTGAAAAATAATGCAAAAGAGCAATTTGCTACGTTGAAAGAATTAAATTGATAGGTTCTCAGAACTTAAGAGACAAATCAATGCAGTGCATCATTTCAAATCCGTTGACTAATTTGTTTTGAACTCAACTCTCCTTTGTTCCTCACCACAGTTTTCTCAGCATTTTCCACTGGGAAAATGCAGTTTTATTAATAAAATTTAACTTGCATATAAACACAGAGAATGAACATAAATTCAATAATACTCCTCTACAAAGCAATAGTTGAAGACTCTTCTGGGATAGCAGCATCCTAATCAGAGAGCACAAACATACTTTCCAGCTCTGGAGTCAGCCACTGACATGTGTTAACTATTCATACCATTATGAATATAGTTTTTCTCAGTGGGTTCATTTCATTCATTTATTCATTGAACAATAAAGAACAAAAACGAATCTCATATGAAGGACAAAATTCCTGAGAGTTTATAGGACAGTGGGAAAATGATAAATTAAGTCAGATCAGAGTGTGATATAAGTTTGACTAGAGTAAGGGTCAGTAGACTATGGGCCATGAACCAAAAACATCTTCTGATTTTGTACAACCCAAAGATTAAAATAGCATTTACATTTTTTAAGTAGTTGAAAATGTTGAAAAAGTAATATACATGACACATGAAAAGTACATGAAATTCAAATTTCATTTTTTTAAATAAATTTATTTTTTATTGGTGTTCAATTTACCAACATACAGAATATTCCTAATACATTTTTGTTTACTGCACATACCCACACTTATTTCTTTTTGTATTGTTTATAAATATTTTTGTGCTATGAGAAGCTGAGTTGAGTAGTTGCAACAGAGACCATATGGCCCGGAAAGCCTAACGTATTTACTTTGTGGCTCTTTATAGAAAAAAGTTTGCTGTCCCCTGAACTAGAAAAACATAAAAGATAATGGAATTAATTTAGAGCATGTCTGTTAGAGTAGTCAAACAAGCAGAGTGCACAAGGAACTCTCTAACAAAATAATCATTCACATGTTCTGTCAAGGGAAACCAGAAACATTGTGCTAGGCACTCTATATTCTGAACATAGCCCATAAGAATTTCAGATGGTTCTGCATTGATAATGATAGCTTGCAATTTTATTGCATTACACCTAGACCCAAACTCCTTAGAAACTGGTATTTCTGCCCCTAACCCAGAAGCAAAAGTATAAGCCATTAATGGGGATTGTAAAATGGAAAACTTCTGACTTTTCCAACAAAGATCATGTAATTTTGGGAGTGCAGAGTGTCCTTGCAAAGTCAGTACTTATGATTTTCTGCCCAGGATTCTTTTCTGTCATATCTCCTAAAAAACAAAAAACAAAAAACAAAAAACAAAACAAACAAACAAACAAAAAAACAAAATCCCTCTCTGTGCATCAGAGATAAGCAATAAAACAGGAATGTGATAAGCATACCTTCATTAATGGTTCTTTTATGGAAAGCAAAAAATAAAACTGAAACAAAACAAAAAAACCCCAAAACATTGCCTTGACCATCTTCTTCCCCGTTTTCCAACTCCTGTTTCATTACAGAATCATCCCAGTAAAATTTTTTTTTCACATTTTCTCCAGTAAACATTTATTAATTGAAGAGAAGAAGTATTTCTAGAACACTGAGACTCCGCTCAAATGCCATGTCCACTCAGAACTTCTCTAGACTTTCCAGCTCTTACTCCACCCCATAGATCTCCTCCTCAAGACTTCTGTGGGTCTCTCATAACAAGCGCTTCATGGTCTTCAACCTGCATCTATCTCCCCCACAGCTCCACAGGACCCACTGTGGAGCCCCAAGATGAAGAATCCAGTCCAGGAGGTGGGCATGCAGAACAAAAAGAGTATACTCACCTTGTTTAAAAACACTCAAGATGGGCAGCCCAGGTGACTCAGCGGTATAGCACTGCTTTCAGCCCAGGGCTTGGTCCTGGAGACCCAGGATCGAGTCCCATGTCGGGCTCGCTGCATGGAGCCTGCTTCTACCTTTGCCTCTCTTTCTCTCTTTCTCTCTCTCTCTCTGTGTGTGTGTGTGTGTGTCTCATGAATAAATAAATAAAATCTTTAAAAATAAAATAAGAACTTAATTAAAAAAAGAAAACACTCAAGGTGTTTTAAGCAGCACATGAGGGCCTGGTCTATTCTGGTTTCAAGTTCAAAGGCATCAGGCTGGTCCTGTGGGTTACGGAAATCATCCCAGTAAAATAAAGCAGTATTATAAAAAAAATTCAATCAGAAATATTAACCAAAAATACCTCTATATGAACACAACACCATATTGATTGTTTTATAGATTACATGAGGCATGCTCTTTTTATAAACAAAAGGCTATCTTTGATTCATTCACTATCTCTGTGGCCTGTTTTTTTCTTTTCTCATTTTGAGAAATGTAAATAGAGAATTTACATTCTATGTATATGAGAGAATATATTCTTCTGGAATGTAAGATTCTAAATGTAATTATTTTACAAGTTTTAGAAAAACTCTTTCCCTTCCTTTATACTCCTATGATCTATCTAAACATGGCAGCATCAATTCATGAAAGAGTTCTCCAAGACTGGAAGAGATAAAGTTGACTCCATGTGTCTAAAATATGAACTGAGTTCAGTCAGTTTGATCATTTCAGCAAAGAAAAAAGTACAGTGCAATGTAGAGGATACCATCTGGACAAGCTAGCATCCCTGCTGTCAGTAAAGGAGTACGTAATCTAGTGAGAGGAGAGACACAAAATAAATGCAAAAAGTTTCTGGGAAACGAGTATTTCCCACATTTTTTGTGTTAGTCTTCCATTTGATAAGATAAAAACACAACTAAAGATTATATAAGTAGATTTATATTGTGTGACTAGTTGTCTTAATTATAGCATAGCCTAATAGTAATAATCACAAATTATAAAAAAAGTATAAACATAAAGATCAAAAGCCATGACTGTAAGAAAAAATTAAGTATAGTGGCTATGTATCTCATCATGACAATTAATACAGGTTGCCTTTGAGTAATAGCATAGATATCATAGATAGCATCTCTTGTACCTTTTAAAAGTATCTCTTAATTTATACATCTTGGATACTAACCCTTTTTTAAAGTTTTTATTTAAGTTCCAGTTAACATATAGTGGTAATATTAGTTTCAGGTGTACAATACAGTGATTCAGCACTTCCATATAACTCTTTATTGGATATATCACTTGCAAATATCTTCTGCCACTCTCTAGGTAGCCTTTTAATTTTGTTGATTGTTTCCTTCATTATAGAGGTTTCTATTTTGATGTAGTTTCAATCGTTTATTTTTGTTTTTGTTTCCATTGTCTCAGAAGACATATCTAGAAAGACGTTGCTATAGCTGATATCAATCAAAGAGGTTACTGCCTGTGTTCTCCTCCAGGATTCTGATGGTTTCCTGTCTACACATGTAGGTCTTTCATCCATTTTGAATTTGTTTTAGTGTGTGGTGTAATAAAGTAGTCCAGTTTCATTATTTTGCATGTTGTCCAGTTTTCCCAACACCATTTGTTGAGGAAAATTCTCTTTTCCCCATTGAATAATTTTTTCCTGCTTTTTCAAAGATTAATTGACCATATAGTTGGAGTTTAGTTTCTGGGTTTTCTGTTCCATTGATTTTTGTGTCTATTTTTGTGCCAGTACCATGCTATTTTGATCACTACAACTTTGTAATATAAACCAAAGTCTGGAATTGTAAAACTCAACACCCAAAAAGTGAATAATCCAATTAAGCATAGGTAGAAGCATCATGATTTGACGTTTTTCCAAAGAAGAAATCCAGATGGCCAACAGACACGTGAAAAGATGCTCAACATCATTCATGATCAGGGAAATACATATCAAAACTATAATGAGATATCACTTTACACTGGTCAGAATGGCAAGTCAACAACACAAGAAATAATAGGTGTTGGCAAGAACGTGGAGAAAGGGGGAACTCTCTTGTACTTATTGTCTTGTTGGTTGGAATCCAAAGTGGTGCAGCCACTCAAAAACAGTATGGAAATTCCTGAAAAAATTGAAAATAGAATTACTCTACAATCCAGCAACTGCATTGGTTAAGTATTTACCCCAAAATATACAAAAGTAGTAATTCAAAGGGATACATGTACCTGATGTTTATTGCAACACTATCTATAAAAGCCAAATTATGGAAACAACTCGTGTCCATTGACTACTTAACGGGTAAAGAAGAGGTGAGATCTATGTATTCCAATATATATATTGCAATATTACTCAGCTATAAAAAAGAATGAAATCTTGGCATTTGCAATACATGGGTGGAGCTAGATGCTAAGTGAAATAAGCCAGTCAGAGAAACCCAAATACCATATGATTTTACTCATATGTGGAATTTAAGAAACAAAGCAAACAAAGGGGGAGAAAAGAGAGAGAGAGGGAAACCAAGAAACAGACTGTTAATTATAGAGAATAAAGTGATGGTTACCAGAAGGAAAGTGGGTAGGGGTCTGGGGTGGGGGTGGGGTGGGGAATGGCTTAAACAGGTTATGGGCATTAAGGATGATCTGATGAGCAGTAGATGTTGTATGGAAGTATTGAATGACTATGTTGTATACCTGAAACTAATATTACACTATATGTTAACTAAGAGAAATTTAAATAAAAACTCAAAATATAAATGAATAAAAAAGAAAATAGGGACTAGAATTAATAAAGATGAAAGAAGAAAATATTATCTTCTAAAACTGCAAAATAATAGAATTGATAAATAATTCCTATAGATATTTTGCTAGAAATCAAACCAATAGTAGGTAAAACTATTAGTATAATAAAATGTATAAATACACAAAATTAGAAATAAAAATGGAGAAATAATTGGAATGTAGAGCTTTTTAAACAAAAATTAGTGAAAGGGAATAAAGGGAAAGGAGAGAAAATGAGTGAAAATATCAGTGAGGGTGACAAAACATGAGAGACACCTAACTCTGGGAAATGAACAAGGGGTAGTGAAAGGGGAAGTGGGTGGGGGGTTGGGGTGACTGGGTAATGGGCACTGAGGGGGGCACTTGGTGGGATGAGCACTGGGTGTTATGCTATATGTTGGCAAATTGAACTCCAATAAAAAATTTAAAAAAAACATACAAGAAGTATGTAGCAGAATATGTATAATGAAAAAATACATAAAAATAGTTTTCTGTTCTACTCTGAATTATCAAATTCAAAAACACAAGGGCAAAAGATCTAGTGCAACAAGAACTCTTATAAATTGCAATGAAATGTGGAAAAAGGAAAATTTCACTTTGGAAATCTGCGCTGTGTGCTAAAGCTGAACATACACATTCCCAGCATTACAGTCCTAAGTACAGAGCTAACAGAAATCTATTTACTAAAAGCATAGAAGTATGTTTATGGCAACATTGTTTGTAGTAGTTAGAAACTGAAAGCAGGGGCAGCCCTGGTGGCTCAGCGGTTTAGTGCCACCTTCAGTCCACGGCATGATCCTGGAGACTCGGGATCGAGTCCCACGTCAGGCTCCCTGCATGGGGCCTGCTTCTTCTCCCTCTGCCTATTTCTCTCTCTCTCTCTCTCTGATCCTAATAAATAAAAAATCTTAAAAAAAAAAAAAACAACTGAAAGCAATCCAAATGCCACCTACTGTATATGTATGTAGATGGTGGTACCATCTTTATACATAAATGGAATTCCATACAAGAATTAAATGAACAAACTATGGTTAAACTCAGCAAGAAATTGCAAATCTAATGTTCAGTAAAAGAAATGAGACACAGAAGTATGCATGCTCTATGACTCTAGCTTAGAATCAATCTAGTTTATAGTGATAAAAGTTCACCGTACAGGGAGTTAATGATTGGAAGGGGGCGTGGGAGAGGCACCTGGGGGTACTGATAATGTTTTCTATCCTTATCTGGGTGGACATTACCTGAGTATGTTTAATTTGTAGAAATACAGTAAACTGTACATTTATTATTTTGCACAGTTCTCTACATATGTTAGCCTTCAATAAAAGATTATTTAAAATATATTTTAAAAATTTTAATATGCTTATTTATTTATTTTTAGTAATTTCTACACCCAGTGTAGGGTTTGAACTCATGACTACAAGGTGAAGAGTCGCATGCTCTTCGGATTGAGACAGCCAGCCCCTAAAATATTTTTTAAACAGTTTTTCTTAATTTAAAGGTTCGTCTTTCATCCTTTGAGAAACTGGAATGTAAGATATATACTCAGGCAGCAAATTATTTCATAGAATGCTCCCTTTTGTATATGTGAGAGAGATTCTTGAAGAGTTCCTCTGGAACTGTTTCTCCTCATTACCTGGCATAATGTCTGACACCTACTAGAAATTCTAATATTTGAACAACAGACAAAATATATTAAATACCACAAGAACATATATCACAGCTATCCTACAAGTAATGAAGGCACATGACAAGTGACTATATGCTAATTTAGGAAGATTTTGACAAAAAAGATAACTCTAAAATTTTATAAGAATGACACCTTAGTTCATTAAAGCTATTTGATTGCTTTCTGATTTTGCTTTTTGCTAAATTGCTTTTGCTTCCCTTTTCTTTGTTATGGGATGCTACCAGGAATGTAGCATGGAGGGATGTCATGAATTCACACAGCCCCGGTAAATCCTTTACAACAATAATTACTGCACTATATGCCAATAAGAAATCATTAAAAGTTCAGTTTTATCACTACATAAATTCTAACTAGCAAATGAGATGGACAAAGAATAGGCGCGATGAATATAGCAGTTAATAATTTACATTATTTTTAAACTAATCTTTTAGAAAAACTCTGAAGGTACAAAAATATGATTTCCAAAGGAAAACAGTTTTTCATTCTTAAAATCATATATTAAGGACAACAGCTGTAACAAATGCACCACTTGGGTGCAAGATGTAAAAGGAGGGGAGGCTGTGCTGTGCGTTTGTGGGGTTAAGGATTATATAGGAACTCTTTATACTTTTTTTTTTTTTTTAAGATTCATTTATTTATTCATTCAGAGAGAGAGAAACAGGCAGAGACACAGGCAGAGGGAGAAGCGGGCCCCTTGCAGGAAGCCCGGTGCTGGACTCGATCCAGGGCCTCCACGATCACGCCCCGGGCCGCAGGCGGCGCTAAACCGCTGAGCCACCGGGCTGCCCCTCTTTATATTTTGTGCTCAGTTTTGATATGAACTTGAAACTGCTTTAAAAATTAAAATCTATTAAAAAAAAAAACAAACAAACCCGCGTATATATAGAGCAGTGTTTTTCTATTTTTATTATATATCAGTATCCCTGGAGGGCTTGTTAAAAACACAGACTGTTGGGCTCATCCATACATTGTCTTATTTAGTAGGTTTGGATGAGGCACAGTAATTTGCATTTCTAATAGGTTCACAGGTGATGCTAATGCCCCTGGTCCTTGGACCACACTGAGATCCAGTGACATGGAGGAAACCTAGAACCTAGAACATTCACTACTTACTGGAAATGTTTCTTCTTTAACAGAAAAATAATGGGTTCAAAAGGCATTTCTGTTGGTAACTGGTTAGCTACACCTTTTTTTTTTTTTCCAGGTTGATTCATAATTGAATAAGAATTACTATGTGAGCCAGCTCAAGCTTCAGTAAATTAGTGTGCTTTTACCCCTCACATGTACAATTCAGATCCCTGGCTCAGAAACCTGAAAATGTCCTTTGAAATGTCGGTTCTGAGATCACCTCTCTCTGCCTTTCTCTGGGCTCCCAAGTCCCAAACCCAAGTCTCATGTACTCTGTAAACTTTCTTTTACCTCCCTCTCGCCAGCCCACAGAGTTGCTTTTCCTTCCTGGCTCTCCTCCTCTTTTACAGCACTTAGTATTCTAGTCACTGATCAGGCCTTGGGTAGAGATGGCTACTAGGTAGTCTTTACTCCATGGGGTAAATTTGGGTAAGTTGTTAAACTTTGAAGGCAAAGTGAGGATCTGTGCCCCTTTTTATTTTTCCTGGGCTTCTGTCGTGGACCTTTTCATACTATGTTTGTTCTATGGATCTTCTGTTAACCCTTAGGCCCAATTCCAGTGGCTTTTTTTTTTTTTTTTTAAGATTTTATTTATTTATTTGCAGAGGGAGGGGCAGAGGGAGAGGAAGAAGCAGACTCCCTGCTGAGTACGGAGCCTGACTCTCAGGGCTCAGTCCCAGGGATCATGACTTGAGGCACCCAGGTGGCTCTTGTTTTGTTTTGTTTTAATTGAAGTATAGTTGACACACAATATCATATTAGTTTCAGGTATACCACAAAGTGATTCCACAAATCTCTGTCATGCTATGCTGGTTAGCGTACTCTTGAAAGAGATTATAAGAATTATCAATAAGGTAGGAATCTTCCCAGGTTTTCTATTTAAAGTTATTTTCTAAATGATGATTAGCCTTATAATTTTTACTGAAATGACTGGCTCTCCATGAATATTTCCAGAAATGCAACACGGTTTTTAGAAAAAAATGTTAAGGCTATTTTTACATGAAATATGTAGCAAGAAAGAGTTGGTAAATACCTAACACAATAAATGTTTTGGTAGTTTTTCTCAACAGCACTTTACTATCTTGCTTAAATATTATAATAATCATAATTTTAGTAAAATGTGGAATTCGCAGCTTTTATCTCTATAAATTATAGCTGAAGTAATATATGTTCCAGGGTAATAGAATATGATTAAGTATTCTATCAACACCATTGAATTAAAAGGAAAAATAATTCTTTTTACTGACATTTGAAAAGGCTAAAAGTGGCAATTATATAAGCATATTGTGTTACAACAGTTATAGGATTATTAAGCAATTTTATCATGTTAATGCCACTTGGACTTGTCTTGAAAGTCCTGAGAATATAATGAGAATTTAGCCTGACATAATTATTCATTATTAGCGTTATTATTATTGTTAACTTCATTTTCCCGCATGCATTAATCATGAGTTCTAGATAAAGCTTGAACCCAAGATACTCTACTACTTACTAGGAAGACCACTTTGCAATATTTTAGGTTTTCTAACACATTGTTTCACTCATGTAATTATTTGAATCCTCAGTGTTGTATTTGATTACAGTTTCGCAAGCATCAGATGGCATTTCTCAGAGTAACTGTTACACATATTTACTGTGGGCTTTCCCTGTTGCACCTATAAATATCTTAGAAATACAGGCAGGCACTGAAACCCAGGCCTGTGGTTCACTTTTCAAAGTTATGCTATACTTGAAACATAGACTTTTAGAAGGATTAGGTACAATCTAAGAATTTAGAGGCCCAGAGAGGTCCTGTGGCTTTTCTAGCGTTACATAGAGGCAAAAACCAAGAGTAGATCTTTGACCTGAGTGTGCTGCTGAGTGCTGTGCTGTTGCCTCAGCACCTCTCTGCCTCTCTGCTTAGCAACCTGAATACCTTCTCTTTGTTACAAAGTGCAAAAACATATATGCATCATAACAGACACTGGAAAGCAAACTAATGAGAACTGGCTTGTGAATGCTTCTCTACCTGAAATTCCCCTCAGGCAGCCTAGGTTAACAAAGTGGTTTCTGCTGAGAGTAAGAGGATGGAGAATTGTTCTCTAGGCCCAGGGCAAGGTGTTTCAGGGGAAGGCCATCGATCTGGAATTTCCCACTCATTTATGAACTGATGGAGCATGATTTCATCAGTTTTCAAGATGCTGTAGACGCGTTTTACTGACATTTGTATATCTTTAGGCTTGCTGCCTATGCACAGTGTTTCAGAATTTTATTTTCATTCTCAATTGTTCTATATCTGCTATTTTCACTGATGCTTTGGATTTTATAAGATGAAAAGGCAGGTAAGAAAAGAAAAGTTGAAAGCATAGTTGGTAAAGATTTAAGTACTATTAAAGATTTGGGAAACCATGTTTTAAAATGTGATTATTCTATATGTTAGAAGAGATATCTGTTGTGCTCTTAATGTAAGTTAGACCCCCATGGTTAGGTGAGCAATACTTATTGAGTGAGAAGTTTCATTTTTGTGACCAGAAGAATAATCCGCTCAACTCCATGGTTACCATGGGGAACCAAACATTGGGAAATAGACCACAGAATCAGAAAGAACATGATTCAAATTCTAGACTTTGCATTTGATGAAACTGGGCAACAGCATAAAGCAAGGCTAGAGCAGCCCAAAAGACAAGGTGTGTCTTTTGGCTATGATGTTTTACCTTTCTATGTCTGAAGTTCCTCTTCTGCGAATCATGAATAAAAATACATGGCCTAAAAATAATATGTAAAGTATTTCAAGCCCCTTAATACTTGTAATTGCTTCACAGATAAAAGAATGAGACCAGAGAATATTAAATAATAAGTATTTTTGTGAACAAGAGGCAAAAATTATTACCTCACTAATAAAGATGTGAATAAATGATACTGCAAATCTCCTGTCTATAAAACTCATATGTAGATCATTCCTTTACTCTGATATGACTCTAGAAATATTAATGAAGACAATAAGCAAACAAATAAGCATACTGGAGAGAGGCTACTCTTCTGTTTTCTAATCTAGATGAAATTTAGTGAAATGTTGATCAAACCTAGAAAACTAAACTAAGATAAGCACTCAAATTCTAAGTCTAAACGTTTGAATTTTAGTGCTGATTTGTCACCCTTTAACTCTGTGACCTTGGAAAAGTAACATGTGCCTTTGGTACCTGGTTTTTGCCATATGTTAAGTGAGAAGACTCAATAAAGTAAGTACTCTAGAGGCGTTTATTGGTTTACTGCTATCAGAAATCTACTTGTCTAATATTCTGTAATAAACTCCCAATATCTAGGAGACTAATCATTAAGGAGATGTCTCATCATGTGTTACTGCTTTATGCATCTTCTAGCTCTAAAACTCTGAAAGCATGGAGCAAAATGGAATTACAGAATTATAAAAAATCATGGGTTTGGAGGAGCCCTTGTTGAGGTAATACAGAATTCAGAGGTAAAAAGCAAAGCATATTGCATGTAGTTCAAATCAATGCCAGTTCCTTTGAAAATGAGTATCCACTCTCCCCAGACAATATAAATCAGCCCTCCCTCTGAGATCTCCTAACACTTAGTATTTTTCACCTTGTTCAGTCTCTTACATGAAAGTGTCCTGCATCAGACTGTGTACCCTCTAAATAAGGAACCATATTAGTCTATTTTGTCAACATCTGGCAAAATGACTGACACCTTGTAAGCTAGCCATAAATTTTTTAACCCCATTGAAAGCTTAAATTTAAATAAGCCTCATGCACAATTGCAAACTTTTTAAAAGAAAATCCTTCACATTACACACACACACACACACACACACACACACACACAAACTCACAAAGGCACACAAGAAAAACTGGGGAAAGTATAACACTCAGAAATTGTATAATTAATGAACCATTTGTTGAAATTCAGTGAAGTGAATATTTTATATAATTATTGTCACTATGGATATAAATACATACACGTTTATACACACACATAAAGCCTATTTTAGGTACATGTGTTTAAAATTTTCTAATACCCATAATAAATCTAGAAAAAATATAGTCTTTTTAAATATTAGGCTAATTATATTTTGTACTATAAGGCTCTAATTTGTGAAAATTACAACCCTGTAATTTCTCTAATAACCATCACATTTCATTTACTTTAGAATTTTTTTTAGTTCAGGATATATTGTAGGACAAAAAAAGGGGCTCATTTCTTGAGAATATGATTTTATAGAATTTCTATTTCCATTAAAGGTTGTACTGATACAAAGTGAAATAGATAATTAAGGTGCTTTTTAGGATAACTCTTTAAACTTTAAAAAACAACTTCATAAATTTAAATTTACATGCTCATAACATATAAAAGGCTTTACTTGTGTTAAATGTAAAATAAAAGGGTTTTTACTGATAAGGTACTACATTCTTTTATGTCAATATTTCCTACTGCATAATTATAAAAATGATAGTAATTTATCTGTAATTTTATTGTAATAGCAATAATCCAATAATTGTCAAAAATACTGGCTTCATACAGAACAAATATATAGTTAATGTATAAATATATGCATTTATGCATACAAATATACACATAAAATAATGTGAGCTTTATAAAGAAGGCATTAATTTGGGTGCCTGGGTGGCTGACTTGGTTAAATGTCTGACTCTTAGTTTAGGCTCACGTCATGATCTCAGGGTCATGGGATTCAGCCCAGTGTCAGAGTCTGCTTGGAATTCTCTCTCTCTCTTTTTCTCTCTCTCCTCCCTCTGCCCTTACCCACCATAAAATAAATAAATAAATAAATAAATAAATAAATAAATAAATAAATCTTAAAAAAAGACAAAGCATTACAAAGGCAGTGAAGATTTTTGTTGGTTGATTTTCTTTGTTTTTATTCTTTTAGATCAGTAGCCTTCTCGCTCTGATGGTCTAAGTATGAAATTCCAGATAGATAATTGACTCTGAAAATTCTGTTCTGCATTTCATGGCTTGTTTTTCTCATTTGATAATTTTATTAATTTATAATACGTATGTGAAAGAAGTATAACTTATGTTTTGTAATCTTTTTCTAAGTACTGCTTTGCTTTATTAAGTTTGGATAAAGAGTTGGAATTTTGAAATCTTTATTGAAAATACATTACTCAATGGAAAAATATTAAATTATCAAATAATATCTATACAGGTCATTACCTGAGAAATAGGAAAGTCTACATTTTGTAAGGATTTTAAAAAGTAATTGTACAACTGATGTATTACTTCTAATTTTCTGTGAGAGCAAGCTCTGAAGCCTTGATCCAAAACAGACAAGGCCTTAATACCAAGGTATCTTTCTTTGAAGAGGGTCACCCTGAGGCCCTGACTCAATGATCTCAGAAGATGAGAGAGAATGACAAAACCAAGAAGTAAGATAGATAAGTGAGGCAAGACCAAAAAGTCATTTAAAGGTCAAACGAAGATGATGAATTCAGTTACATTATCCTTTGAAAAGTGGCTTCTGCTCATGCATAAATGCCAACCTTTGAAAATCATTATCAGGAACATTGAAGGAGAAAAGGCTCTTCTTTGGTCCTTTCCAAGTACTGAACAAGAAGTTTCTTTGGAATAGAGTGAATTCAAATGTTCAAACGAGAGCATGCAACCTGGGTATTTTTATATTCTGATGCTGTTCCTAGGTGACACTTGATAAGTTATCATATTTGTGAAAAATATATGCGTTCGTTACTGGTAGCCACAGGCATATTTGCTTTGTCTTTGGATGACAAATAATACTATAAAAAACCCTCGGCGTCCGTGAGCCGTTTAGTCAGGTATTGCAGAATCAATATCTCTCAGGTGCTGCCCCCTGAGCTTTGTGCCTTGCCTCTTAAGGGTCTTCTAGACCAAAGGTGAGACCGTGGTTGGAAAAAGGAGCTGAAAGAGCCTTTTTCATGGTCCCACAGAAGTAGCTCTAGCTCAAGAGTAGGCAGTGGTTAACCCAGAGTCCTTAACCCAGCCCATGTCCAACAGTGAGTGAAAATCATGCCAAACCGGAGTGTCAATAATCGTTACGGTATTCTTGCAGTCTTGGTGAATTCAAGAAATACTTGCCAGCCATTGGTGATGTTGGTAGTACTGGAGGACGACAGTGGATGGTTGGAGAATGTATTTCAGAAGAGAAATAGGGACCAGCTCCATAAGGCTCCTGTCAAGATTATGGGTGACCTACTTAGATATCACATTGCTGGCCCTGGCTTTTGAAAGATTAATAAAGATGGATTTATCTGTAGTTAACTAGGATATTGGATTTTGTTCCTAATCTCAAATATGGCAGACTCATAAACGAATATTTACTTGATGGGCTAATTAGCAAAGTGTCTTTTTAACACTTGAATGAATTTTAAGAATGGAATATATTTATTGAATTTTTCCCTTTGTTATAGAAATGATACCTTGCTCAGATCACTCATTTTCTCTTCATTTTTTTTTTTTTAAGATTTTATTTATTAGAGAGAGAGCATGAGCAAGGGGAGAGGCAGATGGAGAGGGAGAGACCAACTTCCCTGCTGAGCAGGGAGCCAGATGTGGGGCTTGATTCCAGGTCCCTGTGATCATAAACTGAGCCAAAGGCAGACCATTAACTGATAAAGCCCCCCAGGTGCCCCTTCTCTTCGTTCTTAAAGAGCTTTTTACCAAACTTGTGTTACTTTTTTCCATGAATTTTTTTAAATTTAAAAATTTTAATAATTTTAAACATACAAAGATTATTAATTTCAAAATGGTATCAAAATTAGGAAATTAGGGCAGCCCATGTGGCTCAGCGGTTTAGCACTGCCTTCAGCCCAAGGCATGATCCTCGAGACCCGGGATTGAGCTCCACATCAGGCTTCCTGCATGGAGCCTGCTTCTCCCTTTGCTTGTGTCTCTGTGCCACCCCCCCCCCATGTCTCTCATGAATAAATAAATAAAATCTTTAAAAAAATAGGAAATTAACATTGATGCAATGCTGTTAACTAAACTACATACTTACCCACATGTCACCAGTTTTCTACTATTGTCCTTTTTTTCTTGCAGGATCCTATTAGTCATCATATACTGCATTCTGTCTTTAAGTTCGCCTTGGTTTCCTTGTACCTATAAGAATTGTTCACTCTTACCTTGTTTTTCATGACTGGCCCTTTTAACACACTTGAGTTGAAGACTATTGATTAATTACATAGAAATGTCCTTCAGTTTGTGATTATCTAATGTTCTCTCATAATTGAAATAAAATTATGTATTATATTGTAAAAATAGCACAGAAATGATGTTATATCTTCAATGAATTATATCAAGGAGTTATATCACTATGCCTTATAATGAGGCATGTTTACCTTGATCTCTTAATTAAGGTGGTATCTGCTGGGTTTCCCCAACATAAAGTTAGTCTCTTTGACTTTGTAGTTAGTATCTATACATTAGGAAAGAAACTTTGAGGATATTCAAATTCTGATTCTCCCCAAACTTTCACCATTATTTTTAGAATCTATTTTTTGAAACGAGGTTGATCTATATCTTCATTGATGCCTTTGGTGCTGTTTTCTTATTTGGCCCTTTAATATCTTTTTAATTATTCATTCATTGCCTTCATGCAATGACCTTGTTTCTGTTTTCTTCTTTTTTTTCATCCATTAGGTTAGCTGCATTATTTCTGCTTAAATAATATAACATTTATTATCCACCTTCATCCCTGTCACTTTTAAATTGTATTATGTACATTTATACATACATTATTAAATGCTCACTAGTAGTCTTTTAGCAAAACTTTTCTCCATCTTTATTTGGATGATATCAACCTCCAGTAGATTCTGTAAGAAAGACTACTAATAGGTGCAAAATTCCCAAAGCTCCAGTTTTAAAAACTCTCTGATATGCTGATTTTGAAGACTATCTTGTGTAGATATAAAGTCCTGGGTTCAAACTTTCTTTTAGAAAAAAAAAAATACTACTCCATTGGTATCTTGATTTGCATATTGACTTTGCAAAGTCTGTTCTAGTCTAATTTTTTTGCCCTTGTGAAATATTTGATCTTTTTGTCTGGGAACCTTGAGGATTTTAACATTATCTTTGAAATGTAATAGTTCTGCTGGAAAATCTTTAGACATTGATTGCTTTGGATTAATTTTTTCAAGTGTTTGGTAAGCCTTTTCAAAGTGTAGATTCACCTTTTTCCTATCTTTGAAATGTTTTCTTCCTTTATAGTTTTAAATGTATTTAATTTTTCTTTTTTTTTTTAGGGACTCCAATTATGTGAATATTATGCTTTTTTTGACTGTCTTCCAGTTCCATTACTTTTTAATACTTTTTGCTTCATTATGTCATTTTCATTATGTGGATTGTTCTGTACTTATTTACTGTATTTTTATTGAATTTTAATTTGAATCTATTTTTTCTTGTGCATCTTAAAATTTATTTTTGTTTTGAGATCATTTGAGATTTATTATTTAAAAATTTATTTTTTATTTTTTAAATTTTATATTTATTTATTTATTTATTATTTATTTATTTATTTATTTATTTATTTATTTATTTTTATTTATTTATGATAGACTCAGAGAGAGAGAGAGGCAGAGATACAGGCAGAGGGAGAAGCAGGCTCCATGCAGGGAGCCCATTGTGGAACTTGATTCGGGGACCTGTGAGCCAAAGGCAGACGCTCAACTACTGAGCCACCCATGCATCCCTCTGTACTTAATTTTTAAATTTCTTATTCAGTGTAGTTTTTCATATCCTCAAATACTTGTTTGAGTATGTTTAATTCTCTGTACTGTGTAGACTCATACTTTTTTTTTCATGTACCTATGTAGTTTTCAGAATAAGTTTACTCAGTTGATTTGTGTGATTTTTTTTCCTTATTTTAAAAAATATTTTCCTCTTCACACTGCTTTTGTTTATTTAAGATATTTGGCAGTTTTACTAGATCTTCATTTTTAATGGTGTCATTTTCTACAAGACTTGGAAAAATTCGGTACATTAGCAGACTTCATTGTTTTCTTGTATTTTGCTTTGGTGGGCTGGGTGGATTGTGGGTCTTTCAATTTTCAGTGTGTGTATGGGGTTCTTTTTTTGCCCTTTCCGTACCAGTTATTAAATATCTCCCTCATTTTAGCTCCCCTCCACCACCTACCTCAGTGCTAAAGATGCATTTCTTTCATATTTACCTTTTTAATTTCATGGTAGTTATGTATTTAGAGCCCTGTCTGTATTATACCTCATCCATCCCTTTAAGCTAAACCTGCATCTTTAAATTGTATGGCTGGCCCTTGCTATGGCATCTGATATTTTTTAAATACCACTTTGAGATCTTCTTTGTAGTCTGTGCTCTGACTTTTCTGGTTACTATTTTAGTATTTAAAACTTTAGAATAGTTTGCATGTTTCTGGTGGTTGCTCCAACTCTCCCACAGGACACTTTACTAATGTCCCTTCGTCTTCCTTGTGTTTTTTGTCACTCAGCCTTTGTTTACCTCAAAGCCTATGGGGAGTGGAGGGGGAGCAGGCATTTGTTGGACCAAAATCCTGGCGGTTTTGAATTTTTCTTTTTACTAATAGTTGCTTTGCAATTTTGACACTCATCCTTAAATTCCATTAAGGGTATACTTTTGCATAGAATTTTCATGGTTTGTGATTTCATAATATTTGGGAAGGGCTTTTTGGGAGGTTGATGATTACTACATATCCACCATTATCTAGCAGTCTTTACATTCCCCTTCATTAAGGGTTTAATAAACCCTTTATATTGATCCTTACATGCTAAGCTCAGATTTTGTTGCTGGAAAGGACCTAAGATTTCATCTGGCCCCAATAACATACTTTTTATATATGATACCTAAAACTGTACAGCTGGAAGTGTTAGATAATATTAGGTTTTATTCTCCAAGGAAAATGCCCTTCCCTTTTTACCATATTATCTCACTAAACTTGTACTAAGCTCTAAGGTACTTATGGGCAGTAATATGTTATATATCGAAGTTTTATTCTCTTATATGGTATAGTACAATGCTGTCAGTAAAGAGAATAGAAATTAGGATCAACTTACCTACCTAGACAAGAAGGCAGAAGAGTGCTTCTCCTTTCATCACACTAGAGTAAGATAATTGGAATGTGAATATAAGATAAATGGGATATGAATTCATGACAAACACACTTTGTGTGGATACTTAAAAGTAAAATTTTACAAATAGCTGACCCTACATATAAGGCATACCATTTCAATGTCTATTATATTGTTTAATTGTGTTTTACACAGACATACATACACATATATATACATAAACACATATTCTATGGCTATAAAGTTTTGTCTATCAATATATTTATACACAAACACATGTACACACATAATACACATGTTTAATTCTATTTTATAAATGTTAATTTGTTTTATATTTATGGCAGTTAGCCTTATCATTTTCCAATAGGGATGAGTTTTTCAAATATAAAACTTTATAGAAGATGTGGTTTATGTATACAATGGAATATTACTCAGCTATTAGAAATGACAAATACCCACCATTTGCTTCAACGTGGATGGAACTGGAGGGTATTATGCTGAGTGAAGTAAGTCAGTCGGAGAAGGACAAACATTATATGTTCTCATTCATTTGAGGAATATAAATAATAGTGAAAGGGAATATAAGGGAAGGGAGAAGAAATGTGTGGGAAATATCAGAAAGGGAGACAGAACGTAAAGACTGCTAACTCTGGGAAACGAACTAGGGGTGGTAGAAGGGGAGGAGGGCGGGGGGTGGGAGTGAATGGGAAAAAAAAAAAAAAAAAAGAAATACTGTCACCTGGCCTAGGCCCACTTCGACCAAGATTTCCAACTTGAGGGGGCACCTGACTGGCTTACTCAATAGAGCATGTGACTCTTGATCTGGGGGTTGTAAGTTCAAGCCCCATGTTGGGACTAGAGCTTACTTGAAAAAATAAAAATAGGATCATGTTTATAAATATACCTGGTGCTAAATAAAGATTTATCAAAAAACAAAACAAAAAAAAACTTTATAGAATTATGGAAATAGGCATTTTTACAATAATTATACAAACTAGAGATGATAAGGCACTTTTGCATATTAATATAGATATAACCAAAATTGTTTGTCACAAAAGTAAAATGCCTTAGTTAATCATGAGTATCACAGTCTTTTGAAAAAATAATTCATAAGACAGTAGTTTATGAGATTGATTCCTTTACAAGCATATTTTTTCTTAGTTTTTTTTCATTTGGTATTTTGTACTTTTAAATTAAATCAGTGTAGTTGTATATGTTTTCTTAAAGTAGAAAAAAATGTCATGACAAACTCATATATAAATCCATGGTTCTCTGCTTTGGATCAATATATGCCACTTTGGATCAGTATATCCCAGCTCATGTTCTACTAAATGTTCCCTGGAAATTAGGGTCAGTATTTTCATAGTTAAAGTTTTGGGGGGGGAGTTATGCTACACATAAGACAGTTACAGCTTGAGTAATAATTTGTATTCAATTTCTATGGGATATCATAATCTTTAAAATGATATTTCTGTATTTCAACATATAAATTGTGAGTAGCATGTCAATACATTTAAAAATTATTTACTAAAGTTATTCACAGTATATCTTATGAAGAATTGGTAGGAAAATTTTTAAAATTAAAATATTCTTGAATTCGACAATGTAAGAGACCTAAATTGCCTGAAAGTGAGAAAATGAATTTTTGCCTTTATCTGACAAAAAATGAATACAGTCCTTACATATCTCAGGTGCTGAAATGGAGTATTTTTCATTCCATGGCTACTTCTTGTGAAAAGTAATTTCACAAAGTATTGTGGGATTCATTACCACAGGCAGTGTATTATTGCTTTATTGGTTTTCTTGGACAAATCTTCCATTGATAATAAGCAAAACTAGAAAAAAAAACAAGTATCTAGTTAGCATATGAAGTGTTCCTGAAATTTGCATAGAGGTTTTTTAGCATGAATGAACCATGAATTTTAGAACAATACACTAGAAGAAAAAGATATACAGAGAAGAGGATAACAAATTTATTTTAATAATTTTCAGCTAAGTGATCAATATTTCCATGAAAAAGTGTCAGTAGGCAGTTAGAAATATCAAAAATATCAAGACTGTCCATATGGACCAAAAGCACTTATATTTAGGTGGTAGAAGAAAATCTATGAAAAAGAAAAGCCAAAAACAAACTGATTAGTAAAGAAAGAAATGAACTATGCAACTCAGAATATTGAAAGGAGAGGATTCACAGAGGGAGATTGATAAATATCAGTTGGGGGACTGGTAGATAAATGAGTATAATAATCAATTCAAGAGCAGAGAGATTCAACAAAGAGAAGAGCAATAACATCGAATGCTTGGAGGTAAAATATATGAGGACAACACAACCTGGTGTATTTAATGAATGAAACTAAAATAAATTGATGAGAAAGCACAAATGTTTAAAAGCAATATATGGGCAGATTTAATATAGAATGCAAATATTTAAGAAGTGAATGAAGATGAGTTGGGGTTTGGAAATTATTTCCTTTAAAATTGCAATAGAAGAGATACAAGTTGAAAGCCTTTAAAGTTTTTGAATGTTTGGTTTTGGGAGAGTTGTTGGTTTCCTTTTCTGTTTGTTTATGTTTTTTTTTTTAAAGATTTATTTATTTATTCATTCAGAGAGAGTGAGAGAGAGGCAGAGACACAGGCAGAAGGAGAAGCAGGCTCCATGCAGGGAGCCCAATGTGGGACTCCATCCTGGGTTTCCAGGATCACGCCCCGGGCTGCAGGTGGCGCTAAATCGCTGCACCGCCAGGGCTACCCTGTTTGTTTATGTTTTAACCACTAGAGGAACTTGAAAATGTTTAGGCCAAGGAAGAAAAATTCTTAGAGGAAAAAGTTGATGCCGCCCTCCTTGACAATATAAACATCCAAAGAGAAAAAAAATAAGTCAAATACTAAACACAGGAAGTGACAAAGCCATATGTCAAAGTGAATGATCTTACCTCTCAGTAAAATTAAGAAGATAGAAGTAAAAAATGAGTAAACTTATTAAGAATTTAAAGGGAAGGACATCAGATAGCTTTAATTTTCTTCCTTAAACCTGGAATGTTACAGTGTTTAGAGTTCCCCAGTAATATTAAGTGTATGAGAAAACAGAAGATTACAATTTTCCTATTGTCATTATTTTCCTATGAATGTTATATATTATTTTAAATAATTCACTAATAAATGTAAGAAAATTACTAAATTTGGGGAGATAATTCATTAGAGTGCTAAAAAATCAAATTATCTAAAGAGATATAATAACATCTGCCCCATTATTTTCCTAAAAGTCACTTCAGTTTTTTTCAACATTTAAATATAATTTTTTTTTTTTAAATGGCATGAGGGTCAACTGACAAATTATGCGTAGTGTGTATCTGTGTAAGAGTAATCAGAGGAACCCTGCCTGACAGGTTATGAACAAGGGTAACTGGTTTTTTTTTTTTTTTAAGATTTATTTATTTATTTATGACAGACGTAGAGAGAGAGAGAGAGAGGCAGAGACACAGGAGGATGGAGAAGCAGGCTCCATGCTGGGAGCCTGATGTAGGGACTCGATCCCGGGACTCCAGAATCGCGCCTTGGGCCAAAGGCAGGCGCTAAACCGCTGAGCCACCCAGGGATTTCATATTAGATTTTTAACAATCTATATGATAACAATCTGTATGCTTGCTAACCAGATGTTCCCAAATCTTCTACAATACTGGAAATTCTCTTTTACTTAAGCATATCAGGATGCCCTACCCCAGTTCTTAGGGAACCTACCTGCACATGTTTTCTTGTTAAATATTCATTACTTCACTCATCATCTCACCAAATACTAGAGGGAATGAACCAGTTTATAATAGAGGCCAAAGAATGACTGAAAAATGACTGCTAGGTATCATGTTCTTCTATTCTCTGGCCATTCCTTCTATCAGTGACAGTTCATCCTTTCCCCTGAGCCCCTGTCCAGGACAGCTACATATGGTTCAGCAGATTATGCTCTGCACAGGGATGCAGAGCTGAAAGGGTGACTGAAGTTGGAAATTGAGCCCAGAGCAGTGGCCCAAGGTTACTCTCATCTGATGGAAAGGCATCTTTCCTAGTTCTACAAACAAACAAACAAACAAACAAACAAGCAAGCAAACACACACCATATGGAGTAGCATCAACCATGGCCTCTTCTGGCCTCTTCCATAGCCTTTTAAACTCCTCCTTCTGTAAAGATCTTTCTTCTTCAACTCTCCATACCTTCCTAAATCTAAACCTTCCCAACTCCTGCCACCCCATTGCATTGGATCTGAATTACAAAATATTTTGCACTGTTTTGTGGAGACATCTATCTGGGCTCTATCCAGTGGCTTCAACTTTTTATGTAAGCTCACAGTGGAGTGGTTTTCTAAAACAAGAGTCCTTTCCCCAATATGATTTCTGCTTTCCTGCAATTTTTAAATGAAATTTTTTTGGCCTTTAACTTTCTATTGTTTTGTGTCCTTCAAAATAAGAAACAATATTAACATTTATGCCTCAACTTAAAGGACCCTTTTAGAACCATGTAATAGTAGGAGTTGTGCTTTCTTAGGTATAAGAGTCAGTGCTATACAACCCCTCCTCAGTGTGCTTCTTGACACAGTCATTAACTGTTTTTGTAATAAGGAGTAGAATTAAATAGTACCAGAAAATAAGCAAGGACCAATTAACTCAAAGAAAAGAAGTGAAGATAATACAAAAACTGTATTTCATTTTCCTGAGCAATATAAGACATTTTGCCCATGAAAGAACATAAAGTGTCTTTGAAGATGACAACTAGAAAGGGACAGACTGATTCAGAGCAGCTTTGGAAGGGAGTGTGAAGATCTGAAATTCAGTCTGGCCCTGGCCCAAAGGAAACTTTTCTAACATATGTTAAAGCAATCCTAAGCAAGATACTTAATTTTTCAGAGTTGGTTGGGATCATCAGGAATAAAATAATATAAAGAACAATCCATTAGTAATTTAATGAAACAGCGTCAGGGGATTGGCTGAATATTTTTGCTTTGTTCATCTCTGTGGTAAGTAGTCATAGACTCTGTCTTCTAACCAAGGTAAATACACTGGGCTCTAACACCAGGTTACATTATAATTTGTTATAGAAGCATCCTGTAATTGAGCAGACATTACTAGATATTTTTCTTTCCCCCTGAGATAGTTTAAACACATTTCTGTGCCTAAACAGGGGCTTTGCATTTGCTTCAGGAACCATTCCCGTGTATACTTCATTGGCAAGCATCACCAACATAAACATACAATGGACTTATATTAATCATTTCTATGGGGGCTGTTTTCTCCAAAGTAGTAGAATAGACTTGTATATAAGGGCATATTTGCAGTAACTATAATAAGGTAACAAGTCAAATTTGTCTTTCAATATAAAACTGCATAGATAATGATGCTGCCTAGTAATTTGATGCTGTTTTGGATGGCTGTATGCCTTTTAAATAATAAGGTAGAATGAGGTTTATATTATATAAGAAAATAGGTGTCTTTACATCAAATAAAGATAAATGGAAACTCTAATAAAATAATTATCATAATGTGGCAGGAGTCAACAAGTTGCACAGTAGTTCACCTAATACTTAGGATATTTGAGGATATAATTTTGGAGCATGCCCAAGCCCAACTAGTCAATCTGTTCTGTTTTTCACTAGGCACATGTCTGGGTGAAAACCTTAAATGCTTCTGGTTGTTTCATTTTTCTTTTATACTCACAGGTTGAATAAAAGATTGAAACCTAATTGAAAACCAAATCCCGATGTCCCGAACTTGTCTTACCTGTGCCCTTAAGTTAATAATTAGAAATGGTGGAAACTTGAACCCTAGAGACTGTTCTAATACACAAATTTGCATTCCTTCCAACACCAGAAATAATACTCATACTGAGAGGCTATTAATGTTTTCCATGGAGCCTTTATACAACAGATATACAGATTTCTATAACATAAAAGGAAAACTAAAGAAAGCTTATTATAAGACAGTGCTTCAATGAATAGATGTAAAAAATTAAAACCACAGAAAGTATCTTTCTTCTGTTTGCACGATGTACATTGAGATATATCTTTTATATCCCAACAGAGGAAAATTTAAATATTAAGATAGTCATTTATATCACATAGGGGTGCGACTAAATATGCTTTAAATTTTAAGCTTCCCACAGTGTCCTGATAGAAATCCACAGCTGCTGAGGCAATAATCTATAACAATCAGCTGACCGACTGATCTTATAATGGTAAGCTATCAGAATTCAATTTGGCCATTGTAAAGCCCGTAATTTAGACAGAACACTGCTGGGATTTTCATAAATTGAAGTTACAAAGTAAGTGCCAGAAAAATCTTACTTTTATCATTTACACACCCAGTTTTGGATTATTCTAATTTCTAAAATACAGCCTTTTTATTAAAAATTTTTCTACTACCCTACAGTCAGAAATCAATTTTTAATGGAACTTGGTAAAGATATCCCTTTGTATAATAAAAAAGCCACATATAATTAAAGTTTTCTAAGATCAGAATGGATTGCTAAAGGAATTTTTGTAATTCTCTTGAAGGTGGTATTTAGACACTTTGATTTCCATTATCTGGAAAGATTTATGTGTCAAATGCTTCTTGAAATCAAAGGTTTGTAGAGGCTCTTATATGCCTTTTACATTTACATTTATTCTGCCTACGTAGAAATATATTTTATAAAAACCTAAATCTTTATAGAAAAATTATAAAGATACAGTCAGATAATGATTAGTGGAAGAAATACAAATACAAATGTCTAATAAACATAGGAAAACAATTTATAGTACCTAGTAACATAAAAATAAATTATAATGTAATACAGTGTATTATATCTATAAACTTATCAAATATTTTAAAAGCATATTACTCAATACTAATAAAGTTAAGTGAGTATTCTCATTCATACTTAGAAACCAGTCTCTTCCAAGGACCCTGAGTTTAAATTTATTATAATTACCTTGGTTTTCCCCATTACACCTGCTTCTGATCCTAATGAAATAATATGAAATGTACATACAAATATTTGTCCAAAGTGTAATAATGGCTATAATAATAATAAGTAACATTTAATGAATAATTGTTCTGTATTAAGTCTTTTTCTTAAAGGTTTTCATTATATTAACTCATTATCACAATTCTATGAAATGTGTGCTATTATTATGCCTACTTATAAGAAAACTGAGGACCAGAAGCTTTAAATAACTTGTGCAGAGTCTTACAGCTATTCAGAAGTGTATTCAGATTACATACCTCTCAGCCAGTTCTTATTCCAGAGTATGTGGTATTACATCTACATTATTTTTAGAAATAGTAATAATAATAATAAATGGCCAGAATGCTTTATGAGTGAAATTCTTTGCACAAGCTAGGTTATAAAACATATGACAAGATGATACACAGAGTATTTAAAGCTTATTTTTGAAATTCTGATGATGTGGAAAAGAGCTAATATTTCATGTAATAAATAAGACTACAAACCATATAAATAAGTTTCTAATTATTTATAAACCTCTTCATATATAGTGTAGCAAGAATATTACTTTCTTTTTAGTGATTACAATTTGTATTCAAGATGGAATAGCCTTTTTTATGGAAGTACCTTGATAATTTTGATAATTTCTCTAAATATAGATTATGAGACACTGATGTCATTAGATAGTAAGAGACCAAAAAATAGGTACATCCCTTTACAGGATATATTATATTATCTTCGCCATTAAAAAGTTAATTTACATATCTATATATTTATTCATGAGGAGGATTTTAGGGTGAGGGAAGAGTGATATCAAGGCAAGGGAATAGACAAAGAGGAAAAAGAAGTGAGATCCAGAATAAAGATGAGAATGACAGAGAAGGAAATCAAGAGGAATTAAAGACAAAGGAAAGAGGACTCATAACACTATAAGAAATTAAACCTTTCTATTAGTGAGAATTTTTAAGAAAAAATAATCTAGAATTTAAATTTTTTTTTTGTTTGTGGTTGCTATAGTAAATGTCTTCTATTTCTCCTGAAACTCCAGTCAAAGCCTAAACACATTACCTCTTAGTTTTTTACTTTTGTTTTGTTTTTAATTTTTTTTTTAATTGGTAGGATGAGGTAGCAAAAAATCTTCAAACTTAAAAGAAACCAATTCAGGTCTTTGATCAAATGGCATTTCCTTGTAACATCTTCCCAGAGCACTTTTTTTAGAAATTGCAGCCTCCAAGTTTGCAACCCCTATCCTACTGCCCCTCTTTGTTTTTTTCTTTATAGCATTCCAAGCCATCTGACATATGAGCCATTACACTTATTTGCTCGCCTGTGTGCTCCTTATACTGTTTACCACCCTTGAAGTGTAACTCAGCACTCAGAATAGGACTCAGACTCAGAATAGGAGTCTGTTTTTCTTTCTCGCTGTTGTTTCTCCAGTGTCTTGAAAAGTGTCCAACACAGAGTTGGCATTTGCTGAATGTTTTTGAATAAATAAAAGTATCCATGTCTGTGGTAGAGTGAACATAGATAAAGTATTAATCACAAAATGCAAAACAGAGAAAAAGAATGCAGCAGAAAGCAGAAACCAAAGCCAGAAATGACTAGCCACCCCAAATATAAGTAGCCAAAAATAGATATGTAAATATAAATATATTATTTAATATGCAAATGTAACAAATCTATAACCGTAAGTGTGTATATGCGTATTGTATGCCCCCAGTGAATTCCCTAAGCTCTTAGAGGAGATACTGTATTTCTCACAGGATAGGTGAACAATATTTGACATAGTCTTATCTAAGTCTCAGGAGGAGAGGTCAACCTAACTCACGTGGGAAATGGAGATATGACTGGAGAATATGTATCAAAATATTACAAATTATTATTTCTCTGTTATGGAATGTAAACATAGTTTTATTCTTTATACCTTTATATATATCTTACCCCTTTAAAAAATACATGCTGTTTGTAATTAGAAAAATATTTAGAAAGGGGGAAATCTACGACCATCCATAAAGATGGGATAAAGATTAAAACCTCTCTCTCTACTTTCTTCATCTTCATACATTTGAAAATTGAACTTATTAAAAGAAGAATGGCAATGCTACCTGCAGTAGTGGAAGATTGGAATACACAGTTATTAAGCAGCATATTCCTTTGTAGCCTGGTGAAAGAGATCTTTTTTCAAATCTGTGTAAACTCGTAAGACAATTGGTCTGGTAAATCAAGTCTGGGGGAACTGGGCTACCTAGTCACAGAAAGTGTTTCCCTCATATATAAAGAATATCATAAATCCTTAGAGTTATAAATCCATTTTAATTTTCTTGTTTTTTCTGCTAACACTTTATGTTGATTATTTTTCTTGAAATATGATTAGTTTTTTCACAAGATTATCGAGAAATGTACAAAAGCATGCAAGCTTGATTTAATTAAATGTTGGCAATTTTAAATTTTGGAATCAACTGATTTTAAATGCTGCACAAAGAAAAGTATTTAAAAAGTATAGTAATTGGTTTTTATTTAACATCTTGGAAATTTATCTTTTTATTTGTTTTTAATTGTTGTATAATTATAAAGTTACATTAGTTTTGGGTGTTTGAAATATAGTGATTCAACAATTCTATACATTTCTCAGGGCTCATCAAGATAAGTGTGCTCATAATCCCCTTAATTCTCTCATCCCCCCACCCAACTCCTCCCTGGCAACCACATTTATTCTCTGTATTTGAGTCTGTTTTTTGGCTCTTTTGTTTGTTTGTTTTGTTTTCCTTAAATTCCACCTTTGACTGAAATTGTATGGTATTTGTCTTTCTTTTACTATTTAATTTAGCATTATACCCTCTAGTTCATCTGTGTTTTCTCAAATAGTAAGATTTCATTTTTTATGGTTGGGTAATATTCCATCGTGTGAATATGTGTGTGTGTGTGTGTGTGTATACATTATACTTTTTTTTTATGTATATTTTTTACTGGAGTTCGATTTGCCAACATACAATATAACACCCAGTGCTCATCCTGTCTAGTGCCCTGCTCAGTGCCTGTCACCCAGTCACCCCATCCCCCTGTCCACCTCCCCTTCCACTACCTTTTGTTTGTTTCCCAGAGTTAGGAGTCTCTCATGTTTTGTCACCCTCTGATTTTTCCCACTCATTTCTCTCCTTTCCCCTATAATCCCTTTCACTATTTTTTATATTCAGGGAAACAAAAGCAAAAATGAACTGTTGAGACTTAATCAAGATAGAAATCTTCTGCACAGCAAAAGAAACAGTACATCACACTCTCTGTATCCATTCAGCTATCCATACTTTATCCATTCAAGTATCCATCCATGCATGGTACTTTGGTTGCTTCCATCTTTTGGCTGTTGTAAATAATGCTGCAATAAACAGAGAGATGCATATATCTTTTTGAGTTAGTGTTTTCCTTTTCTTTAGGTATAAATACCTAGTAGTAGCATTGACTGGTCACATGATAATTCTATTTTCAATTTTTCGAGGAACCTTCATACTGTTTTCCACAGTGGTTGTACCAAGTTTGCATTCCCACCTGTGGAGTTCTCACCCATTCCACATCTGTGACGATTTGTCTTTTCAATATTTGCTCTCCATTTTTAGATTATTATTTCTTTAATTTGGCTTTTTCTGCTGTGGTTGCCCATTATTCAGTAAACGAGCCAATATTTATTGAACATCTTCTCTATACAAAATGAAGTATAAGAGTTTTTTTAATACAATGATTCAAGATATTCACATGTAAAACAGTTAAGCAATATAAGTAATAGTGTATTAAGCAACTATGTAAGACTATATAAATAAGACTATCCACCTATTACTGTATCTAACAAAATGGATGGAAGTATTTAAACAGAAGTTTTGGAGGATGTACTAGTAATTGTATATTTTAAAATGTAAGCAATATGGCATAGAGGATACTCACCTTAGGGAGACTTTGGGGTACTTCGGAGCGAATTGGAGTCATACTCCTAATCACCCTAAAGTACAAGGGGAAGGTATATAATCACTAATCCAGTGATAAGTTTTAAACCACCTTGGAAGAGATAATACAGTTGTTTCAGAAATGAGCTCCAAATCAAATCACAAGAGGTTTCACTAGGAATTGCAGGTGTTGATTTGTTCCTGAGGGGCTTTTCACATGGGCTACTATATGGAAGGCTCTGCACATTGCGAAACAACAGGGGTTTCTTAGGCTATGGTTATGAGCAGGTCTGGGAAGGCAGGCAGCAGTTAATAACTTCTAGATGTCCAAGGTAGAATTAGGTTGGAGAGAGTAGAATTGCAACTACACAAAAAGAATACAAAAAGAAGCAGAAAAAAGCAGGGCCTCTGAAGGAGCTCAGATTGTGTTTGATTTTGGCTTTAGAATTTATAGCATATCTGTCCTTGGAAAACTTATTTGACCTTGATCTTTAGAGTAACTATGTGAAAAAAATAATTGTAGTTTCTCAGGGTTCTTGTTTATAAAGTGTCTACCTTGAGCACACAGTAACGATGATGTGACGATTTTACTTTTTATTTTTTAAACATTTTATTTATTTATTCATGAGAGACACAGAGAGAGAGACAGAGACAGAGACACAGGCAGAGGGAGAAGCAGGCTCCATGCAGGGACCCCGATGCGGGACTCGATGCTGGGACTCCAGGATCATGCCCTGAGCTGAAGGCAGACGCTTAACCACCAAGCCACCCAGGCTTCCCAAGGTGATCTTATCTTGTACAGAGAAACTGTCTACTCTGCTGACATTTCTATCTACTGGGTTTAGAACAGTATTTATTCCAGGAAACAAGAGTATCAGTTTTCGTTTGAGAGTCTAAATATCTATTATGGGATATTTTGATGATTAATTTTAATCTCCAACTCCCCAGATTGGTTCTTCATATTGGTTCTATTGATCTGAAGAATCCCGACGAATATGTAGGAAGAAAAGATAGAGGAAATGGTGGGCCCAGCATTAGAACTTAACTAGTTTTAAAAGTTAAAACTTTTTAAAAATTGAAGTGAACATTTCATATTAAGATATGTATCATAGTACACTATTCTCTCATTGTCTTTTACTAGAAATGGTGATTCAGAATGACTGTATTTTAGGTCTACCAAACACACGAAAATTATTATCAACTCATGTTTTCCTGAATGAAAAAAGTCCACTGGAGAAGATCTTACAGATCTCCAGACTATCTCCCACTGTTAGCTCCTATAGTCCCTGACATGTGAGTCCTGATGTTACTGGCAAAACTAAAACATTACCGAGGCGCTGGGGTGGCTTTGCTCAGTTCAGCGTCTGACTCTGGGTTTCAGCTTAGGTTGTGGTCTCTGGGTCATGGGATGGATCCCTGTGACAGGCTCCTTGCAGAATCTGCTTGAGATTCTCTGCTCCCCACACCCACTTGCACTCTCTCTTCTCTCTCTCTAAAAACAAACAAATAAAAACTTACAGAAAAAACAAACCCTAAAACATGGCAGAGTTTGACTTTAAGGACTTTCAAAAGTGCTTTGGAGAGTCATTGTTTATCAGCTTATTTTCTGACTTACCTTGGCTTACCTAGAAGAGCTATTTAACTACTGAAGCACATGGCTGAGACAACTAAAATTTATGATATTTTTACCGGTCACCTTTAATGTAATTAAGCTGGAGTTAATTATACATATATTTTATTCTACAGGTAATAAAGACAATTAAAGTAGATATTCTGTTCATTACACTTACATGCTATTTTTAGGTTCGAAATATAGGTACACAGCACTTAACGTTTCCACTGCATTCAGGCATAAATCAGAGAACTGTCTAAAATCTAGAATAATATGAAGGAAGACCATGAATTTCATTATTATTAGCCCCTTCACTTCTTGAATAAAACTAATCTCTCCATTTAATCTACATGCATCTTAACCTTAAGAGACAACATATTTCAAGAAGGAAAAAAATTATCACGCCTCTTCAAATAACATTAAATTATCACAACAATGACCATTCTTTGTACTTGTTTTTTTCTGAGACTAAATTAAATCCTTAGCTAAGAGTAATATTTTAGGAAACCTGTCACTTCTGGCTCTTTCCCCAGATTACTAAACCTGTTATTGTTGTTGTTGTTTTCAATTTCCACTCATTCTTGTCTTTGTTTTCTCAAGGCATGTCAAAATTCTAACTGTGGCTCCTATACAGCACCTACTTAAGAGGTTATACATAATAAAAGTTCTTTTTTCTATTTGACTCTTACTCTTGGACACTGATTCTTTAGTTACTCTTTTCACTTAATAATTCACATTATGATCCATGATTTTACTATAAAATTTAAATGTTTAAGTTGTCTGTATGTTCATTTTAGCACAGAAAAGTTTCACTTTTTATTTTGGAGTTTGGCTTCATTTTATTATCATGTTTTAGGTTCAGAAAATCTTCCATAACATAAATTTGGTGTCTGATTAAATTGAAGAAGAAACAGGGGATTCCTGGGTGGCTCAGAGGTTTAGCCCCTGCCTTCAGCCCAGGACATGATCCTAGGGTCCCGGGATCAAGTCCCACATTGGGCTCCCTACATGGAGCCTGTTTCTCCCTCTGCCTGCGTCTCTGCCTCTCTCTCTCTCTCTGTGTCTCTCATGAATAAATAAATAAAATCTTTAAAAATAAATAAATAAACAAACAAACAAACATAAATAAATAAAAGAAGAAACAGCAAGGGAAGATGTTGTGTCCAGGAGAGATTTTGGAGCCTGGCACAGAGCTTAATCTCATGACTGCAGGATCATGATCTGAGCTGAAATCAGGAGTCAGATACCAACTGAGCCACCCACGGGCCTCCAGGAGATCATGTTAGTAACAACAGAAATGTGGAGGTGGGAGGAGGATCGTTAAATTAATAGAATTCCTAGTGCTTTGAAGGCAAGTCAAATATTATTGTTTTACCTACCCCCTACCTCAGAATATCATTTTACCTCCATTTCAGTAAGTTGATAGTGCCAGGTTCACAACATGCTAATAGATTTTTAGTAAGAGGAGGTGCAAAGTTGTAATTTTCTTCTGTTTACTCAGATGACACAGTAGCATTGATGAGGAAACAATTTCAATGGGATTTTTGCATTTAAAATAGGTTGGTAATGGTATAAAGATTATCATTTGCTGCCAGGAATTCTTGAAGTAGTATTGCTCTGCTTTATAATTTGGGCATAATTATGGTATTTTTAGTAAGAAAAGTTGAACTGATTAATTATAAAATTAAAATGCTCAATTTAACACCATTGATGAATTCTTGAACTTTAAATCTATTGTTCCTAATTAAATACTTGGTATTGATTAGTAATTCTTTTCATATAATTCGAATTATATTTGCTTCAAATTAAACTGATTTTCAGTTATTATATCTTCAACATAGAAAATTGTTGTTATAAAATGGGATTCCTTTGTAAATCTGAATGCTATTATATCATGACTAAATAACCCTCACATCTTCATTCTTAAATCACCTTGAATCATTTATTGCCTGGTTTTCATTGTCTTAATTCTTTTTTTTTAAACTCCAATTGTCAGAGTCATAATTTGCATAAGAAATCATGGAATATGTACGTGATTTTTTTTTTCCTTAGTTCTTCAAAAAATCCTTGATGTTTCTGAAGAAATTTTGAAACCTTTCTCATGGTCTGCCTCTTCAGGGAACCCAAAGACCTCTCTTGTTAACCAATGAAAATATACAGAAAAAATTGCATAATTAAGTAAATAAAAACAGAAATAATCTTATGCCATGCTCAGTGCCATCTATTAAAACTGTTTAAACTTGTCAGTATCATGCCAAAAGAGTAAGAGGCCTGTACTTAGGGATCCCTGGGTGGCTCAGCGGTTTAGCACCTGCCTTTGGCCCAGGGTGTGATCCTGGAGACCCTGGGTGGAGTCCCACATCAGGCTTCCTGCATGGAGCCTGCTTCTCCCTCCTCCTGTGTCTCTGCCTCTCTCTCTATGTCTATCATAAATAAATAAATAAATAAATAAATCTTTTAAAAAAAAGACGCCTGTACTTAATATAAACTTGTTGTGATGTTACTTTTATCTTTCATGAAACACAGAAAGCTTTTTTTTTTTGGTAACCGAGTCATACCAGTAGCTTACATTGTATTGACAAACTCTTCACCCACCCTATACAAAATACTCTTAAAGAGTGTTCCTGGCCATGGTTCAACAGCTGGTCCTCGAAATTCAGGTTTGGAATTTACATTTCCTATTTTCACTATCTATATCTGTATCTGTATTTGTATCTTCGTCTATATCTCTCTATCTGTTTCTATGTCTGTATCTTTATCATCTATATATGCCAGCCTGTTTTTCCACTATCTTGTATTTTATTACTATTTGATGTTTTCTATTTGATATCTTAGTTTGGAGTAAGATAGTTCAGTTAGATACCTATTAGAAAGAGCCAGTTCTTTTTTGTAAAACAATTAAGGAAGAGAGAGAGAGAAGCACAAAAAGGAAGAAGGTGGAGGGGTGAATGCGGGGAAAGAATGGGAGGATATGGGAGGGAGGAAGAGAGGGTGGGAGAGAGGAAGAAGAGGCGGAAAATATTCTCTCTGTGATTTTTTCTAAGTTTCTGTCAAACTATCACAAGATACATTGTTAAATTTCCTGCTGAAAACTGGACAGACTTTCTGTCTGGTGTAACTATGAACAAAAAAACATATCAAAGCAAGGAAATAAATTCAGTTTCCCATAATTTGATTTCACTACATTCTGATATCCCCCAGTGATTCTACATTTCTCTTTGCATGTACACTCAAGTAACTGACAAATAAGGTCTCCAGTGATGTTGTCCTCAAGAAACTGGGGACTTTAGTTACAGTTAATATTTTAATATTTAATATTTTAAAATAAAATATTTAAATATTTTACCCTAAATATGGCTTCTTATATATATTTTAAGGAAGAAACTTTAAAAAGTGTTTTTTACTTTTACTTTTTAATTTTACTTTTCATAGGCCAAGAGGAAATTCTATGGATAGAGAATATATAACACCTTCTACACAGGAATAATTTATAATTGTTGCAGAAGTGGTTTTATTGGAAGATAAAATAGTTGAGCAAGTAAGAATATGAGCTTCAAAATCAGTCAGAACTGGATTCAAGGATCTTTTCTTGTACCATACTTACTTCATTTATAAAATTAATCATTCACTACAAATAAGAATATTATGATCATTAAATAAGATAATGCATGTAAGTGGTGTTGATTTAAAGTCAGCTATTACCAAATAAATAATGCAGTAATTATTCCTTTTTTTTTTTTTTTTTTTTAATTCACGAGACACAGAGAGGCAGAGACATAGGCAGAGGGAGAGGCAGGCTCCCTGTGGGAGCCCAATGTAGGTCTTGATCCAAGGGAGAAGCAGGCCCCATGCAGGGAGCCCGATGTGGGACTCCATCCGTGTTCTCCAGGATCATGCCTTGGGCCGAAGGCGGTGCTAAACCACTGAGCCACCGGGGCTGCCCCCTGCAGTAATTCTATTCTGATTTTTTTTTTTTTTTTTTTTTAGGGAGCAGTCAAATCTATTTCACTGAAGAACTTAAAGAGTAGGAATAGACCAATTGATTTGTTCTTACATTTTAGTTTGGAGTAATGTAGTAAGTTCAGTTCCATCTCTATTTTTAAAAGCCAATTCCTCCTTGTAAGAAAAAAAAAAAAAAAAACATTAACTGACCATATGAAAAATAGAAAGAAATAAAGAAGGGGAAAGGAGGGTGAGCTAGAGGGAGGGAGAGAGGAAAGAAGGAAGAAGAAAGGAAAAATATATGCCCAGACATCAACTTCATTCTTTTTATATCTTCCATCTTCTGTCTCTGGCTTTTCCTTTATAGACTCAAGACTCAAATCTAATCCTTAGATTCTTCTCATTCTGTTTTCTTTCCATGTCATTGGCTTTAATTACCATCTACATGCAGATAATTCCTATACTTAGAGTTTCTGCCCAAGTATCTCCTCTGATTTTGAGGTGTTTTTATTCAGTTTTCCATTTGACAACTCCAGTGGGATGTCTCAAAAGCAAATACGGCCTGCCCAAACTACATCCATTAGTCATCCACTTCTCTTATCTTCCAAAATGGATCATTTTTCAATGTCTTATTTAAATAAATGCCAGTCCTTAGGGATCCCTGGGTGGCTCAGCGGTTTAGTGCCTGCCTTCAGCCCAGGGCGTGATCCTGGGGTCTCTGGATCAAGTTCCACATCAGGCTCCCTGTATGGAGCCTGCTTCTCCCTCTGCCTAGGTCTCTGCCTCTCTCTTTCTCTGTGTGTGTCTCTCATGAATAAATAAATAAAATCTTTAAATAAATAAATAAATAAATAAATAAATAAATAAATATCAGTTCTGTAATCAAAAAAATAGAAGGTCATCAGTAACACCCATGTCTTGCCCACCAGTCCTTTTGTTATTCATTGTAAGATCTGCCATTTTTTCCCTTAAATATAACTTTGAATGTAAGTAGTTCTTTTCAGGTCTTTCACTGTAGTTATTGACAAAGTCTCTTTGTCTCTTGCCTGAACAATTGAAACTGTCTCCCAGTTGGTCTACTTACATTATCTCTGACACTCGAACTATAGGGATACTTTAAATTCAGACATGACCATTTCATTTCTCATTGTCAATACTTTTAATGTACAGCAACAGAACCAAGTTGTTCCACCTTAAAGTGATCCACATAACCTGATGTTATCTGGCCCCTTAATTTTGAAAAACAGAAACACTAGCTCCAACCCACCCAAAAAAAGTGTTAACATATATTCAGTAGGTCACAGAATTTTCTGAAGAGGCAGAGAACCACCCAGATGTGATACAGCCAGGAACAGTGGCCAAAATCACAGCACAGAATGGATTCCACAAAGATACTTTTGCAGCTGATACTGAGCATAAAGACTTTGCTTCTACACGGGATACCATTGACGCTAATCATGGGATGCTGGTTTCAAAACTGCCCCTCAAACTAGATATAGTTGTTGCTGTTTTCATTACTTGTCCAACTGGAAAGGAGTCTGAGAGGTTACTAATTTTTTCTGGCCTTGGCTTCTGATTAAATACTAGTGATGAACACTAGTAATACTTAACCCAAAAACTTAGTACTCTAGCTTTGAGAGAATAGGGAAAGTGTATGGAATTTTGAATACTGAGAAAGTGTTCTTATTGGTTGGCAGAAAAAGACTGAAAAATGCCCAGTGAATTTATCCACTTTTTCCTTCAGTTATACAATGTTGTCTCCTCTACAGCGTCTGTTAATATCTTCTAATCCCTGTCACACTGGATGCCTCTTACCAAGAATGCTCTGGACATTTAAGTCTCCATTTTTTGAGTGCTCTACCTTCCCATTTTATACTTAGTTAGCTCAGTCTACCCTTCAGAGCCAAGTGCAACCATCTTACATCATAATGATCTCTTACCTTCAAGACCCCTCTTACACACTCTCAGAAATATAGTCTCAAAGTATTTATAATGTTGCAATTTTACATTTGTTTTGTGACATTTCATTAATACACCAAACATTTCATTATATTAGGGAATATGATTTATTTTCCACAAAATTGGTTATCTTCAGAGTTAGCATGTTTTATAGCATGGAAAAGATGCTTAATAAACATTTTTGAACGAATTAATGTATAAATGAATTCCTAAAAATTAACTTATAAGTACTTCACTATAGTGTCTTCATATATATTGCTTTTCTAGAGCTGCTGTAGCAAGTCACCAAAAAGTTGATAGCTTAAAACAATAGAAATGTATTCTCTCACAATTCTGGGGGCCAGAAGTTCAAAATTAAGTGTTAGTGAGGTTGGTTCTTTGCAGAACCTTTAAGGAAAAGTTTTATTCCATGCCTCTCTCTTAGCTTCTGGTAGCTGGCAGCAATTTTTGGTGATCCCTTGCTTATGGATATTATTACTACAATATCAACTTTCATTTTCATATGATATTCTCCCCTTAATATGCTTTTGTGTCTCATGTTCCCTCTCCTTTTTCTTGTATGAACACCAGAAATTGGTTTTAGGGTGCATCTTATGTCCAAGATTATATTACCCCAACATCCTTAACTTAATTATATCTGCAGAGACCCTATCTCCAAATAAGGTCAGCATTCACAGCACCAGGAATTGGAGATATATATAAAACACTATTCCATCAACTACAATTATAGTAGTGTGTAATCATCCCATATGTAAAATAAATCCACCAAATCCAACATCCCCATAAATCTTATCACATTCCAGCATCACCCTGAAGTCTAAAATCTCATCTAAATATCATCAACTCAAAAAGTCCCAAACGCCATTATCTAAATCAGGTATTTGAGTTTCTGAGTATGATTCATCCTGGGACAAAATATCTGTCCAACTGTGGACCTGTGAATTAGAAAACAGGTTATGTGGTTCTGAAATAGAATGGTAGGTAGGCATAAGGTATATATTCTCATTCCAAAAAGGAGAAACTAGAAGGAATGAAGGAGTTCTTAGTCCTAAACAGATTTAAAACTCAGGACAAATTCCTGTAGGTTTCAGTGACTGAAAATAATCTGTGGTTGATTCTACACCTAATGGCCTGCAGGGATTACTTCGGTCTTTGTTTCAGGGCATGCCTCTGTTTCTGTGGCTTTGCCTTTTGAGTCTTTATTCCTTTTCTTGAAGGTTAGCACATGCAGATAGCCCCACCAGCCTGTCTCCTGCCCATAGAATCCTAGAAGTCTGACAGTCTTCCTTTATTTCCTGCCATCTCTGTGTCTTTTAATCCAGCCTGTCAAGCTTTCAGCAGATACAACATTCTCAAAACTTCTTTATCTTCTGTATATATCAAGGAGATCCATACTATTAGTCAAGAGGGTTATTCATGGATTTATCCTGGATAACTCCATCTCTCCTCCTGGTGGAGAGGGTTGACTGGATCCATGAGTCACATACCTCTTCTCTTCAGCAGAGGTTGGTCAGGCACACATTTGTCCTTCTGTCTAGAGCACACTTTCTCAGTAGTGAATTTCCTGATTGTAGAATCTTTATAGTCTAGATAGGCCAAAACTTTCCAAAGTTTTCTTCAAAGCACTGTGCTGGTGCTTTTTTGGTTCAGAGTTCCTCCCTTGGTTTATCTCTTTCTCCTCAGATTTCACCGTAAGTATCAAGAAGAAACCAGGTGGCACCTTACATACTCTGAGGAAATCTCAGCTAAATATCCAACTTTCCTTGCCTGTAAGATTTGCTTTTCATACAACTCTAGAATACAGTTCAGCCAAGTTTTCTGCAATTTCATAACAAAGAGTGCCTCCTTTTCAGTTTCCAGTAACATGTTCCTCATTTTATTCTCATACCTCATCAGAAGCCCTTTTAAAATCTCTATTTCCACCAGTAGTCCCTGGAAAGCAATCCAGGCTTTTTCTTTTATGTGCTTCAGAATTCTTCCAGCCTCTACCTATTGTCCAATTTCAAAGCCACTCCACATTTTCAGGTACTTATAGCTGCTCACTCTTCTGGGTAACAAAATCTGTGTTAGTTTCTTAGGACTGTCATAACAAATGACTACAAATTTGATAACAGAAATTATCCTCAGACATTTCTGGAGCCAAAAGTCCAAAATCAAGCTATTGGCAGTGTTGGTTCCTTTTGGAGGCTCTAAGAGAAAATCCATTCTATGCCTCTCTTATTTTTGGTTTGTTGTAGCTTATAGACACACCTCTCAAATCTCTGCTGCCATCTTCATGTGGCCTTTTCCCTTCCATGTGCCTCTTTGCCTCAAATATCCTTCTCTTTTCTAAGGACACTAGTCATTGGATTTAGGGCCTGCCTTAAATCCAAGATGATTTCATCCTGAGATCCTTAACTTAATTATTATCTACAAAAATATAATTTCCAAATAAGGTCATATTCACTACATCACATCATACCTGCAAATTATATGATTGTTTTTAAATATATGCATGTACCTATATATAAAACCATATATATGTGTATATTTTCATATTTCAACATTTCTAAATTGAAATATATCCCATGATGAATGTGCATAGTTAATTTGATTAGATTTCTTTTTTCCCCAAGTGTGTTATCAAATCATATTGATCATTTATTTGAATCAAAGAAATATAGTAATTTAAGTATTCTTGACTCATTGTTTTTGGACCAAAAATTAAAAGAGGAAAATTTCCAAAGATCAGTTGTATGTGTGTAGTGATATAGGTGTTTGGTGTTTGTATGGGTATAACTTTTAAAAACCAACTGATCATTTTTAGAGTGGATGAAAATAGTTTAGAGAAATTTATGTTAGAAATATCCAAAGATATTTGACCATAGATAGCTTTCCAACAGTATGAAGTGTTTGCCAAAAATAAAAAATAAAAAAAAAATAAAAAAAATTGTGTATTACAACTTTCCACCTTTAAGTAACAGATAATTCTGTGGTCTTTTCAGTCAGTTTACTTCTGAATCACTGTGTTTAATACAGAGCATGGTGCTTTATGATCAACACTGACAAAACAGGGCATGTGCCTTTGAGGAGGGCAAGAAGAGTTCAAAGAATTAGGGTTATAGCTTGGAGAAGAAAAGGCAAATAGAAAGACATTCAGTTAGTTTTGAAAACTTGAAATTATTCTGAGGAGTTGGGTTGAGAGTTACAGGGTTTCTATGCAGGGCCAAAGGACAGAACCAGTGAACACTGGTTTATTTTATATTACAGTCATTATTTTTACCATAAGTTTATTGTTATAAATCTATCATTGTTATGTACTTCAGAAATCAGGGTGAGCTTGGTTGTTTTCTTTGCCCTGGGTCTCCCAGGGCAGAGATAGACTCTTACCTGGTATTTCTGAAGGAGAATCCATTTTCAGGTTCCCTCAGTTTGTTGTCAGAACTCACTCTCATGCATTTGATGGCAGAAAGCCTTGTTCCCTTACTGGTTTTCACCTGGATATTGTTCTCAGCTTCCAGAGCCCCGCTGCGTACCCAGGTCGGTAGCCCCTTTATCTTCAAAGCTGGCAGTGGCAGGTTGAGTCCTTCTCCTACCTTACTTCTGCTTTATGTCTTCTTGCCTCGACTAGAGAAAATTCTCTGTTTTTAAGGCCTTCTGTTAATAGACTAGTCTCGCCTTCATAGTTTATAATAATCTACCCGTCTCAAAATCCTTAACCTTATTCACATCTGCAAAGTGCTTTTTGCCATATAACACGACATATCCACAGGTTCCAAGATCTAGAGTGTAGATATTTTTGCAAGGTCATTTTGCTGCCACAACCATAAATATGAGTTTCAGAAAAGCAGCTCTTTTGGTTCAGTATGAAGAACTTTCAGTAAAAAAAAAAAAAAAAAAATCTGTTCAACACTGGGTTTTTATCTGCCTTTGAAAAGGTCCTCTGCTTCCCAGAAATTTTCAAGAACAAGTCCATTTCTTGGGCTTTGAAGGATAAATATTCCTATATGTAGGTCCATTGCAAGGTTTTTAGTTTAATTCTCAAATATATATGATTAAGCATAATTACAAGTCCTTTAAATAATTACTACCTTCCCTTACTGTTTTAATTATTTGGAAATCTTCTCAAATTTTAAAAATAAGTATTTTCTGCAGGATCCTTTGCATTTGTTTTCCTGCCTTTTCTACACTTATTTGAGAGATAAGAAAATATTCTTACTCTTCTAATCATAGGCCTGGATTCAAAGGTGATGAGAATCCCAAAGAGTTTTCCCAAACCTGATTTACCTCTACTCTGTGATTTTAAAACTTAAATTGGCCTTTTTCAACATTAAAAAAAAAAGTGAAGACTTGCAATTTTTCCCATGAATTTAACTTTTATGTCAACTTCCAGACCTTTAAACTCTATTTTTACCTAGAAAAATTGTCTAAATGATTTTAGAATAATAAGTATAGAAGAATAATTATATGTGCAAAAAAGACTAGACTCATAATTATATCACCTACTGTTTATAATATTACACATTATTTCTTAAAATGACACTGAAATAAATCTGTAGAAGATGAACTACTAACATTTTTATTGTCCATACACAGGTTTAAAAAAATTATTGACGCTGGCAATAATTATTCTGTGAAAGAAAGTGATAACCTTTAAAATGTCAAGCTGTTTAAACTTTTCAAATTTTAAAAACATAGTATTTGTGAGGTACTGTCAAGAATATTTAACTAATAAGAGCTCTACTGGAATGTGCTGACAGTAGGTTGACAACTCTAAGCCAGAGCAGGATCAAGGCAGCTTAGAACCTTGTAGCAATTATCTATGTAAGTCACATAATGGTCTTCTAAATGTCATGTTTGCAGGAAGAACGGGAAGAGATGCCTTAATGAGATACACAGTGCCTGTGTTCAAGGACTCTAAATTGTGACTGCCATTAATAAGTGGTGGCAGTTTAATAGGATATATCGCCACACCAGAATTATGAAAATTTTAGAGATTTTGCAGTGGACCTTCAAAATGCCTTTATCTTCAAATACCAAGAGTCCTTGCCTAACATGTAAATTGCTTGGTGCTGAATCATATCTAGGTATCACTTTTTTTTTCTTCATTTTGGAAAGGATTTTGATGTTGCACAAGTCAATGAACAGCTGAACTAAAATGAACACAAACTGTCACTTCAAGAATTCATCTCCATGGCAAATAATGAAGCTGGAATAAAAAAGGAAACAAAACATATTTCCTGTCAGTCAACTGTCAGGATGTTTATTTGTTTCTTTAAAGAGAGCACTCAGATAATAGCAGGGGAAACAGATTTTCATTTATAATGTTGTTTAATAAAAGATTTGAGTGAACTGAGGATATTTTCATTTCTTTCTTAGGTAATTCGAAAATAAAATTCTTCCATGATTCTAAAGAAGTTGGAAAACATTTCTTTCTAGTTGTCCTATCCATAGGAGAAAGTAGATAAGCTAAAATATATATGAAAAAAAATAAACTAAATGAATAAAAATAAATTTGAAAGAAATAAAAGATCCTAACTTGTACTTTTCTGCATTTGGGTTTTTAGGCCAATGATGTCTGAAGTAAATGAAAGTAAACTCATGTTGTTTGATAAAAAAAAATATCTTTTATTATTTATTTTAACTGTCTTCAAACCTGGTAATGACATGAATGAGGTGACATGATTTATGTAGCCATTCTTGTCATAATGAAGGAAAAATCACCTAGCCTTAGAGGTATTTCCACACGAAAGGCCATCAAATGGATTTCTCAAATCATCCCACTGAGCCTTCTATTCATTCATAAAATATGCTTAAAATCTGAGGTCTTAGGGCACAAATCATGGACAGAAAAACATTGAGATAACATTTTAGGTAGTAGATGTGCTTTTCTTGTAAATTATAGTCAGATTCATTGTAGCAAGTAGTCAACCCTCCTTAAGATGCACTCTTGAGAGCTAGGACCTTCATACCAGTTTTCAGATGCCTGAGTTCTGTTGCAGTTTCTCAGTCTGCAGACATTTTTGAATTGTGTGTTCAGTATTCTTTCTGCACCTCTTCAATATATGTTGTGCTCCAAAACATGTTGCTCTTAATTCCAATTCTTGTCCATACTGAGTGCAAACTTTCTTTTTATAGTTACTCAGCTTCTTCCTCTATTCCCTAACACTATCCTGCCTTTTCTTTTCTCTTCTTTTCCATTGCTTTTCCATTGTGTTCCACTCCCTATCAAGATACTACATTTTGGGGGCACTTGAGTGGCTTAGTCAGTTCTTGTTTTTTTTTTTTGTCCCTCTCCATTTTATTTTATTTTATTTTTATTTTTTCACTTTCCATTTTAGAAGATGATTCAACCCATATATATTGTTCCTATAATGGATACTCTGCCAGCGGGATGCACTAGGTGTGTGACCTTGGTCAAGTCTTCTACTCCCTCTCAATCTCAATTTTCTCATCTATTCAGTAGGAACCACATATTATAGGATTGCTGTGAGAACTCAAGGAAATCAAAATCTGAAAGAGCCCTGTTGGACTGCGTTGACAATTTGCTTTAGTTTTTCTAGAACCTAAAATATATTCCTTTCCAAAAGAAACCTCACTTTGGTTGGATACTTATGATAATAGCTCCAATTCACATAGATATTCTATTGTGATTTTTTTCTTCTCCAGAACATGAGGGACAATATTTCTAGGCATCCTTTAAATATTTTACAAGATTTTATTTATATATTTGATAGAGAGAGAGTGTGCACATGCAAGAGTGGGGGGTGGGGGAGAGAGAGAATTCCCAGCAGACTTCGTGCTGAGTGCAAGCCTGACAGGGAGTCTCAGTCTCACAGTGCCAAGATCATGACCTGAGCAGTAATCAAAATTCAGACACTCAAGTCACTGAGCCACCCAGGTGCCCTTTAAATATTTTTTAAAAAAATTTTCCTTGGACAGCTCAATAATGCCCCTCATGTCAACGTGTAAATAGTTGACATTGTAGGTAGCAGGATTTGAACCAAGATTTTCTGACTCTTCAATCCAGAGCTCTTTCTTTCTTTTTTTTTTTAATAAATTAATTTTTTTTATTGGTGTTCAATTTACCAACATACAGAATAACACCCAGTGCTCATCCCGTCAAATGTCCCCCTCAGTGCCCGTCACCCAGTCACCCCACCCCCGCCCTCCTCCCCTTCCACCACCCCTAGTTTGCTTAGTCAGTTAAGCGTCTGCCTTCAGCACGGGTCATGATCCTGGAGTCCTGGGATTGAACCCCTCATTGGGATCCCTGCTCAGTGAAGACTCTCCTTTTTCTTCTGCCCCTCTCCCTCTTGTGTTCTTTCTCTTTCTCTCAAATAAATAAAATCTTTAAAAAAAGATATAGCATTTCTGTCTGATTAACCTCTCCTGGTCTTTTAAATTTACCTTAATTTTAGTTTTAAATCACAAAGGAAATATAGTCCACTTCTCTGCATTAAAATGTTATATAATTCATATGCATATTAATATTTGTTGTAAACTTTTTCTTAGAGACTTTTCTTAGGTATGTCCCAGAAGAATTTTGCGATGTTGACAAGAATATCACTTGAGATTTCAGGAGACATACAATCTGTAATTTATACTTTTAGTTTTGAATTTAATTAGTATCACGTTTATATGCTGTAGGTGGTTCTCTTAAGAAGTAAGCTTTCTTGGGGCAGCCCGGATGGCTCAGTGGTTTAGCGCTACCTTCAGCCCAGGGCATGATCCTGGATCTCCAGGATTGAGTCCCAAGTCTGGCTTCCTGCATGGAGCCTGCTTCTCCCTCTGCCTGTGTCTCTGCCTCTCTCTCGGTGTCTCACATGAATAAATAAATAAAATCTTAAAAAAAATAAAGAAAAATAAGAAACAACATTGTCAACTCACATGTCTAGTATGAAAGATTTTAAGAATTAGGGATTACTCTAATTATATGTAGATAGTAAATATGTGTATAATTAAATACTCTGTGGCTGCATGTATGAAATTCCTAATGGGGAAATGCATAAACTTTCATATTGTTTTATATATTCACTTCTTGGGAGGGTCAAAGTGTACACCAAGATATTAAAACTCTAAAAGCCTATATATAGTAAGAAAATCTACGCTAATCTTTCTTAAACTTATTTCACCCTGAAACTTCTCCTGTGCATTATTTTTAATATCCATTATTGACATTTCACAAAACATTCATTAAGTAAAAATAAATCCCAAGTCTCAGGTCAGAGCATATTGATTATTAAAAAAAAAAAACTATACAAAAGGTATTAGTTTAATTCTTAGCCATTAATTTTTTGTCTTTGAACTTCAGTATGTTTATCCTACAAAATGAGTATCATGCAAATGATACCATCTAACATGGTAACTGCAAAAATTAAACATGTATACAGAATTTAATTATAAACCATAACACATTAAGCAATTGGTTAAGTAGAAAAATGTGTATTTTGAAAATTTTCTTTTTGGAGTTAGACTTATCTTCAAATCCTCACTCTGCCATTTGCTACCTATGTGGCACTTTGCAACTATCTATTTGTGAATGTAAGTTTCCTCATCTGTAAACTGAGGTTAAAATACTTACCTTACATTGCAAGAATTGGAGATAAATGACTACAGATTTATAATACAGTTGTTTTCCAATAAATGATAATAATTTAATTTGGAATTTTATTTTTTAAATCTGTAATATTTGTTGTGAGTATGGTATTAGAGATGTGGAAAAGTGAGAAAATGCAGGTGTTATCAGAAACCTTGTATAAAGAAAACATTTATTTTTTCTCACAATATGAAAGAATAAATTAAATTTCTGTTAGTTTCAGTGTTTTCCAAGGAAAAGGATAGAAAAATAGTGCTAAAAAGAGCAAGCTGTTCTCTTTTTACTAGAAAATAAAAATAATTATGAAAAAATAATGCTGTTTAATAGTTTACATTGTATTTCACAGATTGTGATAAGAATTCTACATTCAATATCTAAGTAACTCTTTGAAGCAGCTCTAGGACATGGGTATTATTTTTTTTCTTTATTAGTCAATAGAACTTATCATCGATTTTTGCAACACTTTTCCAGCTGAACACAGGTTACAGGTTCTTACTAAATGACTAACTGGTCAGTGAGTTCTTACTAACGTCAATTTAATTGCCAGTTTGAAATATTCTAAAGCTTTCTTTAGTTTCTGGTTAACTACAGAGAATATTCAATTATGGCTGCCATTCAGCTTTTTTCATGAATGACTGGAATGAACACTGTACATTTCTCTAAATAAACCTGAATGGACATGTAACATGAGAAAAAAATAAGCTCCTGTCTTAAGTCACTAAGATTAGGGGTTGTTTGCTACTTTGACATAAATTAGGCTATCCTGATGATTAATATATCAGAAATAGATTCATACTAGTATAGCTATTGAATGAAAAATCCAGTATTTGAACTGTTCTCTAATACCAGAACTTCTGCTCATATTCTTTTACCTATTGTACTTCCCCATATAAGTATAGTACCAGGTAAATCAAGAATTATGAAAGATACTGTCCAATGACACGTAGGACAAATAGCACCCATTATTATAAGGGTTACTGTCAGAGCACATATAAGCAAGCTTAATAAGTATTTTTGTGAAAATTAATGATAAAATGATGAAAGAATGCATTAGAAACCTAAAGAAGCTCAACTGTAGGTTGAGTATGTATATCCCATTGAACTAAAAAGTGATGTCTCAAAGTCTAGTTTGCTTAAAAGCCAGCTCAACTTCATCTCTGTTTCATAGAATTATACTAACTTTCATACTTCAAGTAGAGTTTTTGTATAGGACTGCCATAATGACATGTAAGGGTAGTGAAAAGCATGTATTGCAGTAGCACTCAAAACAGTACTTTTACCAAGTTTCTTCTCAGGACTTTTTTAAGTCACAGAAATGATTTAAAAGCATATTAAAAGATGCAAAAATATGTGATCAGTTTTATAAAGGAAAATGGAAAAGTAAAACCAAGATTGGATGAACTGGTGGTAACTTAGGCTAACAAAATTTAGAGGAAATACAACTTTGACTTTGCAAATAATAATTTTAGGGTTTAGAAGTAGAGATTTTGAAAGATTTTTGGCAAAGCCATTGCTAGCTCTCTATGCTAAAAGATTTACATTTTCAATAGTACAAATGATAGAATACAGAAAAAGTAGGATGATGTCATTTATAAGAAGAGACAGAAAGTAGGCATAGCCTGTATAGCCAGAGAAATTAACTGGAGACATATAAACATGAAATATCTTGAAATACTCAACAAAAGCCTCAGAATTTAATGTTTTTGTATATTATTATAGCAATGCTTTTTATTTTGTGGCAATTTTGTACGTGGATTTCCAAACACTTTAGAAGCAGAAGATTATCATTTTCATTATTCTATAAATGTGAAATAGAACTACAGTTCAATTGGTAAAAGCTTTGAAGTTAGAATGCATAAATATAAGCTGAAGTGAAACCAAAGACTGCAGATTTCAACCCGGTGGATATAAGGCAAAGATACATTAATTTTAATCAACTCATACTTTTCTTTGATCATGATAAACAATTACACACCACAGAAAAATAACACTTCACAACTCATATTTGACAGGAGAGCCAAGAATATTCAATGAGGAAAGGATAGTCTTTTTAACAAAGGGTGTTGGGAAAACTGGGTAACAACATTTGGACCTCTACCTTATGCCACTCAAAAAATTAACTCAAAATGGATTAAAGACTTAAACATAAGTCCTGATGCCATAAAACTAGAAGGAGAGATACAGAAGAAGCTCTTTGACATTGTTCTTGGCTTTATTTTATTTTTTTGATATGACTCCAAACTACAAGCGACAAGAGCAAAAATCAAAAAGTGAGATTACATCAAACAAAAGTTTCTGTACAGCAAAAGAAACTATCAACAAAATAAAAGGCTACCAATAAATGGCGGAAATATTTGCCAACCATATATTAGATAAATGATTAATATCCAAAATATATAAAGAACTTATGCAACTTAATAATGAAACAGTAATCAAATAAAAAATGGTCAGAAGAACTAAATAGACAGTTTTTCAAAGAAGACATACACATATCCAACAGGTACGTGCAAAAATGCTCAGCATAACTAATATCAGGAAAATGAAAATCACAATGAGAAATCACCTCTCACCTGTTAGAGTGGCTATCATCAAGAAGACAAGATAAAACAAGTGTTACTGAGGATGTGAAGTAAAGGGGACCCTACGATACTTCTGGTGAAAATATAAATTGGTGCAAGTATTATGGAAAGCACTATTGCATTTCCCCCAAAAAATTAAAAATAGAATTACCATGCAATCCAGTAATTCCACTTTTGAGTATATACACAAAGCAATTGAAAACAGGATATTAAATAGATATCTACACTCCCATGTTAATTGCAGCATCATTTACAATAACCTAGAGATGGAAACAACTGGCATCTGTCAGTGAATGAATGAAGATGTGGTTTATACATACAATGGAGTCATGAGAAAGAAGCGGATCTTGCCATATGCAACAACATGGGTGGACCTTGAGGGCATTATGCCGAGTGAGATATGTCAGACAGGGAAAGACAGATGCTAAATGATTCCACTTATAAATGGAATCTAAAAAAGCTGAACTCGTGAAAGCAGAGTAGAATGGTGATTGGAAATCCTCATTTAGACTTCTGGTGCCATCTTTCTTCTTAGTTCTTTCATCCTCTGCATCATACTTCACAAATCTGCCCCCTCATTAGTTTACTCTTCAACTGAGCAAGGCCCTGTGCATATATGCTCAGACTCCATATATCTGCACCACAGACCAGAATGTGCTTCAGGGCAGAAATTTGAGGCCAATATGACTCTTCTTTTGTGTTTCCTTCTCTCATGTATCACGGTACTGTACTACCTCTTTTCTAATACCTGAAAACAGCTGTCTTATAGATTTCTAAATACTGATTTCTTTCCTATGCTAGTAGGAAAGCAAGCCTTATCCCGGTTACTCCAGCATGGACAGAGGTTTTAAAGACTTCTGGATATTCTTAAAGGTGCCATACAAAGGGTGCATGCGAGTGTAATTTATTTAACTTTTAATATGACTAACTCCACTTAGAATTATGCATGGTGGCAGGCTCCCATAGATGTTGAGTTATTGGGATGCTATGAAAGATAATGGGGCTAATATATTTAATGGTAAAATTCATTTAGCTCTCTAAAGAAAGATATGTCGGAAGAAGAAGCAGCAGCAGTAGCCACTGCCACTGCAACTGCCACCACCACCATGCCACCCAAC